>NW_026606223.1:3220000-3820000 GCF_029834395.1 Sorex fumeus | reverse complement strand
ATGAACATCCAGAAACATACAGACTTATGTGTTCATATAGATACACATAGGAACAATACACATGTGTGCTTGCAGATAGACGCATATAGACACATATACATGCATGCTTGTGCAGACACGCATGCACACACAGACACATATGTGCCACCTGTATGGTTCTAAACCTTCCTGGTGATGTTCCTAGCTGACCTCGGGGCGTAGATGCTGTGGCTCACTCACCAACCCTGTATCGTCTGAGGTGACCGTCAGTGACTATGAGGGAAGTCCCAACTAGGTGATATCTGTGTCTCTTTTTTCCCCCACAAAGGGGGCGCTTCCACTCATGGGACCCGCTGGGGCTAAGCCACAGGCCTTCCCCGTCCTTTTCCCGTCATCTCCTCACCTGTTGCCTCATGAATTGGACATCAGGGCCTCCAGCTTCTGAACAGGAAGTGCTGTGAGGAAGGGTGACACTCCCCAGAGCAGATGCTTGCAGGAGAGCGGCTGGCACACATGCCGCTGTGGGGACACATGCAGGGGACACATGGAAGGGGGAATGTGCGGGGGACTCGTGCTGCTGCTCTCTCCAAGGCTCAACTCTTCCCTTCTCACACCGATTTCTTTCAAGTTCTTTGGTTTTTATCTTGCTTTGGTTCTCCATGACAAGGAGATCATCAGGTTAGAAAAGTCACACGCACTTTTGCCCCCTCACCGCCGGGGTTCCTGGGAAGAGCCACAGGAGCCTTCTCTGGCCCTGCCAAGCCACCCTCCTTGCAGCTATCAGGAGGCTTGTCACGGGACGGAGAAGCCTGGGACTCAGAGTGGCTAAAGCACTTGAACAATGTCACACAGCTAAAAGGTGGCAAGCGTTGGTGTTCCCTGTAGGAATACAGGGTCTTCTTGAGGAGAGAAATCTGAGGAGGAAAGAGGACCAGGTCTTCCTCCATACCCTGTGAAAGGGACCCTCAGATTCTTTTGGGTCCCAGGTAAGAGGCATCAACATAAATCAAGGACCAGTTGTCCATATTCTGGACAATGTTGTGTCAACTCTTTGACATTTGTGAAGGTGAGTTTATATGTCAGACCAGAGAGTTCATACAGGCCCGGTCATACAAAGCAGGTGCTTCACTGATGGGGAGGGGCTGTGGGGTAGGCGGGGGTAGGGGAGGTCTGGAGAGGCCCCCGGGAAAGTGGCAGAGTTGGGAAATAAACACAGTTTTGCCCACTGGGAGGTCAGGCGAGGAGAGATTGCTGAGTCTAAGTGGATGGATCAGCCTGATCTTGGAATAGGGACTTGATGGTAGAAAAATCCCTAATGGAGGTGCCCCCCCTGGGTGTGTGGCCTGAGAGGAGAGGTGGGAAAAGAGAAGAGAGTGACATGTCTGCCTCGTGACATCCAGCTGCTCAGGGTCGAGATTGTGGGGAGGATCTCAGGGAGCTGGTTCTCCTGCCACATCCTGGCTTTTCCGGTTCCCAAGCTTTCGTCACTCCCGGGATCCTACTGAGAGAACTTTCTTCCAAGAAATTCATCAGGCTTTGTCAGATGAGATGGGGTCAAAGACCTGGATGTCAAAGGGTTATGAGTTCAGAGTCATTGGAATCTTCTAGAATCTTTGTCTGAAGTCACAGAGACAGCTGGTCACCATGAGGGTCCATAGAGTCTCTTCTGGCTCTCTGCCTTTCTGGGAGCACTTGCACAGGCCGCCTATTAAGGATGGGCTTCCTGGCGTTGTCTGCACAGAATCATCAAGAACATTTCTCCGTAGAGGAAAGGACTTCAAAAAGCAGAAAATTGGAAAGCACAGTCTCTGGTTTCCTGTCATTTCCTCTTACCAACTGCTGATGCTCAAGAGGAAAAGTAGGAACATAGTTCCAGTCGCCTTCTTCTTGTCTGCTTTTGTCTCTCCCGATGTCCCCACATGTCATTCACAGCCCCATCGGGCAGGGTGTACCCACTCTGGGGGTTGTCACCCACGTGTTATACCCTTCCCTTGCCCCGTAGCACACCACTTTTTTATAACACATGTTGTATTTGTTCTCTTTGGGCTGTGATTTGTCTTCCCTCCATAATCGAATAGAGGACAGGAACTAGTTCCATCTCACCCACCATCACAGGCCCCAAATCTAATCAACAATCTAATCATAGCCTGAAACGTAGTGGATGCTAAATATTTTTTTTTGAATGGGATGGAGTCATATAAGTGCCCACCATTCCCCTTAGCCCTCATATCCATGGCATGAAATAATCTAGAATGTTGCAGCAGCATAGTAAATATTTACTGAGCACAGGAAAGCTCATTCCAGATTGTACACACCACCCACTGTAGGAATACAGGGTCTTCTTGAACAGAGAAGTCTGAGGATGAAAGAGGACCAGGCCTTTCTCCATACCCTGAGAAAGGGACCCTCAGATTCTTTTGGGTCCCAGATAAGAGATGACCTGCCCCAGGTGAGCTGACAGGTATCTCCTACTACTTGGAACAGAACACAAGCAGTTCTACAGTTGATGTGTAGGGAGGTGTGTGTGTGTGTGTGTGTGTGTGTGTGTGTGTGTGTGTGTTTGTGTATGTGTGTGTTCTGGACACTGGTGATGATTCATTTATTTGATCCCAGTGTTTTCCTGCTGGAAACACTGTCTGTTGGGTCTACTCAATTGATTCCCTCGCCATGTCCCCCATGTTTGGTGACGGACTCTTCCAGAAGCATCATGGCAGGCAAAACCAGCTGCCTTCGAGCCTTTGTTTTCTTTCCTTTGGGGGGTATGTTTTGATTTGCCAAGAGCCTGGTGATGATCACATGGAATGTCTCTGCCAGGGGGGAGTGACCTTCTAGAAAGAGGCTCAAACCCTGATCTGTCATCTCAAGAGCAGCCTACCGAGAGCAAGAGGTAGGCGCTCCCCGCCGAGGTGAATACCCCGAGTTGGCTTTTTTTAATTAAGGCTCCGCATTGTAACTAGTCAATGGACATTATTGGGAGAGTGAATGTCAATGCCACTGCTTTTTCTTTCTCTCCTTTATCTTTGTCAGTGATTCAAAGACATGATTTATGGTTAGTCTCTGACTTTCAGCATCATCCATCAAGTCCTGGTTTCACTACAGGGCTCCACGTTGTAAATCATGCCGATGGGTTGTCACTCATTCGCTTTAACCCTTTAGGGACATGTGTTAGGGTTGGTCTCCAAATAGGAAACTTGGGAAGGTGGCCATGAACGAGGGGGTCCGGGAAGTTGAGGGAGAGGGTCTCGGGGAGCCGGCCTTGTCCCCTGCTTGGCCTGTTGCAATTATTCGAAAGGCCCAGGTGAAGACGGGGCTCTGCCCCACCCACCCCCTTCCACGCCAGAAATGTGCACATAGGGTGGCTGGGGCAGTGTGGATTCCTCAGCCAGTACGCCTCGGTTTCAGACGTCCCCGCTGGATGTCAAGTGTGAGTCCCCCTTCAGAATCAATCACGGGCTAGTTCTGGTGGTGACCTTGCAAAGATTAGAGAATGAGTGCAAAGACCCATTAGCAGCTGCTATTTCAGGCTCTGTAAATTAACGGCCCTCTCCTCCTCCTCCTCTTTTTTCTAGCCTCGCTTGCTCGCTCTCTGTCCCTTTCTCACACTCGGGAAGGTGGGGATGATGGCAAGGGGTGAGCTAAAAACCTAGGATCCGTAGGCAGAGGAGCAAGCCTTTCCATCAGGCCAGAGCTCCCCTAATGAGGGGTTCTAGGCCGGGGCAAAACTCATCTCTGCCCCTCCAACCTCCAGGCCACGCAACCCTTAGATCGAGGCAAAAATGCAGGCAGTTGGCACGGCGTAAACGGGGGGTGCACTCCCACTGCAAGTCTGCAGCCAGAAACCCTGGGGAGGGCGGGAGAGGGGAGAGTTATTCTTGAAAACTAGATGCTGAGATTATCCATCCATCCACTGAGCGCTTGCTATCTATCCATGCATAGCAATTTTCTTTCTGAATTCTACACGGCCTGCTTTGCCCTAGGGAAGTCGACAAAAACAACCAATATATCGACAAAAGATATGTAAGCAAATCGAATGGAAGTTGTAAAATATGAACGCTCGCTACCTAAACAGGCGTATGCACCGCCACCCATTTCTTTTTTTTTTTTTCCTTAAATTTTTATTAGTGAGACACCATGAGGTGCAGTTGTAGACTTACAAATTTTTGTGCTTGGGTTTCAGTTATACAATGATCAAGTACCCATCCCTCCACCAGTGCCCATTTCCCACCACCACGGATCCCAGTATCCCTCCCACCCCCTATCCCCCCATCCCACCCTGCCTCTGTGGCAGGGTATTCCCTTTTGTTCTCTCTCTCCTTTTGAGTGCTGTGGTTTGCAAAAGAGACGTTGAGTGGCAATCTTGTTCGGACTACAGTCTACTCTCACCACGCATTTCCCATCCTGAGAGGAACCTCCCAACACCCTTTATTTGGTGCTCCCTTCTCTATCCGAGCTGCCTTTTCCCCTAGCGTGTGCGGCTGTCCTCAAAGCCATGGAGTAATCCTCCTGGTACTTCTCTCGGCTATTCTTGGGCTACCACACATTTCAACAAGAACTGTCCCCTGTCCCCAGGACATTTGAGGGACTCAGGCCCTCCATGTGCTCAAACAAGAACCCCAAATGTGTCCCTCTCAGCCTCACTTCCGCTGGATCATTGAATGTGCTGCAGTTGACACCTTCAAACTCCCTAAAAATTTCTTCCTGCTCTGCCTTTTTTTTTTTTTTTTGCTTTTTGAGGTCACACCTGGAGATGCGTAAGGATTACTCCTGGCTCTGCACTCAGGAATTACTCCTGGCGGTGCTCGGGGGACCATACAGGATGCTGGGAATCGAACCCGGGTCAGCCTCGTGCAAGGCCAATACCCTACCCACTGTGTATAGCTCCAGCCCCCTGTCCTGCCTTTCTCACGTTCCAGTCTACAAGATGGCGCGTCCGATTATTCTGCCTTTCTGAGAAAGGGCACAAGGATCTTCTCAAACTTTCAATGACCCAGAAGCCATCCATCCTGCTAACAGCCGTGGAAGGCAGGTAACTGGCTGAGCTAGTATTTTACCGAGCCAGCGTCTCCTCCTCCCCGCCTCCTGCCCAGCGGTCAGATTTATACAGTACACACCGTGTGTACAGAACCAACTCCAGGTGACTGGGAAACAGCGAGCCCGCAGATGGATGGGCTCGTTCCGAATGATGCATTCTGTGTTTCCGGGCCGAGAGAGGTGCGGGCCCGTCAATCCTGTCTAACGAGGAGCATGTGGGCCCCTGGCTTAGGTAAAGGGCCTTGGCTGGGGCATCCGGGTCCTGTCAGCCTCTGACTGGAAATCCTGCTGTGTGGGCGGGACAGCTTCATTCCTTGGGTCTGCGATCCCTGAATTCCCCCGGTATGTCCCAGGGGCTGGCAGTATGGGAGTCAGTCTGTGAGTCCGGGGATAGAGCAGTTGTTTTTCTCTGCTAGTGAAGGAGAGAGTGCGCTCCTTTCTCCAAATAGCTGGGAATCGTGATGAATTTCTGCAGATCTTCAGAGCCCAGACAACACCCCAGGGGCAAGAGGAAGCTGTTTCTGGAACGGGCTTTCAACCAATTGGAATATGCCACCTAGTGAAGCTCTTCATTATGTTGGGTTCCCTGGATAGGAAAGGGGGTGTGGGGGAGAAGGGTGAACCGACGATGCTCGGTTGACTGGGACATCTGACTTCAAGGAACCCCAAGTTAGAGGCGAGAAGCTATAAGGGAAAAGAACCTGTGATTGAATGGCACCCTGCTGCCAGCTCCAAGAGCACCTAGCTTGGGGACATCTTCAACATATCCACTTGAGGCCAAGGGGACTGTCCATGACCCACTTTCACAAACAGGCTGCAACAACATCATCTGACCCATGCCACACGGGACCATGTGTTCTGCTTATGTTCCAAGCAAGTCTTGGGTGTTGGACCACTCTGCCTGGCCCAAAGCCCAGTATTCAGGGGCTGGAGCAATAGCACAGAAGGGTAGGGCGTGTTTGCCTTGCACGCGGCTATCCCAAGTTTAATTCCCAGTATCTCCTATAATCCCCTGCACACTGCCAGGAGTAATTCCTGAGTGCAGAGCCAGGAGTAATCCCTGTGCATTGCTAGGTATGACCCAAAAAGAAAAAGAAAGAAAAACAAAGTCCAGTATTCAGATATAGCATGATGGCAAATTTAAATAAATTATCCAAACTTCTGACACCCAATCCATGAGCAGGAAGCCACCTATAGCCAGTTCAGTCCCTGTAGACCCATGTACAGTTCTTCTCCATGCCTCCTTGTGACACAGAAAATTCTACACTGTGTGTGAGTGTTTCTGTGTGTGTGTGTCTGTGTATGTCTATGTGTATGTCTGTGTTTGTCCGTGTCCGTGTGTATGTGTCATTGTGTCTGAGACTCTGTGTATATGTCTGTGTATGTGTCTATGTGTGTTTCTGTGTGTGTCTGTATATCTGTGTGTATGTATGTGTTTGTCTGTGTCCGTGTGTGTGTCATTGTGTGTCTGAGACTCTGTGTATATGTCTGTGTATGTGTCTATGTGAGTTTCTGTGTGTGTGCCTGTGTATGTTTATGTGTATGTCTGTGTTTGTCTGTGTCCGTGTGTGTCATTGTGTGTCTGAGACTCTGTGTATATGTCTGTGTATGTGTCTATGTGATTTTCTGTGTATGTGCCTGTGTATGTCTATGTGTATGTCTGTGTTTGTCTGTGTCCGTGTGTGTGTCATTGTGTGTCTGAGACTCTGTGTATATGTCTGTGTATGTGTCTATGTGAGTTTCTGTGTGTGTGCCTGTGTATGTCTATGTGTACGTCTGTGTTTGTCTGTGTCCGTGTGTGTGTCATTGTGTGTCTGAGACTCTGTGTATATGTCTGTGTATGTGTCTATGTGAGTTTCTGTGTGTGTGCCTGTGTATGTTTATGTGTACGTCTGTGTTTGTCTGTGTCCGTGTGTGTCATTGTGTGTCTGAGACTCTGTGTATATGTCTGTGTATGTGTCTATGTGAGTTTCTGTGTGTGTGCCTATGTATGTCTATGTGTACGTCTGTGTTTGTCTGTGTCCATGTGTGTCATTGTGTGTCATTGTGTGTCTGAGTCTCTGTGTATATGTCTGTGTATGTGTCTATGTGTGTTTCTGTGTGTGTGTGTGTCTGTGTGTATGTGTTTAAACACTAAAATTGCATCCTTTCCTGCTACCTTCTTTCTCTGTTTCGGCTGTGCCTTCCTCCCCTCAACCCCATCCTCATTTTCATTTCTGTTTTGTCACATAACAGTGTGCCTTTGTCTTTGACATTAAACAGTTGTATATACTCTTAGCAGAGTTTGTTTACTCCGTCTGTATTTCCAATCAGTGCGAAGGTTTACCAAAGCGGTTCATTACTGATTTATTTATGATGTATTTAGATAGCAAATATGGAACTGTCAGCAGTTGCTGGCTAAACAGTGTTGACAGACATTAATAACATATGGTATAGCAATGGAATTATGATCTTTGTTGTTTTTTTTATTTTAATTTTGATCCTCAACATGCGATGGGAGGGGGGGAAGGTTGCATGTGTTAGGTAGTAGGGTACAATTGAGGAGACTTACAGAAACCACATTTTCTTTGTATTTGTAACCTTTGGGGTTTCTTGGCGGTGACATTAACATCGCCTGTGTCTGTTTAGCTGTTCAATTTAATGGAAGACAAATCCTCCCAAAGGTTTAATTTACTCTTGCAAACTGAAATCACTATGTTCACACCGTGGGAAATGGCCCTAATTTTCCCAACCTTCAGTCGCCATCAAGCATATAATTTATTTCTCCCCCCTTCAATCCATTCCTCATTAGAAAACAAAGTTTTTGATATTCAAATGTTACCAAGTTCAAATGGAGAAACCATTTCCACAGACGGGAAGTGCAGGCTTGGTTGCTTCTTCCCGACAGCTCCGATTTATACTGGGCCAGAACAGATAGACATTGAGATGTGGGGCCTTTTCTTAGCCGGTCCTTTAAGCGTCCACAGTTGTCTCCAGCAGTAAAGAGGGAAATGGATTGGCTGGGATTCAAAGAAAGACAGCTGGTCTACCTGGGCTGCAGCAGACATCAGGTCAGGCTTTGACCATACTTCACTTGAACCCGCTGGGTTCAGCCACAGTTTCTCCATGCTGAGGAATGTTCCATGGTTCTCCAGAAATGATCACATTTTTCAGAATGCAATTCTTTCCTTGAAAACAGTTCCAAAGGACAGTAGAGTTCACAGAAGACAAAAATAAAAATTCCCTAGAGCAGCAGGTGCCAATGAGAATCTGGAGAGAATCATCCCCCATCTTCCCAGACCATCTGCCTGCAAATATCCCTTGTGACACCAGGGTTCTGGTTTCCTGGGACTCCCCTCTCTCCGCGTAGGGAACCCTGTTAAGAATCGATGATCCTTCAGTGAAATGGTTGGTGTTGAACATGAGATCTCGCCTTGATTCCTAATATTAGATGGATGAGGGGGCTCACAGATGTGTCTCATGCATTAGAAACTTGTTTTCTTTTCTTAGTGGAAGATGTTTTCTTTTCTTTTTATTTATTTATTTGTTTTTTGCTTTTTGGGTTACACCTGGTGGTGCACAGGGGTTCCTCCTGGCTCATACACTCAGGAATCACTCCTGGCAGTGCACAGGGGACCATATGTGATGCTGGGAATCGAACTCGGGTCGGCCGCATGCAAGGCCAACGCCCTCCCCGCTGTGCTATCGCTCCAGCCCCTAGAAACTCTTTCAGTGCTTTGTGTGCACTGTCACTCTGGATCCTCAAGACTCTAAGAAATAGTCATGGGTATAATTGTCATTTTGTTGATGGCAGTTGAGATTCATAAGAGGTAAATGACTTACCCAAGGTCACATCACTCTTAAGTAAGAGTCCCCAAATCCAGACAGTGTGGTTATTGGGCCAAGTCAACTGGGTGGCTTGAGTTAAAGTGAGGGATCTGGAAATACTTGTGTGTTTTACTTTTTTTTTTAAGTATTGGAGAATTGGAAAGCACATTGAAAATTATATAGCTAAAGTCCCTCTGTTTACCTTTGAGATCACTGAAGCCCTGAGATGTTCCAATTTGGCCAGGGTGAATGGCTAAGAGCTGAGCTGTGCTGGTTTCTCCTGACCCTGAGCCCATGGCCAGTGTCCAGGCACTTCTTTGTTGGTCTGTGTTTGAATGTCAGCTAATTAGTGACTGATTTTGAAATGTGGCGTATATTTGGGTCATGAATAAAACTTTAAGGAGGTCATGCTCTGAGGAGCCACCCCTGGCTTAATCCCCATCTCCATGGTTGAAATTCATGAAGCATAAGGTTCTCCAGGCAGTGAGTGCACTGCCTGAGAACTCTGCCCGCCCTCCTCTTCTCCCACCAGCTCTGGGATTTTAGACCAACCCAGCCCACACCACTGTGTTGTGGTTCTCGAAACCAAATGACTTAATGAATGATTGTCTACAGAGATATTGGTAAAGAGCCCGCACAAAAGTGCTATTCATGAGTCTGAGGACTTGTACCTACTGTGAGTGTGTATGGAACTAAAGTCAAATTCACAAATGCCATCTTAACACTTGTCTTGGGGCTGGAGTGATAGTATAGCAGGTAGGACATTTGCCTTGCACGCAGCCAACTCGTTCAATTCCCAGCATCCCATAGGGTCCTCCGAGAACTGCCAGGAGTAATTCCTGAATGCACAGCAAAGAGTAACCCCTTTGCATCTCCAGATGTGACCCCAAAAGCCAAAAAAAAAGGCTTTTTGTCTCATCTTCAAAACCCTGTTTACCCCAATTCTTTTTAGTGAAGCAAGATAGTTTTTATGGAATGCAACTTATTTAGAGAGATGCGTTCTGACTTGCATCACTTCCAGCCTTGGTGGAGAAATATTTTTTCTTTAGCAACATGGCTGACCCGAGTTCGATTCCTCTGCCCCTCTCGGAGAGCCCGGCAAGCTACCAAGAGTATCTCGCCCACACGGCAAAGCCTGGCAAACTACCCGTGACGTATTCAATATGCCAAACGCAGTGAAAACAAAGTCTCAAAATAGAGACGTTACTGGGCCCACTCGAGAAAATCAATGAACAAAGGGGGGACGGTGACAGTGACAGGGAAAAGATGAGACACTTCCTCTCTGCACTCTGTCTCTCCCCCTTGGCTTCTGTGGTTCTTGTACAGTCGTTGCAGAAATCTCTATGGTGGATCATCAGGGCATGGAACATCCTTCCTCTCAGGCCTCTGTTCCCCAGGAATCGGTGTCTTGGTCTGAGCTGATGCTCTCCCCACGCCAGGGTGCATCTTACATCTCAGGGACCTCAGCGAGAATGGGCCGAGTTCACAGGCCCAAGGAAAGAAGCAGGACTGAGAAGAACTCAAGTTCTGTTTCTACAGGATTCTTCTCTTTGGAGCTCTCAAAGTCACGGAGTCCACAGGGGACAGGCGGGCATAGCAAATTAGCAAAGCAGTGACATGTGAGACATACAAAGTGGCACGGACATTGGAGAGTCCTGCTGCTCAGCTCCAGAGAAGGATACCGGGGGTAATGGGACAGTGTCTCCGAACATGGTGCTTTGCCATAAGAAAATAGAATTTCTCTGTGGAACCTCCTGGTCATCAGATCTTGCTACTACGTCTGCCTTAACTGCAGACTCCATCCCAATTCATGCCTAAATCCCGCCTCCTAAGAGCATTGGGGGATTTTGATAAACACCCTAGGTCTCATCACACCCTTTCCCATGTGGCAGCTATCACCTCTCTTCTTACCCCATGGCTACGAGCACTGGAAACAGAGCCTATCCAAACGGGCATGGTAAATGTGAGATGCGTAGCAGATCTCTAAGATGCAATTCCCAAACACTGAAAGAAAAGTATCTCATTGCTTTTGGAGAGGATCAGAGTGAGGATTGATGAGATTAAATAAGATATAATACAAACTTACTTCACCCCATCTTAAAAATAAATTAAATAAACACAAATTTATATTTAATTATGTTTAATAGGTAAAGGTAAAGGTAAAGGTAAAGGCCCTCCCGTTGATCATCGATTTGCTCGAGCGGGCCCAGTAACGTCTCCATTGGAGACTTTGTTGTTACTGTGTCTGGCATATCGAATACTCTTGGTAGCTTGCCGGGCTCTCCGAGAGGGGCAGAGGAATCGAACTCGGGTCGGCCATGTTGGCTGCGTGCAAGGCAAACGCCCTACCCGCTGTGCTACAAGTTTACTTCTCCCCATCTTAAAATAATTTTTATTTAAAATATAATTTTTTTTTGCTTTTTGGGTCACACCCGACAATGTACAGGGGTTACTCCTGGCTCAAGCACTCAGGAATTACTCCTGGTGGTGCTCGGGGGACCATATGGGATGCTGGCAATCGAATCCGGGTCGGCCGTGTGCAAGGCAAACGCCCTATCTGCTGTGTTATTGCTCCAGCCCCCTAAAATATAATTATTTTATGGACATATATAGTAGCACTGTCCTCCCGTTGTTCATCGATTTGCTCAAGTGGGCACCAGTAATGTCTCTATTGTGAGCTTGTTGTTACTCTTTTTGGCATACCAAATACGTCACAGGTAGCTTGCCAGCCTTTGCCATGTGGGTGGGATACTCTCTCAGTAGCTTGCTGGACTTTCTGAGAGGGGCGGAGGAATCGAACCCAGGTCAGTCACATGCAAGGCAAACTCCCTACCCTCTCTACTATTGCTCCAGCCCATAGATGTATATAATAGAATAAAATATAATTTAAACTATAATATAAAGGTAAAGGCCCTCCCGTTGATAGTCGATTTGCTCGAGCGGGCCCAGTAACGTCTCCATTGGAGACTTTGTTGTTACTGTGTCTGGCATATCGAATACTCTCGGTAGCTTGCCGGGCTCTCCGAGAGGGGCGGAGGAATCGAACTCGGGTCGGCCATGTTGGCCGCTTGTAAGGCGAACGCCCTATCCTCTGTGCTATCGCCATAGCACAGCGGTAGGGCGTTTGCCTTGCACGCAGCCAACATGGCCGACCCGAAACTATAATATAAATTATGAAATAATATATTAAAAGTATAAAATATAGATTAAAATACAAAACAAATTTTCTTCACCCATCCTTTCTCTTGAGACCTTCCTCCAGTGCCCAATTTCTTTCTAAAGAGACGCAAATCCCAGGGCAGGACCACAGGCTGGCACCTGCCATGTGCCTAAGGCCCTGCATCTCTCCAATCCGCTGTGGGACCCCCCTGAGCTGCTTCCCTTTACCTCCGTGTCACAGATGGGAAAATGAAGGATGCCCACTCTCCCCGGACAGATTCCCTTCTGGATCTCCCTGCAGGCCTTCTAGAGCAAAGCCTGAACAGTTAGTCACAGGGCCACCAAATCACCCTCCTCCAGATGCGTTGAAGGCAGAGAACTTGGACAAATCTGAGGAATCTGGAGGGCAGCTTTCAGATGTGTGCTGAGCTGGAAATAGCACACATTTCAACCCACAGAATTATGCCTGGGCTCCAGCTTGAACCCCGTGGACCGTCCTTTGTGTGAATTCAGAAGACAGAAAATAGTTCTGCGCAGGTAGACGTTGCTCTGTGCAGAAGGTGAATACTTTCTCTGTGGAATGTAGACCTGGGGTTTGTGAAACCCATTTGAAAAGCACCAAAGAGCTGCAAAAGGAAAACAACACGGGCTGGACTTCTGCACTGCCTCCGTAAGGGGGTCTGCCTCTTTGTTCGTGCACAAACACGCAGGCAAGCTACCAATGTTCGGCCACTGGATTTTCCTGGACAGGACACCCATTGTATTCACTGAGACATTGGGTTCATTCACATTTTTGTGGGGAGGCTTTGTGGGTTACACCCAGCAATGCACAGTGGTTACTCCTGGCTCTGCACTCAAGAATCACTCCTGGTGATGCTCAGGGGACCATATGGGATGCCGGGGATCGAACCCAGGTTGGCCACATGCAAGGCAAATGCTCTACCCACTGTCCTATGGCTCAGGCTCCCCATGCACATATTTTGAGGAGGGTAGGGAGTTAGGGCCACATCTGGTAGCACTCGGAACTTACTTCTACGCATAGGAATCATTCCTGCAGTGTTTGGGGGCTCATAGGTGATGCCAGGCATTCAAATGAAAGTCAACCATGTGGAAATCAAGTGCCTTAACCCCTGTCCTATCAGCCTGACTCACATGCATGTTTTTTTTCATAGTCTCGTGTGGTGCTTGGTGGGAAGGACTGAGTACTTTCCCACCCACTCTGTCCTCGTGTTTCATCCGCTTCCAAAAATCTTCCCAAAATATAATCTATCTGTTGTAGAAGGCTGGATGAGTTGGAGTGATTTGGGATTATATGAAACATTCTGGGGCACAGCTCCTGAAGCCATAATCTTTGAGCTGAGACCTTGTGACAGTTTCTCAGTTCTTGGACCCATCTTCACTTTCTGTGGTCGGGGAACACGGTGCCCAGTGGATCAAAAGGAATCAGGTCGAGATTCCTTCGTAGTGACAGACCGGTATCTCCTCCTCACATATAATAGTCGTTTTGTTTTGTTGGGGGTTTGGGGGTAATATTGGGTCACTTCATTGGTGGCTGAGGCTTCCTCCTGGCTCTGTTCTCAAAGAGGGCTCAGGGGACCCGACATGGTTCCAAGAAATCAGACCCTGGTCAGCCGTATACAAGGCAAGTGCCCTCCCCACTGTCTCTCCAGCCCCCCTGGATGAGCTGCTGAGCTGTTACTGTCCAATTAGGAGAACCCTGATCCAAGTAGCGTGAGAATCCTTTGTTCTTAGCCCTTCCCTCTACCTCTCTCATCCTAACTCTCAGGACCAAACTTTGCCAAAGAGTTTAGACAAACAGAGCCAGCGCAGAAGAAATAGTTGAGGTTTGAGCCCCCAAGGTCACAGGTTCGGGACCCTTATCTCTTATCTCTGTGATGCCCACCCTTATCTCTTCAAGGCTCTGCAGCTGGACCGTGGTCTCTCTTGGCTTTCCCGGAACAGAATTTGCAAATGTGCCAACGGCCACGGTCTCGGTGTGCCTGGCGGGTCATGCAAGAAGGGGCCCATCTTTCTACCGTTCACCCTGTCGCAGTGCGTGAGACCTTGGGTTTTATAACCCAAATTAATTCCCTTCCACCCCTCAACCCCTCCACCGAGGAAATCTCTCCCAGTTCAGCCCCCTGTGCTGGGCAAGATTCATTTTCCCACGGGCATGCCAGCAGCCCTAGGTGGGAGCAGGGACCGAATAGGGGAGGAAAGGGTCACGGCCTCGCCTTGACAGGGTTTGGGTCTTGCTAATTTGAATCTCCTCTCGGGCTCCACTCCACCTGGCGCTGTTTGATTTATCTGCAGGTGTTTGTGGCATCAGTGATCACTTTCGGCTTGCTCGTCCACCCCCATCCATTTCAGCCGGTGGCGCCTTTCGGGTGATTTCTTATGCCACCCCTTACCACCTGCTCCAAGTTGACAAATTATCGACTCCATTCGTCGCTCCTGACCCAGCCTGGTCGCTTCCCAGGGATATAAATGATGCAGTTCAGAGGGGATAATGATGCCCTAATAAACAGACAGTGTTCCTCTTTTGGCCTGCCCGGTTTGAGATTCAAACATGCCCAGCCCGCTCCCCACCGGCCCTAGCTAAGGCATCCAGGGGAAAGAGGAACAGGAAGAGGTCTGGAGTCTGCAAAACCCACGCTCACCAAAAAAACGAGATCAGAGAATCCCATCGAGCAATTGGGGAGGGGTGAGGGGGAGGCCACGACAAGCATCTTAATTTGCTATGGTGGAAAAAGCGAAAACCGAGAGAGAATTGGGGATGTTGGGGTGATCTTCCATCCGGTAGAGTTTGAGTCTTGATACTGAGTGGCAAGAAGCTTCAGGTGAGGTCTCAGAAGCTTGTGTTGGCAAGAGGTGCGGGGTCCACCCCTCCCCCCCCATCATGATGGTCACTGGCGAGGCCAGTTAGGATTCCCCAACTGCATTTTTGCTTAGGAGAACCCTAATCTCACTTTGGGGGGCACAGCATGGGGGGGAGTTTGGGATACTCCTAAAAAGTGCTCAGGGGCTACTCCCAGCTCTGTGCTTGGAATCAAACTTCAGGCCTAAAAATCTGCACTCGGCCCTTTGAGCTCTCCTTCCAGTCAGAAACTTCTCTTTTTTTTAAATTTAATTTTATTTTTATAAAGCAGTTCACCATATTGGATCACATTTAATTTTCAAACACCAATCCCACCACTATGACACCTTCCCACCACCATATTTTGGATGTTTCCATCCTGAACCTCAACCCCTGCCCTAAAGCAGAACCGAAATAATTTATTTTATATTGTTTGTTATGAATAAACTGCTGGAAATGCTCCAAAAAAGTTCCCTTAGAGGACGTGAACATTGTGTGCGAACATTGCTGTATTTCACCTGGGGGAATTAAGCCCTTTTATGAGAGATCACTAACGTGTTGTTAAAGGTTGAGCCTTGTGTGTGTGTATATGTATATATATGTATATATGTATATATATATATCTATATCTGTATATATGTGTATATATATATGTATGTATATATCTGGAATCAAAAGAGCTATGCTTGGAGTATCACACTTCACTCAAATGAGAGATAGAATCCGGAGTTCCGATCTCTGTCAACGCTCAAGAATCATGGACACTGTATCATTTGCCAAGGCATCAAAAATCAGATGGGCTAGACACGTAATGAGGTTCAGAAACGACCGCTGGACTAGAGCCACCGCTGACTGGATTCCATGGGATGTCAAAAGTTCGCGTGGACGCCCACCTACAAGATGGTCAGACTTCTTCGTCAAGACCCTGGATGATCAGTTTGAGGCTCTGCATATTCCTAGAACGAGCAGATGCCATTGGGCTATGCTAGCACGCAACAGGGATGAATGGAGACGTTACTGGCACCCGCTCGAGTAAATCGATGAGTAACAGGGTATCAAGTGATCAAGCGATATACTTTTACAGATATCACTTGATCACTTGACAAAACTATACATATACATATATATATCATTTTAAACCCCATTAAGTGTAGTGCGCTACTCTTGGAATATGAGTGGTGTGAGGTATGAAATGTCCAGTTACAGGTTCACTCCTGGGTGAGGTTCAGATGGAGCGTGTGGAGAGCAGCCGTGAGCCTGGCAGCAGTTGAGTTCTGGACGTTTTTGGCTGCTGAGGTTGGGGCCTGGGGGCAGGGAGGGGCCTCACCCGCCCCCCTCCGGGGTGCCCGGGATGAAACAGCCTGGCACGAGGTCCGACGGCATGGCCATCGAAACTTCTCTTTTCTAATTTCAATTCTGGAAGCGTCACCAGGTCTTCGAAAGGGAGGTGCTGTTGCTTCTCTCCAGAGAGGGTCAAGTTCCAGGCGTGCCTGCACCCACCTGGGACCCAGCAGCGTGCCCGCAGGGAGCCCCGAACCCCGCCCACTTCACTCTGCTGCACACTGGACCCAAACCCGAGCTCTGGGACGGCGTCCAGGTGTGGCTCCAGACAGCTGAGCGTGTCTGGGATCTCCTGACTCCCTCAGGCCTCATGGGCTTCAGGTGGGGTCCAACCTGGCCGGCCCCTGTCCTTGGCTCTGCTGTCCTCTTGGTAAATCTCCTCCAGAGAAGACGAATGCAAGTGTCAGGTTCTCCTGTTGGCCTCCAGAGAGTTCTCTAAAGTATCACTGTATCACTGTCATCCCGTTGTTCATCAATTTACTTGAGTGGGCGCCAATAACGTCTCCATTCGTCCCAGCCTTGAGATTTTAGCATTCTCTCTTTACTCATCCTTCCCAATGCTGCCGTATTGGAGGCTCTTTCAGGGTCAGGGGAACGAGACCCGTTATTGTTACTGTTTTTGGCATATCGAATACGCCACGGGGAGCTTGCCAGGCTCTGCCACAGGATGAAGTAAATAAAGGTGGATAAACCACAAAGTAGCTCTGAAGTAGGAAGGAGAACCCCTAAATCAGAGACTGGGTGAAACAGACTTGCCCCCTCTGCCTATGCCCCACATCCGCCTCTTGCTCCTTGGTGCCAACAGCACCCAACTGTGTACAACTTTTGTCGTCTCAACCACACAGCAGGGTGGATATTGCTGTTGTTGCCGGCTGGTAGATGAGGAAAGGAGCTCAGAGATGTTCGCCGACTCCCAGCCGTCACACAGCCAGTCAGTCCCATAGGCTCCTTCCTACCTGCAGCCCACCCTGGGCTCTTGGCTCCATTTCTTCCTTTAGTAAGGACCTGGGGGACGAGGGGAGGCTTCCAGGCCAACTCCGAGACCCCTTTGCTGCTGGGTTGCTGGTCCAGGAGACTCCGCAGGCTTCTATTCCGCCATCCTAAGAGACTCCCCCAGGTGAGGACTCTGGTTCTACCTCCCGCCAGGACTTGGCAGCCACCTACCTTCTCTGAGACTTGAAGGAGTGAGCACGACAGTTGCGTTGGCTGCTAATCTCACTCAGCGTGTGTGTGGCTCTGCATTATCCAACTGCCCTTAAGGTCTATGCTACTAAAGATACTGAAATAGCACCCAGTCCTATCCCCCAGCCCCACCCCTAACCCCAACCCCAACCCCAACGTCCCAAGAGGGACCTGGAGAGACAGGAGAGCGAGTAGGGTGCTCACCAGTCATGCAGCCGGCCAGAATTCCAACTCCAGCGCCCTTTCAGGAGTGATCCCTGAGCACAGAGCCAGAAGGAAGCTTTCACCCCCTCCAGATATGGCCCCCAAAGCTACAAATAGAAGCACCGATTGCATGTCATGGGGGGTGAAAGCGTATTCATCAGAAAGTCCACCTTTTCTGGTTTCAAATCTTCCAGAAAGGAGCACCCGAGTGAGTCAGGCTGGAATCACCGGAGCAGTTATGCTTGAGGGAAACTGAGAGCTGAATGCTGGGTGCAGGAAACTCGCTCCAGGGGAGGGGTGTGAACAGGGCTGGTCCTTCTGTCTCTTTCTTCCCTTCCTAGAGAGCACTGCCTTGGGGCTGGAGCGATAGCACAGCGGGAGGCGGTTTCCTTGCATGCAACCAACCCTGGTTCGAATCCCAGCATCCCATATGGTCCCCTGAGCACCGCCAGAAGTAATTCCTGAGTGCATGAGCCAGGAGTAACCCCTGTGCATCGCCGGGTGTGACCCAAAAAAGAAAAAGAGAGAGAGAGAGAGAGAGAGAGAGAGAGAGAGAGAGAGAGAGAGAGAGCACTGCACTGCCTCTCTCCTGCTGACTCCTAACTCCAGGGTCCCTAATCCCTGAGCAAGCAGGCGAGGCTGAGGCATAGTTAGGGTCTCAGGGAGGGACCAAGTGTGTGTCACACCAAAACTTAATGGGGCAGGGAGGGCTGGGCAACAGAATGAGGAAGACCACGTGACCTTGAGCTTCAACTTTGAATTAATTTCCGCAGCATGTGGATTTTTGCGTAAGGAAGATTTCTTCGGTAATTGGGAGAGAGGAAGAGAGAAACACAGGGTGAAAACAAACGGTTGGGTTGATTACACTCTCCGAGAGAACCGTCTGGAAATAATAAAGACAACAGCCCGGGCAGCAGCAACAGCAGTAGCTGGGATTTTTTTTTCCCGTGATTTTCTCTAACTGCCAGATTCTTCTAAGAGCCTTACTTCCAGGGACTCATTGAATCCTTCCCCATAACCTAGGAGGTAGGGATTATTAGTATGCCCCATTTACATACGAGGAAACAGGACTCGGAGACTTTAAGTAATTTGCCTGAGGTCACTAAACAGTTATCCAAAAGCGCCATTTAAAATTAAACCTCTGATGAAAGATAAAAGCTTTTGCTTTTTCTGTCTGAAACAAAGCAAAGCAAAAGAGAGTCCAAGGCCCCCAGTTCCATTAAGCTTCAGAGGCCTGGCGCCCACGAAACTTTTAAGGACCTGAAAAAAAGTGTTTTCGTTTCTTTCAAAATCAGAAAAGGAAAAAAATAAATAAATAAACTTTGAAAGCAAGGGGAAATAGGGGGAGAAAAAATTCCCTTCACATCAGAAAATAAATAAATAAATAAATAAATAAAAGCAGTTTAGAACCCGTAGTGATCTGTTAAATGCTGTCTAAAAAAAAAAAAAAAAACATGGTAGCCTTCAAGTATTTTAAAATATTTAGAATACATTTTACTGCAGATTCTTGTGGGGGAATAGGGACTCGGCACCCTGCATGAGTCTTTGCCCTCAGTCTGTGCCTGCTGGGCTGCCAGGCCCACCAACACGGCATTGGCATCCAGGTTGCAAAGCTGGCAAGGTCAAAAACAGACCGACCAGGGGTCTCACTCACCACAGAAGGCCCGCTTGCAGGAGCTGGATGATAGCACAGCGGGGAGGGCGTTTGCCTTGCATGCAGCCAACCCGGGTTCCATTCCCAGCAACCCATATGGTCCCCTGAGCACCGCCAGGAGTAATTCCTGAGTGCATGAGCCAGGAGGAACCTCGTTGCATCGCTGGGTGTGACCCGCCCCCCAAGAAAGAAAGAAAGAAAGAAAGAAAGAAAGAAAGAAAGAAAGAAAGAAAGAAAGAAAGAAAGCCCATTTGCAGGAGGACCAGATGCCCACGCCACCTCAGCCTCACCCACAAGGGATTAAAGGACATTAGCAATAACACAGTGGGTAGGACATTTGCCTTGCATGTGGCCGACCCTGGTTCCATTCCCAGCATTCCATATGGTCCCCCGAGCTCTGCTAGGAATGACTCCTGAGTGCAGACCCAGGAGTAACCCTTGTGCATCGCCAGGTATGACTCCCCCCCAAAAAAGGAGAAAAAAAAGAGTGAGATGGTTTAAGCAAGAGTAAAGCAACTTATTAATGAGGAAGAGGCTCTTCACGGACCCAGAGGAGGCCTCCGGAGAACGAGCTCCACCTGGCATGCTTCCAGGATTCTTTGGACCACATTTGTTTGTGCAGTTCAGGGGGGGAAACTTCTGCTTTTCTATAGATTCGTCAGCCCTGGGAAGCAGTGATTAGGAGACACGTAGCCAAAGTTGGGGATATAAAACATTAATGAAAACAAATACAGGATGTATTGATTTACCTTCCTGGAGTAAATATTTCACGATTGGTATGTTTATCAAATCATAACTCACATTATACACTTTAAATGCAAGTTTATCTCAATGAATGAAGTTTATATCAATAAAACTTCTGAAAAAGAAAAAAGAAAAGAAAGAAAACCAGAGTTGGGATATAAAATATTATTAGCCAATTACATAAAAAAGTTAAGAAATATAATCATTTACATCCACTATGAAATGTTCTGAATCAATCATGGGAAAATAATAAAATGTCCATAAAATAAGTTTATCCGGGGCCAGAGCTATAAAGTACAGCAGGTAGGGCGTTTGCCTTGCATGCAGCTGACCCGGGTTCGATCCCCAGCATCCCATATGGTCCCCCGAGCACCACCAGTTGTAATTCCTGAGTACAGAGCCAGGAGTAATCCCTGTGCATGGCTGAGTGTGACCCAAAAAGCCAAAAATAAATAAATAATATAAAATTTTTAAAAAAGATAACTCCTTTAAAAAAATTTTTTTCTTAACCCAGGGAAGGGAGTACTGTGGCCCTTTCTAGAAATTTGGGAGGCATCAGATGAGTATCTTGCTGGACGAGATTGGTAAGGCAGGGGTGCCACAGGCCCAATGGAGTGGCAGTGGGACTTCCTGGGCACTGCTGAGTATTTTAGCAAGGACAGTCTCAGCTTGCCGGACCTCTGGAATGGGTACTTCAGCTCAGCATCTTCTTAGAAGACTTTTCCTAGGGCGCTTTATTGTCCTCTTTCTGGGATTCCCAACCACATACCACCCTGCCCAGGAATGAAGCTGAAATGACTTTGTAGAAGCATCGAGTTGTTACATCAGCAAGGTGACATGACAAGAATCTGGCAGGTGCTGCGCTGGGGTTCTAGCAGGAGTGAGAGGGAATGAGGGGGAGAACCCTAGTTCCTGTCACCTGGTTTCTGATCCACGTTTGGCATTTGTTTCTATTCATGAGAACGAAAGGCAAAGTACCTCAACGCATCCTCGCCAGAAGACTGGCTTGGATTTTTCGGTGTTGTTGCTGTTGCAATTGTTTCTTCCCAGTAATTCCTTACCATAACACAGTGTTGTTTTCCAATGAAGGTGTGACACAGTGACGGTGTGCTTGAATGGGGAGGCCTCTGGCGGGTCTCTGAGTTATGAGGAGGCATTTGGAGGGAATATCTTTCTTTAATGGGGTTATTTTCCTGGTGAAGGATAGAATGTCTTGGGATCTGAGCACTGTATTGGGTGGGGGTCAGGGGGGTAAGAAATGATCAGATATGACCGAATTCATGAGTTCAGCCTCTTTCCTCTGTGCCAATTTCATCCTCCAAAGATTCTCTTTTTTAGGGAGGTAGTCCCTGAATCAGACCCTGAGATCACTGAAGTCCTGCAAGTGTCCCAGTTCAGAGCTACTAGAGCGTAGCTCAGTATCTCACCCTTACGGCAGAGCCTGGCAAGCTCCCCGTGGCGTCTTCGATATGCCAAACACAGTAACAACAAAGTCTCCAATGGAGACGTTACCGGGCCCGCTCGAGCAAATCGATGATCAACGGGAGGGCCTTTACTTTACTTACTTTACTTAGTACAAACTGCAAGAGTTCATCTTTTCTTATAGTTGCATAATATTCCACTTTGTCTACAGACCACAACTTCTTTCCCCGTTCCTCTGTCATTGGACACTTGGGTTGTTTCCATAATTCTGCCTCCTGTTCAAGCACTACAATGAATATAGGAGTGCATGCATTTTTTCAAATTAATGTTTTTGTGTTTGGGATGGTAAGATGCCAAGAATCAATGGGAATCACTGGGTCATATGGAAGTTCTAGTCGTGCTTTTTTTTTTTTTGAGGAATCTCCGTACTATTTTGACTACAGCCTGAGCCAAATGACATTTCCACCCACAGTGAATGAGTGTTCCTTTTTTTGCCACATCCCTAGTAGTGCTGAGAAATCTCCATCTTCCCTCAGCTGCTAAGGTACATCAGGGACAGTTCTTCCTTGCAGATAAAAAGCATTCTGGGTACTGTAGTTCACCATTGTCCTTGCTTCTATCTTCCGATACCTCCTAAACAGGGTTTCTACTTATCAGTTCTCACTGTATGGATGATAAAATTTTATTTTCCCTTTATAGAGACTTGTTAAAAAACAAATAAACTTTCAAACAAAAGCAGAAACAAAGATTTGTAAATACTTCGATGGCTATAAATTTAGACACTGGAGAATCCTGATTGAACGTTTGTTATCATTTCCTCACCTGGCCTTGGAAATTCATGCAGAATTGGACCTTTCAGCTCTCTCTGAAGTCTAACAGTTGGGAGTCTGGATTAGCCTTTAAAGAAAGCTGGCCTCTGAACTCTTTCTGAGACTGCGTTGGGGTGTGGGTTGGCATCTAGTTTGAACAGTGCCCACCGTTATTCAATAGCGGATGGTGTGGCTGATGGCAACACAGCAGACTGCACTTGAATTCTAATTAATCAATCAGTAAGAAAAACTGAGTTTTATACTGTCAGTGTAACGTGGCACTAAACTACACACACAAGGGCACACTGAGTGAGGAAATATTTGCTGTGGAAAGGGCCTTCGTTTCTTTTGATCACACCTTTATTTGGGACACCATTAAGAATGTAATCAAGAAACTAATTGGACTTTTTTTTGCAATTTCATGCCAATGAACACTGATAAACCAAGCTCAATGATGGAGACTCACTCTTGAGATTTGAATAGTACCTGGGGAAAGAAAGGCAAAATGAAACTGCTGCTACCTTGACTTTGAAAGGGCCGCATCAGGCCTCAACTTGTCCCAGTATGTGTTTCCCAGGTCTGGGAGAATGATTGAGCCAAACTCAACCACTATTTTCTGACTTTCTGTTGAAACTAGGATATTGCACTGAGTTGAACACAATATTCTAGGTGGGGGATGGCAGGAGGAGGATTGGTCCTATGGATAAATCATGGATCTTGGCCTTAGATGGTGGCCTATCTAGTTACAAAGACCCAATGCTTGCCCAATCAGGAACTACACCAAACTCCAGAACCAAAAGTTAGCCCAAGTCAAATTAGTAAAAACTTAAAACAGTGATGACATGAAAAAGACCTCTTTCTTTTTTTCTTTCTTTTTTTTTAATTAGTGAAACACCATGAGATACAGTTGTGGACATTACAAGTTTTCATGCTTGGGTTTCAGTTATACAATGATTGAGTACCCATCCCTCCACCAGTGCCCATTCTTCACCACCAATGATCCCAGTATCCCTCCCACTCTCCCACGTCATCCCCCCCATCCCACCCCACCTCTGTAGCAGGGCATTCCCTTTTGCTCTCTCTTTCCTTTAAGGCATTGTAGTTTGCAATAGAGGTATTAAGTAAACATCATGTTCGGTCTATAGTCTACTTTCAGCATCCCAAGCAAGTCCTCCAACCATCCTTTACTTGGTGTTCCCTTCTTGGTTTCCCTTTCCTGAGCTGCCTGAAAAAGGCCTCTTTCAAGTACCCAGGAAAGAACAATGACTAAAACACAGCAGAAAGATCTCTGCCTTCATGGTGTTTACACACCAGTGGGCCAAAGCAGGCTGTGGTCGATTAAACAAAAAAATGATCCCGTCTCTGGTTATTAAGTGCCAGGCAAGCCACAGCAGAGGAGGTAGAGTTTTGTTGGTTGCAAGCACTTTGCTAAAGAGTATTCAGGAGTGCTTTCTCTTACTATATATTATATCATTTCACTGATTCACCATCCTCCCGTTGTTCATCGATTTTGCTCAAGCGGGCCCAGTAACGTCTCCAATTTGAGACTTGTTGTTACCGTGTTTGGCATATTGAATATGTCATGGGTAGCTTGCCAGGCTTTGCCGTGCGGGTGAGATACTCTCGGTAGCTTGCCAGGATCTCCGAGATGGGCAGAGGAATTGAACCCGGCTCTGCCGGGCTGGCTGTGCGCAAGGCAAACGCCCTACCATTGTGCTATTGCTCCAGCCCATATTATATATATTATATATTTTAATATATATTTTCTTTATTTTAATATATTATATATTTTATATATAAGCATATACCTATCTATGTTTTTATTAAGGCATTGTGATTTACAAAGTTATTCATGGTCATGGTTATTCATGGTTGTTCAGACATACAGTGTGCCAACACCAATCCACCACCAGTGTCAACTTCTAATACTTCCAATACGGATGTTGTTTTCCAACAGCACTGTTGCTAGGTGAAGCCGATGACCTGTGGCTTACTGTGAAACATATCCAAAGAGCAGGGCTTGTCTATCCTCAGGGCATCGGCCATGATTCTGCATGGGAGATGCGAATGTGGATAGATGTCATCATTGAGAGGATGAGGCATAAGATCTAACTCAGGAATGGTTGGTCAAGGGGCCACTGAACTGAGCCTGCAGAATGGGCTAGCCCCCCACTGATTCTCCTCCTAGTCAATTAGTAATTCATTTCATTTCATTTTGTTTTCCAATTAGTAATTCTTAATCAATCCTCATCATAATAACCATAACAGTCAGAGCCACAATGGCCACAATTCAGCACTCGTCCTCCCTCATCCTCTCCACACACCCCCAGCTTTGTGTGGTCTCCTTGAGGCCATGGATCCGCTGTTATTTATCACAGCATTGGTACCATTCTTTTCATAAAGAAAACGAGATGCTCCTGCGTGTAGCTACATCTCTGACAAGTGAGAAGACGGGCTGGGAAAGCTGGCAAGAAAAATGGGAGGAGAGAGCACCTTCCTGTTTGATGCTCTTAGAAGAATATTCTAGGCTGCTCATTGCCCAGAACACAAGGAAGTCTTGCTTTTCTGGTGAGCCCCCAAGCTTGCCAAACCTTTGTAGGGTCAGCGTGAGATAACGTTTTGGTTGGGTTCCCTTGTGAGACATTGTCAGTCTAGCAGAAAGACTCCAGGGCCATGACAAGCCAAAACTGAGCCCTTTGCTCCCTGCCAGATGGACACTCAACATAGGTAGAGCACACTCCCTCCATAAGACCTTTCCTCAGCATTTCCAGACAGCACCAATTTCTCATTTCCCCCCTCCACCAGACTTCCAAGCAAACACTGTGTCCAGGAAATGCTATAAATCCCTGCCTACCCCCAACACACACAAACACACACACACACACACACGCACTTGCTCACCCCAAAGAAGCAGTTGTCCCATTCATCTGTTTTTTTGTTCCACCCTCCAGCATTTTGACCATGAGAACAACCATGAGCAGTTCGGTCCACAACCAGAAATAAAATTTGTGGAGCTTAACATCCCCAAGCAGAAAGCAGGTGCAGTGGGCTTACTTTCTCTCCCCCGCAGTTAAGAAGAGCTTGGAATGAGTTGTTCCTCTCTGCATGAATGAAATGCTTCATTTTGGAGTAGACGTGTAACTGATCAGTCAACGATCTCACTCCTGCTGTTAGATTCTGCTTCTGATTACTGCAACACAGCCTTGAGGGGCTGAAACTTGGGAGATCCCATAACCTGGTAATTGGTGACTATCACCGTTAGCTGGAGGACCTAGAACCCTAGTTTTGACCTAGAGAAGACTTTATTGATGATCTGACCCGTAAGCCACAAACTCAAAGGCATATCAGTGGGTAGGAAACATGAGTGGTAGGGAAGTCTCAAGAGGAACACGAGTAAGAATCAAAAAAGGTAACAGCACTCAGCCTCAGCCAATTATGGACATGGAGGAGTATATGCTACAGATTACTTTATTATCCATATGTTCCCCCCAAAACCCCCAATCTGATTTTTGTTTAACATATTCTGGAGCAAACTAAATGTGTTGTGTAGGCCAGATTTGGCTCAACGTTACCGTTACACCCCACCAATTCCAACTCTTCATTTTTGAGAAAAGGTAGAGAAGTTCAAAAGAGAGTTTTTAAAAAAGGAAACTTGCTTTCACATCCAGACTGATCAGAAATCCCAGGTGATGCTTAACTCTGAGATAAGATAAAAAAAATAAAAAGGATTTTTTGTTCTGGTGAGAAGCAATGGGATCCCTCGGCTTGGTCTCTCCTGATCATCCATCCCCAGTGGCAACTCTTCCCTGCTCCCCACAATAAGAAATGCTCATCTAGGGACTAGAGAGATAGAAAAGAGGTTAAAGCATTTGCCTCACACGTGACAGCAGTCAAACCCTAGTTTGACATGAACACAAAAGGCTTAGCTTGCAACCTCACACAAGGACTCAATGTCCCCAGGGTGAGATAAAACAATTTTCACAAATTTTCCTCTGTGGAAATATTTTTTGATCATTCCATTGACCATTTAGTATAACAAGCAATATAAAATAAATTATTGTGGGTCTGCAACAGGGGCCGGCTTGAGGAGAGGTTGGAAAAATGGAGACAGTGATGATGGGAAGGTGACTGTGATGGTGAGATTGGTGTTTGGATACTGAATGCCTGTAATGAGTCATCATGAACAACTTTGTAAACCACGGTGTTTAAATAAAGTGTGTGTGTGTGTGTGTGTGTGTGTGTGTGTGTGTGTGTGTGTGTAGACTCTAATATGAATCCCAGTACCACATATGGTCCTAAAAGCACTGTCAGAAGTGGCCCCTGACCACCACCAGGTCCTCCCCCATCCCCCACCTCCCACCCAAAAAAAAGTACTAGCTCATATTGGCTCAATTTCTGTGAAGGGATTGATTCTAAGCTCAGTCTTGCCTTTCCTGGAGGAGAGTCTTTTACAATAATGATGGAGGACATAATGAGGAGGAGTCAGGAAATATTTTTAGGATAAACAAGTTGAGGCACGTATTAGGAACACACATCAACACCATGTATAACCACATTCTTGAAAATGGCAATTTAAGAAATTGAGCATTACCTTTGGAGAAATTAAGCCCAACTTCTATTGAAAGTGCTCTTACTAATATGTTTTTTTCTTTAAATCCTTTTCCAGAGTAACTGTTTGTGAGCTAATTAGCTCTTTCCTCCCTGTCAGGGATCAGCCAACCAGATTTATGAACTTTTTATCAATAAAATTCTATTGCAACAGACACTCATTCATTTATGCATCTCAGTGATAGATACTTTCATGTTACAACCCCAGAGTTGAGTAATTATAGCAGCAACTTTATGACCCGCATAATCTAAAATACTTACCAGTGCCCCCTTTACAGAGGAAGTTTGCTCTGAACCATTGTAGGGTGTAATGAGAGTTTGTGTAGGAAGGAGTAAATGATATTGGGTATAAGAAATCAAAAAACCCCACACAATGGTGGGGGGAAATGGAGTACAGGCCAGAAAAATATGAGCCGTGGAGCTATTTTGAATAGTTTCCTCATCTCAGTGTTGGAGATCCACCCAAGAGAATTGCAGATCCATTACGCCAAATCTTCTGACTCTTGTCGGACCTTGTGTAGGTTCTGGATTTGCATGGGAAATCCCCTTATTTTAAATGTTGACAGTTCCACAAAGTAAATACTAGGTAGGTAAGAGTGACATTTAAAAATACATATTCTATACTGGGATTGGTGGTGGTGGAGAATGGGCACTGGTGGAGGGATGGGTACTCGATCATTGTATAACTGAAACCCAAGCACAAAAATTTGTAAGTCTACAACTGTACCTCATGGTGTTTCACTAATAAAAATTTAAGGAAAAAAATACATATTCTGCAGGTAAGTTTAGAAGGCCCTCTCTTCGAAACAACAGTTTTGGTCAGCAGGGGATAATCTTGAATTCCTCGTTTCTGATGGGAAAGTGAGAATCTTCAGTAGAATAGCAAAAAGAAGGGATCTGCTGGACTAGGGCTCATGACCAGAACCATTTTCAATGCCAGCCCCTTCCACATTTGCCTTCAAACACCACCCAACACCTAAATCACCATAGTAAACACAGATAGAAAGAGACAGAAAGGTTAAAAGTATACTCCTAATCTCTTGCTTTTTCTCCCCATCCTAAACGTGTTTGAGAGCAATATTGTTTCGTAAAAACAATATGACCCCATTTCTAAAGCAATATTCATGCTAAGCTAGTCAGCTGTTAAATATACCCAGCAGTTTGCATTACGATGAAGCTAAGGCAGAATTTCAATTATTTTCTGGACACATTTAAAATTATAATACTTTACTGGGTTAGTGTTATAGTTCATCCAAATTACTCACAAACTATCATATCAATCTCTTGCCACTGCTCACGCCCTACGGATCCGTGAAGTTCAAGCGAAATAAGACTGGCCAGGATAACGACCTTCATGCTCATGTCTGGTTTTGGGGGGGGGGCTGTGTCTTCAAGCTCATGGTCAGCTGCTCACTTCTGCTGCCTGTGTTCTCTAGGCCAAGAGAAATAAAAAGAGGAGACAGCTGGTTCTTATCCCTGTTTCTAAGAAACTACCTGGTCTGGTGAGAAAAATTCCAGTCCATCACTCTTCATGCATGCTCGGATGCTCACAGCTTTTTGCTTCTTCTGTCAAGTGGCTTTGTAGAAATCAGTCCCCCAATACACGGATCTGCCAGGTCTGCTGTTTCTGCTACTGGTGACACTGCCCTGTAATGTGACCCGAAGCCCCTGACCCCTGTATCAACCTTCAGCTTCTACTCAGGCCCATGGATCCAGATCGACTCTGCCAACTCAGTTCGCCCAGTGTAGGTCATGCTCATCAGATTGGGTTTAGGAGGAGGGGCACCAGCAGGTCACTGAAATGTGCAAACTGAAGTGTGTTAACACTCCAGGCGCCTCATGCAGACCCTTTTCCTGCTCCTTGAAAGTTCAAGACATCACTTGTTCTGTGTGTCTTGGTGAATTTATGACTGCATATCCAAAGGCTCTGTCACTTGGTCCTGTGTGCTGAGGGACAAGACGTGACTTGAGAGCAAGGACCTTGGGAGCAGACGCTAGTGGGCTCCCTCCGAATGCTGACAAGTGAGGCCAGGATGTTCGCCCAACACCCAGAATCAGCGAGAATTTGCACCGGAGAGCTAATTCAGGACTCAGTCACACGTATACGCTTATATAGAACAAGGTGACAGCCCAACAGAAAAAGCCACGGCAAGCACTTTCAAATATTTCCTCCTTGCCTCATTGTCATGGAACTGACCGAGTCAAGTCTAGGACACTGAGATTTACTTCAATATCACATCTCCCTTACTCTCTATCCTTGCATTGCCCAACAGAGATATCACTGGCCATGGGGTAAATTAGAATCAATTCAAATAAAAAGCTTCTTTCTTCCCTGAGACCAGCTGCGGGGTAAGGGTCCAGGACTCATATGATGTCAGTGACTACAATATTTGACAGTTCCATCATTACTTTTCCATCATCACCGAAAGCTTTATGGAGCAACACTGCTCTAGGACTTGTGCTCTTCCAAAGCCTCTGGGTTCTTTGGGTTCGATTCCTCTGCCCCTTTTGGACAGCCCAGCAAGCTACCAAGAGTATCTTGCCCACACGGCAAAGACTGGCAAGCTACCCGTGACGTATTCAATATGCCAAACACAGTAACAACAAGTCTCAAAATGGAGACGTTACTGGGCCCGCTCGAGCAAATCGATGAACAACGGCAGGACAGTGACAGTGACAGTAACAGTGGTTCTTTGGGTCACAGCCAGTGATGTTCAAGGGTTACTCCTGGCTTTGTACTCAGAAATCACTCCTGCCAGTGCTCGGGGGATCCTATGGGATGCCAGGGATCGAACCCAGGTCAATCACGTACAAGGCAAACACCCTACCTGCTGTGCTATTGCTCTGGCCCCTTCCAAAGCCTCTGATAGCTGCATTCACTGTTTGTCTCTTAGGGATCCATACCATTTCAGGGGGGTTTTCCCAATGCTCAGAATGAAAACCATTGGTAGCATTCAAGATCCTCTGCACGTGGGTGGGTGTGGAGAGTTTCATGAGTGAAATCAGTCAGGGGGAGACAAACTGAATCACAATGATCTCTACCATAAGTGGGATATTTAAAAAAATTCTAGGGGAATATCACCCAGAGGCAAAGGAAGAGCTGGAGAACTGGTCTTCAATAGGAAGCGTTGTATTGGGGCAGGGGTGTGGGGGTGAGGTGGGTAAGTTAAGGGAACACTAGAACAATATGAGAGGAGGAAAGTGCCTTCCACGGAGAAAGACTGGGAGGCAAGAAGGAAATTGAGCACATTGGTGGAGAGGGCCGTGGGCACTGGTGAAGAGACTGGTGTTGGAACAATGCATGCCTGAAACTCAATCATAAATATCTCCGTAAGTGAATCATGGCAATTTAGTTTTTTTTAATTAGAAAAAAAATAAAGCATATGGAAAAAATTATCATTTGCACATACTTTTTGTATGTGGCTGGAGCAATAGCACAGCGGGTAGGGAGTTTGCCTTGCATGCTGCAGACCCAGGTTTGATTCCTCCGCCCCTCTTGGAGAGCCCGGCAAGCTACCGAGAGTATCCCGCCCGCACGGCAGAGCCTGGCAAGCTCCGCGTGGTGTATTCGATATGCCAAAAACAGTAACAAGTCTCCCAATGGAGATGTTACTGGTGCCCGCTAGAGCAAATCGACGAACAATGGGAGGACAGTGTTGCATACTTTTTGTATATAGCTCAGAGAAGCTTGAAATGCTTAGATGATCAGTGTTATACTGAGTGGAAAGAGCAAAGAGCAAAGAAGACGCAGTTCCAAAGTTCACACTCAGACTGCTCCATCTCTCCCACGTTCCCATCCAGAGAGGGTTAGAGGCAGGTGTCTGGGGGGGAGGAAGGAAGAGGGGGTCATCGCTCTGAATGCGCATGCGTGGGACCCTGGCGGGTCCCTCTTCTGTATGCAGGATGGTAGACGCAAATGGTAGCGAGCGTGAGCAGGGGCTTGTGTCTGATCGTGGGTTTCTATGTTGGGTTTCTTCCCGTGCTGTTTACACGTGACCAGTGCCACTGGGTCCCCACACCACGCAGCAGGAAGCAGGTCTCTCCCTATAGTTTCTTTTCTTTTCTATTTTTTTTTTTTTTTGGATTTTTGGGTCAACCCAGCGATGCACAGGGTTACTCCTGGTTACTCCGCACTCAGGAATTACTCCTGGCGGTGCTGGGGGGACCACATGGGATGCTGGGAATCGGACCAGGGTCGGCTGAGTGCAAGGCAAATGCCCTCCCTGCTGAAGTACTGCTCCATCCCCTCTCTCCTTATAGTTTCTTACAAGTGTGTGTGAGTCTCAGCTGTCAGCATTAGTGCTGGGAGTGGCTGCAGGAAAGGGTGTGCTTTGTGTGAAGAGCCAGATTCAATTCCTGGCAAGGGAGAGAGAGAGAGAGAGAGAGAGAGAGAGAGAGAGAGAACCATTCTGTCAAATCTAAATGATGTGAATTGAAGAAACTAAAGAAATCAGTGCACAGGGAAAGGGTCGTGAATAGGAAACTGCATGCTATGCGGAAGAGACTGGAAGCTAGAAAGCCCAGGTTATGCGTGAAGCAAAACGGAAGATAATGCTGCACTAGCTGGTGACCTTCAGCAAGTTTCTTGACCTCTCTGTGCCTCCAAGTTTCCTCATTTGCAAAAGGGGGATGGTAAGAACACGTGTCACACTGGTGGCTTCTCTAGGTCCCACTAAACTCTTAATCAGTGGCTGTCGTCACTGGATGTGTGCAGCTCATTCCGTAAATACGGAAGATGATTCATTATTCATGGGATGACTTAAATCGGGGTTGTCACATGTGCTCTGTAAAAAGTCATGCGTAAGTATGTGGGTTTATGCAAGCCACAGGGTGTATGTGACCCTCCGTCTTGTCCTCACGTCCCCTGTCCCCATAGTTTGACTTAAAAAGATGGAAGACAGGGGTCAGTCTTTGTCTTTGGCTGCAGATGGCCACCCTGCTTTCATTTTCTCTGGAGTCTTTGGTGGGGGGGGGGGGGGTATCGAAGTCCCACACACCCTGTTCTCTCCTTTCTGCCCCCCAACCTCCCCCACCCCCTAGGTCTAGGGTCTGTGCCCTCCAGAGGTCACATTCCAGTAACTCGCTAATTGTCCTGCAGAATGTCGGCTATCAATGGGCACCATCAGAGGTCCCCACGCTCTGGTACATAGTTGCCTCTCGATAACTATTGAGGGGTGGATTGATTGATTGATTGGCCCATTATGGAGAGAGCTGCGTCCACGACAAAGGTTAACTGCAATCAGGGGTCACTAGGCCAGTGCTCCCTTGGTAGCTTTACCCCAAGTGCAGGGGGTTGTGGCGGGAGACGAGGGTGGGGGAGTGCTAATGTCGTGTGGACTCACATTGATCCAAACCTCTGGAGACTGTGAAGCGTTCTATTAGGTATCGTGTCATTTAATCATGCAAATCCTCACAGTCCCCTGTGGCAACTGCTGATGACTTGGGTTGTAGTAAGAGATATGAGGACTTGGAGAAAACTCATCATCTTCCGAAACCGTCATTCTTAGGGGGGCACTGACAAGAGTCGTCAGCCCACCATCAGTTCCGAGCCCCAGTGCTGGGCCCCGATCACCTTTGGGCTCCTCGCTGCCTCCCTCTGACCTCCGGACAGTGCCACCTCTTCTCTGCCTGGCACATCACCTGCCCCCTCAAACTTCCCTGGGGGGCTCTTGAAATATCCCACCTTGTCTTTCCGACTGTCCCCACCCCTTTCTCCTGACAGGCTGGCTCAGAAGCAAAATCAGACCCTTGGGGTCAGCTGACACCCCCTGCTGACGGCTCACTCGCTCGCTCACTCGCCCTCTGCTCTCTCTAACTTCATTTTCACCCTCTCCGCTCTAGCTCTTTCCCTTCTCTCAGCACAGCAGCGAGCAGCCTCCCTCTAAAGGTGAGTGGCTGAGACCACCCTGCCCCCCCTGCCCCCGGGGCCAGCGTCTGCTCTTGCTTCCTCCTTCTAGCTCCGGCCTCTCCCTTTCTCCTGAGAGCTTCATTCCACTTTTTCCTTGAGGATGCAAGAGGTGTGGCGTTTGCAGACTGGCTTGTGGTGGTTCCTGAAAATGCTCACATGCGTGCACACACACACACACACTCACATGCATACACATGCACACACTTACACACACACACACACACACATAAGCATGCACGTGCACAACCTTGCCACCATACGCCCAGTGGCCATGGGATCTTAGGTGACAGGTCAAGAGTCAGGTGTCAGCGTTATGAAGGCTAAATGCATCCAGTGACCTTGAAACTATGACCCCCTTATCTGTAAAATAGGTACAATGGAACATGACCATTCCAGGGTGGATGTAAAGATCAAAGACGAGACATCATATGCAAACCTCCCACCTGCCATGTGCTTAGTAAATAGAGGCTGTTATTATTATATGTGGAAGTGTATGTGTATGCATATATATGTGTGTAGATGAGTAGGCAAATATGCACAGTGATGTATATTGGTTTTATATGTATAGTCATGTGCCCTATGCAATATCTGCCTATACGCCTATCCATGTATATACTTACACTCACTATACAACTTATCTATGAGACATATGGGGATAAACATAGACCAGCATAATTTCTCGGTAAGATCCACTCCTAGTGCCTTTTCCCAAGGACTCCACCTTGCAAGTCTCCTTTAGAAACCCTTTCCTAGATGACGTCATGAAATTTGCTTATGTGAGTGGATGGTCTTGGAGAGTATCATGCTAAGTGAAATGAGTCAAAGAGAGGGACAGATATAGAATGATTGCACTCATTTGTGGAATATAAAATAACATAATAGGAGACTGACACCCAAGTACAGTAGACACAAGAGTCAGGAATATTGCCCCATAGTTGGAAGCCTGTCTTATGAACAGGGGGAGAAGGCAGCTGGAATAGAGCAGGGATCACTAAGTCAATGATGGTTGGAAGGATCGTTCAGGATGGGAGATGTGTGCTAAAAGGAGATAAAGGACCAAACGTGATGGCCTCTCAGTATCTATATTGCAAACCATAATGCCCAGAAGTAGAGAGAGAGTATGGGGGAATTTGTCTGCCATAGAGGCAGGGGGAGGGTTGGAAAGTGGGCAGGGTGTATACTGGGACATTGATGGTAGAAAATGTGCACTGGTGGAGGGATGGGTGTTCTATCATTGTATGACTGAAACTTAAACATGAACTCTTTGTAACTGTATCTCACGGTGATTCAATTTAAAAAAAATTTTTTTTAAAAGAAACCCTTTTGTTCTCTCTCTCCTCTTGGGTGTTGTGGTTTGCAAAAGAGTCATTGAATGGCAGTCATGTTTGGTCCATAGTCTACTTTCAGCAGGCAATGCCCTGCCAGAGAAGCAGGGGGGATGGGGGGATGGGGGGTGGGAGGGATACTAGGATTCGTGGTGGTGGGAAATGGGCACTGGTGGAGGGATGGGTTTTTGATCGTTGTATAACTGAAACCCAAGCACAAAAATTTGTAAGTCTACAACTGTACCTCATGGAGTCTCACTAATAAAATTTTTTTTAAAAAAACCCTTTCCTATCAGAACTTAGGACGGTATATTCACGGGTGATTGTGGGTACAGTCTTCCAGTTGGGGCGTTTTAATGGCTTCACTTCATCCTGCAGCTTCATGATCTGGGGCCCATCAAGCTAGTGGGTTCATGGTGGACCCAGTAGTGTCCTGGCTTCTCCCCCAGAACCAGGTGATCTCAGGTGCTGACAGGGGGTCCCTGGGAGATACATCCCCCAGATGCACAGGGATCTGCAGAATCATCCCTAGGTGAATCCTAAGAGAACGCATCTTCCAGCTGCGGGTGGACTCAGAGATGTGTGACCAGCCAATGCCCCCTTCTGAATCTCACTTTGCCTTCAGGTGCAGAGTTGTTATTTTTTTTTATTTGTTTGTTTTGTTTTTTCTTTTATCAGTCCAAACAAAAGGACTTTAGAATCAAAAAGGCTGCACTCACCTCATGGGCCCATGTGAATTTTGCAGGCTCCAGGTCTAACTGTGAATCTTCCTAAAGAGCGACACAAGCATGGCAAGCCCCCAGAGACCCCCCACGGGTCTAGGAAATACTTTGGTGGGTTTTTTGCCGCGGAAACAAACAAGGGTCAGTGGGTCAGCTTGCAGCCTTGTCTCTTTGTGATTATATTTCAGAGAAACATATTTTGTGAGGGCAGAATAGACTTCATGGGAACACCACGCAGGCGTGCTTCCAACCTGCCGTTAATTATTCATTTGGCTGTGCTATATTTTATGTTTCTTTTCATAATTGTTAATCTTTATTATTGCCTTAGTGGTGGGGGGGGGACACCCGGTAATACCTGTTATTAAATGACCTATCAGAGCAACATGGATTAATGGGGGGAGCAATTTAATTGTTTCCTATCTGCAGTTTTATACAGTTTCTATCAAACTGAAGGGTAATTTTTTTTAGTAGCTGCTTATTTTAAATGTACAAAACCCTTGTGTGTAATTCCATTAGCTGCCCTACAGCGTTGCACGGTACAGCTTCCCTGAGGCTGTTGTGAAATATTGATGAAACCCTTGCTTTTGTGGCTTCCTCTGATACACTAAACATTTGTCTGATGTTAGTTGAACTTGAATGATCTGTTCAGAGCTATATCAGGAGTGACTTCAAAGGGAGTAGGTTGTTCCAGCATTTCTTCCTCGTTTTTCTTTCTTTTCTTTTTTCCGTTTTTTTTTTATTTCTCCCCCCTGCCCTTTTATTTATTTATTTATTTATTTTTTTAAGCAAACAGAAGTTTCCAAGCTTTCCATGGTAGGCTTTATAAAAAAAAACAAAGTTTCTATCAGAGGATTCCAGGCGAGTGAGTGAGCTTTATGGTTCTCTGTGATGTCTTTTGTTCCTCTAAATCCCATCGGTGGCTTGTCTCCATTTAGGTATTTTGATGCCGAGAGATACCCCCACGCAGAACACACACCCACACACAGACACACACTCACAAAGCGGGAAGAGACTGTAACATCAGGAGTCTGGTTTTGTGATGTTGATCACAACTTAGAATTCTGTGCCTCTGGGTGTCTGCTTACCAGAACTCCCTCCTCCTGGCGTCAAAGAGAGGACACAGAGAGAGAGAGAAGAAGTCTTGTCATTGGCTTTTTCCAGCTAACACACTTTGCATTGAACTTGGCAAAATTCAGTGTTCACTAATGTTCCTATTCATCCCTGGATTTCCTGCTCAGGCTTAGCTGGCTTCTCTTAAATTCTTTCCTTCCTTCCTTCCTTTCTTCCTTCCTTCCTTCCTTTCTTCCTTCCTTCCTCTTTCCCTCCTTTCTCCCTTCCTCCCCCTCTCTTCTTCCCTCCTCCCTCCTTCCCTTTCTCCTTCCCTCCCTCCCTCCCTCCCTCCCTCCCTTCCTTTCTCCTCCCTTCCTTCCTTCCTTTCTTCCTTGCTCATTCCTTCCTCCTTCCTTCCTTCCTTCCTTCCTTCCTTCCTTCCTTCCTTCCTTCTTCCCTCCCTCCCTCCCTCCCTCCCTCCCTTCTTTCTTTCTTTCTTTCTTTCTTTCTTTCTTTTTGTTAAGACACCACAGTGTGCAAAGTTATTCATAGTTGAGTTTCAGGAGCACAATATTCCAACATCAATCCCACCACCAGCATCAAATTTCTCCACCAGTGTCCCCGGGTTCCCTCCCACACCCCATGGGGTCTGTTCCCTGACAGGCACAATTTCAGGTTTGGGTGTTGGAGTCTGGCTCTCATACTTTCCATTTCATTGGTTCTGTGGTTGAGATATACACATATTCCACACCTCTGCACTGCCAATGTATCCAAGGCCCCTGCCCCTTTTACCTCCCCTTGGCCCCTTCTTAGCCAGGCCCTAGATTTCTTTCCTTCCTCATCCTTCTCAAGTTAATTCTTTTTTAAATGAAAGAATTTCCATCTCAGATGCATTGGCAATGCAGCCCTGCCTTGGGCAGGAGTCTCCTTCTCAGCACTGTGGTCCTCTGGGCTTGTTCTGATGGGGCCATCCTATGTTTGGTGGAGTGTCCAGCTACAACACCAATCTCCACTTCTTTTCCCTGTTGGGGCACCTAAACTTTCAGGCAGCCCCTCCTGTCCCCAGGGGACTCAGAGCAGACACTCACAAACCCTGTATTTGAAATAAATCTTGGGGCTGGAGCGATAGCACATCGGGTAGGGTGTTTGCCTTGCACGTGACTGACCCGGGTTCGATTCCCAGCATCCTGTATGGTCCCCCGAGCACCGCCAGGAGTAATCCCTGAGTGCATGAGCCAGGAATAACCCCTGTGCATCACTGGGTGTGGCTCAAAAGCAAAAAAAAGAAAAGAAAAGAAAAAGAAAGAAATCTTGGGGCAGAAATCCACCTGCTGTCTAGAAGAGCGGAAGTTGGCCATGGTACTCCTTCCGGAAGATTCTACCTTTATTCCCCATTTGAGGGGCAGTGGCCTTCTTTCTCCTCCATCTCCCTCTCCCCTTCTCTCTCTCATGCCCCAAATATCTGCCCTTCAGCCAACCAGCCACTGAGAGGCGGCCATCCTGGGTGCCAACTGGGATGGACCCCACGGCGCCCCCTTGGAGACCCCAAGTGCTGGCCCAAGAAGACAAACGCTGCCCACATGCATGAGGACCCTCCAGGGCTCTTGTTCCAGCCCCACCTCTGCTGTGAAGAGGCTGGGAGGGGTGAATCAATGCTGGCTAAATGAAAAAGAGCAAAATCAATAAAAGGCAAAGGGAAAAAGATTTTCCAGTGCCGACCATCAGAAGCGGAGATTAAAACGAAATTAACCATGGAGATTCCAAACTCAAAGTGGTTCTCCATATCCTCTTTAAGGGCCTTTAGGAGCTGTGTGGGGTGCGTGCTGGGCTTTGGGGTGGGGGGGTGCGCGGGAAGGGGTGAGGATTTGTCAGCGTCAGACCAATTTCACTTTGTCTCCATCGTCCACGTAGCTCAAGTTGAAGAAGCTTGTTTTCTGCGAGCGCCTTCAGCCCCAGACATGTCTGCAGTCTATTTATGTTTGGCTAAAACAAACGGAATAAACAGTGGAGGGGCGATCACTCATCGGGTGACGGGAGCGAGAGGAGGGGGCATTCTTGACATCCTGCATATACAAATCATCGAGTGTCTTTCTAACTAGCTGCGCTTGTAAATCAATCCGTGCCCCTCTTCAGAAGGACTCTGTAGAAAGTGATTTGACTTCAACTGGCAAGAGATGAATTGGCTTCTTGAAGAGCCACGCTTCTGGGGTTATCTCCAGAGGCTGCACACGTGTGTTGACAGGGTCCCCCGAGGAGAGATGGTCCTGGGAACCCTCAATGCTCATGCCTTGAGGGGAATTGAAATCCTGGAGGGCAGAAAAAGAGGCAGCAATGTCTCTTGGCAGGGGACAAGGTGTTCTAGACGGACTCCAAGCAAAGCTGAAGGCAGAGAACAGGGAGTTAGCAGGGGGGTCATGAAACTGGACCATGATCTTTCCACATATAACCAAGTAGGCATAGGTTTCTTTTCTTGATCTCTCTATTTATTTATTAATTTTTACTTTCGGGGGGTCACACCCGGCGATGCACAGACACTACTCCTGGCTGTGCACTCAGGGATTATTCCTGGTGGTGCTCGGGGCACCGTATGGGATGCTGGGAATAGAACCCGGGTTGGCCGCATACAAGGCATACATCCTACCCACTGTGCTATCACTCCAGCCCCTTATTTTTTTATTTTTTTTAACGAATCACCCTGAGATATAGTTACAGACTTACAAATTTTCGTGATTACACTTCAGTCATACAGTGATCGAGCATCCATCCCTCCACCCATCCCCATTCTCCACCACCAATGTTCCCAGTATCCCTCACGTCCCTTCCCACCTCTTCCCACCCACTGCCTCTGTGGCTGGTGCATTCCCTCTTACTCTCTCTCCCCTTTTGGGCATTATGGTTTGCAAGACAAGTAGTAAGTGGCCATCATGTTCGGTCTATAGTCTACTCTCAGCACGCATCTTCCATCCCAAGCGAGCCCTCCAAGCATCATTCACTTAGTGGTCCCTTCTCTATCCCAGTTTTCTTGGTCTCTTAAGAAACCTCCCAGCCCAGCCCAGCCCAGCCCATGAGGCAAAGGGGGTTCAGCAAGTAGCCTTGCTCCTCATCAAAGCCTTCTGCAGAAAGACACAGAGAGATCAACCAGGAGGCTCGTTGGAGACCTGAAATGTTAAGAATCAGAAAGTTCTTCTTGTGCGCTGCTTGTGCTAATCCCACGTGGTGTCCCCCTGAGAATGGGCACCCACCACCAGTGCATGATCATCCCAGAGCTCACACAGAGTCACATCTCTGCCTTTCTTTCCATAAAGCAAAGAAAGTGAGTGGAGGGGATGGGGGCTCACTCTGAAGCCTTCCCTGAGTCCCCACTTCCAGGGGTGCCACATTTCCGGCATCATCATCTCACATGTGTCCGCTGTGCCCTCCTCAGGGTCCCAGGAATCAGAGCCCCCAGATGGGGTCCCAGGAAGCTTCTTGTTGGAGTGCGTGTGTGTGAGTGTGTGTGTTTGTGTGTGTGTGTGTGTGTGTGTGTGTGTGTGTAGGGGGCAGGGAAGCGGGGGGTGGTGAGATGAAGTATGAAGTAGTTGTTGCAACTACCCGTTTCCAGAGTTGGTAGGATTTTTCGGACCCAGACTTGACCGTTGAACCATTCTCAGGACTCTGAGGCATGAGCAGGGGCATCCCAGTCCTTAAGGATTTTAACTGTTCCTTCGAACTCAGAGCCAGTCAGGTAACCCTGTAGAAGCATCATCATGATTACGGTCATGGCACCAGAATGTGCTGGGCACTGTCGGTGCCCACTGCCAAGCCCTCCCTACCCACTGCCACCACTCACCATCACCGAGCCAACTGCTCTGTTTGCCTTCACATGGCTCAGAAGGAAGGTGCTTACAAAAGCTGTCCCGCTCTGCGGTTCAAGTTTATATTTTTCACTTTGGGAGTCTTCTGACTCATTTTGTAAAAGACCTTTGTTATGCCATGCTCATGTTTATATGAAAAGGAAAAAGAGAAGCCCAAGAAATGAGTTAAGGCATTCCTGAAGTAAGTCCCATCTGATTCTGGCAGCTGATTTAAGAGCTATTGACTGTGAGATGCCCCCCAACTTCTGAAATGTTGACCTCTACAGGGCCGTTCTTGGGATCAGTGAGATCTATTTGTACAAATGAACACCAGGCTCTAGACTCTGAAAACACACCCATGATACCCAACCCAGCTCTCACGCAGTCAAAAGGAAGGGCCACATCCGTCAGGGCCCCCAAACGCTGTTTGTCTGCCATTGTAACTAGTGGGAGCCACAGGGGAAACATCTGGATGATTAAGAAAGGACCTTGACGTCTTCAGACAGGAACGATCCAGCAAGGGGTGGGCCTTGTTAGCGAGACTGCAAACATCTGTAAAAGATAGGGAAAAAGAAAGAGAAGTTGTTCCTCGAATCCTCTCTTGGTCTTCACAGAATTGCCCCTCTCATTACCTCCATTTTATAGATGAGAAATTGAAACTTGAAAGGCTTACCTAAGAATACATAGCTGGTACTAATCTCCGCCACTCTTGGGTGTTAGTCTCCTATTTTGTTACTTTATGTTCCACAGATGAATGCAATCTTTCTATGTCTATCCCTCTCTTTCTGACTCATTTCGCTTCCACCTGGAAGCTTTGTAACTTTTCCCACAGTGACTCAATAAATAAATATAACAAAAAAATGAAAAAAAAAGAATATATAGTTGGGATTTGCCTCTTACCAACCAATAAACCAGAGAGAGAGAGAGAGAGAGAGAGAAAGGATTGAGAGAGAGAGGGAAGAGAGGGAGGGAAGGAGGGAGGGAGGGAAGGAAGGAGAGAGGGAAGGAGGGAGGAGAGGGAGGTAGAGAGCTGGGGGGAGGGCTTTCAGTTACATACTCCTAGGTATAAATCCTGACATTATTAAACAGTTTCAATGATGAGAAGGGGGAGAGTTTACCTGAGTGTTTCTCAACGGGGTCCCCTCGGGATATCCAAGGGGGTCACAGATACAAATCACCTATATGGAGGCCGTGTGGCATGAGACAAGGGACCAGCCAGTAGGACAGGAGGAGGCACGTAGGGAGGAAGCAATGTCAGAGGTCATTCGTGGTTGGCAAAGTTTGAGTAATGCTGGTTTCTACCAAGGGCTGTCCTGGGACAGGAAATGTGTCACCCAAGAATATGCATTGGAAACTTAAGACATTTAAGTTGCACTTAAGATGCACTTAAAACATTTCCAAACACTTGGCTCAAGTGAATGGAGGAAATGTTTTTCAGCAGCCCTACTGTGCGTCTCTGATAGCCCCGAGCCCCGGGTTACCAGCCAATCCCCCTGACTACATCGATGGCTGCAGTGAACTGTGGGCCTCCCTGAGCCCCAGGTTACTAGCTGATCCCCCAGACTACACGGACCGGTGCAGTGTATTACTGATAAAGAAATACCTCTATTTTACGGCAGCTAATTTTGCTGCTGTTCTTGGTTTTACTCTGAGACATAAAGCAGAGTGGGTGTTTCCGACACCAGCATCCTGGAGCACATGTGGAACTCTGGGCAGCTCGCATTGTTTTTGGCTGCTATTATATATCAGAGAGTGGAGTATGGGTACCAACTCACAGCACCCCAGGAGCTTCTGCAGTGACTCCATTTTGCTGACCTGATAGAAGCACGGAATTTTATTCAAAAGTCCCAGAATTCTAATCTTAAGTTATTTGTAAACTCCAAAATATCACTGTGCCTTCCATTCATTTGGGCCTAGTGCCCATCCCATCTTCAGAGAGAGGGAAAGTTTCATTGCTATGGTATTTTGGTTTTTTGTTTGTTTGTTTGCTCTCATCCTCCTTTATTTATTATTAACTCATCACTTTAACCAGGTCAGTATTTTCATTACATTTGATCTTGTTTGGGCATATTCTGGAACCTGCTTGCTCTGCGGGGCTGTGATCTCTTCTTTTCCCCCTGTAAGTGCTCAGATCTTAGTGCAAGGTTTTGAAAATTGCTGCATTTTGTGGGGGAAGGCACTTTATAGCAGAGCACAGGTATATGCTTCCAGTGAAATCTATAAAGGGGGTGAGACTGATGTAAGTGGAAGGCTGCATCCAGAGGTGGGGCTTGGGCTTGAGGGTTCTCAGGAAGTCGCTTCCAAACCAGAGTTCCCCAAGACCTGGGAATGGGATTTTAGGAAGTCATGGTACAGTTGGAACCTCGCTGTCATGTTCTGAGGGAAATCGATGCCTCAGCAGTGGAATGTAATGCTTGGACTGCACAAGGCCCAGGGGGCCAGTCCTAGCACCATCACAAGAAATGAACAACTGTTTTATTATTTTTTATTTTTATAAGGTAATTCACAGTTTTGATTACATTTAATATTCGAACACCAATGCCACCACCATGACATCTTCCCATCACCCTATTTCAGATGTTCCCATCCTGAACCCCAACCCCTGCCCCAAAGCAAAACCAAAACAATATATTTTGTTGGTTATGGAAAACCGCTGAAAATGCTCCAAAAGAGTTTTTTAGAGGAAAGTGTGTGAAGATTGTTGTATTTCACCCAGGGACCATTAAGCCCTTGTGTATAAGAGATCACCAACATGTTGTTAAAGGTTGAGCTTTGTGTGTGTGTGTGTGTGTGTGTGTGTGCGCGCGCGCGCACGCTCACGCGTGCATGTGTGTGTACACACACACACATATCTGTAAAAGTATATTTCCTTCTAAGATTGTTTAAACAATTGTTTGAGTAAAGCTCACTATGTTTCCCTCACCCTGGAATAACCATGAGGCTAAATTAAAAGACGCAGGAAGCACTCACCAAGCACTCCCCTTCAGAACTGCAGCATCAAAGACACGTACCTGAGCATGGAGTGGTGCAGAGGCAGCCATCTTCTGCAACATGAGGTTAGAGAAAGCTCTGGAAATCAATGCTCTAATTGATTTAAGCAGGCCTGGCTTTGTGCCGCTGGAGCCTGATTCCACTCAGATTCACACACAGGGTGGGGACGAGAGACTCAGCAACCCAGGTGAGCAGGCCTTCTTGCTGCACTTGACTTTCCGTCTCTGATTGCCTGGCCCAGCCCAGGTTTTTGTGCAAGTTGATATTGATCATGCAGCTATGCCTGTGTATGTGTGTGTGTGTTTGTGTGTGTGTGTGTGAAGACATGCACATGTGTGTGTACATGCACATATGTGAATGGGAGTGTGGGTTCCCTTGTCTTGCCGTATGAAAAAGACAGCCGAGGCAAAGATGGTGCTCCCACGGCTGGAAAGATGAGATCATTTGTAAGTGGCTTGTTAAAGCACACATCATTTTCCTGATCAGCGGTAGCAAGGCTGCGTCTTCAGGAGCTGACGCGATTTATCATGTTATTATATATTTAGGGGCTTTTGGAAAATGCTGTTATTTACTCAGCCAACTGTGTATATAGACTATTTAAAGCAGATTTTTGACCCAGTAGACTGTACCAGCCCCATCTATCGTCTCAATGAGCATGTGGGGACTCTTAAATATGCAGATTATTGACACAATAGACTGTGAGTGCTGAAAACAGTCTCTAGCTGGTGCATTCCAGTCATTGGGGGATGATGGGTTTCGAAAATGCATTTTCAAGGCAGACCCGTCCATAGAGCCAGGCTCTGATGGGGGGCGGAGGGACACGCAGCTGGGGAGGGGGAGTGCTGGCTTTAAGATTTAGGGGGCTGGGGATTTCCAGAAACAGGAGTGTCTTATGAGTATTTCTCTGTGGTGATGCCACCAAGAACTAGAGCTCCTCGGATTCTGACATGCAAAGGAGTCCTGCTGTTTGTACAAATTCCTTCTTTGAGTCGAAATGTGTTATGCACCAATGAGGTCATTGTTTGCAAGCAACAAATGCTTTCTCTGGCTCGCTTGTGTCAAAACAAGGAATTTGTTGCAAGTGGGGTAGAGTAGAGCCTTGAAAGGGTGGATGAGACCCATGTGCCTCTGGAGGCCGAAGGGATGATCCCACGGATGGTCTCCCCAAGACGCTGTGGTCACAATGGATCCGATGGATCTATCATCATCCTTTGTTCATGGATTTAGAATTTAGATCTCATGAGAAAGTGTTTGATATACCAACCTGGGGTCATATGCCCATAACAAATGAACAACCAAAAGGGAGAGAAAAGAAAAGACAAAGTGTTTATGTTTTATCCCTTTGTTCTTTAAACAAAATATCAGATCTTGAAATACGTGTGTTCTTTGGATGATTCCTACTGGAAAATGATCCAGATCCAGAGGCAAATCGGAACCTTCATCTTCCAAAGCCCAGAATCTCTCTGCTGTTCTCTCCTTCCTAACATGCCTGGAAGGGACAGATGTCTAGAGTGGGGGAATTCATCATGTTCTTCTGCACATTCCAAATTAATTGTATATCTTAACCTATAAAATCAGCTAGACTACCAACTTTAGCATGAAAAGGGAGAAAATTTTAATTATCATTTTACTCAAATAGAACAGAGCAGAAGAGATCATTGGCAATGTCCATCCCCCCATGATGTGAGCTGAGGATGGATACTAGTTACCTCAAGAACTATTCTTGGCCCCAGAGGTGCAGCAGTGAGCAGGAGAGCTGGTGCCCTGTAATCACAGGTTCCTATTTAAATTGGCAAGAAAGGTCTCAAGTGCAGAGTCTGGTTTTGGGTGCTACTAACAGTGTGAGATGGTTCATCTGTGGTGAACGTTTTCTAGACATTGTTGCCTCTTTGGCTTTTGTTGTCATCCAAGTAGTGACAAAAATGACTCCAGACGTTGCCAACTGTCCCCAGAGGCAGGATCACACCTTGTCAAGGCATTGGGAAAGTGTGATCTTTATCCAGAGTGAAGAATAGACTATCTGTTAGCCTCTAAGTCGTAAGAGTCTAGGACTCACACTGGGGTCTCCACAGTCTTACTTAAACAAAGTTCTAACTATTTTCAAAACCTGAAGTAAAGTATTAGGCTGTGGAGCAGCCTGGGGGAGAAAAAGAGCATGTATAGGGCCCTTGCTGTGTGCCCCAACTCCAGGGTTAGTTAGAGTTAGACGCACACAGGTAAACTAAGAGCTTGTTATCTAGAAGGGTACATTAGAATCACAATTTTATTTGCCCAGTGGTATATCCAGGAAAAGTCCTGTATCAGATCTCAGAGAAAGGACAATTCTGCAAGTTTGGAGAAAGGCCTCAGGGAGGGGTGGCATGTAAAATGGGAAGGGAATTTGAACTAGCCAGCGTGTCACGAACAATGAATTAGGTGCTGGTATATGAACATCAATGGCGAATTTTGCAGCACGAACTCTTTTTATTATCATGAATAATGAATGGCCAGACCCAAAAGGAGATGACCTTATGCTTTCGTCAAACAAAAAATGGCATCTTATAAATTTCCCATTATCATCATTAGAGGCCAAAAATACACCAAGAAAATAATGTGCGTATCACGCGAAGCAGCAAATACTCAATCAGGCTACCGTAGGTGCACTGATGCACGTGAATCTCATTTGCAAAGTCACAGATACACAAAACTATGAAATGTGTAGAGACTGTTAAGTATCTTGGGCAGCTCTGTTGCAAGTGACACACCCTCCCTCCAGTATTGTAGGTCAGAAAGGGAGTTATTTTGCTCAAAATACTTCAAAGGAAGTTGGAGTACAGTCCCGGTACAATTGAATCAATTGTACTAGCTCTGGGTGTAAGCTCAGGCTTTAGGCAGCCTTCACTTCTACTTGGGAAGTTCTCTGTGGTTTTCGAGCTTGAATAAGGAAAGGAGAGAGCCTGACTTACCTAATAGTCAAATCAAACTGAGAATATTGGCCATTGATTGGTCAACAGAGTCCGAAGAAGTCACTAATCTGAAGTCACATAATCTGAAGAAGTCACCAGTGGCTTAGACCAAGGGAGGTGAAGGTGCATCACACATGTAAGAAGTGCCCATCCCAAGAAATAGACTGGTTATCCTCTCTGCTGTCTGCCAAGCCAGGTCCCAGGACACCGAATCCTTTTTAACCTTACCCAAGAACTGGCAAATGCCATTTTCAAGTGTTTATAAGTATCCCAACATTGACAAGACCTGGAAAAGACAAGACAACCAACGTCCTCTTGGAAACTCTATTTTTAGGCATAACTTCTCCTTTCCTTTATAACTCCTAATACTAATTCAAAGGTATTAAGGCAGAATATTAGATGTTTGTTCTTTCGGTTTATTTGTTCTTTCCCCCAATAATTTGAACCATGCCTTCTCATCCTCTATCAGACCAAAAACTGCTGCTTCTTTTTCTTGTAATTTCCTCAGGGAAAGAAAAATGATCTTTTAAATCCAGGAGCAAATTAACTAACCAATTAGCTAAACATTATGGGGTGTTGTTTTTATTTATCTATTTTTGGTTGAGCAAAAATATATAGACTTTTATTATTTTTCAGGAGAATTTAGCTACCACAGGAATGGTTTGGGAGCTGGCTGAGAGTAAACATCAAGAGATTTTTTTTAAATCAGAGAAAAATACATAAAACATACCAAAAGGGCCAGGGAAAAATTACCAAGGATAATACAGTGGCTGTCTCTTGGCTACACCTCTCAGTGAACTTTTCACCATTAGGGTGTGCTGGCCTCTTCCGGTATGATGGCCAATTTGGTACCATTTGAGGACTACTGACATAGTGCCCTGTAGACTGGCCAGCTCCTCTATAGACAGAGACAAAGATGGTCTGCCTCAAAAAGACCAAGCTTAAACTAGCCCTAACCTGAAATTACGAGGTCAACCAACTCTGGAGAATTTTCCATTAGATTATTCAAACTGTCCATTGGAAAAGATTGAAGACCTCGTATCTCCCAGAATTTGGGCCTTTTCCAAGAACTGCTTCATCCAACTGTCCAGAGTGAGTTTGGCCCCAGATCAAACCTGCTGTTTCATATAAGTTGCCTCATTTAAAAGCTAACCTAGTTAATTAAGACGGAAAATAGGTCAGGATTTATTTAAAGGACTTACCGGAGTTATTTAGAAATGCTAATCCCTTTCATCATTAAGTTTTTTGTTTGTTTGTTTCTTGTAGTCTAGAAACACTCAATCTGATAAAGGGATTTAAATGAATCCAGAAGGACTTGATTGAAAATAATGCTAGGAGCTTGATTGATTTATTTTTTCAGCCCACACTTGAAAGAGTAAATACTACAAATCCTGAGAAATCCGGCCCCATGTGATTCTTCATGACTAGGTTTTTGTTCTTAAAATAATGGCTAGAGAGGACATTGAGCGATTATTATTTTCAGGCATTCTGCATTTGCTCCAGTCAACTCCATTCTCAACTCCTTGGAGGCAGGTACCCACTTATCTCTAATGCATTTGATCTCCTGGGGGACCAAAACCCTCAGAGGTCCTGACTTTGGCAGTGATGACCACACTCGACATGGCAGAAGTGGGATTTGAACCTGAGCAGCCCAGTTCAAGAGTCTGCGCTCTTTGATTCCGTGGTCTCACTCTCAGAAACGTGGGCCGCATTCATCTGTTTCTTAATTCCCCTTCACCAGTAGAGCACTTCTCCTTCAGATAACAGGGCGTGTTACCAACTAGAGAGGCTGAATCCCTTACTTGTGGCCAATTCCCAGAGCTGAACCTACCCTTGACATTGCAGCATTTCCTATGGTTGACATTGGGAGCTAAATCAATCTGTCCCCCAGTCCCAGCCTCCTGTGTCCCGTGCACTGTGAAGTGTGAGCATTCTGGTCTTCACCGAGTGGTTGCCCTTTCTCCGGGTCTAATATCCTGAACTGTTCGCGTCCACTATTTCCCCTTCAGACACTAATTCAGTTTGGGAGGAGAACCACCGCCCCCATACTAGAGAGTGAGGAGGACCCCCAGGGTCCCTGAGTCCACTGTTCTTCTCTAGAAATCAGCTGCTATGAAGCCATCTACCAGACTCTTTCATCCTGAATGTAAGAGCAGGAGGATAGAGACGAAACCCCGGCCTTACCTCCTACCAAGTGAAAAATTCCAACTGAGGGCTTGAAACAAGAAGGGGCGTATCTGAGGTTTCTAATCTCAGAAATAAAGGGCCTTTCTGATCCCCACTTCCAAACTCAAACCCGATAGGTCCCCAACTTCCTTTGCTGAGGAGGACCAGTCACCCTGCTGTGTGGACAGCCCTGTCATCCAGGTGAAAGCCTGTTAGAAAGACTTTTTTGCTGTTCTCTCTGACCTGATAGCAGATGGAAGGCAAAAACCACCAGCAACACTGGGCTTCACGGCTTCAGAGGTTCTTCCTCTGCCCCTCAGTGGGGTCATCTGGGCACTTCTTCCTTTGTTCCACCAATTTGGGAACAAGTTGAGTCCCTGGCTAACAGCTGGAGACAGGGGTGAGCCAGAGAGCTGCAGCCTGCCCCAGAGAATCTTGGCATCTCACTGGCATCTCATACCATCCGATGAGGACCATATATTTGAGGACCAGGACCACACCGGAGAGGAAGGCTGAGATCAGAAGTGTGACTGGCCCCTGGGGACCTGGAAAGAGGCAGTGACTGTTCCAGGCATCAGGGATGACCCCTCTGAAGAGGAGCATTTACACTCCTTTCCAGGGAGATAAGAAACAGTTAGACCCAGGGTTAGAGCGATAGCACAGCAGGTAGGGCGTTTGCCTTGCACGCGGCCAGCCCGGGTTGATTCCCAGCATCCCATATGGTCCCCTGAGTACCGCCAGGGGTAATTCCTGACGCAGAGCCAGGAGTGATCCCTGTGCATTGCTGGGTGTGACCCAAAAAGAAAAAAAAAAAGAAGAAAGAAAGAAACAATTAGACCCAAGAGAAGGAGACACGGTCCCTGAGGGGAGAAACCATGTTGGAGGTCTTTCGTGCAGCTCAGAGACCCCAGCAGGGGAACAGGGATGGGTAGGGTTGTGATGGAGCAAGGCAGGTGGTGTAGGTTGCCTGGTGGGGGGGGGGGGGTGGGAGGGGAGGCAACGGAGAATGAACGTAGGAGTCTTCAACGAGCAGATCACTCAATAAAGCAAGGAGGGCAAGACAGCCACCAAGAAGGAAACCCCATCTCTCCCTGAGAGAGAGAGGAGGCAGCTTGAACCAGAGTGGGGCATGGAACTTGACGGCCACACAAAACATTGAGATGCGCTGTGAGAGTGAAATAGATGCCTCTGGCTCATGGATTGTGTAGGGAGAGCAAGGGGAAGAAGGATGAGTCCAGCATGAATTCTAGCACTCAACTAGACCCAAACTCAGCTGGGAGCTGGACATGCTTTGAGGCTGTGGGCCCATCTTTATAATAAATAAAGGCTTGTACCCCCTTTATTTATTATTTAGATAATAAATAAAGGGGGTACAATTGTGGAGCACATGTGGAACAAAGGTCGAGTATCTACTTATGTACGTGTGTGTGTGTGTGTGTGTGTGTCTTATAATAGAGCAAAACAACCTCCATGCTGGGAGTCATCTATTCTTGAAGATTCTTGGGGATGGGGGAGAGGTCAAAGAGTACAGTAGGTTGGATAGTTGCCTTGCATGCAGCCAGCTAGGACTAAATCCCAGGCGTCCCATATGGTTCCTCAAGCATCACCAGGAGTAATTCCTGAGTTCAGAGCTGAAAGTAACCCGTAAGCATTCCCAGGTACAACCCAAAAATCTAAAACAAAACACACATGGGATCTGGGCAGTCATGTGATGGATGTGTTCTAATGGAAAAAAAAAAAAGGACAGCGTGGTAGCTTCCGCGAGCAGACCAGACCTGTGGGGTGGGAGGGAGACTCCTGTCTCAATGCCAGGGTCCCCAAAAGCAGACAGCTCACTGCCATCCATGTGGTGGAGAATCAACTTGAAGAAGAGTTGAGAAGCTCAAATTCTAAGCCAGGGATGGCAGGATGGAAGGATCCTGGACAAGGAAGCATTTCCTGCCTGAAGAGTTGAACTGCAGACAAGAGCGGTCTTTGCCATGGGATTTCGGTGACTTTAGAGAAACCTTTAGCCTCCTCCCCAGAGAAACCACGACCAGCCAGCTCTGTGACAGCCCTACCCGAGCTGTGCAGACGGGCCAGAGGGTTGCTTTCTCCCTGCTTGTCTCTCTGTCTTAATGGCAAGTGGTCACAGCCACGAACTTAGCAAAAGAAGCAGGTTACAATGTGTCCACTCTTGGCTAATGCAGTTAGACATTTTCGAGAAAAGGCAATGAGAAGTGGTCATTATCCATTATCTGCATGAAATATTTCAGAGAAAGAAGCAGCCTTTGCCAAAAGAGAGAGTGAGGGCAAGAGAAAGAAGAGAAAAGATGTTTGACTTCAAGCCAAGCAAGAAAGAAACAAGAGCACCTCTGGCCCCATGGGACAGCCACGCTAATGATGTTATTCCACGTGAGATGGGGCCACATGGGCAGAGATGCAGATGGGTCCGGGCTTCACATCCTTTTTGAAGGTTACTCTGGACTGTGATTCAGGAAAAAAAAAAATCCCACCCACTTTCCAGGCTTGGAAGAAATTCCGTGTGTGTGTGTGTGTGTGTGTGTGTGTGTGTGTGTGTGTGTGTGTGTTGTGGGGGGAAAGGTACCGAAAATCAGGGCATTTTGGTGTGGAAAAAGACCAAAAAAGTCTTTATTTGGGAGGAAAGTCTCCATCCTGCCAGGATGTCGCTTGCCCATCCTCTCCTCTCTCTTGATTTCTGTGTCTCCTGGTGGGTGGACAAGAAAAGGATAATGATTCCTAAACGGAAGCTGCCGGAAAACTTATGTGATGGCCCCCGCTTCACCCGACTCTATGAATATTTTCTCACTCTGCTTTTGTCAATTGTCCCCGGCACATTTCCCAGTAATAAAGCATGCGGGATTGCAATTCTAGGGAGCAGAAGAGAAAGCTTTTTTTTTTCTTAGAGTCCTTCAGCCTGGGGTATTCGTCATCTTTCTCAATGCTAAAACCCCAAACCTGCTTTTCCCTTGAACGGGGGTCGCTTTCTTCCTCGAAGATTGCAGAGACGATCATTATGGGAAATGACCTAATAACTCGCTTTTCCCTGTCGGCATCTCACTTCTATGGAAATTCCCTGCACATCTATCTCCGGTTCCTTGTATGAATGATTTAATTTTCAGTAACGAACCTCAAACCGAGGAAAGCTCTTTTCTGATACACAACACGTGCAAAGCTGGTCGGTATCGAATGCAAACACCATCTAAAAACTGCTGGCTCGGAATAGGATCCGGAGACAGCACAGCCAGCCACAGCCCTCCGAGGTCGACCATCTCTCCGACTGCTTGTGTTGGAGACCAGCGTGTGGGTGTGTGTTTCAAGTTCTCGAACAGACTGTCGTCTCAGGAGGTGGCTTTGATATTTCATGTACTTTGAACAAATTCTATGAAGTACAAGAGACCTCCGCGTCCTGTGGAGGAGATGCACTAATGAGTCCCATTCTAGAGATGGGCACGCTGAGCTTCTCAGAGTCTTGGTTCCATTCCTGTATGGAGTAGTAAGGCAGATATGAGCAGATCCTACGAGATCTGCTGAAAGGAGGACCTGGGACATCCCTCCCTTGCTCAGTATCTCCCTGTAGGAACTGAGAGCAATGGGCCAAGCCACAAGCATTGGGTCCCTTAACTCTTAGGAGGTAGTAAAAGATGGGACTCTCAGTGCAGTGCTCTCCCTACACCAAGCTGGTCCTCTCCGCACCAAAGCACAGAAGTAGAGGGAAGTCTGGGTTAAATATCTGGTGACACATTTACAGTGTTTGTAACTGACAGTTGAGCTTCTCCAACTTTGGGGGTATCTGAATCTCAAGGGGCCTTGAAGACTCTGGGGTGGATGGAGAATGTGCCAAAGTCTGATGTCCCAACACTGTTGTTCCTGCTGGACAGGACAGCCTTGGGGCAGGTCACTGGACACTTTCTCTTCCCTTTCCTTACTTCCTAGTGAAGTGGGCAGGGCAGGCCCAAGCCGGACTTGATCCAAGACACCCCCACATGAGCCGACCTGGGCTCCCATAATTCTGAGTGCGCCAGTGACTGGATCCCAGAGGAACTTGGTCTTGTCCACATGGTTTGGCCGAACAAAACCCCCAGCCACCTGGCCCCATGGTGACTCCTTGAATATTGCCTGTAATCTCTCTCGGTGTGGCCTAAACTCTTCTTTGCCCGCAGCACCTCAACTCTGTGGATGAAGGGCGCTCTCATGCCTGACCTTGGCCACTGTGGGCTACTTGGTTCCCATCCTGCCTCCTTTGCCCAAGGCCTCCTTCAGCATCCCACCTCCTCGGGGAAACCCTGATCATGTTGTGACCCCCCACCCCCACCCAGCACCCCCGTCCGTGCCCGGTGTCCACAACTCAGGTCTCTATGTGACTACTCCGCCAGGCCCTTGGAGAGTCATTGTACGGCTGTGCAGTGAAATCACTAACCTAGCTGGCTAATAGCAGCCATGGGATGGAGAGTTCTGCATTCAGTGAAAACATAGTCAAGCCCCCAGAAAGGGCTGGAGTGTCGGCTTGCCCTGGCTTCAACTCACTGAGTCTGGCTGTGCTGATGAGTAGGGAGTAGAAAAAGGATCGACATGCAGTAAGGAAACGTCGGGCCGTGCCAGAGTGGGACACAGACGGGCAGAAGAATGCATCTCAGAGGAGAGGGCGTGCAGATCTCTCTCCCTTTCCAGCAGCATCCAGAGGAGAGAGTCCGACCATTAACAGGCCATCAGGGAGAGGCTGACAGTTTGGGGTAGGGCCTTTTGTGGACTCTCCACTGTCCCCTCTAAGCTGGGATGGACTCGGGATCGGCCCCCACTTCCGGCAGGAGACCCCTCCACCATCCACATTCTTTGCAACCAAGAATTTGTGTGTGGACTTCCAACAGCCCAGTGGATGAAGAAGAGCAAGCCCATTGGTGTGGACAAGTCACCCCGAACTGGACCCCCTATGACAGGAGAAAAGCCTCACAGCCCACAGCTTTTGCTTCTCCTCTAAGATTGCCCCAGCTCAATATGCGCGTGAACTTGGACAGTGTCTCCCACCTGCTGGGAGCCTGAGCCCGTCAGGGCCTCACGGGATCCCTGACCTTCTCTGCGTGGGGCTGACTTCCCCACAGCCATCCCAGGCGCCCCCACTCTGGGCCCTGCTATCCTGAGAGTGAATCTGAGCCTGCCCAAGCTACATCCATTCATGCTGCTCAGCCTGCCAGCAAGAGTGCCAATTAGTGCCAATAATCACACACACACACACACACACACACACACACACACACACACACACACACATAGATTCCAGGGCCCCTGCACCAGTGCTAGAGCCCACAATAGGACCCCCCTTCCATGTCACTGCGTGACCCCCTGGCACCCCTCTTTTAGGGTCTGCCCCACACATGTGCAGTCTCCGAGTGATTGATTCTAAACTATGAGTGAAGGGTCCAGGTGGGTGGAAACCATCCTGTCCACCACACCAAAGCGGTGACAGAGCTCAGATCACCTTCTCGAAAACCCCTTCCTGTGCATTTGGATACTTCTTGCTTGGAAGGGATGGCAGGGATTTCACTGTACACATTCCAGCTGGTGTGCTCAAAGCAACCAGAAAACTGTGTGCCCAGCACACCCCCCACCCCCACAGCACCCCTGTGCCTCTAAATTAGCCCCTTTGAAGGACCCGTTGCCTCAGACTGGTCAGTGGGCAGGGGTCACATAGGGGTGCACGGCCTGAGAGCTCGTCTGTCTCCACAAGGACAAACACACTACCTTCACACAGTTGGATGAGACCATCCACCAGTAAACACAGGAGGAGGGCAGGGCAAGAGGGAGTGGCAGGGACCTCATGAAGAAGGCAGATATCACCGGGTCCCCTGGAGAAGAGACACAACCAGGAAGGGCTTCTTAGAAGGGGACTGTTGGAGCTAAGCCTGAGAGATGGGTCCGTCCTTTGGGAAGATCTCAAAAAAAAAAAAAAAAGAAGAAGTTTCTGGACAGAGAAAGGTGAAATTCCTAAGACCCTCTGTGCATGGAGAATCAAGCCAGCGAGTTGCTGTGCCCTAGAGAACAATTCAGCGGCCACACTGACCATGCCCAGGGTGTTCTTAGCAGACATCCCAGCAAAGCCACGCCACCACCAACTACCTTTAAAAGAGCATCTCCAGGGTCTCTGAAAAGCAGAAGCCAGGAGCCCTGGGGTGACCCCCTAAAATGACCAAAGGGGCCTCCTTCATTATAACCAACCCGGTGTGCTCCCAGATTAGTAGCCCCAGAAGTGGGGAGGTTTCTTGGGAGTAGAGTGGCTGGTGAGGGGGGACGCCCACAGGAAATTAGGTTGGAGCCAGGGACATCGGCACCAGACTTGCCGCCCCCAAAGAGGTTCTGCAGAGAAGAGCCCCATCTTCCGTCTGCGGCATCACCAGGCTCATCTTCCTCTGCTAAATAAGTGTTCACGAGAATAAACTTGCCACTCACTCGCTCTAGCACGTCACACATGATGCAGTCTTATTAAACAAATCATCGCCAGAGAGAGACACACACTCATTATACGCTCCGAGCACTGTATTCCCAGCCTTTCCTCTCCCTCCTCAGCTGCTAGCGGCAAACAAAATAACTTAAGTCAAGTGAACAGTTTTAAATGTATAATATCAGAATGTGTGTTTTGGAAAAAAAAACTCCTTGGAACCCTCAGCCATTGTTAAAATACACTCACTTTGATGGATCTTTTGGCATTCCCCCCCCCCTTTTTTTATGAGGCTTTTCAATGGGTTTTCTTATCGGGTGCAGAAGATTTAGTCTGTTCTGCAGAAGAAAACAGACAAAAAGGGTCTCTCAGCACGAGTTACTCTTCTGTAAAGGTTATAGTAAACATGTCAATGCCTAATTAAGCAGAAAATTTTATCTGTATTGTGGGGGAGGCATTTGCTGTCTCCGTCTTTTCTTCTGGGGAATCCATTTAGAAGGACAAAGTAGATTGGGAAGTCGAGCTGGTCTGGAAAGCTTTGGCTTCCAAATGTCAGCAGGAGAAAAAAAGAAAGAAAAGAATGCTTGCTTTCTCCTTGTGTGAAAATTGCTATACTGGTTAGGCTGTGTGTGTGTGTGTGTGTGTGTGTGTGTGTGTGTGTGCGTGTGTGCGTGTGTATGTGTGTATATATGTATGTGTGCGTGTATGTTTTCCTGACCACATGTACATACTCATGCATGCTTGTATATTGCATTGACCACCCCCGCAACACACACACACACACACACACACATACACACACACACACACGGTATCAGGAATTTCTTCCCAGCTGCCTGCTGAGTGCTAGACCCTGTGTTATAGGCACTGAGATTAAAGCAACCTTAGCCAATATGATTTTAAAAAGAAGAAGAAAGAAAGAAAGAAAGAAAGAAAGAAAGAAAGAAAGAAAGAAAGAATTCTCCCCACGCCCCCCACCCCCCAAGATTTCTGCCTGTGCTACATGTCTTCACACTTGCACACACACAGACTCGCAGACTATTCTTTTTTTGAGGGGATAGCATTGATTCTCGGTGTGGTGACTATCCTGCTTGGATTGGAATTTTCTGGATAAAGCATGTCATCCAACGTAGACATAATAAAGCCCCTTTTAGTCTCCAAAGTGACCGTGTTTGAATGATAAAGTTTGCCTGACTCTTGAGCTTATTTTGCTTGGCTTTGCCTTTAGTAACTTACCAGCACAAATCTTTTTCTCAAACACAAACATTAGTCCAGGAAAAAAGAAGTAGTGATGGGGAGCAGCAGGGTGGTATAATTCAGCGCTTCGGTTCTATTAAACTAGAGTTTTCTTGGAAGTAGTGGCTGCCTTATTAGCGGTTGTTTCTCTAGATCAAGTATTTAAAAAAATAATAATAAGTTATTGGAACTGGAAACCAGCAACACCAGCTTAATATCAAAAAAAAAAAATCTACCTGTCAACTTTCTAGGGCAGCTAAAACATGCCACAGTCAGCCATAAAATATCTAATAACTATGAACAGTGAAACTGATTTTTCACTTTTCTGCTTGGCTTTGAGTATCCGGCAGGCCCTTAAAATCAGAAGTTCCTGTCTTCAGCCTTCCCATAATTCCTCCTGAGCTGATAGTGCCGTGAAATCCCTTCAGCGCGAGGGTCTCCACCAAGTCTTCTTATTCTTGTGGTCGGTAATAGAGAGTGAGTGGGCCTCGCTGTGAAGGCCATGGATTCTGTCATCACTGAACAGCCGTCACCCAACCTAACGAGTTGTGTTGTGGGGGTCTTAACCAGAAAGCTCCTCTGTGCAACCCACATGCCCCTCGTGGCTCCTTTAAAAGAGCAACAGACAAAATGAGAAGAAGGCTTTGGAAACGGGGGGCCCCCCTACCTGGGAGGTGGTGGGCTTTGAGCGAGCCTTACTTAGCCTCATCCTGACCTATGCAACTGCCTTCATCTTAACGCATCCTAGTCTCTTCGCCCCACCTCTGCCCGCCTCCCAGGAAGCCCCCATGCCTGCTCACCCCTTTCCCCACCTCTCTCCTTGGACACGGAAAGCAACTACCCCACTGCACGCGTCCCCCCAAAGAAGGGGGAAGGAGCCCGCAGGAAAATGGGGGGGCTGGGTTGAGCCTTGAAAACCTCCCACGGGCTCCTCTTGGTGTTGGTGCTTCTCTGGTCCCTTTCATCATCCACGTGGCCTCGTCACTTTTCCCATCTGCCAGGTGGATATTCGCCCATTTGCTCCCTGTGCTCACGCTTTCTCCGGCTTCCCTTCCCCTGAATCCTTGCTAAGGAGAGCTGCAGCCCCGTGGCATTTTGCGTCTACAAATCAAATGCAAAATTGGCATCTCCTGATGGGTACCCGCAAATCACAGTGCCTTTGAAATTACGGACACCAGACTGCGCGGACATTTCCAGGCCCGTCTGAAAAGGTCTTCCTAAACCTGTTGGAAAATAATAGGAGTGCCCCCCCCACCCCCCACCTCCCATCCTAACGCCATCTGCTATTATTTTTAAATCATTGCATTTGCTGAACTCACATCATTTTCCAGCTCTCAGTGGCAGATTTTATTCAACGCTCTCTAATCTCTCTTCCTGTGGTGGGACTTTCTCCAAACACACACACACACACACACACACACACACACACACACACACACACATTGTTTTTAGTGTTAGAATACAGAAGACCCCGGCTTCTGTATTTCAACACTGGAAGGGCTGTGTATCCAAATTGCTTCTCAACACTCATCATTGATGAAGACTATTGTCTTCCGATACAGCCCGGGGTGTATTGGTGCCCCTCTCACCCATACATCCCGGGGTGCTGGCCTCTCTCACCCACACAGCCACGAAAGGGCAAGTTTTGGTTTTCTTAGAAGCCGATGCCTGTTCTGTAATGCAGGTCTTTCACGGCATTTGACTCATTCAAGCACCTTCCCTGCACATCACATGCATGAGTTTAGCAACCCACCCTTAGAGAAGCGTGAGGGTGATATTCCTTAAACAGGGAAACTATAAACATGGGCATGTAAAGAGCAAAGACGCCTGCCCGTTTACCCACCACGGCCTAGAGGACACAAGAACCCTCATCGTTCGCCTTTTTTCCTGCACCCGTGACTTGCGGTTCACAAAAGTGTGGGTTAAATGGCCTTCCCCTTTGGTGCAGGGCGGCCCTGGTCTCTCGGTAGAGGATTCGAGACGGTCATCTCAGTGCCTTTCCATTTCCTCTCTCCTCCTACAGGTTATGCCCAGGAGGAGCAGCTGAAAGCAGAGGACGACATCAAAGAAGAGGAGGAAGAGGAGGAAGACAGCGGTTCCGTGGCTCAGCTCCAGGGGAGTAATGACCCCGGCACGGACGAGGAGCTAGACACGGGCCCGGAGCTGAAAGGCTGCTTCAGCTATCAGAACTCACCTGGCAGCCACCTGTCCAACCAGGACGCCGAGAACGAGTCTCTGCTGAGCGATGCCAGCGACCCCGTGTCGGATGCCAGGAGCGCCAGTGGCAGAGATGGCTCGGACAAGAAAGCCGGCGCACCCCCCAAGCTTCCCAGCGAACCCCACAATTGCATGGATAAGATGACAGCTGTCTATGCCAACATCTTGTCCGACTCCTACTGGTCGGGCTTGGGCCTCGGCTTCAAGCTGTCGGCCAGCGAGCGGCGCGGCTGTGACACGCGCGGCAGTGGCCACAAGACTGATTTCGACTGGCACCAGGACGCTCTGTCCAAGAGCCTGCAGCAGCACCTGCCCGCCAGGGCCGTGTCCAAGCCCAGCCTGTTCAGCTCGGTGCAGCTCTACCGGCAGAGCAGCAAACTGTGCGGCTCCGTCTTCACCGGGGCCAGCCGCTTCCGCTGCCGCCAGTGCAGCGCTGCCTACGACACGCTGGTCGAGCTGACCGTGCACATGAACGAGACGGGCCACTACCAGGATGACAACCGCAAGAAGGACAAGCAGAGACCCACGAGCTACGCCAAGCCCCGCAAGAGAGCCTTCCAGGACATGGACAAGGAGGACGCCCAGAAGGTCCTCAAGTGCATGTTCTGCGGAGACTCCTTCGATTCCCTCCAGGATCTGAGCGTCCACATGATCAAAACGAAACATTACCAAAAAGTGCCTTTGAAGGAGCCCGTCCCCACTATCGCCTCCAAAATGGTCACGCCGGCCGCCAAGAAGCGCGTCTTCGAGGTCAACCGGCCGTGTTCCCCGGATTCCACCACGGGGTCACTGGCCGAGTCCTTCTCCACCCCCAAGAGCGGCGCCCTGCAGCTCACGTCCAACAACCGCTACGGCTACCAGAACGGGGCCAGCTACACGTGGCAGTTCGAGGCGTGCAAGTCCCAGATCCTGAAGTGCATGGAGTGTGGCAGCTCCCACGACACCTTGCAGCAGCTCACCACCCACATGATGGTCACCGGCCACTTCCTCAAGGTCACCAGCTCCGCCTCCAAGAAAGGGAAGCAGCTGGTGCTAGACCCCTTGGCCGTGGAGAAGATGCAATCTTTGTCCGACGGCCCCAGCAGCGAGCCGCCAACCCCCCGGCCCTCCAGCAACCCCGTCTCCGAGGGTGCGGCTTCCACCACGGAGCTCAAGAAAGAGGGGAAGAGGGACAAGGCGGAGGAGGCCCCCCAGGACGAGAAGGCGGTGAAAAGGGAGGAGTACGAAGACCCCCTGCAAAAGCCCTTAGACCCGACCATCAAGTACCAGTATCTGAGGGAGGAAGACCTGGAGGATGGCTCCAAGGGGGGTGGGGACATCTTGAAGTCGCTGGAGAACACCGTCACCACGGCCATCAACAAAGCCCAAAACGGGGCTCCCAGCTGGAGCGCCTACCCCAGCATCCACGCCGCCTACCAGCTGTCCGAGGGCACCAAGCCTGCCTTGCCCATGGGGTCCCAGGTGCTGCATATCCGACCGAACCTCCCCAACAAACTGAGGCCCATTGCCCCCAAGTGGAAGGTCCTGCCGTTGGTGCCCATGCCCCCCAACCTGGCCCCCTACACGCAAGTGAAGAAGGAGCCGGAAGAGAAAGAGGAAGCGGGCAAGGACGGCAGCCAGGAGAGCCCCCCGGAGGAGGCCTCCTCATTCAGCCACCACGAGGGGGGGGAGTCTTTCCCCAAAGGGGAGCCGCCCTCGGAACCCAAAAAAACAGAGCCCGCTGCCCCCAAGGAGGAGGACAAGGTGCTGCTGACGGAGGAGGGTGAGAAAGAGAAAGGGCCGAGCCCAGAGCCGGCCCCTTCCCTGAGCAACGGCTGCGGCCTGGTCAGCCACGCCTCAGCCCTGCCCAGCATCAACCCGCTCAGCGCTCTGCAGTCGGTGCTCACCAACCACCTGGGCAGGGCCACGGAGCCACTGCGCTCGCCCACCTGCGCCAGCCCTGGCCCCAGCACCATGTCTCTGTTCCACAAGCCCGCCCTGGGCGTCCTGGACAAGCCCGTGCTGAGTCCCGCCTCCACCAGGCCGGCCAGCGTGTCCAGGCGCTACCTGTTCGACAGCAGCGACCAGCCCATCGACTTGACCAAGGCCAAGAGCAAGAAGGCCGAGTCGTCGCAAGCACAGTCCTGCACGTCCCCACCGCAGAAGCACGCGCTCTCGGACATCGCCGACATGGTGAAGGTCCTCCCCAAAGCCACCACGCCCAAGCCCGCTGCCCCTTCCAGGCTCCCGGCCCTGAAGCTGGAGATGGACGTGCGGCGCTTCGAGGACGTGTCCAGCGAGATGTCCACACTGCACAAGCGCAAGGGCCGGCAGTCCAACTGGAACCCGCAGCATCTGCTCATCCTGCAGGCCCAGTTCGCCTCAAGCCTCTTCCAGACGTCCGAGGGCAAGTACCTGCTGTCGGACCTGGGCCCCCAGGAGCGCATGCAGATCTCCAAGTTCACGGGACTCTCCATGACCACCATCAGCCACTGGCTGGCCAACGTGAAGTACCAGCTGCGGAAAACGGGCGGCACCAAGTTTCTGAAAAACATGGACAAAGGGCACCCCATCTTTTACTGCAGTGACTGTGCCTCCCAGTTCCGAACCCCCTCGACCTACATCAGTCACCTAGAGTCGCATCTGGGTTTCCAGATGAAGGACATGACCCGCCTGAGCGCGGAGCAGCCCAGCAAGGTGGAGGCTGAGATCTCCCGGGTTTCGTCGGCTCAGAGGTCTCCGGAAACCATAGCGGGCGAAGAGGACACAGACTCTAAATTCAAGTGTAAGTTGTGCTGTCGGACCTTTGTGAGCAAACACGCGGTAAAACTCCACCTAAGCAAAACGCACAGCAAGTCCCCTGAGCACCATTCACAGTTTGTAACAGACGTGGATGAAGACTAACCCTGCAGGTATGGGTTTGCTCCCAGGTGATGGGGACCCTAGCCTGGTGAGGAGCTTCCGGAGAGGGCCTTGAGGGTTCTGCTTTAGAGGTGGCTAACATCTCTCCCTGTCCCCGGCCAAGTGGGCTGCTGGCGTAGGATGTACTGAGCAGAACCCACTAAGGCAGTCCTGATCCATCTCTCCCTCCCTCCCACTGAGAGAGGGCCAAGTTGGCTCCCGTGGGCACAGAGAGTCGACTGGTCCCTGACACACGGTCCCCTAAGTTATGATCGCCCCAAACCCAGAAGTTACGTCCCTTCAAGGCTACATGTTCAGGACCTCATACCCGCGGACGAGGGCCAGCTCTCATGGTCCACTGCAGCGCCCCCTCCTGGACCAAGGACTCCAGTTTGGAGCCTTTCCTGTGGGGAGTCGCTAGGCAGATGTCCTGATCAGCTCCTGCACAACTTCCGGTTGTCTGCATTAGCACCATTGTATTCGATACTTTCCCGAGCTCCCTTGTAGCAATTGCCATGAGCCTTCCCCTTTGCTTCCTTTCTCCGGGCGTTTCCCCATGAAAGAACGTCTGCCCTGCAGTGGGATGGCAGAAATGAGGACCTCTACAGAACCCCGAAAGGAGCAGAGCTGTTTCTCTCTCCTCCTCTGCTCTGGGTTGGGTAGACCCAAGCTAGAGACCCCCCTTTAACAAAGAGCGATGCGTTCCATGACCCTGAGAAGCACGTGACTTGTGGCACCAACCCCCCCCCCCCACCACCGCACACACACACACTTCTATGTCAGGTGTGGGTCCAGCTACTGGGTTCTTGTCGTGTCTCGGACAAGTTCTGTGCCTTGTGTGGTGACCCGGACCCAGGCAATCTGTTGCCACACCCTGCAAAAAAATACGGAGATGGAGACCCAGGACTAGTCACACCAGACACTTGCGACCACTGAGCAAGGCTGGGTTCCTTTCATCTCCCTTACATATGTTCCCTCCTGGAGGTTTTTTCCCAGCATGATTCCTCCCCTTCTCCCCTCCCCCCCCCCACTGTAAGGACCCTCACATATATTCTGGTGGTCCTCTGCCTTGGACCACACCCCGGGACGGATATGCCACCTGCCTTAGCCCTGGGCACTTGCTGCCCACTTGATCTCATGCTAGGCTACATAGATGAGCTGTTCTGCCGGATTTGCACTCAGATAGGAACAAGTAATAAGTTCACATATAAGCCTCCATCCCCTTCCCCCCTCTGTCAGGGCACTTGCTTTTGATAGGAGCCCCAGGCAAGTACCTGATGGACAGGTGTCCGTGTAGGCGTTCTTGGGGAGATAGTGTAGGAATGGCCAAAAGGCTCGCTTGACTGTCCCCCGACTGAGAAGATTCAAGAACAGCTGAGAAAGGAAGGCGGGGGCGGGAGGGGGTGCCTCGAACTCTGTGTCTCTCTGGGCTCAAAGGAAGACAATGGTTTTGTTTGCATGTTTTTTAATCATGATCATTAAAATGTGTTACTGACAGATCCATCTCTTGGTACCCAAGCATGGTTTGTTCCGCTCACCTTATCAAAAGGAAAGATGAAAGGTAGTTCTTAAATCTCTGAGCTTGGGGCTCCCACCTGTCCTGTTTACTTGCTGTGTAACATTTGAAGGGCTTATGTCACTTGCTAGTAGGCTTTGCCAGTCCCTCCACACAAAACAACAACAACAACAAAAAACCAGAAAACAAAAAACAAGGTGGGTCAACTCAGGATACTCAGAGGGAAAAGAGAGATTTTCAAGTTCAAAGTGGCAGGTCGGAACCATGGAGAAAACAAAACCAATGAGGTCGTGTTTATTCATGCTACAATAAAGACCAATTTTCCACCTGTTAGGTTTGTAATCCTTTTTTCAAATTTTGTATCACTGCCCAAAGTTTGCGAAAATCCCATAGGGAGCGGGAGACAGAGAAAGAGTTTGCTAAAATTGGACGCACGCATCCCAGTCCAAAGAAACCACCAGAAGCCAGTTAGTCTGGGGAAATTCCTCTGTCAAAGATGCTCGTGGATCCCTCGTGCTCATCCACAGCCCAGTTCTGTCTTCAACTCTGTGCTAGTGGCATAAATGGGTCTGATTTACATCTTCCACATCCCAGGGTGCAGAGTTCCTGTGTGAGACTAAAGCTTCCTCCTGTGTCAACAGAGTCAGGCCGGAAGCATGAGGATGGGGAAGGGGTGTGTTGGGATTCAGTCAAAGCCCTGGGGAGAAATGTGTGTGGGGGGTAGGGGCTGGGGGGGGTACAAAACAGGTAACTTTGTGTTAAGGTAAAGAGACCCGTGTCTCTCCACCTGCACAAAGGTGCTTTCTAGGGTTTGGGTCCACCTAGAAAAGGGTCCCTCCATTCTCCGGGGGCCTCTTTTTAGAACATGTCTTCCAGATGCGTCTGTGACTTAGAATGATACTTAGATGTTGTTAAGTGGTTATGGAAATGAGGTCACTCTGTTCTCTGAAACTCTATTTTGGTTAAAATGCACAATCGTCCCAAAAGTAGGAGCCAGCAGGAGGCTTTGGAAAGCATCGTTGAGCTTTTTTTTTTGAGAATTTTGGAAACTTTACTGTATCTCTGTTCTCTGTAAAACACAATTTTGCCTGGATTTTCTCTCTTTTCTGGGACCTGACTTCAATCCTGCTAAAACTCTGCTTTGGGAAAAGTAACGCTGTTTTTTATCTAAAATGAATGAGAATGCATGAAATGTGTCTCCCAACTTCAGTCTTCGGACCATTTCAGTCAGCCTTTGTCTCAGAAGCGTAAGGGTTTGACATCGTAGCCAAGGTCATATGATGCATTACCAGTTTATTCTAGAAATGGGTGCCAGATGTGCCACTGAGTCCAATAAGTCAACATCATTGTTGATTAAGAAAAAAATGGAGAGAAGAGAGGGCTAGATATTCGTGAGACAAAAACCAGGAGGATCAGTCCTGTGTGATTTTCAGATCAACACCAAGTAACTTCTATGGGCTTTCCCCAATCAACCGTATGTCTATGAAGAATATCTTCATTGTGAGGTTCACCTTTAGTTGGACATTCTGTGTCTTCCTTTGCTGTCTCTGGTGCCCTCACAGTATGGATTACGTGGCAGTTGTGATGAGCCCAGATCTGGGTGAGTTAGTGTCTGGAGAGGCACCAACCTCTCAGTTCTTCCCCCAAGGAAATAGTCAGCCCTCTTCCTTCCCTTCCCTCCCGCACTCCTTCCCTTATTTTGACCTCCTCCCCCTTTCCTCTCTATGCCTTTATTCCATTCTTCACAAATACCGAGTGTGCTTTTACTGCACCCCTGACTTGATTGCACAGTGGGAATCAAATCAACACAGTGACCCAACAGTTGAACTGACTGTAGTTGTCAAATACACCAGGCCTGGGGACAAGCATACTTCTCTCTATTCTCGCCAACAGTCCTGAGAGGGAGAGGATGAAGTGGAGGTGTGAATCCCTCATGTTCCCCATCTCTGAGCTTTCCATGTTCATTCCCCCGCCCACCTGGGAACTCTCCCCTGGTGCCCGGCACTGGGCTAATCCAGGGGCATAACCAGTGAACACTTGAGCCAAGTGTGCTCTGGGGAGAGACACAGATGGGCAGTCTGGGGCAGACACTGGGTGAAGCATCCTCCAGGCCATGTGATGGAGAGGGAAGACCACTGGCTGCTAAGACCCTCCGTGTTCAACCCCTCTAACACAGACCCTGAGCCATGCATTAGGCCACATCCACAACCTGTGGACATTGTGAACATAACCCGCCAGAATTCAATAAATGCAACCACTCTGTGCTAAGCCTGGTGCATCAGGGGTTCCTAAAAAAGTTCCTTCCAGACTCTCTCGGTGAGCTCCAGCCATGTTCTTCAATCACTGCCACCACCATGCTAACACCCGAAGGACCCCACCCCCCACCCTCCTTTTGTAAAGAGCTCAAGGGTTTCACAACTTCTCCAAAGACATGCAGTAAGCAGAGAAGTGGGATTCGAACCCAGAACCTCTCAATGCTCACCACCTCCCAGGCCAGATGTGCATGGCACCATACAGCCAGGGTTCTTGGGGGATCCTGGGGGGGCTCCAGCTGCGATGACCCTCGACAATGTGCCAGCTGGGGCTGACTCGTGAGAGCCAGCACAGCCCCCTCCACTTCTTAATCACCACTTCCTCCTGGGAACAGGAAGTTCCTGTTATCACGGGCTGTTTTCCTGGGATCCTAATCCCAAGAGAAACAGCCATGCATGGGGCTTTGGAGTTGTCCGATCTTGCCCCGAGTTCCTCCAGAAATCGTGGTGAGGAAGCAGAATGAGAATCGGGGAGCAGAGACGCCAAGCCTTCCCGACACTCCACAGAACCCACGTGGCAGCCCTTTGAACACGTTCACATCCGCCCTGGTGTGAGCAGTCTTCCCTCCCTGAACACAGCCCCGGCGACGTTTCTCCATCTCTGTCGAGGCCCCCCTCCCCAGCCCGGACTTCTGAATGCTCAATCCTGACGTGTATAATTTGGTGCTTTAATATAGAGTAACATTATTTTTCATTTACTCCAATCTGCCATCAGTATCATCTTTTCATTTAACCAGATGCAATTCTTTTTTCTCGCGCTAAATTGAAAATCCATGAGCGACAGGGAGGGCGATGTTTTAATTAGCTCATATTTTTTATATGGATTTATGTCTTTAAAGTACATTTGTGTAATTCTTCAGCTAAATTAAAAACGTCTTTCTGCGAAAGTGAGGAGGGGAAAATAGAGAGCGGAACTGTGTCATTAGCTGAGGTGGGGACGCACGAAGAGAGACACGGCGGCGTCACTGGGGCTGAGATCTCAGCTCACTGTGAACTTGCTCCGCCTCGAAAGAAGTTATTCCCTCTCCAGATTTCCCCCAAAATGACTCCAGGTGGGATTCTGTTTTTCCCAAGTCCCCTCCTAAGGGAACGCTTACCTCCAGTGAACTAATTTGAAATGAAACCTGACACCACACAAAACAAACCCCCCCATCTCAAAAAAAGCAGTTCTTTCACCATTCCTCTTTGTCTTTTCCCCGCCCCCCTTAAACTATCCAGTTTAAAGCTTTGCACTGAGCTTTTTTTTTCCCCCTACTTTCTAGGAGACAAGTGACATTCCGTGGAAAATGGGAGAAAGAGGCAGGCAGCCACTGAAATCGCTCTAATGCGTTGACACTAACTTGCCCTCTATTGTTGGAAATGAGCAGGCGCTCGTGATTGTTCATCAAACGGCTCCTAATGCAGTTAAAGCATTCAGCTATAATTTCTCCTTGCATTTATAATTACTGTCATAGACTGCACACCTCGGTGAGCAGATTAAAGCTATAAACTATTTAGCTGCGGCTCTCCGCCGAGGAACTTGATTGTCTGGCAGGAGTTATTTGTTAGGGAGCTTGACACTTCACATAAAAATGACTCGGCTTGATGAAGAACAATGCAGTTTTAGCAATGCGGGCATTTTAAATCAGTCCTGGCTGCCACGCCCTGCCAGAATTGCAGGGCAGTTTGTTAAGCGGAGCCCTCAGAGAGGAGAGCCGTGGGCAGAGGTTTCCCAAATAGCAGAGGCCTGGAGGGAGGAGCCTGGCCTTTCCCTCCCGGGCCTCCCTGGGAGGACCCAGATGGGTCGCGTTCCCCCCTAGCTCCACTGGGCAGCTCAGGTGGGACTCCCAGAACTTGGTACTCCCCACCTGCCTAGGCACAGGAAGTCACCACCCACTACTGAGTGATGCCTACTCCTGGTGACTGTTTTATTTCCTTGAATTTGACTTGTTGAAGGCCTGTGAGACATTTAAGCTAGGAGGGGATTCTACAGGTCCAGAACTCAACAACTCAACACTGTAATATTCTCTCTCTCTCTCTCTCTCTCTCTCTCTCTCTCTCTCTCTCTCTCTCTCTGCTTCTTGGGCCACACCCAGCGATGCTCAGGGGTTACTCCTGACTCTGCATTCAGAAATCATTCCTGGCAGTGCTCTGGGCACTAAATGGATGCCAAGGATTGAACCCTGATCAGTCTTATTTAAGGCAAGCGTCCTACCCACTTTACTATCACTCCAACCTCAACGCAATATTTTTCAACTGAGACATTTTCTCATTTGGGGGGGTGCAAGGAACAGGAGCTCCTTCTATATCGATGGATTTGGGGCCAAGGTTGGTCCTTCTGCTATAAAACTAGTTCACCCATCCCCCACTCTCGCATCCACACCGTGGCCATAAATTGATAGGGACTGAAGCAGTGTTCTGCCCTTGGCATGTGAGTACAGGTGCCCCCAGGTCTGGCTAACTGAAGCTGGGGACACATGTGCTTTCTGAGAGGCAGGGGACCTCGGTCTTTGTGGGAGGGCTCCCCGAGTTGGGATGAAGAGTTTTCTCTGTGTGAGTTCTGATGGGGGTTAGAGTTGGCTTTGGTTTCTAACCCTCGGGCCGAGCCAGAGGGGTCAGAGCAGAGAGTTCTCGTTGCAGTTCAGGACCCCTGTACCACACCCTCGTCCCCTGTCCCTATAGTGATGGAGCGAGGCCAGTGTCACGGGCCCGGGCCTCCTCTCCCAACTCTAGGTGTTCTGGGCTCTTCTGGAAATGGGGCGTCTTTCCCCGGGGTTGGGATGGGGGGTGGGGGTAAGGTTACACACTCTTCTACCCACTGCACTGGGAGAACTGTGCCCCCAGGAGGTGACAGTCACCCACACTTGCCCAGAATTGGCAGGGAGGGTGCTAGGGGTGACACTGAGGCTGGGAACATCCTGGCAAACCGAGGCATGATGGTCACCTGCTCTGCTGTCCCCTCCTTGCAGGAGGGGTCCCAAGAGACGTGAAGTCTGGCAGGTTCCACACAGACATGAGGGTCCTGGGTGTGCCCCAACCTCCAGTTAAGCACCTGCCTCCCTCCAGCCCCCCATCCTCCTCCTCTTTCCCTCTTTCCTTCCCCTCCTTCCATCTCTTCCAGCCCCTCCATCCTGATTCCCTTCCTTTCTCCTCCCCTTCCTCTCCTCTTCCCCCCAGCCTCCTCCTTCCTCCCTCCTTCCCTTTCTTCCTTCATTCCCTCCCCCTTTCCTTCCTGCTTTGCCTCCCTCCTTTCTGCCCGATTCCTTCCTTCCAATCACGACCAGGCTCCTAGTACAGTTCTTCCAGCCCCTGAGCTGGACCACTGACCCTCCCTCTCCCCACCCTCAGGACACTCAGAGCGAGGGTCCCTGGATGTTGACTCCTAAAGCATCTACTTAATCCTCAGGCAAACTGGGGGTGACTCCATTTTCGAAACTCCTGCAGAGTTTGAGGTTTAGAGGAAGGGCTTGGGGTGCAAGTGGCTGGGCTGGACCCCAAGACCAGATGCACTAAGACTGAGCCAGGGTCCCCGTGAGAACCACACTCTGTGGGCGTGGGTGTCCAGTGTCACCAGCCCAGAGCCATGAACACACATGAGGCTTCAGCACATTGGTGTCATAGGTGTAAACACACCCCCACCTCAAATCGTAATTCAGAGTAGAGCCTCTATGGGACCCCCACCTGGTTCATTGGTGCATTTGCTGTGGACGGGGCCCAGGCCTGACTCGCCTGTTCATTGGTGCATTCGCTGTGGGCGGGGCCCAGGCCTGACTCGCCTGTTCATTGGTGCATTCGCTGTGGGCGGGGCCCAGGCCTGACTCGCCTATCCATTGATGCTTTCGCTGTGGGCGGGGTCCAGGCCTGACTCGCCTATTCATTGGTGCATTCGCTGTGGGCGGGGCCCAGGCCTGACTCGCCTATCCATTGATGCTTTCGCTGTGGGCGGGGTCCAGGCCTGACTCGCCTATTCATTGGTGCATTCGCTGTGGGTGGGGCCCAGGCCTGACTCGCCTATTCATTGGTGCATTCGCTGTGGGTGGGGCCCAGGCCTGACTCGTCTATTCATTGGTGCATTCGCTGTGGGCGGGGCCCAGGCCTGACTCGCCTGTTCATTGGTGCATTCTCTGTGGGCGGGGCCCAGGCCTGACTCGCCTATTCATTGGTGCATTCGCTGTGGGCGGGGCCCAGGCCTGACTCACCTGGTTCCTTGGTGCATTCACTGTGGGCGGGATGCACATGTGGCTGCCTGGTAGGCTGGTGCATTAGCTGTGGGCGGGGCCCAGACCTGACTCACCTGGTTCCTAGGTGCATTCGTTGTAGGCGGGCGCAGGGCCTCACCTGCTGCACCTCCTTCTGCTAGGTGAGCTGCTGGACCACCACCCCAGCTCAAGCAGAGAAGTTTCTCCTCCCTTGTTCTGGGCTCAGCAAAGCAGGCAGGCGCTTCCTGCTGGCTCGCTCGCTCCCTCTCTTCCTTCCTGCCTTCCAATCAACATTCGCCGACTTTCTGTATCATCTGGGGGAGCCAGTGACTGGGTTTCGGGGGCACGCAGAGAGGCAGAGAGGCTGGCAGGTGCGCGCATCCGAGGCAGGAAGCGCAGGAACTCAGGAAGAGGGAGATGAAAGCCGAGCCTCGGGGACCCGCACAGAGGACCCTCGCCTTCTGGAAGCCGAGGGGGCCGATCTGGAGCTGGGTACCCCCACCCCTACCCCGCGCACCTCCGAAAAGCGTTTCCTCATTTTTAGTAATTAGACACCAACATCTGCAGTCCGAGTTCTGGGGCCCTGGAGGTTCCCGCGCGCGCGCACTCACGGGAGCCCCTGCCAGCCTGAAGGAGCTCCGCCTGCTTCCTTATTACGCTCCCCATCTCGCCTCTCATCACGGACCTTCACCTGGGCTCCTGCAACCCCCACCATGCACACACACACACACACACACACACACACACACACACACACCGGGCATCCCCTGAGTGGTGGGCAATGTGGCCCAAATTAAGGTTGGCTTTACTGCTCCCTCCAAGGGGGTTTCTCAGGACTTGGGGGGTCAGGGGGGAAAAGAAGATGGATAGTTTGAATGGGGTGCAAACTTGGCTTGAAAGCCACTTGCCTTCTCTGTTTTTGTTTTGTTTTTGTTTGTTTTGCTTTTTGGGGTCATACCCGGCAATGCTCAGGGGTTGCTCCTGGCTCTGCACTCAGGAATTACCCCTGACAGTGCTCGGGGGACCCTATGGGATGCTGGGAATTGAACCCGGGTCAGCCTCCCCACTGTGCTATTGCTCCAACCCCCACTTGCCTTCTCTGAACCTGCTTTCCTCCTCGTTTCCTACCTCTCACCATCGTCATTTGACCTGAAAACTCCCAGGAAGATCTTCCAGACCCTTCCTGGGGTCCCTTGTGCTAAATCCTTTCAAGGGGTGAGATGGGAAGCCCCCCTACAGCTTACTCACAGGGGAAAGGAAATGAAGAGGAGGGTGTGCCGGGGAGCTGAAGTCCCCAGAGCAGACAACTTCCTTGCACGTGACCCTGCCACCAACGGGCGCCTACGTTTCCCGCGCCTCCTTCTCCCTGGGCCTTGCTTGTTGTCTACGGAAGGGCAAGTGCTGTTTCAAGTGATGTTATTTTCAATGCCACATTACTCGATTTCACAGTCAAATAATTCTACTTTTGTTCACCGGAGGATTTTGTCATGTTTAATTGTTTATGGCACCCTCCCCCCCCCATCTTTGCCGGAGGAGGCCCGGCCTCCCCTTTTGCAGCCTTCTGGGGGTGCTCCCGTGTGGAGTAACCATGGAGACGGGTCCCTCGTGGGGTGTGCCTCCTCTGACTTAGGAGGCAAAGAGCCAGCTGGGGTACGGGCATGGCAGGAAGGTGTGTGGACAAGGCCTGCGGAGGTGGCCTTTGGAATGAAGTCTCAGGAGACGGACCCTTCTAGAATCCTAGGAATTTGGCAGATAGTGGCTGAGCTGGGGTTGGAAAGAGAGTTCCGGGCTGTGAACTGAGCTGAGTGAGGGGGTATCCCTGGGCTGAGCCAGACTGGGCCGGGGGGGGGGGGGGTACAGGGCCTGTCCTCTGGCGCTGCAGCTGCCCCTGGGGCACATGTTAGATCTGAGGCCAGTGCCCAGCATGTCAGGAGGAAGTGGACAGTCGCGGCAACAGGCCCTCCCGGCAGTCACAGGGTGAACCACACTCAGGGTATCAGGAGAAGCTCTCTCGGCAGTTGGAAGGTCCCTAACCCCAAGCTGGGCGACAGAGTGTGGAGAGTGTTGGAAGAAAGGAGGTGACCAGCGAGGAACGGAGGGCCGGTCTGCCCGCGGCACATGGAGGCCATCTCTGATGCCAGACCTGGAGTCCCCCAGCCCTCAGTGGGGCTCGAGGCTATCCCGTGGAATGTTCTAGGATGGTGGAAGACCAGGGGACCCGAGGTCATCTGAGGACCCCGGCGGGGAGCAGGGGGAAGGATGGAGGAAGCTGGCGGTGAAGGCCTTGGGGAGGAGGACGAGGGCCGCAGCTGGCCAGGGTGTCTGGGCGCGTTCCAGAAGTGCAGCTGGAGGAAGGAGGTGGCAGGGAGCCAGCGGTCAGGCCAGGGTCTGGTGGACAGGACCCTGCCACTCCAGGCACCTCATACTAAGTTTGGGGCCCAGTGGAGAGTTGGCGTGAATGGCTGCCACTCAGGATATTTAAACATCACTCCTCTGAGTCTGAGTCTGCAGAGCCTGCAGCCTGGGGACCCAAGACTGGCCCCTGAGCTATCAGTTGGCCCCACTACCTCTGTGCTCATAGACGGGGGGGGGGGGGGGACCTGTCCAACAGCCCACCATGTCCAGAGGTCCATGTTGGAAAGATGGGGAAAGGAGTGAGCAGGAAGGAAAAAAGGGAGGGAAGGAGAGAGAAAGGGAAGGATTCAGAAAGGGGATTAAGAAAGAGAATGAAGTAAGATAAGGAGAGAAGGAGGAAAGGAGGGAGGGAAGAAAGAAAGAAAGAAAGAAAGAAAGAAAGAAAGAAAGAAAGAAAGAAAGAAAGAGAGAGAGAGAAAATAAGGGAGGGAGGAAGGAAGAAAGGGAAAAGGAAGGAAGGAAGGAAGGAAGGAAGGAAGGAAGGAAGGAAGGAAGGAAGGGAGGGAGGGAGGGAGGCGCAAAGGCACAAAGAAAGGAAGGGAGGAAGGAAGGAAGGGAGGAAGGAAGGAAGGAAGGAAGGAAGGAAGAAGAGAGGGAGGGAGAGAGGGAAGGAAGGGAGGGAAGGAGGGAAGGAAGGGAGAAAAGAAGGAAGGAAGGAAAGAAGGAAGGAAGGGAAGGAGGGAGGGAGGAAGGGAGGGAGGGAAGGAGGGAAGGAAGGACAGTCTAAATGGCAGGGGGGGCTACAGTTTCTCCCGATGTCCCCCCACATGTGGATGAAGTGACTGTGTCTCCCGTTACTCAGAGTGAGGCGGCTCTAGTAAGCAAGGCCCCTAGCACAGCATGGAGCATGTTCCAGAAGCCCGTGTGCCAGACTCCAGGCCCTGTGTGTGGCTACAGTGAGAAGCGCCCCCCTCCCTCTGTCCCTGGATAATGATTTGTCTGCCGATTAAACCCACTCTCGGCTCCGCAAACACCTGTGGAAATACAGGGCCCCGCGAGGGAGGAAGGCAGGGCCACCCACTCTATTTTAGCTTATGATTATTACGATGTTATCATTTTATAAGGATCCAACCCAGGTGGCTGGATGCGGGGGGGGGGGGGGGGGGCGGGTGGTCAAACTCAGGCCCTCACCCAGAGGCCTTGCTCAGGCTCCTGTGCCCCTGCCACCCCAGGAACTGCAGGCTGGTACGTGATGCGGGAAGGAGCCCTAAGGAGCACGGAGGGGCAGACCAGGGGGAGACAGGGGAACTGTGTGGGGGACCCCCAGAGATGCCAGTGCTGATTCACACACAGCATGTTGGGAGCTAGGGACCCCCGCTGGGCAGGCCAGGGGGGCATCCAATTGTCAACCATCTCAGGGTCATGGAGCGATGCCCCCCAAGCCCAACAGGGAATCGTTAACAGGAGCACTAGAGAGGAGTACCCCCGAGCACAACAGGGAGTCTCAGAGAAGGGCACGAGGAGAGGAGTGCCGTCTGTTTCCTTTTTAGGGGAGCCCAGGGTGACTGGGTGGGCGTGAGTGGAAGGGTTCGGCACCCCGTGTGCGCCACAGGAAGACGACCGGGAGGTGGTATTGGCCAAGGGCAGAGCAGGGGACACTGAGTGTGGACATCTAAGAAGGGAAACTTCCCCCCTCCCCCAGGAAGACACCCACCCTTGTGACATGTGACACCATCTGCTGGCAGCCCGGGTGGGCTCTGGAGACCACTGTTCTCTCCGCCTCGCACCTGGCACACCCTCAGCTCTTGGTCTCGTTACTGCCTGTTCCCCCAGGAGGAATTCGTCCTGGTAAAAGCGCATCCTCCCCTTTTCACTGCTTCTCCGGGGCTGGAGCACGGAGCAGAAGGCCCAGCTGTGCCCACCTTCCCGCTTCCCGGCCTGCGTTCCTCCCCCCTCGCTCCCCCGCCCCTGTGCCGCTACTAGGTGGTCCTGACTCCCGGGGAAACTCTGGAGGGATCGGCTGAGGAACATGCTGTTTCCTCAAGAGGATTCCAAGACCTCTGTGGCCTCCCCAGACAGCTGGAACCTTCCAGAACAATTGATTCCATTTGGCAACAGAGACCTGTGTGGAGTAGAGGGAAGACCGATGTTGATGTCCATAAATTTACGATCTGTCATTTTCAGCCTTTGATGCCCGGGCAGATAGGGAAAGGGCTGGACATGCACCCCAACCCCCTATATAGGCCAATGATGGGAAAACGGCTGGTCCAGTCTGGGCACCAGCTCTACTGCACAGAGGGGCAGGGCAGGGGTGGGTGCAAAGCGTGGCCTCACCTCCCAGCACCCACTCTCTCTCCCCTCTTCCTCTCTCTCCTCTCTCTCCCCTCTTTCTTTCCCTGTCTCTCTCCTCTTTCTCTCCTTCTCTCTCTCCCTCTTTATCCCCTTTCTCTCTCCCTCTCCTTCTCTCTCTTTCCCTTTTCCTCTGTCTCTCTTCCTGTCTCCCTCTCTCTCTTCCTCCCTCTCCATCTCTCTCCTTCTCCATATCTCTCTCCCTCTCTCCCTCCTTCTCTCTCCCTACCTGTTTCCCTCTATCCCTCTCCCACTCCCTCCCTCTCCCTACCCCTCTCCCTTTCTACCCCTCTCTCCCTCCTTCTCTCTCCTTCTCTTCCTCTCTCTCCCTCCATCCCTCTCTCTCCTTCTCTCCCTCTCTCTCATCTTCTCTCTCCCTCTCTACCTGTCTCCCTCTCTCTATCCCTCTCGCTCTCTCCCCCTCTTTCACTCCCTCTCTCTCCCTTTCTCCCCTCCCTCCCTTCTCTCTCTCTCTCTATCTATCTATCTATCTATCTCTATCTCTCTCTTCCCCCTTGTCTCTCTTTCATCATCTTTTCTGAAGATCTGCAAAGTGCATGGTCCCATCTTCTGGACTCATCCCCACCTATGCCCAACCACGCACCACACGGTTCCCCCTAACGCCCTCCTAGAGTGTGGCCCCAGCTCTTTGCCCTGGCTGCGTGGAGGCCTCATGCCCCCCCAGCAGAGACACCCCTGATTTCTCCTGTGCACGGCTTGCTCTCCAGCAGCTTGATTTACATCGGGAAGGTCTGTGCTGGGGATTCGAGACTGTTCCAAGCGGTGAGGAGGACGAGATCCGCAGATAAACAGACATCTGCGGACTTGCACTTTGACAAGTGCGAGTGAACTGGAAGACGCCTGAGGAGCCCCAGCCACGGAAACTCTGCGTCGCCTTAATCACTCAGCTCGTGCCTCGCGCTCACCTTCTCGAGTTCTAACCTCTGAGCCGCCGAGTTCCTAGTTCAGAAACGCGGGGTCCCCTCTGTCCTCGTGTTAATTTTTAAATTATATATCACGGTGGCGAGGCTGTCGTGGAGAGAATGATCAGCCATTTTCGCATCTGGACAGGGGAATTATAGCCGAGCATTAGTGGCTGTGAGCGAGGTGGCATTAGTGACCGCGGGTACTGCAGGGGAATTGCTGGGAGGACTCTTAGAAGGGGGACAGGGATTTTCATAGAAAGAGGCAGCAAGTGGGTGAACCCCAATTCCCTGGCACTTGGCAGTCCCCAACCTCCCCTACTCCAACCCCCTCCCCCACGGACTGAGTAAAGGTTAGTCTAAAGCCGAGAATTCACTCTGCGGATCTCTCTCTTTCTCTTCTCTCTCTCTCTCTCTCTCTCTCTCTCTCTCTCTCTCTCTCTCTCTCTCTCTCTCTCTCTCTCCCTCTCTCCCTTGAAAGCACTTTTGCTTTTTCAGTGAGAAGGTAGAGAACACGGCCCTAAGCTCCGTGGGGTCAGCCAGGGGCAATAGCATCTTGGCCTGCCCACAGCCTGTGAGCTGGCATGCTGCCAGGGAATTCGGTGACCCAAACAGCCATGGGTGCTGGGAAGCCCTGAACAAACCTGGGGTCAGCCTGCAGGTTGCCATAGGGAACAGGGGTCATCTGTTCTCTTTCCAGTGTCTCTTCATCCGAAAAGCTGGGCATAATTGCCTGGCATCTACCAAAGGGAAGGTTGAAAGAAATTATCCAACAATGGGTTTTTGGTGTCAGAGCGGTGGTATAGTGGGAAGGGCATTTGCCTATGCATGTGGCTGACATGGGTTCAATCCCCGGCATCCCCTATGGCCCCCCCAAGCAGCTCCAGAAGTAATTCCTGAGTGCAGGGCCAGGAGGAATCCCTGAGCATCACCAGGTGTGACTAAAAAAGCAAAAATTTTTAAAAACCTAAGTAACTTTTTTTAGTCAGTTATTTTAGTTTTGGGGTGCTATTCCAGCAGAGCTCAGGGGCTAATTTTGGCTCCGTGCTCAAGGGTCACTCCTGGCAGTGCAGGGATGGGGTGTGTGTGGGGGGTGTCATACCATGCCAGGCACTGAACCCAGGTCTTCGCATGCAAAGCTCACTCTGAACCCATTGAGTCATTTCTCTGGTCCCCTAAGGAATGTTTTCAATGAAGGATTCTCGAACTTGATCGTGTGTCAGGATCACCCCGATTCCAAGCTTCTTAAAACCCAGATGCCTGCGCCTCTCTCCCCGGAGTGCCAGAGTTAATAACGGATCCTGGGTGATCAATAATAAACAAACAAACACTGTCCTCCCATTGTTCATTGATTTGCTTGAGCGGGCCCAGTAATGTCTCCATTGTGAAACTTGTTGTTACTGTGTTTGGCATCTCGAATACGTCACGGGGAGCTTGCCAGGCTTTGCCGTGCGGGCAAGATGCTCTTGGTAGCTTGCTGGGCTCTCCGAGAGGGGCGGAGAAATCAAACCCGGCAATAATAAATCATTTGAATTTCAAAGTTGTTCCCAGAAGATTCCAAGTTGTGGGTCTGGGAAGCTCGTCTGAGAACTTCTGCACCCAGCCAGTCCCTGACTTGGTGTCCGGGCTCATGCATTTCTATTCCTCCTGTAGTGCTTTGTGCCAACACCCTGCCCCATATGAGGGAACGTGACTGCTCAGGGGATCCTAGCTCAGTGCACAGGAGGGTGAGGTCTCCCAGGAAAAGTTTCCCTCGAGAAGCAAAAGCAGGAGCCCTCCAGGCAGCACCAGGATGAGATGATGAGAGAGAGCAGAGGATGACCCCACGTTTGAATCCACGTTTGAATCTATGTTTAGAAGAACAAAGTAGATTGGCAAGTTGAGCTGGTCTGGAAAACTTGGCTCCCAAATGCCAGCGGGGGGGGGGGGGGGGAAGACCCCTGTGCATCGCCAGGTGTGACCCAAAAGTGAAAGGAAGGAAGGAAGGAAGGAAGGAAGGAAGGAAGGAAGGAAGGAAGGAAGGAAGGAAGGAAGGAAGGAAGGAGACAGAGAGAGATGAAGGAAGGAAGGAAGGAAGGAAGGAAGGAAGGAAGGAAGGAAGGAAGGAAGGAAGGAGAAAGAAGAGAGAAAGAAAGAAAGAAAGAAAGAAAGAAAGAAAGAAAGAAAGAAAGAAAGAAAAGAAAAGAATATTTCCTTTCGGGGCTGGAGCTATAGCACAGTGGATAGGGTGTTTGCCTTGCACACAGCCGACCGACCTAGGTTCGACTCCCAGCATCCCATAGGGTCCCTCGAGCACCCCCAAGAGTGATTCCTGAGTGCATGAGCCAGGAGGAACCCCTGAGCATCGCCAAGTGTGACTCAAAAAGCAAAAATATAAAGCTTAAAGATGGCCTTTCTGAAGCTTCCATCCCCTTGTTTAAATCTCAGCCTCACTATCATCTTCCTAACTGGATCTTCCCTAACACTCTGTTCCAGCAGGAGTCCCCAGCGTGATTTGTCAGTGGCTGTGAGTCAGTGTGCACAGACTTCAGCCACGCGACTTCCATTCCAACCAGCCAGTGTAGCAGAAAAGTGCCCCAGAGGATACTGAAAGTGAAGGGACAGAGCAAGGTTCCAATAAAACTTTATTGACAAGGGCCAGGAAGACAACACAGGGATTAGGGTATGTGTTCGTCCCCAGTTTTATCCTTAGCTCTGCATTAGGCACCCCCGACCGTAGCCCTAGTCACCTCCCCCACCATCCCTGGGGTAGCCTGTAAGTATTCCCAGTACCAAGGGCCCCAGAAACAGCACCATATGCCCAGGCCCTGGCACTGAATTACCTGCTTGGTTGGCTGAGACTCCACGGGAAAAACAAACAACAGAAAAACCCTGACTGAGAGTCGCTGAAAGTTAAAGTTCACGTAATACTCCTATGCCCTAGTCCTAGGAATATTCCTATGGCATATTCTTAGTAATATCCCTGTGGAGTATTCCTAGTAATATCCCAACGGCATGTCCTCCCATTGTTCATCGGTTTTGCTCGAGTGGGTCCAGTAACGTCTCCATTTTGAGACTTCTTGTTACTGTGTCTGGCATATCGAATACGTCACGAGTAGCTTGCCAGGCTTTGCCGTGCGGGCGAGATACTCTCGGTAGCTTGCCAGGCTCTCCGAGAGGAGGCGGAGGAATCGAACCTGGCTCGGCTGGGCTGGCTGTGTGCAAGACAAACGCTCTACTGCTGTGCTATCGCTCCAGCCTCCAGTGGCATAAAAGGTAAAGGTAAAGGCCCTCCCGTTGATCGTCGATTTGCTCGAGCGGGCCCAGTAACGTCTCCATTGGAGACTTTGTTGTTACTGTGTCTGGCATATCGAATACTCTCGGTAGCTTGCCGGGCTCTCCGAGAGGGGCGGAGGAATCGAACTCGGGTTGGCCATGTTGGCTGCTTGTAAGGCAAACGTCTTACCTGCTGTGCTATCGCTCCAGCCTCCAGTGGCATATTCCTCGGAATATCCCTCTGGCATACTGTCGCAGTTCTTGTTTTAACTTATTCTCAACCATTTGGAAGTATGAAAGCTTTGAGTGTGTAGACCTACAGAGCAGGCAGTGGGCTGGATTTGACTGTGGCTCCTCTCCGGTCTCCAGCTCCCAGCCCTGTCCCGGGTCTCCTTGTCTGCCTGTTGTTCTCCTTTGCTCCGGGGGCAGTGCTCTTCTATCACTATTCATCGGTCCTGACTGTTACGTCTGGTGCCTCACTAGGTTCCAAGGATGGAACCTGCTGGCAGCATCTTGGAGTAGTCCCAGCCCCCCATGAAATCTCATCAGGGACAAGAAAGCCTTTGCAAACAAGATCCCTTCTGATCCTTGGCGGAAAGATCAAGTGCTCAGGACTGCAGAGCTGTGGCGACCCTGTAGAGCCTGGCTGGATGGAGTCCTGAAATGGGAAGGAGAGGATTTCAGGTGCACACAGCAGGGACAAAGGCCCTGAGGCAGGTCCAAGGTGGGAAATGACAGATAAGAGTGGACACAGGAAAACCCAGGGCACAGCTCTGGATATAACGCTTGCATACCTGGCACAGACCAGTGGTGCTGATCTGGAGGTTACCTAAGGCTGCTCCAAGTCCCCTGAGGCTTAGATAGGGGAGTGCCATGTCCCAGTGGGAATTTCTAAAGATAAATCTAGCTGCAGTGTGCGGAAGACCTGGCAGATGTCTGTGCGGATGCAGGCGGCACGTGTGTTTCCTTGCCAGGAAGCTCCCCTAAGAACCTAGATTGGACCCATTGCATCTGAAACCCTCGTTGGAAACTCTGTGATATGAATGCATTCATTAAAACCATTAACACAGCCTCACTTTTTCTTGGCCCCTGGACCACAAGGCGTTTTATCACCCGGTTCCTGAAGAAGGTCAGTTTCTACCATCAAATGCAAAACTCACAGCTTGTAACAGGCGGTGCCCTCCCATCCTGCAGTGTCATAAAGCAAGCAAATGAAAAACAGAGGCTAGGAAAGTCCAGCACTGATGCTGCCACATGAGAGCTATTCCTGTTACTCGGGGGATGAAACTTCCAGAAGAAGTGGGAGTAGTCGGTGCCATCTCAGTGGGACACCATGTTGATCCCCAGGTAGAATGAGCACAGTCCTATGGAGTCCTCTCCATTCCTCCTCAGCATTTGGGCCAACAGGTAGTCTTGAAGATGTGCTCTGTGCAGGCATGAGCCCAAGCCCTGGGACCAGAGTGGACCAGAGAGAAGGGCTGGACCTCACGCAGCATCTGTGCTAGCAGGTGAGCTGGGTAGGAAGAGCAGCTATAGGTCAAGTGTGGGTGTGAGAGCTGACGGGCTGGGGAAAAGCAAGGCCACTAAAGGTGGCTGCATAGGGAAGGTGACCCTGAGGAAGCAGCATTTCTGCTGAGATCTGAAAAATGAGAAACAACGCATCAAGGGATGAGTGTGTCAGGCGGAAGGAACCACCTATGAGCGGGAACTGAGGGGAGAAAACGCTTGGTGTGGGAGTCTAGGGGTCAGCTAGTGGGCTTTGTCACAGGATAAGTGAGGTCACAAAGCATCTCACTCCCAACTGCTCATGGCTGGTCTTCAAAAGCAACTGTAGATGAAACACGCATGCATGAATGAGCATGGTTTTGGGACAATAAAACTTTATTTACAAAAACAAAGCAAGGGCCAGATTTGTGTCCAGGGACTGTGGTTTTCCTTTCTTGGACCTAGAAGGTTAGTCTCCTCAGGTGGGGGTCCCAGAAGGAGATCTTGTCTGACATGAGGAATCTTTGGCAAATGACTGAGTAAGAAAGAACCTGTCCCAGGAGAAACCAGAAAGGATGGAGAAGAGGTACAGGGACAGGAAGGAAGCAGGCACGAGTGGAGGCCAGGAGTCTCATTAGGCTTGGCCCCAGGCAGGGTTTAATAGGCCTTTGACTGAGCCCCATTCAGAGGCACAGATGGCATTCCCACCTTAGTCAGCCACTAGCCAAGTGTGTCCTGGGGCGTATAGACCACAGAGAACAGGGTGCAAGTGACCATGAGGGCACTGCCTGTGTCCAGCAGCCAGGGTCTGTCCTGGGAAGAGGTGTTCTCAGATGTGACTATGCAAAAACCAGGAGCAGGGCCCAGGGACACTGGTCAAGTGCCTCCTTCAGATGGATTCCCTGTGGCCTGGGACTCACCTAGCTCCTGACTTTATTTAAAAAAAAAAATCATTACCCGAAAATTATGTCTGTGCATGGCCTTTAGCTGCATCCCACAGCTGATGTTAAAATATATTCTAAATTGGGCTGGAGCGATAGCACAGCAGGTAGGGCGTTTGCCTTACAAGCGGCCAACATGGCCGACCCGAGTTCGATTCCTCCGCCCCTCTCGGAGAGCCCGGCAAGCTACCGAGAGTATTCGATATGCCAGACACAGTAACAACAAAGTCTCCAATGGAGACGTTACTGGGCCCGCTCGAGCAAATTGACGATCAACAGGAGGGCCTTTATGGTCTATAAACATAATGGACTATTATGCAGCTGCAACGAATGACGAAATCATGTGAGTCACTGCAACTTGGATGGAATTAGAGAATACTATGTGAATTGAAGTGAGTCAGAAGAAGGACGAATAGTGGATAACGTTACTTATCTGTGTACATGGAAGAGTAACAGAAGGAGCGAATGCAGGGGATCAAAGGGGAAGGGGAGGTATACCGAGATTACCCTTGACCCTAGATCATAAGAATGAGGACAGGGAAGGTAAGAAGCCCAGGGGGAGCAGGACTCTCAAATAGGTGGTGCAAAGGAGATCCCCACCAAAAATAAATAGTATGCGGGGAAAAAAGCAGTACCTTCCACCTCATTTCCTAAGAGATACCCCAAAGCTTCAGCAGATGAAGCAAGTAGAAGAGATCTGAGACACCTGCGTAGCTGTCCCAGGCAAACCAGCTGCAGTGATTAAGCACCATCTGTTTGCACCGTTCAGAGACCTTCCTTCCCTCTCTTCTCATTGAACCTTTCCTCAGGCTTTGCGGACAGACATTCACAGCCCCATTTGATAGACGGAGAGACTGAGGGGTAACGCTCTGCTCCCGAAAGAGATGACAGTATAGAAAATGTTTGCATTCCTTTGGCTGGCTGGACCTCAGGAAAGCAGTCCCCACATTCACAGGGGACAGGGGCAGGGGGAGAGGAAAAAGGAAGTTCTTCTCCCGAGCACCGCACAGTTTCGAGGGGTGCCTTTCAGCCAGGTTGGTTGTGGAAGTAGCCGCGGTCTGGGCGACTGCTGTTTGTTCTGGGCCCGCTGAGCCCAGGCTGGAAATAGGGTTGTTCTCCCCACACCTGCAGTATGACAGACGCCCACGGCTCTTTCCTGGCCTATGCACAGCCTTTTCCTGGACGTTCTTTCTCCCGCGTGAGGATTCAGGCCCAAGGTTCCTGTCCAGGCCCCTCCTCTCCTTATGGGTAGCCCAGAGCTCTGTGCTGTCCACAGCCACCAGCTCCCACGGCCCTGGGCACCGCAAGGAGGCCGGGCTGCCGAGGGGCGCTGTGGGCGGCAGGCCTCGGGCTCCAGCTCCGTCACGCACGCCCATCTTTTTCAATCTAATGATCTCCAACCATCAGTGCAACTTAAGTTCGGCTGTCTGTTCGTGCATAGTTAATATTAAAAATGTACTAACAGTGTGGCTGAGAAATCAAATTATGCACATAAATATGCTGGCATAGCAGAGGCGGCTGCAGAAGCTGAAGTTAGCAGCCCCGATGCCAGTTCACATTTGCAAATCTCCCGTCAATCTGTCATTAAACATGTTATCAAATGATGATAAGTGTATGCTTCTTGCTTGCATTGGTGAGCCCATTCCCGATGCTGACGCGCATTAATGGGATAATACGCATTAACATAGCTGTGCTTGGATGAACACAAAACATTTTTTATCTGTCTCCGTTTGTTTCCCCCTGTGGCCCCCAAGTGAGTGTTTTGCGTTATCAAAAAAAAAAAAAAAAGGAAGGGGGGAACATATTACTTTTAATTAGCGAACCTTGTTATGGTTGGGTTTTATTTTTCCTGAACCCCCACCCCACCTCGTAACTGCTGAGTGTTGACAATGAGAGAGAGAGAACGAGCAAGGAAGAGAGGGAGAGAGAGAGCGAGAGAGAGAGAGAGAGCAAGGAGGAGGGGGGAGAAAGAAGCGCCACTGTCTCTTTCGGTAAAACGATTAATGTCAGAAACTCGGAGGCTGACAATTACGCTCTGTCTTAATGCACTGGCCTTTCATCTGGGCCCTCGCTCTTGACAGGCCCCATCGTCTCAGTTCAGTGAGATGAAAGACAGCAGAGGAAATGATCGTGGACATCCTGGTCCGTCACGAGGGCCAGTACTGAGCGGCGGTCCTGCCTCTGGCTCCCGGCCTCACGGAGCCAACTGGACTCGAGAGAGTTCCCACGCTAGAACCAGCGACCACCTTTCCCCAACTTGGTTGCAGAGCAGAGGTGCACGGCCCCACACGGTGAGCAGGGCGGTGTCCAAAAGTCCAGGGGCTACCCATGCCAGCTCCTAAGTCCGAACCCCAATGTGGGTGCTGATTTCCTGCAGTGTTGTATGGTTAGAAATTCATTATCCTGGAGCTGGAGCGATAGCACAGTGGGGAGGGCATTTGCCTTGCATGCAGCCGACCTGGGTTCAGTTCCCAGCATCCCATCAGTCCCCCAAGAGTGATTCCTGAGTGCAGAGCCAGGAGGAACCCCTGAGCATTGATGGGTGTGACCCAAAAAGCAAAAAAAAAAAGGTTTATTATCCTGAGAATATGGGAGAAAGTTGGACTTTTTTTTTTATATATCACTTAAAAATGAAATGAAACATAGATTTTGTTCATTGAGCTCTCAGACCTGCTCGGCCCAAATAGGACTGGGACCCTTTGAAAATGGGAAGTGAGGCTCATCAAACAAGGGGCTGTCGGAAGCATCTGGGATGCGAACTTGCACACAGCATGAGTCATTCATTCATTCCACTAAGACTCCCCGCACTGCCAAGAGGCAGCGAGCACTGTAGACCCAGAAGCCTCATTCCTGCCCTTGAGAAGCACACAGGCAGTACTGGGGGCAATGTGTACGTGTTCCTACACAATAATGAGTTGCGTTTCCTTGTGAGTTGTAGATGTGGAAGTCTCAAGCCGGCCAGGTAGCCATTCCATCCGCAACTCTGTAGAAAACACTTTTCTGCCGTTCCTCGTGCCAAGAGGTTCATCATCTTTGGCTCAGGCTGGAGGCTTGTTTACATGTATTTTAAAATTGACATTGACTTTTTGCCATTAATGTGTGCTCCTAAGTGGGCCGAGCGGCTTATTAATGATTGAGAATTATGGATGCTGTTATGAACGCACAAATTAAAAGACTGTTGGGTCACACAGCTATGGGAGGGCAGCACAGAACTCTACAGTTAGAGGAGGGTGGAGAGGAAGGTGGGAGAGAAGGAAAAAGAAAGGATTTGGGAGAAGGAATGAGGATCTCCTCATTCCAGATTCCTCCCAACCACGGGGATAGACCATCTGGGAGCGCTTTCCTGCTCAGGACAGGAAGATGCCACAAGCCCAGACAGAGGGGGATTTCTCTTGACTTTGCCTGGAATGGAAACCTCAGGACTTGTACCCAGAGAGAAGCTGGTTTTCTGCAAGTTGGTGCCCAAAGGTTCACACTCTGAACCCATGACCCAAATTCTGAGCTAACAAAACTCTGCAACTTGCCTTCTCAGAGGAACTCAGAGCCTCAAAGGTATGGAAGAAACAAATTTCAGAAATTCCAACAGAACTTTCCCAAGCTGGACTCTGCCCAGTGGACCTCAAGAACCAGCTATTTCTTTCCATCAGCCTTTATTGAACACCCTCAAGGCGATGGACTTAGCTAAACCAAGATGAATTTGATCATGATGAAGACTCCTATTAACTGAGGACGTTGGGTGCTGTGCTTCCAGTTTTCACGGTCTTGACTTTATCCATTCTCTATTTCTGTTTTTGGATTGTCTGTTGTCTTGCTGGTTTGTCCCATTTGACCTTGTACTCCCCCAGTAGAACACTGTGTTTATCAGACCACAACCTAAGGTCTGGTTCACAGTTAGCGGGCATCTGGGGGAGAAGGGTATTGATGTGCCTTTGGAGAAGAATAGTTTAGAAGCTGAAGAAAAAGTAAAGGAGCAATGTAAGGACTGGTGGTGATGTTTTCTGTTGGTTCCTATTATGGAGTTGCTGTGCCCAGGTCCATTGCAGATCTCTCTGGCCACCCCCAGCTAAAGATATCATTTGATTGTCTAAAGGCTGACCAACAGCACGGAGACTAAGATTGGCCAGCAGCTCAAGGACAAGCATGACAAGGCCAGAATGGGATGTCTTTCCTTACCAGAATTATTCTTATGTGCTCACGTCACTGTGACAACAAATGAAAGCCATGATTGAGGCAAGTTTGTTATTGATTTAGACCCTTACAAAGCTGTTCATGATTGGATTTCAGTCATATAGTATTCCAACACCCATCCCTCCACCAGTGTACACTTCTCAGCACCAGTGTCCCCAGGTTCCCTCCCATCACACCCCCTCCTTCACCCTTGCCTACCTCTCTCAGGCTCTCTCTCTCTCTCTCTCTCTCTATATATATATATATTTCCTCTTGGGCATTATAGTTTGCAATATTGATACTGAAAGATTATCAAGAATATCCCTTACCTATTTTTAACCCTCAGATCTTGTCCAGCGTGATCATTCCCAGCTTTTATTGTCATAGCAGTCTCTTCTCTATCTTACCTACCCTCAGTCACACACATGCTTGTGGTTAGTTCCAACCATTGTCCAGTCCTTCTAACCCCTGTTTACCTTGGCCATGGATATTATTTTTCTACTATATATAATTTATATACCACAAATGAATGCAGTCATTCTATATCTGTCCCTTTCCTTCTGACTCATTTCACTTAGCACAATACTCTCCATGTCCATTCATTTATAAGCAAATATCATGACTTCATTTTCTTGACAGCTGCATAGTATTCCACTGTGTAGATGTGCCATCGTTCATTATTCTTTAAAGTCATATGTCTATGATTTTATCTTAATTACTCAACTTGAAACTCTAGAACTTTTAACAGTATCGAGGCTGGTGCATGGGTTGGTTGGCTTTTTTTGTAAGAAGATTTCTAAGTGGAAACTCTTTATCTCTGAAGAGATATCTTTCACAGCTTCTCCCTGCCTTTATTTGAGAAGTTTCCCACTGTTTCTCTGGAAGAGCATTCCTATGTGGACATTACCAAGACTCTATGTATAGTATATACATCATCCTCGTCAATACCAAGACATTGGCCACAAAGAAGCTGCCTTTGGAAACTGTTCAATCTTAAACATGAGAGGAACAACTGGATGTAGATGAGATTTGGAGATATTCCTCAGAGTTGAAAGCAAGACACTGGTCAATCATTTTCAGACTTACATTAATGACAAATTCTGTTCATGATAACCTATTTTCCTCATACCATTTTTTTCCTTGGGGAATGAATAGTCTTAGTGTCTCATCAACAGTGATGAATGGCTATACTCCTTTAATCTTCAGTGGGGCCTACCACTTAACTAGATCCTGAAGCAGGCGCTGGAACTCCAACATGGAATAACAGAGAGATCACATTCCTCCTTTCAAGGAGTTGATGCTTCATAGAGAAAAATAGGTTATACATTCCAAGATGAGCAGGGGCTGATAGGTGTCAAGGAAAGAGAGAGGAGAGCAACAGAACGGGAAAACATTTCGGACAGGTTGCTTAGGGCAGGTTGGTCTGGGTAGCGAACACCTTAGCTAAGCCTGAGTAAACTGAAGAAGGAATCCATTAAGTATAGGGAGCCAAACAAGGAGTGCTAAAGATCACAGCTCCTAGAGAACCACACGGGGAGTGAGATCCTCTTCTATGGAACAAAGAGTCACTGAAAATTGAAATAAATGCAAAGTTTGCCACAAAGACCATGATTCCAAGGAATCAAAAAAGAGTGAGCTAGAAGAATTTTCTACGTTGCTACATTACTAATTACCATTTCATCCGCAGCTTTCAGAAATTATAGGATGGTATGAAAGGCCTGAAAGGGAAGTGCAACTTTGTTTAAACTTGAGGGTTACGTGCCATTGTGCAGTAATGAGACACTTTTGCTTACAAATTCAGATTTCTTAGCTTCTTTTGAAATATTGGGTAAATAAGTTAATGGTAATCCCACATTACCACATTCAATCAGTTGGAGGAACAAACATTATCTCCTCCATAGAGTATGCTCTTTTCCGTTTTCAAAAACCCTGCCTCTCCAGGCTAGAATGACAGTACAGTGGAGAGGGCATTTGCTTGTATGCAACTGACCCAAGATTGATCCCTGACACTACATATGAACCCCACCAGGAGTGATCTCTGAGTGCAGGTAAAGGTAAGGTAAAGGCCCTCCCGTTGATCGTCGATTTGCTCGAGCGGGCCCAGTAACATCTCCATTGGAGACTTTGTTGTTACTGTGTTCGGCATATCAAATACGTCACGGTGAGCTTGCCAGGCTCTGCCGTGCAGGCGAGATGCTCTTGGTAGCTTGCCAGGCTCTCCGAGAGGGGCGGAGGAATCGAACTCGGGTCGGCCAAGTTGGCTGCGTGCAAGGCAAACGCCCTACCACTGTGCTATCGCTCCAGCCCCTCAGCAGAGCCAGGAGTAAATTTTGAGCATCACTGGTATGACCCCCCCCCACACACACACACACAGATCCACATACATACAAACACACACAGAGAGACACACACATACAAAGACACACATAGAGACACACACAGACACACACAGAGACATACAACACACACATGCAAGAACCCAGACACCCCCACAACTTACACCAAGCCCTCTGCATTCATTTATAGATTTTGCTTAACCAAAAATAAGCGGTAAAGTTGGTAGCCATAATTTTACAACTTTATGCAATCTTCTGTACTTTACTTTATATAAAGTGTTCACTATTTATACTTCAGTAGGCATTTTCGTCAATTATTCAACACCAAGTGAAAAAAAAATTTAGTTCACTAAATCAGGAGTTGAACTATGTGCTTACTTAACCAGCGTTTCATAACATGGCTACCTGTGAAGCAGAATGTGTTCAAAAGCAAAAGTTCTGCTTTAAAAGATAAAGACTCTTTTCTGGAGAAGGTTTAGTATTTACTGGGGAATAAAATAGAATTGTTCATCACACTTTCTATTTTATATGTTTTAGCACGTCCAAAGCCATTCTCTGTAAAACCACTTGGTCTCTACATCAATCTGGTAGAGAGAGGTCACACTAGGGCACTGGTTTATCACTGGCCTCTGCTGAGAAATGGGGACAGAGAGATGGTTAGACTGTGTCCAAGATGACATGAGCACTGGGCTCAAAGCCAGGAGCAGAACAGGAGTCGATGCCAGGCTTAACGGTCTTATCTTGTTGCCTATAATCTCCAAAGGGCTACTCTGCATCTGGGGTGGAGAAACCCAGCCTACTGTCTGCCATATAAGGGTTTGTTTTTTTATATTTTTATATACTTTTTATTTTATTGGATCACCATGGGGCTGGAGCAATAACACAGTGGGTGGGGCATTTGCCTTGTACACAGTCGACCCGAGTTTGATTCCTCTACCCCTCTCGGAGAGCCCGGCAAGCTACCGAAAGTATCTCTCCAGCACAGCAAAGCCTGGCAAGCTCCCCATGATGTATTCAATATGCCAAAAACAGTAACAACAAGTCTCACAATTTGTTGTGAGATGTTACTGGTGCACACTTGAGCAAATCGATGAACAACAGGAGGACAGTGCTACAGAATCACCATGAGATAGAACATTATAAATCTGCTCATGATTGAGTTTTAGTCATACAACGTTCCAACACCCATACCTTCACCAGTGTGATTTCCCAGCACCAATGTCCCCAGTTTCCTCTCCCATCCCCCACCCCCACTGCATGTTGAAACGCAGGTAAAGGGATATACGTGATAACCCTTCATCATCTGTATGGCAAACCATAATGTCTGCCTCTTCTTTCTAATGTCATATGAAAGCATCTTCGCACCCAACTTTACCATAGTGTGCCCAGTGTCAATACCATAAATACCCCTGTGAGTGCCTGGAACAGGGGCTGGGGGTATGGATGAGGTGAGTGAGTATAGTGATCTGAAAGACAGTTTGGGTCGTATAAAGCTTTATTGGCACACCACTATGCTATTTTGCCTGCATCGTGTCGATGGTTTCTCTACTTCAGAGTCAATGACGAGTGGCAGGAACAGTGAATGAATGGTCTCCACAGTTGGTTCCTTGCGCTCATTCTTTTTTTTTATTTAATTAATTAATTTATTTATTTTGCTTTTTGGGTCACCTGGCAATGCACAAGGGTTCCTCCTGGCTCTGCACTCAGGAGTTACTCCTGGCAGTGCTCAGGGGACCATATGGGATGCTGGGAATCGAACCCAGGTCGGCCGTGTGCAAGGCAAACGCTCTACCCGCTGTCCTATCGTTCCAACCCCCTCCTTGCGCTGATTCTTGCAGGCCCAGTGTGCTAGCAAGTCCCTCCAGACATGGTCAAACAGTGGGGACCTTTCTCGAAGGTTCTTCAAAGGATTAATGACAAGGTGAGGGGGAGGAGGAAGCACAGCGGTGATGTCTCCTGCCTTCATTTCATTATGCCAAAGTCATCCCTGGCTACTTTTCCTGTATCTATTATAGAATTATTGTAAAAATTGAGTGAAAGAATGTTTCTCCACCTGCTTTGGAAAGGTATGGGTTTTGTTGTTGTTTTTAAGACTTATACGAAACTCCCAAAATAGGGGCTGGAATACAGCGGGGAGGGTGTTTGCCTTGCATGTGGCCGACCAGGGTTGATTCCCAGCTTCCTATATGGTCCCGCCCGAGCACCGCCAGGAGTGATTCCTGAGCACAAAGCCAGGAGTAACCGTTGTGCATCACTGGGTGTGACCCCAAAAAGTAAAACAAAACAAAACTCCCGGAATAAATTTTGACCATTGAGCCCCAATTTCCATTCTCTTCTCTCCTCATTTCTCCACTGAGTTTTGGGCTCTCCTTGACTTCGAAACTAACTCCCCTCTAGAAGATGTTTCATTGAGAAGAAGAGGCTGGACTTTCACGCACACAGGAAACAGTCCTCTCAGAGGTTCTAAGAACCTTCTTTGGTATTGTCTTTCCCCCCTCTTCTCTCTGGATTACACTCATCCATTTAGTGAGGATTCTTCAGTCATGCCTGTTCTTGGTTCTTTTTCTCTCAACTTCCCCTTTGAAAGCCGGGCTTCCATTGTGTCATAGAGAAGCAAACTTCTTCCTTCAACAGCCTACAGCACTGGCAGAAAGGCCACCCTTCCCCCCACCCCCACCAAAACCCTCTACCCCTGAGCAATCTTTGTTGCCTGAGGTTCCAACGAGGCATTTGCTGGATTTGCACTGTCCTCTGCTCCACCCTCCCTGTGACCATAGAGTTTAATATCTAAGAACATCGTCTTGGTTTTCTCTATTTAGTACATTTCTGCTTAGTCATTGGGCTTGAATCGGTCCCTCTACCCGCCGTTTACAAATTTACAAATATGGAAGTGCATGACTAATGCTTTGCCAACATCAATTAATAAATTGACAGTTATAGTTAAAGATTATTTTCATTCACAGACCTGGTCAGGCTTCTGGGTTGCAGAGTAGCTAGAAACACATGCCCTGTAATCCCAGTTTTTGTCCCTGTGACTTGCTGAATGTGAATTTCCTATAAGTAAATTACTTCAACTCTGTGTCTCAGTTTTCTTAGAAAAACATGGGTGATAAGATCAACATTCAGGATTAAGGTTATATGAGTTATTGCAGACAACGTGCCCTGTGCACACACACACACACACACACACACACACACACACACACACACACACACACTTTGTTTTCAGCAGAAAGCAGTGTTTCTCTAATTCCTCTCACATGAAATTCATACTTTTTTCTATATCTGCATTTCCCTGGTGCTATTATTTATTTATTCTAAACACTCTTATTAAAGAGGAATTTTAATTATTTACCAGCCTAAATGGAAAACTGACATCATAAGAAAAGAGCCAATGGCAAAAAAAAATAATAAATGATTATAGCTGATAAGTAGATGGATAGAAGATAGACATACAGACAGAGTGACAACTAAATAGTGCTCCTACATCTGACCAGGCTCTGCTGCCTGCCTCAGCCTCAGTTCTTGCTCCCTGTGTCTCTGTTTCTCTATCTCTGTCTCTCTATCTCTGTCTCTGTGTCTCGGTCTCTCCCAGTCTCCCTGTCTCCCTGTCCTCCTGTCTCCCTCTCTCTCTCTCTCTTGTTCTTTCTCTATCATTCTCTCATTCTCTCTCATTCTCTCTCTCTTTTTCTCTGTCTCTCTCTCTGTCTCTCTCTCTCTCTCTCTGTCTCTCTCTCTCTCTCTCTCTCTCTCTCTCTCTCTCTCTCTCTCTCTCTCTCTCATCCCTGGACCTGAGAACTGAATTGAGATTTTCTTTGTGGAGAGAACTGAGAAAGAGAAAGAGAACTGTCCTCCCATTGTTCATTGATTTGCTCGAGCGGGCCCAGTAACATCTCCATTGTGAGACTTCTTGTTACTGTGTTTGGCATATTGAAGACTCTCGGTAGCTTGCCAGGCTCTCCGAGAGGGGCAGAGGAATTGAACCTGGCTTGGCCAGGCTGGCTGCACACAAGGCAAACACCTTACCGCTGTGCTATCACTCCAGCCCCTGACCACTACAAGGACCAAAAATTAAATTAATTCAAACTCAATCAGATGCTGGACTCGAGATGTTCCTGACCATATTAACCTGTGTTGCATTTCTTGGATGCAAGGGGGTCATGAGCGGAAAAAGTTTAAGAAGCTGAGCGCCAGCATTTCCTTGGTCTTCGTGGCTCTTCGTTCAACGACTTCCCTCTCCAGGTGCGTTTCTACTCGCATCTACAAGTGGTGCCTGTGCGTGGGCACTGGGTGCTGAACTTGTTAGGGCCCTGTCCCGCTTGCCCTTGTCTTAGCATGGGGCTAGCGTCTGGACGGTCTTCTGGGCACATCCTCTCCATGTCTTCATGGAGATAGAGATAAATCTGGAGCAGTTCCATCTTTTACTCGAAAGTGCTATTGCTTGTTGCTTAGTTGAGATACCTCCAATAGTTCCTCCCACAGCCAGGGGTGTGCACCCAAGTCCCTTGGCTAAGATGGGGCTGCAGGATTATGACCACCCAGTTCTAGGAGGACGCAAAGAAGTCCGAGTGGTCTGACAGCTCTTATTCACGAGGACTGGTTCTTCTCTCCCACCAATTCTCACTCTCCAAATGGACCCACTCTAAAATTTTTTAATGGCGTGCTTCCTTTGTAAGTTTCAGAACAAGGTCTGGGGTTGTGTCTTCTCTGAAGTCCTGAGATTGACGTCTCATCTAGGAATCTGAGATTTGCTCTCATGCTGAGCCAGCCCACCTCCTGGTCCAAGGGAAAGATCCAATGTCAGCGCCTATTAGAGGACAAGTGTGATCATGCAGTTGAGTTGCTGCAAGTTTTATTATTCAAAGACAGCAATCTCTCCTAGAGCATTGTCCCCCAGCAAGCAATATGCCTGCGGTTTTCAATATTTAAGAATTAAGCTCCTTCCAATTAAGCACCGCGTTATCTCCCACACTCATCAGCGCTGTAAGACGGATGGACGTGCTGTGGGAAACAGCAGGACCTCGGGCCGAGGCTGCGGCTCCCAAGGCCGCTCCTCCCTCCCACCCCCTTTATCTTTCTCTGAAAACACAGGCTCTGAAATATCTCTGCCCCTTATCATAACTGGGGTTTGTTCTGTTCTTTCTTGGTCTGAGGTCAAAGCCATCTTTCTAGAGATTCCTTTATGTTCTTGGGCCAAGGTTAAGCTTACAGTGATACCAGCCCAGAAATGCAGTTCCTATCTCTTCTCTGTTCAAGGCAGTTGAATGTTTTGCCGTCACTCAAGTTTCCAAATAGCAGGCTTTGGCTTTTTTCCCCCAGCAAAGGAACGGAGATCAAACCAAGTTTGGGAATCTCTGCAGATTCTCACCCCTACATGGACTTCAGACCCTGATGGTTATAGAGATGAAAGAAAGCGTGAAGACAAAGCTGGTTTACTCCAGTAACTTCAGGATTTTTCAGTCCCAAGCAATGTATCCCGTACAATTCTAAGACAGAGAAATTTATTTGCGTGTTGACATTAACACACTGTCCCCGTAACACCCTGTCCCGTGACCCCTAAGAACCATTTGCATCATCCTCTCTCATCTGTTTTAATCACCTCCCACTACTTCTGAATTCCCATAGGATTTAAGAAAGAACTAGAGGAATGAAATAAATCCACTGCCATAAGAGAGTCTTGAATTCGGAAACTAAAGGATTGGCTGGAGTCCTGATGGGATTTTAAATCCATCATCCACAGTATTTATTGGGTCAATTATTGCCCAGGGGAAACCTTTTACTTCGTTTGGATCTAGGTTCCATATTTAGTGGTGTGACCTGAGCACATACTAAGCCCCAGTTCACTACCAAATGTGGACGGGACTGGTATCAATGGCCTTGGGCTTTTGGAAGGATTAAATGTTCTCATTCGAACCCCTGCAGGCTAACGACCCCAAATAAGGAGTCTGTAATTATCATGCTGATTCTTTGAACATCCCTGATCCTTGGATCATTCACCGTAGAATTTCATGGCCTCTTTTCTCTATCAAAGGATGGGTGATGAAATTACATAAAACGTGGAAGTCAACCAACTCCAACTGTGGGGGGTCCCTCCCAGACAAGCAAGAGGACCAAAATAAAAAGTGAAGCCAAGGAGCTGCTTAGAAGGGGTCCAGGCTGCTCTCTAGTCATGAACCATGATCACATCCACACATGATCCTCTTCCAGGGACACGTGTCCCTCACACCACACAGCCCCAATGGGCAGCTTCCGCTTTCCTTCCCTGTGAGAACTGCCTTCTCCACAGGGAGACAGACATCATTTCAAGGGACTGCCTGTGAGGGTCTAAAGAAAAGGCAAGTCTCTGATAGAAGAGAGGGCTTAGCTAGTTGGGGCTCCAGAAAATAAAACTAGAGTAGAGTGGAAAGAACTTGTTGGGAGCACTGAGCAGAGAGCTGAGAACAGACACATGTGCCAGCTGCCCAAAGTGGATGCCCTTGAGTCTTGCAGCTCAGGGTGCTGGCATCTGCCCCCCTACTTTGAAAGACTTACTGGGGTGTCTGGGCTGGAGCGATAGCTCAGTGGGTAGGGCGTTTGACTTGCACGCGGCTGACCCAGGTGACCTGGGTTCGATTCCTCCACCCCTCTCGGAGAGCCCAGCAAGCTACCGAGTGTATCTCGCCCACATGGCAAAGCCTGGAAAGCTCCCTGTGATGTATTTGATATGCCAAACAGAGTAACAACAAGTCTCACAATGGAGATGTTACTGGACCCGCTTGAGCAAATCGATGAACAATGGGAGGACAGTGTTACTGGGGGTGTCCAGGGTGAGGATGATGTCGACAGCTTAAAGGCTCGAACATCTCTCTTTTTCAAAAGATAAATGGGGGGGGACTGGAGCAATAGCACAGTGGGTAGGGTGTTTGCCTTGCACACGGCCGACCTGGTTTGATTCCTATAGGGTCCCCTGAGCACTGCCAGGGGTAATTCCTAAGTGCAGAGCCAGGAGTAACCCTCATGCATCGCAGGGTGTAACCTAAAAAGAAAAAAACAAAACAAAACAAAACAAAAGATAAATAGGGCCAGAGAGATAGTAAGGAGGTAAGGCACACAGCAACCTGGGTTCAATCCCCAGCATTGCATGTTCCCCCCAGCACTGCTAAAGATAACTCCAGAGCACAGAGCCAAGAATATCCCCTGAACACTCCCAAGTATGACCGATAAACTGAAAACAAATAAATAAACGACCTGGTGAGGCCCTTAATGAGGATTGATCTCAGAGTCCTTCCTTGCAACACAACTAATGACGGTCCCACAGTGACGAATAGAGCAGCCCTGCGCCTCCATACCTGTGGACTATCCTAGCTGACTGACTGTGCGTCAGCTCCAGAGACAGAGCCTGGCCCTCATCTGGCTTCTGGACAAAGCCCCCACCACAGAGACAATGTGGGGGCTAAGTCTGTTCTCTCAAAGACAGATGCTGTGCCTTGTCTGATGACCAAGCTGGAGTGCATGGACACAATTTAGATGAGTCACGTTGACAAGGACAAGTGAGAAAGGAGAAAGCTGATCAGGTCATGAATCTGATCCTTGATCCTCCCAAGATCCACATCTGCCCATCGTATTGACTCCCCAGTTCACCCCAAGGTGAACTCCAGAGCCACTGCAAAGAAATCCCTCCTAACAACGAAAATAACTCACATAAATATTAAGGTTTGGATTCCCTTTCTGGAAGCCACCTTTCATCATGAAATAGGTGAATGAATGTGCACACACACACACACACACACAATTGTGTGACTTATAAGAAGGAGACAATTTTAACTCTTTATCTCATGCATCTTGGCTTTATTTCTTATGTCATGTGTTGAATGTCAACATCCCAGGTGACCTTGTGTTCTAAGTTCTTCCCCCACATTGTTCTCTGCCCCACCTCAAGTTTGCTCCCCAAACTCTTCCTCCTTAGCATCAACTTGGCTTTCCTGGACAGGCTCCAAAAGCATGACTCATCAAATTGTGAGCCCTCAACCCCCACATGTGTCTTGACCCCACATCCCTGTTGGCAGGTAAACGGTCAACATCTAAGTCTTTCACGGGAGGACTACAAGTTTGTACAAGGATCATTCATCTTGCGCCATAATCCCCAGATTCAGAGACCACTGCCAAACTGTACAGTCTCCCAGAGGGGGACCTGGGGCCGAACTGAATCAAACACTTCATCTGAGAAAGTGAAATAAAATGAAAAGTGAAGCTGGATTTATCTTCCCTCCTTGTTGCTCTCCTGCTCGCCTTCCTTTCTTCCCTCCTCTCCCCTTTCCTCCCATCCCTTCTTCTTCCTCTCTTCCCTTCCTCTCTCCTTCCCTCCTTCCTTCCCCAGTTCACTCCCCTAATTCCCTGTCAGGAAGGCAGCACTTGGCTGCTCTCACCCCTTCACACCAACACCTGCCGAAGAGACTTGCAATGAAGCATTTATTCTCTGCAGGTTTCAAGGAGTGTGTGTGTGTGTGTGTGTGCGCGCATCTGTGTGTCTGTGTCTGTGTGTCTGTGTGTTTATATGTGTGTCTGTGTGTCTGTGACTGTGTGTCTGTATATCTGTGTGTCTGTGTGTCTGTGTGTGTTTATATGTGTGTGTCTGTGTCTGTGTGTCTGTGTCTGTGTGTGAAGTGCAAGCCCTCCCCCATACCCCAACCCTCACTTACCTGTTTTAGGAGTTGCCCACAAATGTGTACATTTTAGTCAATTCTGCGACATGGTTTCATGATGATCATTAGGAGATGGCAGGGGAATGTGGTAGCAGATGTCAAACCTCAAGGCATCCTCAAGAGGACATCCCGTCAGTGCCGACTCTGCATTCAGTGCCTGCCTTTGCAGGTCATGGGCATCTTCCAATGGCTCAGGACACCTTGCTCTCATCCACTTCCTTTGTCATTCACCCCTCTGAGTGGCAGGGACACAAACTTCTTGAGAAAGGCAGCTTCTGATGTTCCCCCGAGGAAGATTTTCTTGACATGGGACCTGAAATGCTTATGTACATTCTTCTGCTTCTCTTTCTTTCTCCTTTGAAGGAGGATTTTTGAGCTCGCTAGGTAAGAGGCAAGAGGTTATTTTCCTCCTCTTCATTGCTTTTTGGTTGCCTGCCCGGGTCGCTCGGATTTGGGTGAGTGAATGGAATCAATCTGATTGGCCCCACACATGACTCTTTGTGATTGAGTGGTCCAGAGTTCTTATTTCCGGTCCCCTCGGAGATGTCTGCTGAGCCCAGAGAACTCTGGGGCCAGTGCCCTCCGAGAGAAGGTCGGCCAGCAAAGAGGGAAGGATGAAGGCATTTGTTCCCGGTCGGTCTCCAGGGCAGATGTCCTGTGTTTGTTCTTGTGAATTAAATAACTCCAATGGTAGGAGGAACTACAGATGGTGGTTTCTAAAAGAAAAAAAGAGATCTATAGCAGAGGCAGGGTGATGGAGCAGAAAGCAAACACAGTTTGAAACCACAGTGCCTGGGACCCAGGGGACACCATCGTCCCCTCTGGCTCATTTCCCTTAACTTTGGAGCAAATGTCAAAACTTTTTTTTCTGTTTTTTTTTTAATTTATTTTTTTTATTGTGGATGGAGCAATAACACAACAGGTAGGGCTCTTGCCTTGCACACAGCCGACCCAGGCTGACCCCAGTTTGATTCCTCTGTCCCTCTCGGAGAGCCTGGCAACCTACCAAGGGTATCGCACCCACACGGCAAAGCCTGGCAAGCTAACCGTGACGTATTCGATATGCCAAACATAGTAACAAGTCTCATAATGGAGACATTACTGGTGCCCGCTCGAGCAAACCGATAAACAATGGGAGGACAGTGCTACGGTGCAGTGCTATTTTTTATTGAATCACTGTGAATTGCAGAGTTACAAAGTTGTTCATGATTGGGCTTCAGTCATACAATGTTCCAACATCCGTCCCTTTCCCAGTGCACATTTCCCATCACCAATGACCCCGCTTTCCCTCCCACCCATCCCCTCACCACCACCATCCCACCTGCCTCTGTGACATACACTCTTCTCTCCTTCACTCTCTCCCTCACACACACACACACACACACACACATACACATTCTCTCTTTCATGCTCTCTTTCACTCACTCACTCTCTTTCTCTCTTACCTTTTGGGCGTTTTGCGCAAATGTCAAAACTGACCCACCCTGGTGGTGGCCTTTAGGAAAATTTAAGTCTGCTGCTGATGTTCTCGAGGATTTCCAAGAAATTCTCAATCAAGAATGGTGTCTTCCCATCTCCCATGTCAAACTGTGCCATGATTATTTGCACACAATGAGCGTCTCAACCCAAGGTCCCAAAAACCAGGGAAGACTGGCACAGTTGAGGCTTTTCAGCCTTGGCAAACAGCTACCGTCAAGTCTGTGCAATGGGGGTAGGGAGGATGGGTGTCCCTTCTCTTTGCATCGTTACTTAGGTGCTTGGCAACTTTCTTCCATCATCCCTAAAAGCACACAGCCACCTTCAACTGCAACTTTCAGGGTTCCCTCCACACACACACACACACACACACAACAACAACAACAACAAGAAAAAGAAGTCTTTTAATAGGAGAAAATTCACTTTTGAGGTGGTGCCACTTGCAGGAAGAAAAGTGTATGTTTTAAAAGGACCATCTCAGGACTGGAGTGATAGTACAACAGGTAGGGCATTTGCCTTGCATGCAGCCAACCCAGGTTCGATCCCCGGCATCCCCTATGGTCCCCCAAGCACTGTCAAGAGTAAATCTTGAGTGCATGAGCCAGGAGTAACTCCTGAGCATTGCTGGGTGTGACCCAAAAAATAAAATAAAAATAAAAATAAATTAAAAACATAAATAAAAGAACAATCTCAAATGGTCCGCCTCACCCCGCCCCACCCCTTCCCACCCCCAGCAAGATAGGACCATCTTCCACTCAGCCCCGGGAGGTGAGAATGTCATGACATTTCTATCAGTTTTGAGGACTTTCTTTGAGAAGGCAAAGGATGGGCACAGGGGACGGGAGTGGAACCCCAGGTAGGCAGCGGGGTGTGTGCTTCTTTATAACTTGTGTTGCCATCACAGGCTGGAAGCAGGCTGGAGCCTGTTTATAAAGGATTTGTCCTGAGCTGATGTTGGTTCATTCTCTTTCTCAGCCCAGAGATTTTTGTTCACTGTGTGATGGGAATAAGGAATAAAAAGGGTCATCCCTGCCTCTTGCACCACTGGCAAACATTTCGCAGAATCTCAGGGCTAGGGTCAGAGGTGAGCACCCGGAGATGTTTCCCTGCACTATGGGTTAACCTGGGATTGGCAGAGGGTGGGCAAATGGTGTGGGAGTTTCTGGGCAAAGGGAGAGCCTGGTGAGAACTCTCTGCTAATCCAGGCAGACCTGAGGAGCCCACGTGGGTTCCAAACCCTAGGAGAGAACCATGAACAACTCAGTCTGTGATGAAGGCCAAAGTGAAGCAGGATTCTTTGTATATTAATACATCCCTCTGTGGGGGCTGGAGCGATAGTACAGTGGGTAGGGTACTTGCCTTACGTGCGGCCAACCTGGGTTTGATTCCCAGCATCTCAAATGGTCCCCCGAGCACCGCCAGGAGTAATTCCTGGGTACAGAGCCAGGAGTAACCCCTGTGCATCGCCGGGTGTGACCCAAAATCAACAACAAAAAAAAAGCCCTCTGAGGCAAACATGGGAGTGAAAAGAAACAGCCTTTGGAACCTGACATTGCTAAGAAGATTGTCTTTCCAACAGGAATAGGGTGTCCTTGGCATAATGAGTGGAAATGGGGGGGTCCTTGAGCTTGCCTTGCCCTCACCATGGATCCAGCCGCAGGATTCATCCCAGGCCCTCTGACAAGCTTCCGGTCTCAATGAAGGAATCGGGGAGCTGATCCCTTCCAGAGCCCGGTCACCCTTGGGCCCCAGTGAGCCATGGACAGATAGGAGAGATGGGCTTTGGTGAAGTCAAGTCACAAATACTCATTTCCATAACATTTAAGTGAACCTGTAAAAATCCACCTCTTGCTGGGCAAGCATCCCATCTCATTACTCAAAAAAGCAAAGAGATAGTGTGAAAGAACCTGCCACATTCACCCCACTCATGGGGAAACTGGAGTCCCCATGGGAGCGTTCCTCAGTGGCTGCTCTCAGTGGTCAGCCTTGGAGGACTTTCTCGCTGCAAACTCCATCCCCCTCCTCCATGTGGACCTTAAAACGTCACGGTCTGCCAGCACAGAGCTGCCTTTCCATGAGGCAAGATTCACAGCAGAGCTTCCCGTTGCTTCTTTTTTTTTAATTTTTTTAAATTTTATAAGATGATTCACAACATTTGATTACAGTTACTATTCAAACACCAATCCCACCACCATGACACCTTCCCACCACCAAACTTGGGAAGTTTCCATCCCAAGCCCCAATTCCTGCCCCAAAGCACAACTGAAATAATATATTTTGTATTGTCTGTTATGGAAAACCACTGAAAATGCTACAAAAAAGTATCCATAGAGGAGACCTGTGGAGATTGTTCTATTTTGGCAGGCGCCATTAAGATAGTCTTTAGGATATCACTAACATGTTGTTAAAGGTTGAGTGATGTGAGCTTTTGTATATATACCTGAAACTATGTATGTATGCATATATATATATTTCCCTCTATGATTTGTTGCCTACTATTTGAACCCCATCAAGTGTGGTGTGGTACTTATGGAGAAAGGGTAGGGTGTGTCTTATGATGTGTCGTACGGTCGTGAATGTGGCCACACAGTCCAGGAATACATTCACTTGTACGTAAGGCTCGGCCCAAACGTGTGTGGAATGGACTTGAGCGTGGCGTCCCTTTGCTTCTTACATATAGAGGCAGAAGCCCTGCTCCCAGAATGCTTAAAACATGCAGTGGAAGACAATTCCCAGCTCAGACCCCCACCGAGATCAAGGGCTCCCCTATGCCAGCTGAGCAGTCTTCTTTGTATCTCTAGTGACCTCTGCACTATGAAGAAATCTGTCTTGTTGAGACTTAATTGCTTAATTAGAGAATCTGTTTTACAGCAGACAAATATCTCCTTGAAAACTCATCTTTTAATTTTATAAAAAGCCTTCATTTGATTTCAGGCAAAATTGGAAACAGTTCTGGTTTGGTGTTTTTGTTCATTTTTTTTTCTTTGCATCTACAACAGTGAACGTAGGTAACAGTCTAAATAAGTGCTGAGTCCACTGCATTTTTCTCTGAGGACGGAATGGGTTCTTGGCCAGCTCTTAAGGGCTAGTTTTCTAGCAACTGAAGTTTGCTGAGTTGAGCTGCGCTCAAACTTCCCTCCCTCCGTGGAACCCAGCCATCTCCGGGAGTGTCTCAGATACTGTTTCTGAGCCCCTTCTGGCTAAGTTGCCATAACCAGAGGCTATACCATGGGCCCCAAGGAAAGGCATCAAGACTAGAACCAAGCTACGCCTCAGTTCCTCAGCTTCCCAGGCAGTAAAATGGGGTGTGGGGGTGGATATGATCCTACTTGATTGGGTGGCACCCACTTTTCCTAAGTTCAGCTTTGAAACAACTTCAACAAAGACCTCCCAAGTAGTAAGCACTCAACGAATATTTACTGTGGCTATTTTTCTGCATCTGCAGAATTTCTTCTCTCTCCTACCCCGTGGACATGCTTCTGTCACTTCCCAAGATGGAGTCATACAATCATTTTTGCTTAAGTATTAACTCTCCGCCCACCTCCAGATTACAATAAAAGCTACATGGTCTATTTTTTATTTTAAAATTGTATTTACAAAATTATTGATAGCTGAGTTTTAGACATAAAATGATCGCGCACCAAAATCATCACCAGTGTCAAGCTTCCCTCCAGTGTTGCCAAACTCCCTCCCCCACACCTTGACAAGCACATTATTAAGTTTGGTGGCTGTAGTTTGGGTCTCATGTTTTCAGTGTTGTTGAGTCTGAGGGTTCAGATATGCAGCTATACCGCTCCGCTACATTGCCAATATACCCCAGGCCCTTGACCTCTGATCCTCCATTACTTCCCTTCCTCATCTTCTTCCTACCCACCCCCTTGATTTCTTTCCGTCTCTATCCTTCTCCTCGCTCTACTCTGGTGACAAGAGTGATCTAGGCATCACCCTTTACGACACTGCATTCCCTCATCCAATTACTCTAGCACAGATAAGTGAGATCCTCCAGTGATTTCTTTTTTCTTCTTCTGACTTACTTCACTCAACAAACATGGTCTTTAGTCAGGCTTTCGGCTCAAGCAGCACCGTCTGGGAGTATATCATAGAGCAAATAAATTAACGGTGACTGTTAGCACTCCAGAATATGATATTGTCATATAACCTGATGCTCCCTATAGCACACAGAAGCTTCAGAGCATCGAACCACTCCTCCAGCCCACTCCGTTGCTAGCCTCTCTTCTCACCATCTCGTAGAACCCCTGAAAAAGCAAATAACAACACAAAACTTCCCTCTTAATCAAATTCTTTGCCACTAAATAAAAATCAGCCCTCCACTGACTTAACATCACAAAGATCTATTAATGAACCTTCTAAAATGCTGCAAACAACCCCCAGACCAGCTTCCTTTCTGCCCCCATCAATCTGGGCAGGAAAAGGGGTACTTTGGAGCTCTGCAAGTTGGGCTCTCCCCGTGAGAAGGACACCATCTGTTCCAGCTAGAAATAACCACATAGTTTGTTTTCTCCTGCTGCTGGTATGGTGGCCACTCAGCGTGCGGGGACAGGCAGTCCCCGTACGGGTCAGACTAAGCTACCACACAGAATACTCTCCTTCCCTGGGCAACTGTGAGTTCGCTTCCTTCCTGCATCCCTCGTCCCAGCTCTGGTTTTGGATGGACCATGGGGCATTCCTGGGCGAGTTCGCCTTAAATACGTTTTCATCTCAAAAGCCATCTTCTCACTGACCAACAGACAAAACAAAGTGTTTGGGGCTCAGCAGTAGAGTGAAGGCTTTGCATAGATGAACCCCTGGGTTTGAATCCCGACACTGGGGGTGGAGTGGGGCGGGGGGTTGCTTGGCTGTAAGCAACCAGAGGACCAGCCTGGTGGTCTTGAACCGGAGGCTGTTTCTTTTCACCCAAGATCAACAGTCACTCTCGAGGTTCCAACATTCTCCATCAGGGTCCCTCTAGTTCTCTTGGTGTCCCCTGTCACACTGTCAGAGACACAACCATCTTCTAATCAGGCCTGGGGAAGGGTCACCCTCAGGCCCAACTGATCTCTCTTTTTGTTTTGGAGGGGGTGGGGTGGTAGGTGAGTTGGGGATCACACCCAGTGGTGCCCAAGGCTTACATCTGGGTCTGAGCTCAAGGGTTCCTTCTGGTAGTGCTCAGGGCATTATTTGCATTCCCGGTTGGAGGGGAAGGAGGGAAGCAAACAGGAAACACTGCTGGCAAGGCAAGTGCTTTACCCATGTACTATCTCTCCAGCCCCTATCCATTCTTCACATCACCCAAGCAACCGCTTTCCTGGACCACCCTTGCTCCCAAGTGTCTACTGGCATCTCATTTGCCCGACAGGGACCCCCAACCACACCAACATAAAAGTGAGACCAAGACACTGGCTTTTTGCTCTCCCAACCCCCACAGAAAAGGCAGCGAGAGCACAGGAGTGGGAGAAGCCAGGAAGGGAGAGGGGGCGTGGAAACGACCCGAATCAGCATCGATAGGTTAGGCCACCACCGCCGAGAAAGAGGGGGCTGAGATTTATGGATTGGAAGCGGCTGAATCTTGCAGCTGAATCTCTCTGCTTATCAACAACACAATGCCAAGAGTCTGCACGCAACCTGGGGGAGGGGAAAAAAAATCAGTTAAATATTTAGATGATTTGCCGACGTGGGAAACTTGCCGTTGGCAGCGAAGATTTATTAGGCAGACTACAAAACAAGATGTCATTAAACAGTTTGAAAGCATGCCCTCGTAATTAAGGAAGGAGAAGCTTTCTAATTTGGGTAATGAAAGCCGCGGCTCCGATGAGCTCCGGCTTCAGTGCAATCTGTGGTGGGCCTACTGTGTGCCACTGCAGAGATAACAACCCCCCCCCCCCCCAGAGCAGAGCAGAGAGATGGACACGGGCCAGGCTGACTGCTCACAATCTCCCTCGTGGATTAAACACCGGAGCTGTGTCGAGCCCTGTGCCGTGTCTCCGATATAACCATGATTTTGCCTCACAATAAATAGTTTTCAGCTACCGTCCACCAGGGCTGAAGGTTGAAAGACCTTTGTTTTTTTTGGAGGGCTGACTCTTTTTATTTTAATTTTTTAATGAATCGCTGTGAGATACTTACAGACTTACAAACTTTGAATCACACAATGATAGAGTACTCATCCTTCCACAGTGCCCATTCTCCACCACTGATGTTCCCAGTGTCCCTCCTGCCACCCCCACTCCATCCCTCCACCGCCCCCCCCACCTCTGTGGCAGGCACATTCCCTTTTACTCTCTCTCTCCTTTTGGGTGTTATGGTTTGCAATACAGGTAGTAAGTGGCCAACATGTTTGGTCTTTAGTCTACTTTCAGCATGCAACTCCCATCCCAAGGGAGCCCTCCAAGTATCATTCACTTAGTGGTCCCTTCTCCATCCCAGCTGCCTTTTCCCCCAGCATGTGAGGCTGGCTTCCAAGCTGTGGAGCAATCCTCCTGGCCCTTATCTCTATCATCCTTGGGTGTTAGTCTCCCATTCTATTACTCTATATTCCACAAATGAGTACAGTCATTCTATGTCTGTCCCTCTCTCTCTGACTCGTTTCACTTAGCATGATACTCTCCATGTTGATTCACTTATATGCAAATTTCACAATTTCATCTGTTCTAACAGCTACATTTTAAAAAAAAGGAAAAAAGGAAAACCTTTGGTCTGCCCTGGTTCTAACTACTGGTTCGTGGGTGCCAATCCACAGGTGTAAAACGTTGGAGGTCACTGCACAAAACCTGGGGTCCAGGCATTGCTGCCTTCAACTGAGACTCAGAGGGACCATCGCTACAAGTTTTCCTGTGTGGGGCTAAGAGTTTCCCTGGGCCCAGGACTTTCAGGGTGAAACCAGAGCAGGCTAAACCTTCTCAGAGAGAAAGCGAGATTGATGGATTCCTGCAGGTAAAATAATGAACTCGTGATTCCTCCATTCTGGCTAACACTCCCTATCTCCAGATACCCCCAACCCCATCCTCCACCCACAGGCCATAGTCTGGTCCTGCAAAAGCTCTTCTGGAGGGGAAGGTACTTGCCTTGCCAGCTGCCAAGCCCAATTTGATACCCAGCATGGTCCAAGAGTGTTTACTGAGTATAAAGCCAGAATTAAGCCCTAAGCACCATCAGTTGTGGGCCCACCCCCACCCTCAAAAGGGAAAAAAAAAACCAAACTTTTTCTTGAACTTAGAACTCTAGACACTTCCTCCCTGCCAGGTCCTTCCTCTTCCTCCTTGTGCTCTGAGTGGAATCTCCCTCTCCCTTTCTCCTTCCCCTGCAGCCCGAGGCTCTGTTTGTCCTGCCCCTCTGCTCTGTTTGCCTTGTGCACCCCCCCAACCATGAGCCCCTTCACCTGGGTTACTGGTGGAGCTCATGGAAGCTGGAACGGTTTCAAACAGCCCCGCCAGGAGCAGCCCAGGAGGGAGGAAAAGACGTTTGTTTTAATTGAGTGCCTCTTAGCTCTCATACGATGCCTAAATATTAAACAGAGGGCTCAGAGCCTCCTGCATATATTCCCACCTAGGGAACTATCCTGCGCTGAAATACAGACCATGTCCAGTTCCCAGCTCCCCAGACTGCCTGAGGGGTCTAGATCTGCCTCTAACACGCCCGCTGCAAGTGTGCTGTCAAAATCATCCACTACTGTTTTAGGGCCTGCACCCGCCATGAGCAGGCAGAGTAAAGAAATCTAACCACGGGGACTACAGTCACTGGGGCACATGCCTAGCCTTTGGGTTCGAGCCTCTGCACCCCATAATCCCCCAATACCACCAGGTGCTCCCCCCACACCGCTACCTCCAGCACCAACAGACCCTGGCATTCAACTCCAGCCTGGCTGATGGAGAATCTGGTGGAGACCATCCCCCACCCCGCCCGGGCATCCTGAGCACCCCTTGGAAGCCCCTCCCTCCCAAAAGAGATCTTACTAGCACGTCCCCCTTATCTCTCTGCCTGTGTTCTTCCCCTATTGGGGAAGCTTGGGGACGTTTGAGGTTCTGGGGAGGTTTGGGGAGTACAGTGCCCCCAAACCACATCAAGTATATTGTTCAGATGTTCAAAATATCTGCAGCTGCAGTGACTGCAAGGGGTGAGGTGGGGTTCAATGGGGCGGGGTGTCCATTTAGACAGTTCCAGGGCTCCCCCAGGAAGGGTCAGCTCATGCGCTCGGGCCTTTGGCTTTGACTGCAGAAGTTGGGTTCAGGGGAAATGTTGATCTCCATCTCGTTCTTCAGCAGATTCACACCCGCTCTGTGCCTGGGTGACACCAGTGACCTGGGGGGTAATTCCGTGGTGTTGAAAGCTGGTGTCAACTGCTAAGTGGGGGGTGTAGTTCTTCTCAGCAGAGCTGTGTGTGTGTGCACGCCTGTATATTGGTGTGTGTGTGTATGTGTATGTGTGTGTGTGTCCATTTGCCACCAGAAAACCAGCTGAGGACTCGGAGAAATTGATGTTGTACCAGCAAAAGGCCAACAACACTTGGGAATGATCCGTGTCGAAAGCACGCCGAGCTACCCTGGGTCACTAGGGGAGGCCTTATTTTTTTGTGTTAATGTATAGAACTTACCAGTTTGAAAAATATGTATTTTGCCTGGAGGGCAGTTAGAAAATGCTTTATTGTGCCAGCATCCCCGGATCATTTATATATTTTTTTCTGCCCACATATTTTATTCATAATGTCTATTTTATTCCCCTTTATTTTGTCGAGCCCATGTTGAGCATTACGGTCTCACTCTCAGAACACAGCCTCTAAGCAGAGCAAACCTCTGGGACTGGGCTGAACTTCAAGAGCAGTGTTGGGGCCAGGTTAAGGCCAGCCACACATGCTAGGGGAAAAGGGAGCTCAGATAGAGAAGGGAGCACCAGATAAAGGGTATTGGGAGGATCCTCCCAGGATGGGAGAAGCATGCTGAAAGTAGACTATGGACCAAACATGATTGCCACTCAATGCCTCTTTTGCAAACCACAACACCCAAAAGGAGAGAGAAAACAAAAGGGAATGCCCTGCCACAGAGGCAGGGTGGGACTGGGGGGATGGGGGGTGGGAGGGATACTGGGATCCGTGGTGGTGGGAAATGGGCACTGGTGGAGGGATAGGTATTTGATCGTTGTATAATTGAAACCCAAGCACGAAAATTTGTAAGTCTACAACTGTACCTCATGGTGTCTCAGTAATAAAATTTTTTTAAAAATCAGGAAAGGTTCCGGGAGATAGAACAGTGACCTAGGTTCGATTCCCAGCACCCCAGTGTCTTCTGAGCACAGTCTCTAGGTGCAGCCCTAAAAACCACCAGCATGGGCCTGGAATTCCCAGCATGGCAGTGTCCAAGTCCATCACATACTCATGTCCTCACACTGACCAACAGTCCTGTTGGCCAAGAATCACTGGTGCAGGACTTGGACCTCCAGATCACCACTTGGTTGAACATTTTTTTTTCTTTTTGGGTCACACCCAGCGATGCACAGGGGTTATTCCTGGCTCTGCGCTCAGGAATTACTCCTGGTGGTGTTGGGGGACCATATGGGATGTTGGGGATTGAACCCTGGTTGGCTGCGTCCAAGGCAAATGCCCTCCCCACTGTACTATCGCTATGGCCCCCCAAATCACCACTTGAAAGTGCTGTCTCCCCCAAAATAAAATTACAAGACATGGGTTTTGGAGGGATTGTTTGTTTGGGGACCACACCCAGGAGTGCTCACACAGTGTGTGTGTGTGTGTGTGTGTGTGTGTGTGTGTGTGTCCACGTGCCGCCGGAAAACCAGCTGAGGACTTGGAGAAATTGATATTGTACCAGCAAAATGCCAACAACACTTGGGAATGATCCATGTCAAAAGCACGCTGAGCTACCCTGGGTCATTAGGGGAGGCCTTATTTAGTAACTAGGGTTACTCGTGGCTCTATACTCAGGAATTACTCCTGCCAGTGCTCGGGAGCCCATAAGTAGTTCCCACGGATCAAATCCAGTCAGCCACATGCAAGGCAAGTGTCCTCCTCTCTCCAGTCCCAGGACCGTGTTTTGCCAACAGCAAGGGACCCCAGATTGAGCTTGGGGTTTTGTTTATTGTTCCTGACGCCCTGTGCTGGGAACCGGATGGGTCAGATTGTCTGTGATCCTTCGAGAAAACGATCTTGGCCACTGTGTTCTTCTTGAGAAGGGGAGAGCCAGGCTCGGTCACCATCAGAGCAGACACAGCAGAGAACCCTCAGTCCGCCTGCCGCAAAACAGCTCACAGAGTCTAAGGCAAATTGTTCCTTCTCCATGAACTCCCGGGTGAGCGTGGGAGCTTCGGGGGAATGACTCTGAATCCCCCAAAGCCCGTTGCCCTTTCGCCAGGTTTCCAATGTACGAGGGATTCTGGGCTCCAGATGTGAGACGAGTCATTTTTCTTCCTGCCCTTGACCTCGCTCTCACCTCAGAAAGAGGCGCGCCAAACTCTCTGCAGAAAAAAATAAAATAGAAGGAAGCATTTGTCAAAGAGGAAGGAGAAGGAGGGAAGGGAAAGGAAAATAAATGGAAGGAGGATGGCTGGAAGGAGGAGGGGGGGAAACTGTTGCATGCTAGAAAAATGTTGAGGCAGTAACTGGCTGTTCATAAAGTGATGACATACTTTTTCAATGTTTCGTGGTTGTAATTGGGGGGGGGGGGCTACACCTGGTTATGCTCTGGGGTTACTCCTGGCTCTGCACTCGGGAATTACTCCTGGCGGTGCTCAGAGATGCCGAGATACCTGGCTAGGCTGCATGCAAGGCAAACACTCTACCCGCTGTACTTTAGCCCTGACGTGACTTTCTAATAGAAAGAAAAGTATTCGATTCTCTGGTACAACTCCAGCACTGAGTCTTTCTCGTACATTGCATGGACATTGAGAAATGGACATCAGGATGTTCAGCAGGAACCTCAAGTCCTAAGCCCGACTCCCTGAAAAATGAGTTCTGCCTACCAGGTGAGGGAGCTGAGAAGCCACGCCTTGTCCAGTCGAGCCCCTGATGAGACAACGGCTCTGACCCAGCCCCGTCCAGTATCCTCAGGAACCCACTCACTTCAGTTGGATACAGTTACCCTCTCCACGGCAAGGTCAGCCACATACCTCAGTTGGATCTCAGTGTGTTAGCATCCCGGTTGGGCAAGAGAAGGGGGACCACATCACGTGGTCACTCTCCAGGAGCTTGTGATGCTTCCTGGAGCGTGTCTTGTGAGGCACCAGTTCCAAACTTTAGGGAATGAGAGTGGGAGAATTCGCAGCCAAATGTGTTTGAGAAATGGTATTGACTCCCGTTTCCTGGTTGGCCATGCCCCCAAAGGTGTGAGCCAACCCATAGCTCAGACAGCTCCTGAAATATCGCAAACACAGCTTCCCCAGTGGTATTTGTCCACAGAATGCTGTTCCCTGCCTGCTATCTTTAAAGTAAGTGCATTGGTTTATGGAATATCACGGTCACGGTCCTCCCGTTGTTCACCGATTTGCTCGAGTGGGCCCAGTAACGTCTCCATCGTGAGACTTTGTTGTTACTGTGTTTGGCATATCGAATACGTCATGGGGAGCTTGCCAGGCTCTGCCATGCGGGCGAGATACTCTCAGTAGCTAGCCGGGCTCTCCGAGAGGGGTGGAGGAATCGAACTCGGGTCGGCCGTGTTGGCTGCATGCAAGACAAACGCTCTACCCACTGTGCTATAACTCCAGCCCTTATGGAATATAAAATAACATAATATGAGACTGATACCCAAGGACAGAAGAGTCAAGGGTCAGAAAGATTGTTCCATGGTTGGAACCTGCCTCATGAGCTGGGAGAGAAGGCAGAAATCACTAAGTCAATGATGGCTGGAGGAATCATTTGGGATGGGAGATGTGGCTGGAGCGATAGCATAGCGGGTAGGGCGTTCGCCTTACACGCGGCCAACATGGCCGACCCGAGTTCGATTCCTCCGCCCCTCTCGGAGAGCCTGGCAAGCTACCGAGAGTATTCGATATGCCAGACACAGTAACAACAAAGTCTCCAATGGAGACGTTACTGGGCCCGCTCGAGCAAATCGACGATCAACGGGAGGGCCTTTACCTTTACCTTTATGTGTGCGGAAAGTAGACAAAGGACCAAACGTGATGGCCTCTCAGTATCTACATTGTGAACCACAATTCCCAAAACTAGAGAGAGAGTATGGGGGAGATTGTTTGCCATAGAGGCAGGGGGAGGGGTGGGATGGTGGCGGCATATTGGTGGTGGAAAATAGGCACTGGTGGAAGGATGGGTTTTTGATCATTGTATGACTGAAACTCAAACATGAAAGCTTTGTAACTGTATTTCACGATGATTAAGTTAAAAAAAAAAAAGTAAGCGCATTGGGTTGCTGGAGCAGGGCAGAGTAGGGGCGCAAAAGGGGCAGGAAGTCCAACAGGCAGAGGTGAAGGGTCGCAACCCTTTGGTGGTAGGTGTGCTGTGACACCTTTCTTTGGGAGAAGTGTGAAAAAAGCACTCCTGACCTACCCAATCTTGAAATTGTCCTCAACAAAAAAAAAATGTTTTCAATACTATAGAACCTAAGAAAAAGAATCAAAATTAAAATATGCTTTGAAACAAACAGGAAGCTCAAGGGACAGGTGCTCCAAACCTAAACGTAACTTCTTCTGCACATCAGCTAGACGTCCTTTTCCTTTCATCAGGAGAGAAGTAAAGTCACAGGAGCCCTCTGGCCTGCGGGGGACACAGAGCGACTTAGAACCCCGTGACAGGAGCGAAGGCACTCATCTCTTTCGGCTTCAACCCGCTGCCCGAGAGCAGGGGTCTCTGCTGGCTAGTTGTACAGCTGTGGTGCCATGTTTTGATAAAGGGGTGTGTGTGTGTGTGTGTGTGTGTGTGTGTGTGTGTGTGTGTGTGTGTTCAGTGACTCAGTACAGTGACTTCTTTTACTGCACCATTTCCGGGCAGCAGACAGCAGGCACAAGGTAGCTGGACGTAGCTAGATCCCAAGATGGAAATCCAAGTCCTGGCCACCTTCATCAGAGGCTCAGGTGGGGAAAGAGCCACTTCCAAGCTCCCTCTAGCTGTTGGCAGAATTTATTTTTGTGCGGCTCCAGGATTTAGGACTGCTGTTCTTTGGAATTGTTGACTGCTGTTTATGTTTAACTCTCAGAAGCCACCCAGAGTTTCTCGATAGGTGGAATTCCCCAGCTGGACCACTTCCTGCCTCAAGTCACACCTTGGCAAAGCATCGAGGCAAAGATGGAAGTCACAGACCCAGACATCATAATCCTGAAAGTGACATCCCAGCCCCTTGGCCACAGTCTATTGGTTAAAATCAAAGTTGTCCCCACATCATGGGCACCACCAAAGGGCCCAGCCCGCAGGAGGCAGGCCTGGATCCTGGGATCATGTTAGAAATCTGTCTGCCGTGATGTGCATGATTTCTTTCTGCTGCAAATGATATACCGGTACAGAGCGACCCGGTCTGGTGGAACCTGGTGTTGAGATACAGATCATTGGAAGTGCCGTAAAGCAAGATGTACCCTGCCACACACTAAGTGTGAGTGTTCTAGCGCACAGCAGAATTGCATTGCACAGGTGTAAACTGGAAAAAAAAAAAAGAAGCAGCTCATAAGAGAAAAATTTCCCACCGTCAAAATTAACATTAAAAATCCCCTAAGCCCTGTCGAAAGTTCAGTGTACTTACTCTGTATATAATTGTGCCCCGAATTCCTTTGAGCTGTAATTTCTATGCATCTTAGGTTGGGTGTTTTTGTGTGTGTGTGTGTGTGTTCTTTTCTTTTTTTTTAATATTTCAGCCAAAGTGATGGAAGTGCTTTGCTCAGAATCTGGGCGTTTAAAGCAGGCTGCCTCAAAACAGATGCCCAGGCATGAAGAGGCTGCAGGAAGTGGGGGAAGGGAGCATTAGCTTAGAACGCTCCTGTGACCTGCAGATTTACCTCACTCGGTATCATTCAGTAGTTCCAGAAACTTCCGAGCAAGCTGATCGCTCTGTTTTGTCGAGGAGGCCTCAGTGGGATTCTGAACATGAGGTTGTATCTCTAGGCTGGCACGTACCTGGCCTTCACCTTGGCACATTTTGAAAGGGCACCTTCCCCATTCACTGCTCCGAGGTGTTAGAACTGCCTTTCCCAGCATCATCGAGAATTTGGCACGGTATACCTGGCATGTGACATGTGACTATGCTTCCGACGGGTACCCAGCCCTTATCCCTGGGCTTTGGGGGTCAACTTCCTGGGATGAAGTCTACATAATTCATGCTTAATTTATTTTTGGCTTTTTGGTTCACACCTGGCGATGCACAGGGGTTACCCCTGGCTTTGCCCTCAGGAATTACTCCTGGTGGTACTCAGGGGACCATATGGGATTCTGGGAATCGAACTCAGGTCAGCTGCGTGCAAGGCAAACACCCTACTTGATGTGCTATCACTCCAGTCCCAATCCATGCTTAATTTTTGAAAACGCCTTATTCCCTGGGCTGGAGCGATAGCACCACGGTAGGGCATTTGCCTTGCACGCAGCCAGCCCGGCTGAGCCGGGTTTGATTCCTCCGCCCCTCTCGGAGAGTTCGGCAAGCTACCGAGAGTATCTCGCCCACACAGCAAAGCCTGGAACGCTCCCCGTGACGTATTCGATATGCCAAACCCAGTAACAATAAGTCTCAAAATGAAGATGTTACTGGGCCCGCTCGAGCAAATCGATGAACAACGGGAGGACAGTGCTACAGTGTTTATTCCCTGATTACAGTTTAGGTCACATGTCTACAATCATGCTCTCATTTGTGGTTTGAATGAACCCAGTTCCACATTTCACCATCATCAAAGTGCCCTAGGGCTTCTACCACTGTCCTTATGTCACCTCCAGTACCCCTCCCCTTCTCCTTCCCACCTCCCCTTGCCTAGTCACCTCGGTTTTGTCATCCAAGGCCAAGTCCTCACTCAATGCTCTCTAGCTCCAGGCTTGATTGAAATGCATCTCAAACAGCATCTGACCAGGAACTGACATGGGGCCGGCTGGAGATAAGCCTCCAGTAAGGAAAAACAGTAGATTTGGGGGGAAGTGATTAATAAATATCCCGAGGATGTAAGAGAGGCAGGGAAAGGCATCAACGCATCAACGATGCTGGACGCATGGTCCCCAACACAGTCACCCATGACATTTTTAGTGATACACGAGACAGGACCAGCAGAAAGGGAAGGTGCACGCGGCTGAGCTAGGGTCGATCCTTGGCATCCCCGAAGGCCCCCCAAGCTTGCCAGGAGTGATCCCTAAATGCAGAGAGTAATCCCTGAGCACTGTTGGGTGTGTGACCCCCAAATCAAAATCACCAGGAAATACGCATCCCTTAAACCTGGTGGATCCCTTTGAGTCTCTGTCACTCAGTTCACTTCTGGCTATTGAACTTCTTTTTTTCCTTTTGGTTTGGGGGCCACACCTGGTGGTGCTCGGGGCTTATTGCTTGTTGTGTCCAGGGATCAAACCTGTATCAGCCACATGCAAGGTAAACACCCAACCCACTGTCCTATGGCTTCCCCACCAACATTTATTTTATTTTATTTTATTTTATTTTGCTTTTTGGGTCACACCCAGCAATGCACAGGGGTTACTCCTGGTCCATGCACTCAGGAATTACTCCTGGCAGTACTCGGGGGACCATATGGGATGCTGGGAATCGAACCTAGGTCAGCTGTGTGCAAGGCAAACGCCCTACCTGCTGTGCTATTGCTCCAGCCCCCAACATTTTTTTTAAATATTATTTTTCCTTCCCTTCCCTTTGTGATGATTTGTAGTGTGCTAAGGTCACACAATTAAGGCACGAGGCGCACACGGGCAGTGCCAGGGATCACACTCATAGCCTCCTGGTACACAAAACGGGCACTCTGTCACCACTGGGCCCATCCCACACCCTCTGTTGGCACTGCTGACTTTTATGAACATCACCCCTGCCAAGACGCTGCAGAAAGCGGACTGTCGCGATAGTCCTTCCCAGAAGACAGGCAGCAGGACTTCGGAGTTCCAGGAGGCAGGCTCGTTTGTGAGAAAACTGCACAGATCAAAGCGAAGTGTGTGTGGGGTGGGGCGGGGGGGAGGCGGACGTGGGGCCATCGCTCCATCTCTGCGAAGGAATTCAAATATGGGGTCTGTGCCAAGCACCTCCCGGCACCGTGGAATGAGCCGCACCTGGTCCCACCCAGGAGCCCAACTGTTCCGAGTTCTTAAGGGCCTGCAGGTGGCAAAGTCTGTTTCTATCCACCCCCAAGCCCCAGGTTTCTAAGTAGGAAAATATTATTTTACTGCGAGAAAACAAGAGCATGGATTTTTATGGGGGTTTGACCACGTTGACTCAGTGGAGATTTTTGGATGAGATGATGTTCATTCTAGAAGGCTGTCACGCCCCTCCGGGCAGGGGGAGGAGGAGGGGAGATTGGATTTCCATTCTTTTTTCCAGGAAGGACTGTCTCTCAGTTAACGCTCACTACCGTTCTCCCATCTGGTTGTAAGTGAAATACAGATTTGGAATATCATTTTTATCTGCACATATTTAAAATGCAATGTCCAAATATTATGCTGTTTGAAAAGAGACACCTGTCCAAAAAATTCCCAGGAAGGTTTTAGAGAGTGCACTTAAGCTCCGACGTAGACACAAGTAAAGCTCATTTTTCATTTAGTGGAACCCTTCAAGATGAGCCGGGCCCTGGAATCCAGGCTGAGCGCATTGCAAACGCCAAGTCCGCCTGATGGGTCTGACGTGGCCGCTTCCACGTAAATGCCTCGTCCACGTAACTGAAGCTTCTCCCCTTGCCTGGTGAATCATTTATTTATCCTAACCATTCTGCGGAGGTATATTCTGAAAGTGCATTACACACTTCCCTACCTCCTTAAATAGAAGATGAGAAACATAATTTAATCTTGCCTTCCTGACTCGGGGTCACAGTCATGAATACCAACTACAGGGCTGGGGGGTGGGGGGTTCTGAATGCAAATAAAACCCGGCCTCTGAGCCCCGAGAGTATAGAGGTGCTTTCAAGCTTTGTTTTCTGGGGACAGGGTTATCCAGCAATGGGGGGGTTGTGGCTGTCAGATTTCCCTCTTCTGTCTTGGTATTCCCATGATGCCTATGTATTCTTTTTTCTTTCTTTTCTTTTTTCACTTTTTGGGTCACACCTGATGTTCAAGCATTAGTCCTGGCTCTGCACTAAGGAGTTACTCCTGGAGGAGCTTGGGGGACCCTATGGGATACTGGAGATCGAACCTGGATTGATTGTGTACAAGGAAAACGCCCTCCCCTCTGTATTAGTGCTCCAGCCCCATGCCTAGGCATTCTCTAGTTCCCTATCATCTATCTCTGTCTCTTCTAGGCCTGAGGTGGGGAGCGGAGGGGGGGGGGAGGCGGCTTAAAGTCAAGAGAGCACCTTCATCAGAGGACCAAACATCCTTGACCAGTCCCCGTAAGATCACTTCCGTTCTCTTTAACTCATTCTTTGTCCCTGGTTCCTGCGACCAACTTACTCAACCCTTCATGGCCTCTTTGCCACCACCTCCAAGTGAGGGATCAAACCTCCGTACTGGACAATTTCCAAAATCGGTTCCCCTTTACACTGTGTTGTGCCATTTTGTGCTCGACATGACATGATCAGACCAGCTCCATGGTTTGCAAAGCTAGAGGCGGTGGTTCCAGAGTGAGGGCTACCATCTGCCTGGTAGAAGCAGACCCTGCACCCTTGGTGAGTCATCAGTTCTCCAAAACATCCCCCCAGAAGGAGACAGTCAGTGAAGGGCCTGCCCAGGAATGGAAATATCCTGTTGCTTTTGTGGTTCTCTATTGTTAATGACTGGCTTGATGGCACGGCGGTAGGGCGTTTGCCTTATGTGCAGCCGGCTGGCAGAGCTGGGTTCAATTCCTCCACCCCTCTTGGAGAGCCCGGCAAGCTACCGAGACTATCTCGCCCACACGGCAAAGCCTGGCAAGCTACCCGTGACGTATTCGATACGCCAAACACAGTAACAACAAGTCTCACAATGGAGATGTTACTGGGCCCGCTCGAGCAAATCAATGAACAATGGGAGGACAGGACAGTGCATTGTTAATGGAGAAAATCAAGCCATAGCAGTGGCAACTTCGAGCAAGAATGTCTCGTTCTTATGATTCCACCCTTGAGGAATCCTAGCCAATTTCTGCTAGAAGACTGAGCTGGAAAAGGTGACCCTGACTTCTTTCAGCCGCAACTGGGCCATCTTGGAGTCAGGCGAGGCCCACCCTCATAGCCCAGGCCTTTCACGCTCCCCACGTAACCCTCACTCTTGGACAGCATGGCGGTCTTCCTCAGAGAAAGCAAGAGAAATGAGTAGGGTAGCCTAGTACGACGCCGTCCTTATGTTGTTAGCCAAAGCAAGTCACACTTCATGGAGTTTGAAGGGAGCTAGTTACAGGCTCCACCTTTGCATGGGTCTGATTGCAGGAAGGTACAGGCAGGAAAGGGATTAATGTTTAAGTCAATTAGTTTAATATTAAGGCCGTCATATTTGGGGATTCTCTACCACACACTGAGACCTGCCTTCCCATGAGGTTGTAGTAGAAGCTTACAGGGTTTTCATTCAAGGGCCCAAGTATTCATTACTCTAGGCGTACCTGGTCACTGTCTTCAAGAGTGGAGGCCTGAGAAATAGCACTTTTCTCTAGGAAAGAAAGAAAAGCGATGCCGTAATTTTAACTGCATTCCATTCTACGTTTGTGTCTCTAAACCGAGCCAGTGAACTTTCTGAGTTTTGATGAAACGTCTGATGAGTCCAAATCAAATCATGTGAACAGACCCATGCCATTCTTGTGCAAGTTCTGTGCAGTCACTCTTGCGGTGGGTTGTCATCAAAATTCTAGGAAAGTGTTTGCCCAACAAACCGAATTACCCAGCTGCAATATTCTACTTACTCTCTTATCAAGGGAAAATAGGTTCCTCTCTCCTTTTGGCTTTGTGGATTTCCTTTTTGTTTGACCTGATGTTCATCCATTCATTTATTTGGGCAGGTTTGCTCAGCACACGTCGACGTGGCAGACTACGGCTGGCAATAAAGCACACTGCCCCGTTTTGGCAGAACTGACAAGCCAGCACAGAAACTAATCAAAGTCCACTGCGGTGGCGGCGAGTAACAGGAGAGGAAGGAAGAAGCTGGACTGGGGGACACTCTATCGTAGATATCTAGCGGGAGACATCAGCAGAGGCATCCAGGGGAAGTGATTGGTCTGAACTGTGGAGGGTGGGTGGGAGGCCACCAGGTAAGAGCATCGTAGATGAAGCCGAGCCCAAGGGCACCCAAGGCAGAGGGAACAGCATGTGCAGAAACATTCTGTAGGCACATGGGTTGGGAACGGACTCTGTGATCAAAGAAGAGTCTGGCCGAAGGTCAGGGTAGAATGGGTGCAGGAATCCCAACCAGAAAATCTGGAAAGGCTGTGCGGTCTTGAGCATCCTAGCAAGACGGAATTGGAGGCCCAAGAAGAGAAACAAAAGAGATTCTCTTCTAATTCACGTGTCCCCACCTCTGAGGAGGCACAGAGAGGGCCCCCAGCCCCCCTCTGGTTAATCCTCATGAGATTTCAGAAGTAGCGGTGCCTAAGGTCCAGGCGCAGTCCTCGGGATGGGACACAGAACTAAGTCACGCAGGGCTGGTGGGGCAGCGGTGACTGACCCAAGACCCAGTTGGAGCTTGAAGGAACCATCCGGGAGAGTGTCCAGATGGGCAGGCGTAAGGACTCGACCCGTCTCTGGTTCCCTCCTGGCCATCCTACCTTGTGTTTCAAAATCCTCGTTAATGCTTCCAAGAGACAAGAAAGAATATGCACTATTCTCTTCTTAAATAGTGCGTATAGCGATAGCATAGCGGGTAGGGCGTTCGCCTTACAAGCGGCCAACATGGCCGACCCGAGTTCAATTCCTCCGCCCCTCTCGGAGAGCCCGGCAAGCTACCGAGAGTATTGGATATGCCAGACACAGTAACAACAAAGTCTCCAATGGAGACGTTACTGGGCCCGCTCGAGCAAATCGACGATCAACGGGAGGGCCTTTACCTTTACCTTTACCTTTTATAAATGAATATACACTGGGGCTGGAGCGATAGCACAACGGGTAGGGCATTTGCCTTGCACGTGGCCAACCTGGGTTTGATTCCCAGCATTCCATATGCCCCGCCCCCCAGCACTGCCAGGAGTAATTCCTGAGTGCACGAGTCAGGAGTGACCCCTGTGCATCGTCAGATGTGACTCCAAAATTTTAAAAAAAAAAAAAGAAGAATACACACTATTCTTTATAAAGATAAACTCACTCTCAGTTTTCTGCTGAGAGGATTTTGGCTTAATCTGCCACAGCTGAACTTGACTGGTTTCCTTATTGACTTATGTCTCCTTTGCTGGGTTCACCTAAGCACACGTCTGAGAAATTTCACAGCAACCAGAGAGAAGAATGTGACCAAGGAGGCAGGTTCATTCTCGTGGGCCAGGGGACGGGGTGAGAAAGCAGAAGAGGACATGCCTCTGAGGGCTCTTCTTAGAAAGTGATGCATTAGGGGGCAGGGAAGAGGGTTCGAGCAGTAGAGCCCAGTACATGCAAGACCCTGAACTCAGTCCCCAACACCACATCGCTTAACTCCAACCCCAGAACAACCCAAAATGCCCCAATTTTTTTTATTGAATCACCATGAGATACGGTTACAAAGCATCCATGTTTGAGCTTCAGTCACACAATGATCAAACACCCATTCCTCCACCACTGCTCATTCTCCACCACCAATGTCCCCAGTATACCCCCCTCTCTACCTCTCCTCCTGCTTCCATGGCAGACAATTTCCCCCATACTCTCTCTCTCTACTTCTGTGCATTATGGTTTGCAATACAGATACTGGGAGGTTATCCTGTTTGGTCCTTTATCTACTTTTAGCATATATCTCCCATCCTGAACAATTCCTCCAACCATCATCTTAGTGATCTCTTCTGTATTCCAGCTGCCTTCTCCCCCAGCTCATGCGACAGGCTTCCAACTATGGGGTCACTGCACTGCATCGTCCTCCCAATTTGCTCAAGCAGACACCAGTAATGTCTATTGTGAGACTTGTTGTTACCATTTTTGGCATATCCAATACATCACGGGTAGCTTGCCAGGCTCTGCTGTGCGGGTGGCATACTCTCAGTATCCCTTGCCGGGCACCCCGAGAGGGGTGGAGGAATCAAACCCGGGTCAGCTGCATGCAAGGCAAATGCCCTACCCGCTGTGCTCTCGCTCCAGCCCAACTATGGGGTAGCCCCTATTTTTTAAAATGATGCATTAACAATCAGAATCTGTTCCTAGTTATTGTGGGGAGCCATACCCAGTGATGCTCAGGGGTCACTCCTGGCTCTTCACTCAGGAATTACTCCTAGAACTGCTCAGGGGACCATATGGAATGCCAGAGATAGAACAATTGTTCACCTGTGCGAGGCAAATGCCCTCCCCATTGTACTATCACTCCTGCCCTGCTTCCTAACTATGTTATAAGTCCATACTATAAGAGGGGCTTCACTAAGAGAGTTTGCTTGCCGTCCCAACGATACCCCAAGTCGCCGCCCATGAATGGCCTTTCTGGCTCCTGATCAAGCTGCTTAATGGCCATGATCCCAGAGACTTGGGAACAAATCTCAGAACCCAGCAGGTTTTGGCAGAAATCCCTCCAGATTTAATTGTTAAAACTTCAGAATTCCAAAATCGTTTGGCCACTACTGCACCCACGCAACATCATATGTTATTCATAACCAGCAATAGAAAAGAAGATCTGAGTGTTGGGGTAAAATCCCAAATAATAATGGGGGGTCTGATGTCAAAATATTGAACGTAACCAAAGTAGAGAGAGAGTAATGTAGAAATCATCTGCCCGACAGGTAGGGGGAAGGTGGGGGATGGGTATATTGGGATCTTGGGGGTGTGGATAATGGGCACTGGTGAAGGTACGGGTGTTTCATTGTATGACCGAGACTTAAACCCGAAAGCTTTGTAACTGCTCTCATGGTGATTCAATAAATAAAATTATAAGAAAAAAAAGTAAGGTGGAGTTCATGCCCAATTCAATCAGCTATACTAGTGGCTGAATAAATAGCAGTATTCCTACATTGAGAGAGAGAGAGAGAGAGAGAGAGAGAGAGAGAGAGAGAGAGAGAGTTTCCTTGCTTCCACCTGCCCTGCACACAGAGCCACGGGCCTGCTGATCAAGGTGGTAGAGCAGGGATTCAACCTTTCTACACCTGGGGACCCACATCAGCCTGCAGGCTAGTGGTTGGAGGACGCTGGTCTCAAATCACCGCTCAGTTCCCACCAAAATACCTGCAACTCGTCTCCAGGAAGGAGAGGAGATAGAGTCCCCCACGCCAGGGTGTCACCCACTCTTGTTCACACCGCATTGGCCAGCCTTGGTCACATGGCACACTAAAGCAGCATCCTTGGGTCACATGGCACACCAAAGCAGCACCTGGGTGCTATAGTCTATCGAGGCAGCTGGGACCCCAACTAGAGCAGGGAGCTGCCTGTCACTAAAGGAAGAAGAGAAGAAGGACCATTGGAGAGCAACCAGAGCTGCCAGCCCAGGGGGGCGGTGGGCAGCAGAGACAGGAGCGCTGGGGGCTTATCGCTGACTTTGACAAAGCCCTTTAACAAAGAGGAGCTCGGAGCTCGAAAGCAGCTCGGGACCCGGGAGAGAATGACAAGCCCCGTGGAAGGCTCTTCTGGTTTTCATTATCACCAGGCACTGGTGATTCTAATGATGTCAGGGATCAAACGCTCCTCCCCACTGGGAGAGGCTGTTACATCCGCAGAGCCCCTCTGGCCCCCGCGCCCCTGTCAAGATAGGAAGCGCCAGAGGAGACGTCAAAGAGATTCAGACCCCAAACGGACTCCTCCCTCCCGACTCACACACAGGCACACACATGCATGTGTACACAGGTGCTCCGAGACACGGGTGTGCACACACAACCGTGCATGCATAGGCACACGCTCACACATGTTCAGGCTTGCGGTATCTGTGTGCACACATGCACAATATGTGTGAGAATGCATGCACACAGAGGCACAGACTCACACATGTATACGTGTATGCACAGAGATATACACAGGTACATATAATCATGCACTCACGCATACATGCACATAGAGACACATGCACAGCACATGCGTGTACACATGCTTATGCACACGTGCATGTGTGTACATGTATATGCTCACACAGAAGTAGCACTGTAGCACTGTCCTCCCGTTGTTCATCGATTTGCTCGCGCGGGCACCAGTAACGTCTCCATTGTGAGACTTGTTACTGTGTTTGGCGTACCGAATACATCATGGTTAGTTTGCCAGACTTTGCCATGCGAGCGAGATACTCTCGGTAGCTTGCCGGGCTCTCCGAGAGGGACGGAGGAGTTGAACCGGGGTCGGCCCGGGATGGCTGCGTGCAAGGCAAGTGCCCTACCCGCTGTGCTATATAAACATGATCACGGTCCTCCCGTTGTTCATCGATTTCCTTGAGTGGGCCCAGTAACGTCTCCATTGGAGACTTTGTTGTTACTGTGTTTGGCATATCAAATACGTCACGGGGAGCTTGCCAGGCCCTGCCGTGTGGGCAAGATACTCTCAGTAGCTTGCCAGGCTCTCCGAGAGGGGTGGAAGAATCGAACTCGGGTTGGCCATATTGGCTGCATGCAAGGCAAACGCCCTACCGCTGTGCTATCACTCCAGCCCATATAAACATATAAAGGTAAAAGGTAAAGGCCCTCCCGTTGATCGTCGATTTGCTCGAGCGGGCCCAGTAACGTCTCCATTGGAGACTTTGTTGTTACTGTGTCTGGCATATCGAATAATCTCGGTAGCTTGCCGGGCTCTCCGAGAGGGGCGGAGGAATCGAACTCGGGTCGGCCATGTTGGCTGCGTGCAAGGCAAACGCCCTACCGCTGTGCTATTGCTCCAGCCCATATAAACATATATAATTGTTTTATAGTTTTCCTTTGCTGTCCATACTGTGGAGGTTGGGTTTTCCATACAATATTAAAAATATAATTCTTTTCTGTTTTGCTTTTCCTATACTATTGGGGTTGAGTTCCCAAAGTATAACAGGATACGAGAATGTGATTGCACTGTCCCTGACCATTTGGAATAAACGATGACTGCTTGGATGGCCAAGCTGGGAATCTGTCATAGCAGGCACCATAAGCAGGAGGGCTGTGCAAAGGCTACAAAGAACAAAAGCAGGGGCTTACAGCGAGTAAGGCGTTTGCCTTGCACGCAGCCAACATGGCCGACACAGGTTCGATTCCCAGCACCCCACATGGTCCCCTGAGCACCGCCAGGAATAATTCCTGAGTGCATGAGCCAGGAGGAACCCCTGAGCATCGCCGGGTGTGACCCAAAAAGCAAAAAAAAAAAAAAAAAAAGAACAAAAGCACTGGCCAACAACTTGGAAATAAAAAACAGAAGTGCACACGTGAACTTAGCGCCACACATACACATACAGAGGCACGTGCACAACAAATGCATAAATGCATACACATGCGTGTATATATGTACATGCATACGTGTTCACCCAGAGGTGCACACATGCATTCAGCGATACACACACAGAGGCACATGCACAACACATGCATGTACACACACGGGTGTGTACATGCCTGCATCTATGCACACACACACAGAGAAGTGCAGGTGAGCATTTAGAGGCACACTTATGCACAGACACACACACAAATACACATGCACACTCTCACAGATCTCTCCGTCCTGGCTGATATTCCTTTGTCGTTGATGAGTAAACCCCGACCTTGACCCCAGTGCGTTCTGGTGTTGGAGGTTTAGATCTTTGTTCAAATCCAGGCCCTGTCACTCCTTACACCTCTAGGCCACTGGTGGGTGGGCGCTGAGGGCAGCGCACATCCAGTTGTGTTGCAGAGGTGAGGCCCCAGGGGAGGCCAGAGGTGAGGCCCTGGGGGAGGCCTGCTGGCATGCGCCGTCTGAGCCTATAGTCTGGAGCCGTGCATGGGAGCTCGAGTTCCTGACGAATTCCTCAGCCACGTCACTTGCTGCTGTCCAGCGCCCAGGCCGAGAGGGTTTGATGGGGGAACGTGTTTTCCCTCTCATTTTAGTGGCTGCACATAGCACCATGAACCCAACATAAGGGGAGCCACCAGGTTTGCAGTTGGCGATTTCCCCCTTGGTGGTGGTGCTCAGGATCCAACTCCGGGCAGCAGAGACACGAGACGTGTGCTCTACGTCTGAGCCACTTCCCTAACTTAACTAATTTTTAAAACAAAAAAACACATCGTGATTGCGCATTACATGAGCTGGTAATTCACCCTCTCCCTTCTCTTTCGCAAAGGCTAAGTAGTGTGATAAGAACAAGAGCTAACAGTTTTCATCTGGACCCCGAGACCGTAAGGCCAATGAGCCAAAAGAGCACAAAATGTCTAGAGTTGAACACACCACCTGTCCCATAACAGTTGTTCAATAAACACTAGCTGGACACATGAATAATTTGGTTCTTCCGCTGTGCCAGGCATCGTGCTGGGTGATTTGTGGCCATTATTCCCATGAATTGTCACTTAAGGACTAACCTTAAGTGGTTCCTATCATTAGTTCCACTTTACAGATAGGAAAATCAAGGCTCCTGGAGGTGAAACATCTTACTGAGTGGACTTTATCCAGAGGTGTCTAGAGTTGGGGAGAGAGTACAGGGTTGAAGGTGTTTGCCTTGCAAGTGATCAGGCATTGTGTATGGCTCCCCTGAGCACTGCTAGGAGTGAGCCCTGAGCACAGAGCCAGGAGTGAGCCCTGAGAACAGATCCAGGAGTGAGCCCTGAGAACAGAGCCAGAAGTCAGCCCTGAGCACAGAGCCAGGAGTCAGCCCTAAGCACAGAGCCAGGAGTCAGCCCTGAGCACAGAGCCAGGAGTCAGCCCTGAACACAGAGCCAGGAGTCAGCCCTGAGCATAGAGTCAGGAGTGAGCCCTGAGCACAGAGTCAGGAGTGAGCCCTCAGCACAGAGCCAGGAGTGAGCCCTGAGCGCAGATCTGCTCTTCCCACTCTGAATTGTAGGATCAGCCAACTCTGGCTGCAGGCTCCATCCTGCTCTCTACCATTGCTTGTAGGATCTTGTGTTAAGTAGCTAAAACAAAATTTAAAAATTCAAATAAAAGACTGTGTCTGGCCAAGGATGGAGCTCAACGATAAAAACACTTGCCTTGCATGTGCCTAGATAAATTTTTCCCCAACAGTAATATATTTTTCCCCCAACACTACAAGGGGGAAAAAAAGATTCAAAGAATTTTCCTTTGACAGAGAAAACTAGCAATTCCCATTTCTGTGTCCCTTTCCAAAGGCGTCGTGGCACGGGCCCTGCTCCAGTGGTTTGTGTGTTCCGTGTGGGCGCTTTGGGACTAACTCTGTAGAACTCAGGAGCCCCAGAGCCCTTTCAGTTCCCAGAACCAAACCCATCCCCTCTCGGCACCTTCCCGAGAAACCAGGCAGGGTTCCCCTGCATGCAGAGAGAGGGTAGGGTCCCTTTCAGGATGTTGAGTTCAAGGGACAAAACTCTGGGAGAAAGTCATCAGGATGAATCATTTCTTTTCTTTTTTTTTTCTAAATTGCACCCGGTTCCAAAAAGCTGCCTCTGATTCCACATTAGCATCTCTGTTTTGGGCTTGAATGCTGAGAATGTTTCAAGGGGCAAATGCCCCTGAGAAAGGAAGCTTATTACTTGCTTAATAGCAGTGAAAGAAGGCGGCGTGGTGTTTAGCAAAAGCCAATGAAGCGAGGAAATGGTGCCCCGTATCCCCAGATGCTTGAACGCCAAGGCTCAGGCCAGTTTGCTCAGATCAACACCAGCTCAGCCCCCGTCCACCCCTGCCCCCACCCCACCCCGAGTTATCCCAGCTCCCGCCAGCCTCCACAAACTCCCCACTGCCAGGCACGAAAGGCTAGAACCGGCGCCTGCTGGCTGGATCCCAGAGAGTCAGAGATCAGGATGAGGATGGTCAAGTTCACGCCGAGAATCGTTGATTGCGCTTTATCCTTTTAAATATGTGTAAGTCATCGAGAGCTCTGGAGTCGGAGCCATTGACTGCATCGATCTCTGCCAAGCCGGGGAGCAGGGCTGCGGCGCAGACTGCAAAACGCTGAAAATAAAGATGTTATCCGTGGACAGTGTGGCGCCTAGCCGCTGGCCCCACCCGAACGCAGGTTCCCTCGGAAATCGAAGCGTGCCAGTCAGCCACTGAAAAAAAGCGCTTCTGCAACCCCGCCTGGACATCAGCCCCACGCAGCCGGGGATCCGGCACGGGGTCCCGCGTGGTGGTGAGACTTTCTGCAGCGGGCAGAGGTGTCCCCAGAGTGAATCAGATTTCCAAAGCCCTGGTAGCAAATCTGGCTTTCTTATCAAGAGCAACACCAGGGGCTGGAGCGATAGCACGGTGCGTAGGGCGTTTGCGTTGCACACGGTCGACCAGGGTTCGACTCCCAGCATCCCATATGGTCCCCTGAGCACCTCCAGGAGTAATTCCTGAGTGCAGAGACAGGAGTAAGCCCTGTGCATCACCAGGTGTGACCCAAAAAGCAAAAAAAAAAAAATTCTAGGGGGTTGAGGGGGCGATCTGGCTGGGCAGGGACCCTCCCCTGAGTCACATTTTGGGGGGAAAACTATTTGGGTGGGAGGAAGACCCCCAAAGATATTCAGAAGGCCCAGGTCCCCACTAGGAATTCTCAGCCAACTAGCTGACGTTCCATGCAAGGATTCGGTGAAGGATTTGGTACTGTGACCCCCTTTCCCCCACCCAGTGGTGCTGGGGGACCAAGTCTAGGCAGATGTCCAGACTCCCCTGCTATCCCCCAAGCTGGGGGAAAACCTTTAGACATCCTTTTATTTTCTTGGGGGCTTCCACAGTCTCCTCTGTCGAATGGGAACGGCTGCTGGGCAGTGGGGGGTGGGGGGAAGCCCTTATGCTAAATGTGGGGGCATTTCCACCTTCCAAGCACCCAGGGGTGAGGGGGCTCCAATCCCAGGATTCTATGTGGCAGAGGGCCCCTGTCTTCCCAGCTCTGGCATCTTACAGAGGTCAGTCTCTTGTTGACAACTGAAAGGAAAGGCTGAGAGCAAGGCACAAAGTCAAACACGCAGATCCCAGGATAAATGAGTCGCTTGGCCCGGCCCCCAATGAGGGTCGTGGGGCTGGAGAGATAGCACAATGTTTGCCTTGCATGCTGCCAACCTGGGTTCAATTCCCAGCATCCCATATTGTCCCCTGAGCACCGCCAGGAGTAATTCCTGAGTGCAGAGACAGGAGTAACCCCAGAGCATCGCTGGGTGTGACTCAAAAACCAAGTGAATGGCGTTTGACCCCATGAGACAGATAACCCTCTTCCAGATCTCCTAGAGGTAGGACTGAATATATCAGCACCCTCTTCCTCAGTGCCCCAGACCTTCTTGAACCCACCCTGGAGATGCCCTCCCGAGGTGCCCAATGTATCCCACCCCCGAAAGAGGCCCTGTGTAAGCTGGGAGGATCTCTCACAGGGGCAAAGCACCCAGTTTGGCACCGAGGGCAAAGCATGACTAGGCTGCTCAGAGGGACAGCGTGAGGCCGTTGGTGAGTGGACGGGTTTGGTAGTTAACCCTTCATTTGCTCATTGATTTCTTCCTTCAACTCTTTGACTAAGCATGTGTTCTAGAACTTTCCATGGCACCGCTATGGAGAGACCACATGAAGTGCCTTGTAGAACTCAGCACCAGTGAAGACAATCCGTAGAATGAACGTGTGCAGGATGTCTGTTCTGGGGCAGTGACGACCTCCAACACAACAAGGAAGCTGGAAGTTAGGTGACAAGGGTGGTCCCAGACTGGTTTCATCCAGATTCAGAACAGGGATCCTGGGGGGAGGGGGGGAGGGAAGAGGGGAGGGGGGAGGCGGGCAGTGAGAGGCTAGAGCTTTTGCCTTGCACAGAGCTGAGCCAGGTTCAACCCCCGGCACCAGAGAGAGTCCCCCCATCCCCGCCAGGAGTGATCCCTGAGCACAGAGCACAGAGTAAGCCCTGAGCATGGCCCAGTGTGGTCCAGACAACAGGAAACTGGGTTCTGATTGGGCATCTGGGTCCAGAGTCCATTTTGGCCTCCTGGGGCCAAGTGGCTGGGTGGAATAAGGGAGCAACTCATTTGCAGCCTGGAATGTTCCCACACCCTCACCCCACGGGGCAGGAACCTGCCTCTGGCCTGAATGAGGACGGTTCGGCTGTGACCCGTGTCCCAGGCAGAACCGGAGCAAGAAGGGGCCGAGAGACCAGGGCAGTTTGCTTAGCCAGTGGCAGTGCTGAGTTCCAGGAGCGAGGCAGGACGGGGTGAGGGGTGGCCCAGGGAGCTCAGCCAGCCCTGCAGAGCCTCTTCCCCGCCGTCCTCACTGCTGATGCCCCTAAACTACTCGCCGGCTCCGAGAGTCGGTCCCTGCCTCTGAGATATGGGACGTTGTGCAAGAAAACAGGTGGAGCCAGGAGCCTAGAGCCAGGCAAGTTCCCGGCCATGGGTTCCTGGGCAGGCGCCAGGCCACACCAGCCCTCCAGAGTGGCCCGGTTAAGAGTCCAACTATCCTGGTCCAAATGTCTCATTGCCACAAACTGGATGTCCTGGATTAGGTTCTTCTGCCTTTTGCTTTCCTTCATGTTGATTTTTTTGAGGGGGGATAGGGGCGCCTTGGGGACTCCTTGGGGACTCTGGCCTCTGTGCCCCACATCTACCTCCTGGTGAAGATTTTGCTGGCCTTCCCAAGCATGTGTGCTAGCTGTGATGCCCCCTGCTGGAGCCTTAGCGTCAGCGCACCCCAGACACAGAGTGGCTTGGCTGGGTTCCCCTGACAGACAGCACCCTTGGGAGCAGGAGGTGTATTCAGGGACCAGCCTTGGGTCGGGTACCAATATTTCATGCCCCTCTTGATTCATGAACCAACTGGAGATGGGGTTCACAAGCAGAGTGGCAACTGTGCAGCCCCCCAAAATACAAACACAAGGGGCTGGAGCAATAGCACAGTGGGTAGGGCGTTTGCCTTGCACACGGCCAACCCAGGTTCGATTCCCAGCATCCCATATGGTCCCCTGAGCACTGCCAGGGCTGATTCCTGAGTTCAGAGCCAGAAGTAACCCCTGTGCATCGCCAGGTGTGACCCAAAAAGCAAAAAAATATATATATATGGCTGTGGGGGAAAGGGCTGACCGAGGGACACAGAACAATCCAGACGCAGGGTTTGGTTCTGCTTAAACCACCTCCTGGAACATAGGGGGCATGAGAAGGGAAGCTGGTGTCCTCGCCCTGGGAGCACTGTTGTCCCCAGGCTTTGTCGGGGGGCCAGGCGGGGTGGGGGGAGGACACACACACCCGTTGTCAGCACCGAGCTGAGATCTCAGGCAGCCTGTTAATTGTCTGGGAGCTTCTGTGTCATCCCTCTCGGCTGTTCACATCTCCCAAGTGGGGGTGTCAGAAGTTGGGTGTTTTCGTGACTTTCTCTAGAAATAAGAAAGGCAGGGTGGGAAGTTTATGCAATAAATGGAAGAGGCGTGGCCAGGGATTGGGGGGATCTGGAGAGAAGTAGTGTTGGGTAACTGCCCACAGGTTCACTCAGTGCAGGGAGGCAGCTGCAAAAGCCACAGTAAGGCCTGCGGCGTCCTTCTAGAAGCTTCCTAAGAGCCACACCTTCTGGTACAAGCAAGAGGCTGCAGACGGAACTTATTTTTTTTAATTTTTATTAGTGAAACACCATGAGGTACAGTTGTAGATTTACAATTTTTTGTGCTTGGGTTTCGATTATACAATGATCAAATGCCCATCCCTCCACCAGTGCCCATTTCCCACCACCACGGATCCCAGTATCCCTCCCACCCCCCATCCTCCCTCCCCATCCCACCCTGCCTCTGTGGCAGGGCATTCCCCTCTGTTCTCTCTCTCCTTTTGGGTATTGTGGTCTGCAAAAGAGGCATTGAGTGGCAATCATGTTCAGTCCATAGTCTATTTTCAACTTGCATCTCCCCTCCTGGGAGGATCCTCCAAACACCCTTTATTTCGTGCTCCCTTCTCTATCTGAGCTGTCCTTTCCCCTAGAATGCCCAGCTGGCCTCTAAGCCATGGAGTAATCCTCCTGGTACTGATCTCGGCTATTCTTGGGTATTAATCTCCTATTTTGTTACTTTATGACAGACGGAACTTTTATTGGTTTCCTTTTCTTTTCTTTTTTTTGTTAATTTAAGTTTTTTTTAATTGTGAAATAAAACTTTATGTGTTCACAGCTTCTAAAACTGTTTACAAATTTTTTAGCGATTTGTTTTTTTTTAATTGAAACACTCTAAGATACACAGTTATAGAGCTGATCATGACCGGGTTTCATTCATACAATGTTCCAGCACCCATCCCTCCACATTCCCCACCACCCATGACCCCAGTTCCCCTCCCACCATCCACCCACCCCTGCCCAAACCAAGCCTGTCTCTATGGCAGGCACTTTTCTTATCTCTCTCTCTCTCTCTCTCTCTCTCTCTCTCTCTCTCTCTCTCTGGTTTGCAATAGAGTTTTTGTTTTAGTCTGCATTTCTTAGGGCTTTTGGTGAGTGTTTCTTCCATTTTATTTTACTTTTTGCCTTGTCTGTAGCCACACCCAGCGGTGCTCAGGGCTCCTAGCTCTGTGCTCAGGAATCACTTCCGGCAGGCTCAGAAGGCCCTAAGCCTGGCAGAGGGTCAAACTGAAGCCAGCCACATACTAAGCAATTGCTTCCCCTGTACCATCCTCCGGCCCTGCTCCCTGGGGTTTCCCCGTGTGCCTTTCTTGTCCATGGACAAGGGAGAGAGGATGAGGGAGGCCTGTGGGGTCTCATGGGCCTCCACCATGTCCCAGATGGAGTGCCCTCCACAGTTGCCACAGCTTGGCCGGGGCAGGAAAAGGAGGACTATGAGGGGGTGTGTAGCTCCTGGGGGGGGGGGGTCTCAAGGTGGGGAATTGGGCCTCTGCAGGATTCCATCATTCAAGTGGGCAAAAGCGTGGTGACCGCTTTTCCCTAGGGGCCTTTCTCCTGCACCAGCTCCTGAGTCTGGGAGACGGACCCCCACAAGCAGATGCTCTTCCAGGCCTGTCCTTGGAATCTAGTATCCGGGGACTTCCATGCATGGGGTCACTCATTCCTCTGCAACCCATGTGCTTGGGCTGCAGCTGTGCTCCTCGGTGCAGTGGCCTATGTTTCAGGGATGTTGAGGAGGAAGAGGAGGAGGACAGACGGACACCCCGTGTCCATGCTCAGGGAGACAGGCTTCCCACCCCCCACCTCCACCCCCCACAGTCTGTGCCACAGTACTGAGGTAGCACCTTAAAGTGGGTTCCCTGACAAGAAGGGCCACAGAGGCCCAGGAAATGTCCAGGGAGCTTGTTGAATAAAGGGATTGTCAGGAAGAGAGGGGGTTCACGGAAAAAAGTCGGGAGCAAGGGAAACCAGGCGCCTCTGTGTGCCAACTGGAAATTCCCAAGCATGGGAATCCGAATGATGACACCCAGCATGCCTTGGACACCCAAAAAAGTCAACGGGGCTGCATTTTTTTTTCAAATGGGAAGCAATGGGTGAACAGGTATCAGGACTTCGATTATACTGGTAGTATGGGCAAGAAGTCGAGCCATAGATCCAAAACACAGACTCAACAACACTGCAAACAGGAGCTTCTTTAACTGGATATTACTATCGCTCTTTAACTGGGTATTACTATCGCTCCAGCTCCTAGCAATAACTTCGTAAATCACAGTTCTTTGATATTTTTTAAGGGAAAATAGTTCTTTCTTCTCCCTTGCTCTCCTTTGTTGTCGATGCAATGAGCCAAGGTTACGCCCATGATAAGTAGAAAGGTCTGAACCCTTGTCACTCTCTGAATAAAAAACAAGAGGAAAAAGGGGCCCTTCACTGGTGCCAGAATGGCCCAGATATAGACACTTGACTCTGTGTCAAAGAGAAGAAAGACGGAAGCTATGGCGTGGGGTCACCTATGTCCTGGGGCACAGGTAGGGAAGGTGGGCATGAAAGCACTGCCCATGATGTCCACACTCACCTCTGGGTCATGACCAGCAGGGCAGAGTCAGGTAACAGCTATCTGGGGTCCACGTGGCCTTATTGCCCTGTTCACGGAGACTAATCACACTCATTGAGAATGGGTTTGGGTCTCGGCTCCAGAATTGTCGCCCTCAACTTAGACCTCTTAGTAGACTTAGAGGAGCCAGATGTAGTGACTTCAGCCTTCCTACATGTTGATGCAAAGGAATTCCTGAGAGAGTGGTGGACACGGCTTCCATGTCTTAACTGATAAATGTTTCATCATTGGCAAGTCATTGGTGATCGATGGTTCTCCAGATAGAAACTTGCTAGAGATTCGAGTGCAATCTGCTGGCGTTTTCTCGTTTCATGGGAAACTGGCGTTGATGTGTTCTGATCATGAGAAGACTGTAGTTGTTCAAGCTTGTATTATCCTCTCCCACGCCCCCCGCCCATGATAGGCTCCAGGAAGTTCCTATCTCTATAGGATGGTGAAGCACAGGAACTGTTTTAATTCTTCTCATTAAGTTATTTGCCTTTTCTTTCTTTTCTTGGCTTTGTTATTTATTTCTTTTGTATATCACCTTAAATCTTTTTGTGGTAAGAAGGGGAATATCAATAAAGAAAATTATAAGCTTCAAAAAAGAGAAAGAAAAGAAAATTACAAGCTTCAAAGCTATAACCCCACTTCTATTTGATATTTACTTTAGAAATTTTATATCCATCAGTGTCAAGGCATAAAAAAGTTGAATCGTGATTAAATATACTATTACTGATCGTTTTTATAAAAATGTTAAGTTTTGGAACCATGGCCAAGAATGAAAATCCAGGCAAATATCATTTATACTGGAAAATTCCATCCTACCACAAATCCAGGGCCTGACTACTGCCATCAGAAAGATTTTCTGCTTAATATAAAACAGGGATGTTTCTCATCACTGGGATGCACTTGCCAAAAAACTTCTGCCTCTTTTCCTGTTGGACTTTAAAACGCAGAGACAACTGCTTGTCAAAATGCTTTGTCCAGAGCCAGGTGTAGCCAGGTCTAACAGGATAAGTTTGGGATTTTGGTCCCCAACTCAAAAACCTGCAGGAAGCACCTGGACAGTACCTTGTTTATTGCAAAAGTCACTTAAAGAATGCAAACCCCATCCACTTCTCCTTTGCCTCCTTCTTGGGGGCTTCAGGAATTGGGCGTCCACATATCCAGGTGTGGTTCAAGGACCTGGTCCTGCATCTACTTAAGACCCAGCCGAATATTTCTGTTGTTGGTAAATCCCACATATATTATTATTATTATATCATATTATATATTATATAGCACAGCGATAGGGCATTTGCCTTGCACGCAGCCAACATGGCCGACCCGAGTTCGATTCCTCCGCCCCTCTCGGAGAGCCCGGCAAGCTACCGAGAGTATTCGATATGCCAGACACAGTAACAACAAAGTCTCCAATGGAGACGTTACTGGGCCCGCTCGAGCAAATCGATGAACAACGGGAGGGCCTTTACCTTTACCTTATATAATATATATTATATGTTATGTATGTGGAGTCTGGGATGTGCGTGTCTGCGTGTGTGGTATATGACATGCGAATGCTTTGTGGTAGGTGTGGTGTGTACGGTGTGATGTGTGTGGTGGGTGTGGGTGTGTAGCGTGTGTGATATGTAAGTGGTAAATGTGCATGGCACTGGGATTAGTGTGTGGGGTGTGTAGTGTATGTGTGGTGTGTATGTGTGTGTGGCAGTGCCCGCGTCTTGAGTATAGTGTGTTTATAGCATGTGTGTGGGGTGTGTGTGTGTGTGTGTGTGTGTGTGTGTATGCCCACAACCTCCGCCTTTGATGTTGAAGTTATAGAGTTAGTAATCAGGTAGTCCATATGCCGACATCATTTGGAGCACTGCCCACCAGTGAGAGTTGGGGGGGGACAGGGGAGAGAAAGAGAAAAGACCCCAAGTCTGTAAGATCTCCGAGGTGGTTTTCCATGTCTTTACTAAAAATAAACCAACAATTCGTCAAGACAGCGAGAACCTAAATTTTGGAAAGGTTAATAATTTCTTAAATCTGTACCCTGGGTGTATTAGTGTACCTTGTACTTTTCTCTGACATCCCCTGAAGAATCTTATTTTTTAATAATAGCCGTAATAAATGTCCACTGAAGGAAAATTAAAGATACAGGTAGAAAGGGAGAGGTAAGGGGCTGGAGCGATAGCACAGCGAGTGGGGCATTTGCCTTGCATGCGGCCAACCCGGGTTTGATTCCCAGCATCCAATATGGTCCCTTGAGCACCGCCAGGGGTAATTCCTGAGTGCAGAGCCAGGAGTAACCCCTGTGCATTGCTGGGTGTGACCCAAAAAGCAAAAAAAAAAAAAAAAAGAAAAGAAAAGAAAGGGAGAGGTAAATGGGTGTGATTATTAACTTCGTGGGAACATTCATGTTTTGTACACAAATCACAAATCTAAATGGGAGCCACTCGCCAGCCAGGTCCAGCCCCTCCTGGTGTTTATGAATAAAACTTTATTGGTCGGTCAGACCCATCTGTTTACAGACTAGCGGAACCTCACTGGATGGCTGGTGGCTTCGTGGAGGGGCCGCATGTGGATCTCACACCACCAGGTCTATAGCACCTGTCAGTACCACGTGAGACTCATATATCCGCTCTCCTAGTTTGAAATCATAATGAATCCACAGGAAGTAATTTTTTTTTAATTCTCCAGGCTCATTCTCCCCTCTTCCCACCTTTTCTGGGGAAGGCTGAGCCCAAATTTGGGCCAATGTCAAAACTACAACTCGTTTCCACCTTGCCAGTTCACAAAGTCATTTGTGATGATCAATCAAACGCACATACAACACGATGCCTTTGACGCTCAAGGTGACCGTCACAAAAACTCCTCAACCAACAGAGCAGAAGGGGGCTCCCCGAACATTGCTGAGAACCTTCTAGAAGTCAGCTATGATCCCATCAACTGGGAAAACCCAGGACTAGCCCCTCTCACTTGCCAATCCCTCCTAGATCATGGGGTCCTGTGTTTTCTTTGACATGCACTTACAGCCCTTTCTCACTGTGTCCTTCCTACATCCTCATCATCTTGACACTTTAAAAAAAAAAAAAGAAAGTGTGTGAATGAAGTCCAGCTGGGGAATCAGAGATGACAGGACGTTGATAAGGTCCAGGGGTTTCTTGGCCCCTTCGAAGCTGGCGATTAAAGAGAAAAGTGACGTTCAGTTTATCCCAGTGTGTTTATCTGATGTGTCTGGGATTCGTCGGCAGTGTTCACACTCCTTCCTCACAGCGTTCCTGGCCTTGCTGGGAAGGGCCGGGTGGGGAATGGGATTGTCAAGCATCCTGGCTAAGTAGAGGATAAGGATGCTTGGGTTCCTTGGCAAACTGTGTCAGAGGGAGGCGGCATCGCCTCACCTTCCTAGGGATTGCATCCTGGCCTGTGTCTGCCTGGACAGCCTCTCAGGACACCCCCCAGAGCAGCGTGGATGGAGTTGGGAAGGAAGAAGAAGTTGGCAGGAATGAGAAGACAGCGTGGTGGAGAGAAGCGTGTGGAGGACCTCGCAAGGAAGATCATCACCAGCCTCAGGAAACCTCCAGAAGATGAGACTTTGCCTGTGCCCCGGGGAGGATCAGGGCCCTCAAGCACACACTGGCAGCCGGTGCAAGTGAGAAGGTGGGGACCATGAGGCCTGGAAAGCAGGACCCACCATGGCCCCTGTGACCCAGCCACAGCCCCAGCAGGAGAGGCGGGGACAGGAGAAGCCCGTGGAAGTCAGAAGAACCTGCAGAAAGGGGCCTGGAGGGAGGGGGAGGGGAGCACTCCATGCGCCTGTCACTCAGAGCTGGTGGGGGGGTGGTCTCTGCTCCCCCAAACACTCCAAGGGCTGGGAGAAAAGAGAAAGAGAAAGTTGGGGTCCAGGAGGTGTCGTGCATGAGAAGTGTGGTGTGTTTTAGTATGTGTGTATGTTGGAAGACTAGGGTGTGTGGTCTGTTGTAATTGTATAGTACTGTGGCTGTGTGTGATGTGTCTGTGTTATACCTGCGGTGTCTGTGGTATGTGCATGTCTGTGTGTGTGGTATATGATGTGTGAATGCTTTGTGGTAGGTGTGGTGTGTATGGTGTGATGTGTGTGGTGGGTATAAATGTGCGGTGCGTGTGTGTGTGTAGTGTGCATGATGTGTATGTGGTGAATGTGTGTGGCACTGGGATTAGTGTGTGGGGTGTGTAGTGTATGTGTGGTGTGTATGTGTGTGCATCTGGTGACGTCCACGTGTTGAGTATAGTGTGATTATAGTGTGTGTGTGTGTGTGTGTGTGTGCCCACAACCGCCATGCCCGCGGTTGTCCACCCTGCTTGTTGTGGGCCAGAATTAGCTGCCCTTCGGTTTCCTGGGGGGATCCGAGGAACCCCCCCCCTCTGTCCTCACTGGCTCCCGGGGGCTCCATGCCCCTCGCCAGCTCCAGCTGCACCCCCTATAGGGAGCACAGCACCTCCTGGGAGCCGTCAGGGTCAGAACATGCCACGCTGCCTGGACAAACCACCAGGGTTGTGCGGGTCTGGTGAAACCGCCTGGGGGACACTGAGCTCCTCCTGACAGTGGAATGAAGACGTCCGTTGGCAGGAAGGCTGCGTCTCCTGGGGCCCAAGAACAAGGCCACGAGTTTAGAACACATCAGAGCCTTTGCACGGTCACGTCAACCGGGAGAGAGACGGGAGAAGGGTTGAGTGAAGAATGGGATAAACAGCAACCCCAACACACATACACACGCACATGCACAGACACACGCCCTCACGCAGGCACCCCCAACATACACACTCACTCACACAAGCACGCACACATATGCACACGCATACAAGCACACACATGCACATGGGCACAAGCACACATGCACACAGACACATGCATACATGCACACACACGCACACACACAGGCACATATAGACTCACACGCATACACAGAAACGCACACATGCACATACTCACACACACACAAACACACATGTATACAATACTCACACACGCATACATAGACACGCACACATGCACACACAGACACACAAACACACATATGCACACACATACACACGCACACACACACGCACACAACACACACACACTCCCTCTTTCTAATCTGGCTCCCAGGCCCCGTGGCAACACTCAGGTACCTGCTGTTACTTCTCACAAAGTTGAGAAGGAAAATCCCTCCCCAGACTCATTTGCCAGACCCCAAAGTTTCCACTGCAAACTGCAGTTCCTAAATGCGGCTCTTAATAAGCCCCGCTATCACATTTGAGCCCAAACAGTGACCTGCTCTGTCGCCTGAAAGAATCTGCAATTAACACGGAGAGTGTAATCAGGATATTAATGGGCTTGGTTTTTAATTCCTATAATATTTTCATCAGCTGGGGGGGAACTTGTTTCAACCTGCTTTAAGCTTGGAAAGTGGATTCTGTGGGTGAGAAGTGACAGGATTTGGGAAAGCTTTTATTTTCTCATCAGGTAAAATGCAAGCATATGGAAGACTCCGTTTGTTTTAAAAGAAACCTTCATTAAGGAATAAAAGGCTGAGCGCGCGGGCCCTCGCCGCACGGCGGCTGAGCGGCGGGGGAGAGGCAAGGCCTTCTAGACAGGGATTTCATGCTCAGCTGCTAAGTGCTGGAGTGATAGCACAGCAGTAGGGCGTTTGCCTTGCATGCAGCCAACATGGCCGACTCGAGTTCGATTCCTCCTCCCCTCTCGGAGAGCCTGGCAAGCTACCGAGAGTATCTCGCCCGCACGGCAGAGCCTGGCAAGCTACCCGTGACGTAGTCAACATGCCAAACACAGTAACAACAAGTCTCATGATGGAGACGTTACTGGGCCCGCTCAAGCAAATTGATGAACAACAGGAGGACCGTGACCATCCAAGGCTGACCTTCTCCTGGTCGCCAATCCCAGGGGCATCAGACTCACCCCACTCCCTCCAACATGGGCAGGGACTCACACCAGGGCCCACTTGGTCTGCAGTTACCAGATCTGAGCCCTGATCACCTCCTGGGTGTGATTCGGTGTCTCCGAGGAAGCAAACACTATTATTTTTAGGGATCAAGATATCCAAGATAGGAAGTCCCGGGGGGGCCGTGAGGACCCCAGCCGCCTATCCAGCTGCCATCATTCCGCCCTGATGCTTGTCCCTCCTGAGGATGCAGGATGGCCAACTGACCCACACACCCAGGTCCACTTGGCGAGCAGGAAAAAGAGCACATTGCAGTTGTTTTATTTGGTTTTGTTTGGGGTCTTTTGGGGTCACATCCAGCAATGCTCAGGGGTTACTCTTGGCTCTGCACTCAGGAATTACTCCTAGAAGTGCTCGGGGGACCCTATGGGATACCGGGGATCGAACCTGGGTTGACCTTGTGCAAGGCAAACGCCCTCCCCTCTGTACCGTTGCTCCAGCCCCAGGAAGAGGGTGTTATCTGGACACTACCCAAAGGAAACGCTGGGGGGAGGATTATCTCCCCATCATATGGATAGGCAGAGACACGTATTCATAGGCAAATGTCAGTAGAATTTACTTAGAGATTCATCTCTTCCTGGCATGGAACTGGCCTGTACTCTTGTAGGAGAGGCTGCCAAGGACTCTGCAAGCTAGAAATTCTCAGACATCAAGGCTCTCGGGTGCTGTTCCATGGGTGGAATTCCTTTCCTTCTCTGGAAACTCAAGTGTTCTGCTTCAGATCATCACCTCATTAGGTAAGGCCCACCTGCATTCTCCACAATGATGCCCTTTGCTTACAACGAACTGGTTTCCATTTATACCCCACACAACACCCCCAGAACATGTGTGTGATTGCGTGTCCAGCTAGCAGAACCGCCAGACACTATGAAGTGCCTTCCCCTGGCCAACAGACCTCTTCGGGGGAAAAACAACCCCTGCCACAGCCATTAGTTTTCAGATGTCGCGGATAAGGAGACATCGGGGTAACCCTCCCAGTCAGAAAGACTGTCTTCCAGCAAGCCCAAGTCAGGAAACGACCCCAGTGCCCCGCAACACCCCCCACTGAGCTCAACCCCCTACGGTTGAAGTGGTGAAAGGTCAACTATTTGATTGTCCAAAACCCTTGGTCTTGGATGCAGTCTAAAATTACGGAGCAGTGGGGAAGTAGAGGCAGACAAGAGGTGGCATAGGAAGCAGCCTGGTGAAGAGTTTGGAGCTCTGTGGTAGGGTGTAGTGACTTTGGAAATAACAGCATAAACTTGACACCGTTTAGCCCTGTCACCTAAACTATAATGAGAATAATGATAAAGGGTGTGACCGTTTCATCCAGTCCCTGTTGGAGGCCATCAGCAACACCCAGGGGGGAGGGGGCAGGACAGAGTCAGCCGCTCCCTAGGCTCATCCAGGACCTGTTTATGAGACACTCAAGGAGGACTCCGCGGGAGGGGCGGGGGTCCACACCCAGGCGCTGCCCACATTCAATTCTTGTTCCTTGTGACCAAAGCCAATGGAAAAACGTGGACTCCCCGCATGAAAAATCTCATTCTCCCTCTGTGCGTGGCTTTTTGATTTAGAGGTGAACTGTGCAATGCTTATTTATTTATTTATTTATTTATTGCTTTTTGGGTCACACCCGGCGATGCTCAGGGGTTACTCCTAGCTCTGTACTCAGAAATTACTCCTGGCGGTGCCGGGGGACCCTATGGGATGTCGGGGGTCGAACCTGGGTTGGCCGCATGCAAAGCAAACACCCTACCTGCTTTTTTAAGTGTCCCCAAAGTAAATTCTCTTGACAGGAGCTGAAGAAGTGGAAGGGTATGGAATGAAAGAAGTGCGAGGGGGTTCGGTGATGCCTGAGTGACTCTTAAGAAAACAGTGGCCCAAAGCCGTGATCCACTGAGGCTGCTAGCCCAAGGGCTGGGCTGGGAAAGCTTGCCAGCCTCAACACCCCAACTTCATCCCTGGAAGGTGGGGACCACCTGCACCTGCGTCAAAGGGCCTGTGAGTGAAGTCAGCACTCGGGCAGAAGCATCTACCAGCATCTCTGTTGGTCTGGCTGCGGCCTTTCCCCCAAACAGGGGGAATGGGCCTGGGCTGGGAGGAAGTGTCTTTCCTTGTGGGAGGGGAGAAGATTTGGGGCCACACCCATGTCTGGGGGTCACTCCCAGCGTTACTCCAGGGTCCCAATGTGGTAGCAGGGATCAACAGTGTTGGGAACCCAACGGGGGTGAGCCCTTAGCGAGGCAAAGGCCCTAACCCCGCTGCTGTCCCTCCAGCTTCAGAACCAACTGAGGCTTTGAAGATCATTATCTGTGACACGGAGCCGGCTGGTCTTCCCAGACTGAGGTTTCATCCACAACAACTCCCAGGAGAATGGATGGGATTCCTGCTGGAATTCGCTCGCCAATCCTAGTGGAATGACTTGGGCACCGCTGGTTAAATGACTTAATCAACTTTGCGAGAACTGACAGGGAGGGGTTGGAAATCACTGTGGGGAAGGGGCTCTTCTGTCCCCAAGGGAATGACTGGCCAGGGCAGTGGGAGAAGCATGCTGAAAGTAGACTATGGACCGAACATGATGGCCACTCAATGCCTCTTTTGCAAACTGCAACACCCAAAAGGAGAGAGAGAACAAAAGGGAATGCCCTGCCACAGAGGCAGGGTGGGATGGGGGGGGTGGGGGGTGGGAGGGATACTGGGATCCGTGGTGGTGGGAAATGGGCACTGGTGGAGGGATGGGTCTTGATCATTGTATAACTGAAATCCAAGCACAAAAATTTGTAAGTCTACAACTGTACCTCATGGTGTTTTTTAATAAAAATTTTTTAAAAAATCGAGGGCAAACTGCTGGGCTCTAGAGGCTGGAGGGCAGGGGTGCAGCGCACAATCCCCTCGCCCCCAGACCCCTCCACCAAGAAGCCCCCAGCACCCGATGCCAGCGGTGCTTATACACATCCCAGGAGGTCTGCTGTGTGCGTGTGTGCTTCATGCCCTGCAGTGTAGACAGAACCGGGCAGGCCTGCCAGGAGCTCCTGGACAGGGGCACTGTGTCCTCAGTTTCCTCACTCAGAATTCCTGGCGGATAACTTGAGAGAGAGAGAGAGAGAGAGAGAGAGAGAGAGAGCTAGAACACACCTCAATATATAGGGCCAGGAAGACTAGTCAATGGTTGGAGCTTGCCACAAGAGTGTGTGTGTGGGGGGGGGGGGGGGGGGATTGGGGGGGAGGAGGGACTGACAAAAGACAGTTAGGATAGAGAAAGGGTCACCATGAGAATAACAGTTGTAAATGACCATTTTGAGCAGGAACTGAGTGTTGGAAGCAGGTAAATGGATCACTCGATCACTTGACTTCCCATTAATCGTTGATTTGCTTGAGCGGGCGCCAGTAACGTCTCCATTTGTCACTGTCGCGTGCTAGTGTAGCCCAATGGCATCTGTTCGTTTTAGGAACACGAAGAGCCTCAAACCGATAAATGGATATACTTGATAAAAGTTTCATTATTTGTATTCATAAGGCCCAAAATGTGAGAGAGAGAGAGAGAGAGAGAGAGAGAGACAATGAGAGAAAGAGAAAGAGAGACAGTGAGTGAAAGAGAGAGGGGGAGCGGAAAGTGCCTGCCATAGTGGGAGGCAGGGGGTTTGGGGGGAGTCTGAGGGCGAGAGGGAAGCGGTGACCGTGGGTGGTGGGAAAAGTACACTGGGGGTGAAGGGCCAGGGGTTGGAACATCGTATGGCTGAAATCCAATCATGAACCACTTTGTAAATGTGTTTTTCACTGTGACTCAATTTTTAAAAATTCAAAGGAAAAAAAAGAGCACGCCTCAGTGTAGCTGTCCCAAAAGCTCTAATGACCACTGGAATGACCACTGGAATGGGCACTGGAATGGGCACCAGTGCTGGCCGGTCCGCCAGCCCCAGTGTAGACAGGCAACTACCACTTGACTGAACTCCATCCCCAGTTCCAACCCCTGTGGTTGGAGGAAAACCAGAACCTATTCCTTCCGAGTCCCCCCTGCCTATCTCAGGCTTACAGCGAGGGGAGAATTGTGGAGCCTGGAGGGTCCTATGGGCCGGGGAAGACCGGGTCCTTCTTGGGTGCCACAGGGCAGCCTGCCCAGCCCGCAGTGAGGCCCGTGGCTCACTCTGGGAGCCCCTGCAGACGGCTCCGCTCTTGGCTGTGACATTTGTGCGAGAACCCTGAGAGGAAGCGGAGGGTGAGGGCCAAGCGCCCAGAGCAAAACGCCTGTCTGCGTCATCTTGAGCAGAGCCATAGGAATTCCAAAAGGGCAGCTAGGGGGCTTTGTCCACTCTCAGGTGACCTGCCCAGGAAGCTGGCCCTGCAGGAACACCCAGCGCCCCAGCCATCCCCGCCGCCTCTCCTCCTAGCACAGGCAGACCCTGAAGCCCGTAAGATGGGATTCCGCCCTGGTTGGGGGGGGGGGGTCTCTGGTCATGGGGCTCCCTCCCCCACACTGCCATCGGCTCCCAGTCAGTACATATGTCCAGCAGAGTCATCTAAGGAACAATGCTCTGGAAAAACTGCGTTTTTTTTTCTTTTTGGGTCATACCTGGCAATGCTCGGGGGTTACTTCTGGCTCTGCACTCAGGAATTACTCCTGGTGGTAGTGCTCAGGGAATCCTATGGGATGCTGGGAATCGAACCTGGGTTGGCCGCGTGCAAGGCAAATGCTGTACTGTAGCTCCAGACCCTGGCAAAACTGCATTTTAAAATTCAACCCAACTCAGGACTGGAGCAATAGCACAGCAGGTAAGGCATTTGTCTTGCGCGTGAACGACCCGGGTTCAATTTCCAGAATCCCATATGGTCCCCTGAGCACCACCAGGGTAATTCCTGGGTGTAGAGCCAGGAGTAACCCCTGTGCATCTCCAGGAGTGACCCAAAAAGCAAAATAATAATAATAATAAAATTCAACCCAACTCAATCCACCTCCCTCCGTTCTCTCTTGGTAGCCCAGGACAGCAGCTGCGGGGGAGGGTCGAAGGGGGGTGTCATGACACATAGGTAAGGGAGGGGGGGTAGAGCTGTGGGGTCAGAATGCACCATGGGGGAAAGTAATATGGGCATTCCTTTAAAAATGATTTTTTTTAAACCTAGAAATTGAGCAATATAACCAGCAATACCACTCCTGGGAATATATCCTCAGGGCCCAAAAACACACAGCAGAAAAGCCATCTGCACTTCTATGTTCCTTGCAACACTATTCACAGTAGCCAGAATCCGGAAACAACCCAAGCGCCCAAGAACAGACGACTGGAGAGAGCAAGTACGGTACACAACAAGAGTATCAAGCTAAGGGAAGCAAGTGGGAAGGAGGACAGACATAGAAGGACTACACCCATTTGCAGAATCTTTAAAAAAAAATAGTATGAGACTAACACCCAAGGATAGTAGAACAAGGTTCAGGATGAGTGGTCCATGGTTGCAAGCCTATCTCAAGGGCTAGGGGAGAGGGCAGTTAGGCTAGAGAAGGGACTATTACGCCAATGATGGTTGAAAGGCATCACTCTGGATGGGAGATGGGAGCTGAAAATGGGTAAGGGACCAAACATGATGGTCTCCCAGTATCTGTATTGCAAACCATAATTCCCAGAGAGAGAGAGAGAGAAGAAAAGTGTCTGCCATAGAGGCAGGCTGGGGAGGGGAGAGTGGCAGGAGGGATACAGGGGGTATCGGTGGTGGGAAATGCACACTGATGGAGGGATGAGTGTTGGAACATTGTATGACTGAAACTCAATCATAAAACCTTTGTAACTGGATCTCACAGTGATTCAACTTTAAAAATAATTAATTTTTTTAAAGGGCTGGAGCGATAGCACAGTGGTAGGGTGTTTGCCTTGCACGCAGCCAACATGGTCGACCCAAGTTCGGTTCCTCGACCCCTCTCGAAGAGCCCGGCAAGCTCCCGAGAGTATCTCGCCCGCACGGCAGAGCCTGGCAAGCTACCCGTGATGTATTCGATATGCCAAACACAGTAACAACAAAGTCTCCAATGGAGACGTTACTGGGCCTGTTTGAGCAAATCGAGGAACAACGGGAGGACAGTGAATCCAGTGAACAGTGAATTTTTTTTAAAAAAAACTACATACATCTACACAATGGAACTCTAGGCAGTCACTGCAGAGAAAAATGAAGTCATGAAATTTGCTTATAAGTGGATGGACATGGAGAGTATCATCCCGAGTGAGATGAGTCACATTCATCTGTGGGAGATATATGGAAAAGCACAAGCCCAGAGTATGAGACTAATACTCAAGGACAGTAGAAACAAGGGCGAGGAAGACTGGTCCACAGTTAAAAACTTGCCACAAGTGTGGTGGTGGGGAGGACAGTAAGGAGAGAGAAGGGAGCACTACGACAATGATCGTTGGAAATGTTCACTCTGGACCAGACCTGAGGGCAGAAAGGAGGTAAAGGAATATACATGATAACCTCACAGTACCTGTATTGCAAACCATAATGCCCAGCAGGAAAGAGAGAGAGAGAGAGAGAGAGAGAGAGAGAGAGAGAAGAGGGGGGATAGAGAGAAAAGAAAAAGGGAGAGAGAGGGAGAGAGAGAAGAGAAAGGTAGAGGCAAGAGAGAGAGGAAGAGAAAGGGAGATAGAGGGAGAGGGAGAGAGAGAGAAGAGAGAGAGGTAGAGGGAAGAGAGAGGAAGAGAAAGGGAGATAGAGGGAGAGGGAGAGAGAGAGAAGAGAGAGAGGTAGAGGGAAGAGAGAGAGGAAGAGAAAGGGAGATAGAGGGAGAGGGAGAGAGAGAAGAGAGAGAGGAAGAGAAAGGGAGATAGAGGGAGAGGGAGAGAGAGAAGAGAGAGAGGAAGAGAAAGGGAGATAGAGGGAGAGGGAGAGAGAGAAGAGAGAGGAAGAGAAAGGGAGATAGAGGGAGAGGGAGAGAGAGAGAAGAGAGAGAGGAAGAGAAAGGGAGATAGAGGGAGAGGGAGAGAGAGAAGAGAGAGAGGAAGAGAAAGGGAGATAGAGGGAGAGGGAGAGAGAGAAGAGAGAGAGGAAGAGAAAGGGAGATAGAGGGAGAGGGAGAGAGAGAAGAGAGAGAGGAAGAGAAAGGGAGATAGAGGGAGAGGGAGAGAGAGAAGAGAGAGAGGAAGAGAAAGGGAGATAGAGGGAGAGGGAGAGAGAGAAGAGAGAGAGGTAGAGGGAAGAGAGAGAGGAAGAGAAAGGGAGATAGAGGGAGAGGGAGAGAGAGAAGAGAGAGAGGTAGAGGGAAGAGAGAGAGGAAGAGAAAGGGAGATAGAGGGAGAGGGAGAGAGAGAAGAGAGAGAGGAAGAGAAAGGGAGATAGAGGGAGAGGGAGAGAGAGAAGAGAGAGGAAGAGAAAGGGAGATAGAGGGAGAGGGAGAGAGAGAAGAGAGAGAGGAAGAGAAAGGGAGATAGAGGGAGAGGGAGAGAGAGAAGAGAGGTAGAGGGAAGAGAGAGAGGAAGAGAAAGGGAGATAGAGGGAGAGGGAGAGAGAAGAGAGAGAGGAAGAGAAAGGGAGATAGAGGGAGAGGGAGAGAGAGAAGAGAGAGGAAGAGAAAGGGAGATAGAGGGAGAGGGAGAGAGAGAGAAGAGAGAGGTAGAGGGAAGAGAGAGAGGAAGAGAAAGGGAGATAGAGGGAGAGGGAGAGAGAGAGAGAAGAGAGAGAAGTAGAGGCAAGAGAGAGAGAGGAAGAGAAAGGGAGACAGAGGGAGAGGGAGAGAGAGAAGCATGGCTTCGAGGTACATATTCTATCCCCATGTGGAAAATCAACACCCTCCCCTGAGTGCTCCCCAAGTGCTCCCCAGAGGTCCTGCTTCTTTCCTTAGGTCTGGAGCCTGGAGGAGAGGCACCAGGTTTGGGTGACAGGAAGGGGCTGGATGCAGGATGACCTCCTATGCCACCCCTGGTCAGACTTCCTCAGGTCACTTTTTAATAGTGGGAGGGGGAGCACGCCCAGCAGTGCTCAGGGCTTACTTCTGGCTCTGCACGCAGGGATCCCTTCTGGTGGGCTTCCGTAGACCATATAGGGTGCCAGGGATGGAACCTGGGTGAGCCGTGTGCAAGGCAAAATGCCCTTCCCGCTGTCCCATCTCTGCAGCCTTCGGGTCACTTTCTGGCCCTCTGGGACACCTCCTGCCCACTGAGCTATCATGGCCAGGGGTGTCCTCCTGGTGGGCAGTTCCAAATCTCAGTTTGTGAAAACCCCACAATGAAGCCCAGGTGAGGTTCCTCCAAGCCAGCCTGGAATTCTGCCAGTACTTCCGGGGGACTTTCTGCCAACCCCTTGATTTTAATATCAATGGCAGCCCTGACAGGGAGTTTGGGGAGGGCAGGGCTGCTGGGGGTGGGGTGGAGGGGGGGGCCCATGTTGCTTTGAACCCCATTTCCCCTCCCCTTCCGCTACTCTCCACTGAGTCAAGGCTGTAGCCCTGTCAACCCGTTGTTCATCGATTTGCTCGAGCGGGCACCAGTAACGTCTCCATTGTGAGACTTGTTGTTACTGATACACCAGGGGGAGCTTGCCAGGCTCTGCCGTGCAGGTGGGATACTCTCGATGGTTTGCCAGGCTCTCTGAGAGGGGTGGAGGAATCAAAACCGGGTTGACCACATGCAAGGCAAACTCCCTCCCCGCTGTGCTATCGCTCCAGCCCAAGTCAAGACAGTAGGTCGCATCAAATCTGAGTAACTAGTAATTTCCACTGTCCTCCACTTTCTACCAGGTTGGTCCTTAAAACCTGGATGCAGCTGGGATCATGGGTCCGATTGGAAAGGAGGGCACCTGCCCCTCTCTGGTTCTGGCAGAAGCATTCCCAGCCTGCTCTGCTTCCGGGGAATTCCTCTGGGCCGTCGGCACATGGCCAAGGTTTGCTCTGGAAGGTTCCTGCCCCTGTTGTCCTGGTCCACTGGTCCCCTACACATCTCCTCATACTCTCGTGGGCTCTAACGAGCAGCGGTAGCCAGCCCTGTCCGTTCCCCGATGAGACATCATACCGGAGCAGTGTTTGAAGAATGGGGTTTGGAAACCACAGAGATACCAGCTCACCTCTTCCCTGCCTTCCTCCATCTCAACCATTATCACGAGCATTTATCGGGCATTTCTTTGATGCTAATCATCAACTTTTCATTTGGTTCTTGTGCTCTCGTTAACTACTTGCAACGAGAAGGGGAATGTGATTCTCATGTTACCAAGGAGAAAATGGGCTTGCCCAGAGCCCTTAAGTGGATGGTCTGGTGTGCGCAGACAACACAGATGAGACTATGGTTCTTTTCCACTGTGCAAACTTGCCAAAGAAATTGGATAAGAAGAGATCGCCTTGGGGCTGGAGCAATAGCACAGCAGGTAGGGTGTTGCCTTGCACGCGGCCGACCCGGGTTTGATTCCCAGCATCCCATGTGGTCCCCCAAGCACCGCCAGGAGTGATTCCTGAGTGCAAAGCCAGTAGTAACCCCTGAGCATCATCAGGTGTGACCCAAAAAGAAAAAAAGGGGGGGTTGCCTTATGCTTAATTAAAAAAAAAACAGTTATCTTCTTTTTTTTGGCTTTTGGGCCATACCTGGCAGTGGCTCAGAGCTTACTCGTGACTCTGTGCTCTGGGGATCACTCTATGGGATGCCGGGGATCGAACTCAGATGAGCTGTGTGCAAGGCAAATGTTCTCCCTGCTCTACGATCACTCCAGCCCCTGGTTATCAATTTTTTAATAGAGAGTGAGACAGAGGAGAAAAAGGAGGGAGGTAGAGAGTGTGAAAAATCAGGTAAAATCATAGAATGTCACTGTCCTCCCATTGTTCATGGATTTGCTCGAGTGGGCCCAGTAACGTCTCCATTGTGACAACTGTTACTGTGTTTGGCATATCGAATACGTCACAGGTAGCTTGCCAGGCTCCGCCGTGTGGGCGAGATACTTTCGATAGCTTGCTGGGCCCTCCAAGAGGGGCGGAGGAATCGAACTCGGGTCGGCCGTGTTGGCTGCTTGCAAGGCAAATGCCCTACCCGCTGTGCTATCGCTCCAGCCCGAAAAAAATCATAGAATAGTCCCTTTATGATGCATGAGTAGGAGAGAGTAGCATTACTGTATTTACATCAAGCGTTAGAGAAAATGAATTCCCACTGACTTGGGTAGAAAATGTAGCTTGATGAATGTGTACGGGTTCATCTAATATAAAAAAGTATGCGGGGGGGAGACTCTGTTGAGAAAGTCTAGAAATGAACGTGTAACCTCTATTTTCTCTGCTGGCCTAAAAGAATAGAACTTGGGTCATGTCTGTTACATAAGCGCTTATGTAAAACCCCACAATCTGGCCCTTCATTTGTTTAAGGTGTCTTTGCGGGGCACCTTCGAGGTGCCCAGAAATAGAAAACAGTAAAATAGGCAGCTTACCCCCTGGTGAGTCAAGGGACAATTCAATTACAATTACGGGATGGGGAGAGAACGGCCTTCTGGAAGCATTGGAGAGTCATTTGGCGGCAAGACCCAGAAAGGGGCCCCAGTGGATTCCAGCAAGCCTGGGGGAGCGGGCGAACTAAAGGGCTTCTGAGGTGGGTCTCGGGGAGGGGGATCTGGAGGAAAACCCAGGCTGAGGTCGCAGGAGAGGATGGGCGTATTTCCTGGAAGAAAGCAGAGAGACTCGGGGCTGGAGCGATAGCACAGCGGGTAGGGTGTTTGCCTTGCACGCGGCCGGCCTGGGTTCAAGTCCCAGCCTCCCATAGGGTCCTCCGAGAACTGCCAGGGGTGATTCCTGAGTGCAGAGCCAGGAGGAACCCCTGAGCATCTCCGGGTATGACCCAAAAAGAAAAAAGCAGAGAGACTCGAGTGGGGGGTACCCGGGAGCAGTGAGGGGCATTCTACATGGCGGGCAGTGCACGAGATAACCCCTAGCTCCATACTGGACCCTCCATTGCTCCCTCCATGCCTGGAAATAGCGCTGTTTGGAGGGAGGAAGGGGCTCGGAGGGGCACACCCGGCAGTGCTCAGAGCTAACTCCTGGCTCTGTACTCAGGGATCCTTCCTGGTGCCAAGGGACGGAACCTAGACGGCCACTTTCGAGGCCCAGGCTCTTATCCACTCTACTCTTGCTTTTCCAGCCCCTGGAAATAATGTGGCAGTGATGATCCAAGGGGCTAAACGTGGCCATGACCCAGGACCAGCCAAGGTGGGAGGTTCCTCCCTCTCTCTGATTGCCCCCCCCAAAAAACAAACCCACCCCCAGAACCATGTGCCACAGGGACACAGAAGAAAGCAATTCCTCCGAGTGTCAGCATCTTGGGCTGTGGAACCCCGGCTCCTCTTGCTCCCTAGGGGGAAAAAAAAAAAAACCTTCCTGATTCTCCCCGCTCAAAGCAGCCTCGGCAAACGAGAGCGTGTGGGGGGGGGGAAGTTTGTACATCCGATCTCCCCCCTGCCCGCCCCCCCATCACGTTGATTATATCTTTCATCCCCAAGAATGAGGTCAGGAGCCTCCCCCAGCCCCTCCTCCCTCCCACTGTAATCCTCACCCCTCATTTCTCCCCTCCCATCTCTCCGCGCGCCTCCCCTCGGGCGCCGATGTGATCCCCTACAAGCTTGCAGGGAGTTCATTAAAAAACTGCCACCCTCTTCAGTGCCCATCGGGCACTCCCGCAGCCCCCGGGGCCATGGTGGCAGCGTCGGGAAGCCAGTCACTCAGGAGGGACCGTCTCCCCCCCACACACACACACACATACACACCCCAGGGAGACAAGGAACCCCAGCAGGAAAATGAGAGGACCCAGCAAACAGTTAATGGTTTCATCCCGCACGGAAAAGTCAAGACGGGCTTGTGGTTCTTGATTTAATGGAGGTGTCATACATTGTCTCGAGAAAGTTGCGCCTGGCAATCTTCCCTTTTTCGGATGCCTACCCCAGTGACATTTCATCTCGCAGCCACCTTAATGAAATGCATAATTAACATATTCTAATTGTGCTGAGCGCTGCGATGATTTTGACAGAACTCACTTTCCATGTCTAATTTGATGCTAATTTAATCTGTTCCTCTCCCGCTGACATGACCTTTCTTGATTGAGTTTCACTGAGGAAATTTTTTGATGGATTGATTTATCAGCATTGCAGAGACAACAAAGGCTCAGGGTGCACGACAGAAAATAGGAAGGGAAGGGCCTGAGAAGGCAGCGGGCTCTGAACTCGCCGCCGGATGGCCTCTTCCCGGAGTCGGCGCGTCTGATCTACTGATGGAATTTCAGCAATGTGACATCCGGGGCGTTGGTTTCATCTCTCCACCGTCAAGACAGAAAAATCTGACGGTGCTGGTGGAGCTGTGCTTGGAAAAGTCCAGCAGGCCCAGGGGACGGTGGTCCAGCGCCTCTGGCCTGAGCTCCCAAACTCTCCCCAGCCAAGAGCCACTTCCCACAGAAATGCAGACCCCGGGGGCCCCAACAGGGCCAGAAGTGCCCATTTTTCTATCATTGCAACTGGGCAGACAGGACTTCCGTGCAGGACACTGAGGGCAGATAGCACAGGATGAAACGCTTAGTGGCCAACTAGAAGCCAGGCCCACCTTGACCCTTGGGAGCCGTAGAATGGCCTCCTGCCCTGACCCTCACCATTGTGCACCAAGTCTGAAGTCCAGAATGACCAATGTCTCTCGTCCAGTGCCAGGTCTCAGTGGACAAGTGCATTGATGTAGTAGTTAAGGGCTTCCCTGAACCATCTCCTCATAGGGCCCCATGGATGGGGCTTCGTGTCCCATAGCTGTCACTCCTGCGGCTGCCAAAGCAGAGTTGTTGGGTCCATAAGCTTCTCTGGAGTCCCAGGACACAAGGCAGTCCATGCCGGAGGCGTCCTGAGTTGGATCCCCAGCCCTACCTGGTCCCCCCAACACACACCAGTCACGCAGAGGGTGACCATCAAGCAGCGAGTCAGGAGTTGCCTGTGAGCACCTTCCAAGTTTGGTTCCCCCAAACCAAAAGGGCCCCGAGTTCTAACTCATCTGGGGTAGGCAAGAGTCACCCTCGCTTGGGACCCACCGAAGCTGCTGCTTCACAACAGCCACAAAGGTCTGAGTGGACAGGCCCACGGGTCACTCAGCTTTGGTGCTGTTGGCCTCCTGGGGGGGTCTGCCCTGAGTCTAGACGCCTCTCAAGCCCAGGAGCCAGCAATGTTGCCTCCAGACTTCACTCCTAGGGATGAATCTGGCCTGGGCCTGGAGGATGGAGTAATGCCAGGGACGGGTCCCCTAGATCTCGCTGTCTCTTTCTCTCCCACCCCTCACAACGTCACCTCCCCAGCACGACCTTGCCTGGTCCCCTCACTCAGAGCAAATCCCCCTCTTCCTCCTCCTCCCCCAGTTCCCTTTCTCCAAACCCACAGGACAACACTTATAAAATATTCATTTCTTTCTCGTCCATCTCTGCTCCCGAAACTCGAAGGCCGAGAGCTTATCTTTTTCTGCTGTGGTGAGCTACACGGAAGACAAAACGCGCCGTGTGAGTCCTGGCATGTGTCTGATCCCGTGGTGTGGAGGGCCCGTCGAGTGACAGAATCTCCGGGAATCCCCCGAACCGTGCCGCCAACCACTGCCCCTCCCCACCCGCCCCCAGCCCCTGGCAACTACTCGTCTCTCTGAGCTTTGGATGTGCCTGTCCAGGTCTCACCCCGTGGGGAGCCTTGGGGGCCTCAATAAATTAAAGATGACCCAGTCACTCCACTCCTACAGACCCTGCAGAATTGAAACAGGTGTCAAAGAAAAACTTGTCCATGAATATTTATAAGGGCACCGTTCACAGCAGCCCGAGATTGGAAATGACCCCCCTGCCTAACAGCTAATGCAGAAAAGAACAGAATCTGGCTGAGAGAGTTTCGAGGCAGACCCCTGAGGGGCAGGTGGTCCTGATGTTGAGGGGGGGAGGGCATCCTCCTCCCCCTTGGGCCTGTCCTTCAGGTTTGTGTTCAGATGCCCCCAACAGAGCCCAGCCCTTAGTAGGTGCTCAGCAAACACAGGGAGGAAGGAGGCAACGCATCAAAACTGAAAAGGATGATATCGCACAGCAGGTAGGGCGGTTGCCTTGCAGGCAGCAGACCCAGATTCAATGCCCAGCACCATAAACGGGTTCCCAAGCCCTACCAAGAGTGATCCCAGACCCAGGAGTAAGCCCTCCAGCCATGGTCCAAAAACAAAAGCAGGAATAAAGGAGAGGGGGTAGGGTGGAAAAACAGGTGCATTTGTGCATCAATTCAGGTGGCAACAGAGTCGAGAGTCACAGCGTCTTCCTATTTGAGGTGGAAAGAAATTCCCATCAGTGAGGACACAGAAATGTGAATGGAAATGAGTGAGTTGGGGAGGGATGGAGAGAGGGAGGGAGGGAGGGAGAGAGAGAGAGAGTATGTGTGTGTGTGTGTGTGTGTGTGTGTGTGTGTGTGGTGGTGGTGGTGTGTGTGGTGGGTGGGAAGGCGAGGACCCAGCGTTCCACTGGTTTGTGGGAAATAGTTGAAACTAGTTTGATTGTGGATTTGGGCAAGGGAACCTCTTTATAAGCATGTCAGCAGAGGAGCCTAAAATTCTTGATTTTTTTTTTTCCTTTTCCGTCTCAAACCTGCTGTCTCTTCCCAAACATTCTGAGGGAGGTCATAGGAAATAGCTGTTTTCGCTCTAAGTTGTACCCTACCCCAACCCCTAGGGAGCAGGGGGAGTAAGTAGAAACATCTCCTTCCAACATACTGGTTGCGTGCTGCAAAGAATTTTGCCCAGTTTTTTCAGGTGCGGTCTGAGGGGCCAACGAGAGTGTCATCATTATCATTCACCTCATCACGGGTCAAATCAGTTCAACTTCAGCAAAATGGCTCGGCTCGCCTTTACTCCGTATTTGGGCTTTGCTCAAAGATCTCAGGAACATGAACTTGTGGACTGAGGGGGGGGGGGGAGGGGGGGGGTTGTGCTCAAGGTCAGCCGCCTACGGGCTGAATTCCCACATGGCCACAAGCTGGAAACTTGTGCCTCAGTTTCCTGTAGGGTAACTTGGCAAAGTCCTACCGTCCAGATCCCCTTGAGAATTAATTTAGTGGATAATACATCCAGCCCTCATTAAGAGCGGCTCCCAACACAGGAGGGTCTGCGAGGGAGGGTCCCACCATAACCACGTGCCTTTCCAGGAACCTGAAAGGGGCTTCACGTCCTGCTTTCTGAACAAATTTTTTTTTGAGGAATCAGATTGTGGGTTTGTTTTAGGTTCAGCCTGTATTATTTTTAAGAGGTGGGGATGGGCCCACCAGAGCAGTGTTCCAGAAGCACACCTGTGCTCCAAGGTTTGCATCTGGCAATACTCAGGGGACCATGCGGGGCTGTGGAGAGAACCAGGATGGGGAGTTCTGTCAAACCTATTCTCTAACCCTGCACTGTCTCTTCATGCCCACATGTGTGGTTTGCAAATTCATCTTCAATGAGGATGATTCCATTTCCCATGCTGTGTAACCAGTTACTATAAATCTAGTGGTTTCGGGGCTGGAGTGACAGCATGGCGGGTAGGGTGTTTGCCTTGCATGCAGCCGACCTGGGTTTGATTCCCAGCATCCCATATGGTCCCCCAAGCACCGCCAAGAGTGACTCCTGAGTGCAGAGCCAGGAGGAACCCCTGAGCATCGCTGGGTGTGACCCAAAAAGCAGAATTAAAAAAAAAATCTAGTGGCTTCAATCAGTTCCACTTTGCGAGCAGGTCATCCTGGAGGTGGGTGTCACTGACCTGAGAGGCAGCAGGGTTGGTGGGCTCCAGGAGACGCTCAGTGTCTTGGTCCTGCAGTGTCCCTCTGACTTTGTGAAAAACTTAACCACAGTTCCCAGGGATTCAGGAAATGGAAGGGAAGGGGAGCATATGCAGACAGGAAAATTAATCAGCCGGAGCTTCAGACTGGCCTTTTCTCTGCCCCAAGGACTTTGGGAAGATGTCACCAGGTATGATATTCCCTCCCAGGTGTCTAAACACTGGTCCGGGTGAGAATATCAGTTTGGCCACAATTCTGATTATTGCCGTGCAACCTCCTGATATATTAAAAAGGTAAAGGTAAAGGCCCTCCCGTTGATCGTCGATTTGCTCGAGCGGGCCCAGTAACGTCTCCATTGGAGACTTTGTTGTTACTGTGTCTGGCATATCGAATACTCTCGGTAGGTTGCCGGGCTCTCCGAGAGGGGCGGAGGAATCGAACTCGGGTCGGCCATGTTGGCCGCTTGTAAGGCGAACGCCCTACCCGCTGTGCTATCGCTCCAGCCCTGCTGATATATTGAGGCTAGAAAATATATCAGGCACCAGAGGGATAGTACAGCGGGGAAGGCACTTGCCTTGCATGCAGTTGATCCAGGTTCAATCCCGGGTACCCAAGCACACCAAGGGTGATCTCTGAGCACAGAGCCTGAAGTAAGCCCTGGACACCATCAGTTGTGGTCCCAAAATGCTTTGGATCAACCAAAGTGTTTCTTGCCCCAGTAGTACCTGAACCTTATAGAAGATCAATTGATAAATACCTGCTATACAATGAGCACATAATTGACACCAAAAGCTGTTCTGGTTGTATCTGAAATCGAACTGTGTTTTTGACACAATGAAACACATTTTGCCTATATTCTTCCCATGCTGCTCTTGGGAAAATTCTCTATTTAGCATCAGAATCTGTGGTCAACTGGGTTTTCCCACCTGAAGCCAGAAGGGAGACGAGGAGACCGCTGAGAGCAATGGCTGCTCCCTGAGCCCTTTTTTCATTAGAAGTGTTCAGTTCAATAAAAGCCCAGGCATTTTTGATAAGCCAGCATTCAGGAAACAAAGCTGTTATGAAATGACTTACTTAGAGGTTCCAGCCATAATTTTTTGGCCTCAGAATGTTGCTGGATGTTTTTTTCTTTGTCACTCTAAAAGGAAAATGTAACATTTCAATTGCAATCCATTAGAAAAGAAGCAAAGAAGAAGCGATTTGCATTTGATCCACAAATTGGGCCGGAATAATTTTTGTCAACTTCTGATCTGCCAATATTCAGGGGTTTTTTTTAAATTAAACTAAATACTCATTAATTCACTGTTTTCCCTTATTGAGTGAAAAGATTTTTTTTTCTGTCAACTGTGTTTTTATCCAGAATCAGTTATAGAATATTTTGCATTATTAAAAGTTGGGGAGGTGGGAAATGACATTTCCTTTGACCTCTAAACAAATTGCAAACTTCAAAAATCATTTATTTAAGCAACATAGTATTATAATCACTTACCACAGAGGGAAAAAAATAGAGCTCTTTCGCAAATAGAATTTTAATGATATATGTTCACTTGTGTGTATAGATATTAATTGATCACTTGTCCAAAGAAGTATTATTCCATGTCACATAACAAATGAATATCATCAATTCAAAAGTTTGAAAGATTTTATGTGGCAGACAAAATTCTACAAATAAACTCCAAAGATGACCCCCTCATGTTTTTCCATCAAACATGAATCAAGGCACTGCGATTAAGTGATATTTTACAACTTTATTTTATTAAAGTTTAGGTATTGTTATTTCTATTGTGTTAAAGTATGTTACTTTAAAGTAACATAATAGTATTAAAGTATTAATGTACAATTTACTTCACCCCCTACCAGAGCCAACTACCTTCCACCATCATTTCAATGTCACCTGTAGTCCTAACTTTGAAGAATTTTGTGGATGAAATTAACCTCTCAAGTGACCTTAGGACATTGATATTATTCTCATAGTGGCTGGGTCCAACTAGATGATCCTTTAAGAGCAGACATTTTTCTGGCTGATAGTAAAAAAAAGATAGAACAATGCATTCCCACTGGTCTCAAAGAAGAAAACAGAAGAAAATAGAGGTGAATGGAACCCAGGTTAGCCGCACGCAAGACAGGCCCCTATCCCACTGTGCTATCTCCCTGACCCTAGTGTATTCACTGACTCTTGCCATCTGCAACCCAAATCTCAAACGTTCTGAGTCCCGGGCCAGAGAGAGAGTAGAGTGGTTTGGGCTTTTTCCTTGTACACAGCCACCCAGGTTCAATCCCTGGCATTCCATATGGTCCCCTGAGACCACCAAGAGTGATCCCTGAGCACGATGCCAGAAATAAGCCCTGAGCACTGCTGAGTGTGACCCAAAAAACAAAATTAATTCAATTCAATTCAATCTCATGGGTGTCCCCATGAAATGACACAGTAAAGCAACTTCCAGGGATGGTGCATTGCATTCTGTTGAGAGTTTAATGGCACCAGTTGCTTCCTAATTGCTTTCGCTTTGACCCCTCACCTACACTCAGTTTTTTTCCCTCGGTTTGTTGCATAGCTAACCATGCCTGTATGCTTGCAGAAGCTTTAACCTTTATTACCACAGTCATCTCAGGAAAAAAAAAAAACAACCAGCTAGTCCATGTCCTAGTGTTGTGGGCCTCCTGAGGATAGTAGGATTATGAATTAATTTATGCCAAGTTAATAATGATGGATGATGATTTTGCTTCCCATATGCTCTCTATTAGGGACTTTGGGTGCCCCAATGCTAAGAAATAATATGGGGATTTTAGACATCAAGTTCAGAGAAGATGGAAAGCAGAGAAGTATAGGAAAGGGTTGGTATTACTTCTGGTGCTGCTGAAAATTGACCCTTGCAGGCAAGGGTCTAAATCACATGCTGTGAATGATTTCTTTCGGTACCACCCCCTTTGCCATTTATGTTTGTCCAATTTCTCCACCTGTCACCATGGTAAAAAAAAAAATTCCCAAGTTCTTTTTCCTCCTATCAATTTGTATTACTTAGAAAAATTAAGGTAACTCATGCTTGAAAGTAAAGGAATAGAAAACAAAAAAAGTAGAAAAATTTAAATCACTTCTAATCCCATCATATGTAAAAAAATGATGATCACTGAGTGTCAATAAAGGAGGTATACAGAAAGCTGAAAAAGAGTGTAGAATGTTTATTTGGCACCTGTGACAGAGCAGACACTCGTTACATCTGCGGATTTAGTTGCAATGAGATTAGGACAGGGATAAAACCATTTCTGTCAGCTGCACACTGACTGTATTTTTGTGCCTACATGCTTCACAGAGTTTTTCCTTGTCAAAATTAGTCGTATCTGCATATTGGTTAATTAGTTGGTTTTTCTGAACCTAATTGTGAACTTCTCTGGCCATTAAGTATTCTTCTGCATCAATTTTAAAGGTTGCATTAAAATGTTTTATAGAACAGACACATATGCTATGCAGAAGGAAAAATATCATTGGTCCATGGTTGTACATGTTGATTGTCTCCAAGTTTGCTTTTAGTTAGCAGCATAAAACTAAGTATCCCTTGAAAAAAAGCACAGTAGAAATGACATCTGTATCTATATGTTCATCGCAGCACGGTTCACAATAGCCAAAATCTGGAAACAACCCAAGTGCCCTAGAACAGATGACTGGTTAAAGAATCTTTGGTGTATCTACACAATGCAATACTATGCAGCTGTTAGGAGAGATGAAGTCATGGAATTTGCTTTTAAATGGATAGACATGGAGAGGATCATGCTAAGTGAAATGAGTCAGAAAGAGAGGGACAGACATGGAAGGACTGCACTCATTTGTGAAGTATAAAACAACATAACATGAGGTGACAACTGAGGATAGTAGATACACAGGACAGGTAGATTACTCCATAGATGAAATCCTGCCTCATGGGCAAAGGGGAGAAGGCAGCTGGAATAGAGAAGGGACCACTAAGAAAATGATGGCTTAAGGAACTGGTCGGGATGGGAGATGTGTGCTGAAAATAGATAATAGACCAAACATGATAGCCTCTCAGTATCTGCATTGCAAACCATAATGCCCAAAAGTGGAGAGAGAAAGAGAGAGAGAGAGAGAGAGAGAGAGAGAGAGAGAGAGAATGGGAAATATTGTCTGCCATGGAGGCAGGGGGAGGGTGGGAAAAGAGGGTATACCAGGGATATTGGTGGTGGGAAATGTGCACTGGTGGAGGGATGGGTGTTTGATCATTGTGTGATTGTACCCCAAACATGAACACTTGTAACTATCTCACAGTCACTCAATAAATTTTTTTAAATATTTTTTAAAAATTTTTAAAAATAAAAAAACAATTTTAAAAAACTAAACATCTTTGTCACCAAATCTTTATAACAATTTATGGCTAATTCTTTAGCTTAAATTTCTAGAAGTGGTGCTGGAGCAATAGGACATTGGGTAGAGCATTTGCCTTGTACGCGGCCCACCCGGGTTCAATTCCCAGCATCCCATAGGGTCCCCCCGAGCACCTCCAAGAGTAATTCCTGAGTGCAGAACCAGGAGTAACCCCTGAGCATTGCTGGGTTAAAAAGAAAAAAAATTCCTAGAAGTAAAACTTCCATGTCAAGAGGTTATATATTTCAAGACGTTTCTAAAATACCATATTGTCCACTTAGTCTCAACATTGGCCAACTGAAACCAGGATATAAAAAATATCTTCAGATCACTAGAAGAGGCTAAACTAATGTAATGGCACCAAAAGTGACACAAACTTTTTATAGAAGCCTGGGTGTGACTATGTTTCTTCCCAGTTTACCCAGAACTAAGGGATTTTCTGGGATGTTAAAACATATTCTTCTTCATCAGGTTTAAAGGTTGTATTTAAAACGTTGCATCCAGTCAGACTAGTTGGCCTGATTTAACAACCTGAGACAATCGGGCCAACTGGTCTACCCACCTGTACAGCTTGGGCTTCTGACCTGGGCTGCAGTCATAGTCAGAGTAAGGTGAAAAAGCTTCATTCCCTAATTACAGCTAAGTGTAAAGGTAAGGTAAGGTAAAGTAAAGGCCCTCCCGTTGATCGTCGATTTGCTCGAGCGGGCCCAGTAACGTCTCCATTGGAGACTTTGTTGTTACTGTGTCTGGCATATTGAATACTCTCGGTAGCTTGCCGGGCTCTCCGAGAGGGGCGGAGGAATCGAACTCGGGTCGGCCATGTTGGCCGCTTGTAAGGCGAACACCCTACCCGCTGTGCTATCGCTCCATAGGCAAATTCCCTAACAAAGAACTTTGAAATGTGATGGTGTGGTTGGAGTTCTGGAGCAGAAATACAGTCTGGACATAACAAGCACTTCTAGGAGCTTCCCGTCCAGCCCCAGAACACTGGGAACCACTGGGTGCCCTTCTACGCTGCCTCATGGGTGGCTGGTTTTCCCTTTAAGCAATAAACAATGCTAACTTTTAAACCCTTCCTCTTGTTATGCTCTTTCTTTAGGAGGCTTTCTTTTTTTTTAATTTAATTTTCTTTTTATAAAAATGTTCACAATGATTCATTACATTTAATATTCAAACACCAATCCCACCACCATATTTAGAATATTTCCACCACAAATCCCAAACTGTGTCCCCCCAAAGCAGAACCAAAACAATTAATTATGTATTGCTTGTTATGAATAATCCACTAAAAATGGTCCAAAAAAGTTTCCTTAGACAAAAGTGTGTGAAGATTGTTGTATTTCATCCTGGAGCCATTAAGCCCTTGTATAAGAGATTATTAACATGTTTGTTAAACCTTATCAAATGTTGTGTGCTACTCTTGGTACATAAGTGGCGTAGAATATGAGAGGTCCAGGAATTCTAAAATCTAGAATACAATTCTAGGGCTGGAGCGATAGCACAGCGGGTAGGGCGTTCGCCTTACAAGCGGCCAACATGGCCGACCCGAGTTCGATTCCTCTGCCCCTCTCGGAGAGCCCGGCAAGCTACCGAGAGTATTCGATATGCCAGACACAGTAACAACAAAGTCTCCAATGGAGACGTTACTGGGCCCGCTCGAGCAAATCGACGATCAACGGGAGGGCCTTTACTTTAGAATACAATTATACTGCAGATTCACTCATGGGTGAGGCCATTGATGAGATTATATGGCACCAGGGGCAGTTTGTGAGTGTGACTGCCAAGCTACTGATAAGCTAGGGAGATGGGAGAAGGAGGCCCGTTGCCGCTCTGAGCAAGTTTGGAGATTTCGGTCACAGGTCCCACATACCTGAGTTTTTCTACAGATTCACTCCTGGGTAAGGCTCGTCCTATCGTGTGGAGAGTGGCCGTGAGTGTGCCGGCAATTGGGTTCTGGAGGTTTTTGGCTGCTGAGGCTCTGTTTGGGCAGGGAGGGAAACTCACCTGCCCCCTTTCCCAACTCTCCCACCTCAGCCAGGAGGTTTTTTTGACCATTGCCAATCTATAAAATAGAAATATTTCTGGAGGAAATAGATAATGCCCTTTAACTGAAATAGTGGTTATATGAGCCCCCACCCCCTCTTATCTTGAGAAAACATTCATTTTAGCATGTGAGAATGTGAGTTGAGGGGCTGGAGCAATAGCACAGCGGGTAGGGAGTTTGCCCTGCATATGGCTGACCTGGGTTTGATTCCCAGCATCCCATATGATCCCCTGAGCACAGCCAGGGATAATTCCTGAGTTCAGAGCCAGGAGTAACCCCTGTGCATCGCCAGGTGTGACCCCAAAAGCAAAAATAAATAGAGTATTCGATATGCCAGACACAGTAACAACAAAGTCTCCAATGGAGACGTTACTGGGCCCGCTCGAGCAAATAAATAATAAAACTTAAAAAAACAATGTGAGTTGAGGTGAGTGCTCAAAGGCAAGTGGAATGTTCCAAACACTTCAGTGGTTTCTAAAGGCAAGTCATAGTTTAGTTGTCTTGAATCAAAGGGTCACCTGAGAAGCATGCTTCAATTTTATGGGTCTTGACCGCTCTCTAATATCACCCAGAGATTCAAAGATCCAAAGTCTAGAGGATGTGGTAAGCTTGGAGAAGAGGAAGGGTGACAGAGGAGCATCTGCCCACTGTGAGTGCAGGGTTTCATAAACGAGAGCCCTTCCCTTTACAAAGGACTGGGGATCATTTAAATTATCCCTTTTATGGTGTGATCAGTTCTCAATTATTTTCCTTTGCCTGTGGATATTCAGGATGAGAACGCTATGCAGGTCTCCCAAAGAGGAATTGAAAGAGCTATGATTGGAATATCACGTTTCACTCAAATGAGAGAAAGAATCCGGAGTTCCGACATCCGTCGACGATCAAGAATCAGGGACGCTGTCTCGTTTGCCAAGGTGTCGAAAATCAGATGGGCTGGTCACGTAATGAGATTTAAAGACGACCGCTGGACTAGAGCTGTCACCGACTGGATTCCACGAGATGTCAAAAGACCACGTGGCCGCCCACCTACCAGATGGTCAGACTTCTTCATCAAGATCATGAACGATTGGTTTGAGGCTCTTCATGTTCCCAGAGCGAACAGATGCCATTGGGCTACACTAGCACGCGACAGGGACAGATGGAGACGTTACTGGCGCCCGCTCGAGCAAATCAACGACTAACGGGAAGTCAAGTGATCAAGTGTGGATATTCACATTTTTCTTCTGTCCCTTCTCTCAGAACCTTTATTCCTATTGAGTTTGAATACCACCCTAGGTATTTTATACCTATAGATTTAAGTCTTCATGGTAACCCTATGAAGGAGGTGCTGTTATTACAAATCAGGAAAGTGAGACACGAAAGAATTTGTTCAAGGGCTGGAGAGATAGCACAGTGGGTAGGGCATTTGCCTTGCACATGGCCGACCAAGGTTCGATTCCCAGCATCCCCTAGGGTCCTCTGAGCACCACCAGGAGTAGCTCCCGAGTGCAGAGCCAGGAGTAACCCCTGTGCATCGCCAGGTGTGACCCAAAAAGCAAAAAAAAAAAATAGAATTTGTTCAAGGTCCAGAGTCCAGAGGGGTAGTACAGCAGTTAAGGTGCTTGCCCTATCTGCATCAGACCTAGGTGGGATCCCCAGTGGTCTTTATGGTCCCCTAAGCCAGCCAGGACTGATCCCTGAGCACACTGCAGGAAAAAGTAAGCCCAGAGCACTGCCGGATGTGGTCAAAAAGAAATAGAAGAAAAACTATTTCAAGAAAGGGCAGGAGCTCATACAGCTGTTAGGGCTCATGCCTCACATATGTCTGACCTAGGTTCAATCCCCGTCACCACATATCTACCTACCACCAGCCATCACCTGAGTGCAGCCCAGGAGGAAGAGAAAACGTGGTCACTGCAAGGTTCAACCAGAACAGCCTCCCAGGGCCCTGGCCTTGAGTTGGCTGAGAATTGCCACCCAACTAAGAATTCACCTCCTGGGCCAAGCATGGCAAGCCCCAAACAAAACAGCATCAACAATAAAGAAACATCACACGATGCCCTGGAGTGTGAGCTCCAAAGCGCTGCACCAAGGAGACCTCTGAACCTCTCCCTGTCCTTCAGGCTTCACAGTCCAAGGCCAGTGTGGTCACATGTAGCCTGGTCCTTACAGGGCCCTCCACCTGGCTTCAGATCCCTCTGCAGCCCCCTCCAAAGACTTTGCACTCTCTTGTGCAGAGGTGTCTCGTTCTCCTGTGACTCGGCGCCCTGTGGAGTGTAGCAGTGTGCCTTGAAAGCCTTCTTGACTAAGGACTTCAGGGCAGTTATTAATCCAAGCAGGTCACCAAAAGACTGGTTAAGGGAGGAAAGATAAACCCTTAAACTTAAACAAGAAATGACTTGTGCACATCCACTTGGGGACAGAGAGGTCCCAGCTTCTACCAGACAGGCCAAGGGATCCGATTCACCTGATATACCAGTCACCATCTTTGCCTCTATTTGGCAATACCTAGATGATGGAGTGAATGCACTCTGTAGCTAGTGCTCTCTCTCTTTCTATTACACTCTCTCTCTCCCTCTCCATCTCTCCGTCTCTCTGTCTCTCCTTCTGTCAGTCTCTCTCTCTATATATACATATATATGCATATATAATGCTGCTTCTTGTCCTATACACATCAATGCAAAATCTTATTATTGGCAACACTTTCAGAAAACAGGAGAGGAAAATACACAATAATCATTAGGACAAAGAAAGATGGGAGTGAGGGGAGAGCTAACATGATAGTACAGTGGGTAGGGTGTTTGCCTTGCATATGACCAGCCCAGGATTTGAACCCCAGGACCCTCTATGGTCTCCCTGAGCAGCACCAAGGATTCCTGAGTACACAGCAAGAGAAACCCCTGAGCATTGCTGGTTGTGGCCCAAATAACAGGGGAAAATGATAAGGAGAAAAGAAAAATCATAAGCAAGAGATTTTCTTTGTGTTTGTGTTTCTTTTCCCTTAAGGGCACCTAAAATTGTCTTTATCCCTATCAAAATAGGTTTTTTAATCTGTTTTTTAAATGCAGCTCTGAATTTATACTAATGAATTCAATCTAAACATTTTTCATCCGCTTAAATAAATTCAGTTTCTCAATGTTTTGCAGATCTACCAGAATTGCATGTGGACTTTTGAATAACTATTATTCCAGAGGAAAATATTCCAAACCCAGAGTATACTTATAAAAATAGCTATAAATATATGTTCCATAATGATTAATGCCAATGGTTAGTTTTCATATAACTAGCTTATTCAGTGATTTGATACCATTATTGTCTTATTTGTAACTAGAAGAAAACTCAATTTCAAAGGCAAGTTTTCACTTCCATTTAAAATAATCCACAATGAACTTCTAAGCTGCTGAAGGCCAATAATGACAATTTCAGTTCCTGGTTCAAATTTTTATAAAAAGAACTTGTGCTTAGAAAAACTATTATGTATCTATATTAATGGAATGATGCATTTTAAGATTAATAAAATAGGAACAGCTCTCTGAGTTTCTAGAAACGATGGCTTATCCTTCCCTGTTAGGCTGTGGATATCTCTCTGTAGCTGATCGTGCAACACAGGAAGTACTGGATCTCTCAGCCATCAAAAAAGTGGGTATTTTGTATCTCGGGGGCTCCCCCAGAGCGACCGCACATGGGGACCTCCTGACTCTGTTTATTCTTAGAGTGAGCAATTGCATACACACGCAAGATTATTATGACATAGGCTACCAGAACAGAAGACAGAGACAAGAAGAGCTTCTCATGCAAACAAAATATTAACTCTTCTCTAAACCCAGCCTGGCGTTTTCAGAGTGGACGATGATTCCTGGAAAGATCCAAGACAGTTGGTTTCATTTCGTTTCCATGTTGCCCCCAGACACTCTGGTCTTATTAAGGACAAACACGCACCCAAGGCCGTAGCTGTGTGACCAAAGCTGGGTTTTTCCATATCCTCCTTCATAGCCTTTTAAATGAGGAGAGTTTTTTCCTGTGCCTTCATTCAAAATAAATAAGTAAATAAATAAACTTAAATAAAAGGCAAAACCCACTTATCTCTTTCCCTGCCAGTCTCAAACCCAAGCAAACTGCTGCAGACACCCAGCCATTCAAACCAGGCAGAAAGAAGGTTCGAGTCTGTGTTTTCATGTCTTACTCTTTGATGGGAAAATCCACTTATGCATAACATAAGGTGGCAGTTTAGATTGATTTGTAGAATGAAATTGTAAAAAACATTCATCCATGGAGATTTTTTTTAACATTTCTTAGCTGATGAAGTAAATATAAAATTTCCCTCATCTAACAGATAATCCGGACAACACCATTCTTCTTTATTTTGGAGGGGGTGGAAATGGCTATTTATTTTGAGTGCTGTTTTTCCTTTAAAGAATAATCAAATTGAAAACCTTTCGAATGGTATTTTGCATTGGAAAAAGCAAAAAACCAAATTTAGGGTGACCATTCATGTAATGAAGAATCACACTAGCTCATCTTTCCAAGATGGCAGGTGTTTTCTGATTAAAAGTAATCCCTCCCTGGAGCTATGGCTTCGAGGTCTACCTCTTACTGGAGCCCAAAAATTCAATCCCTGGCACCACCTGCTCCCCCAGGATTAACTCCAGGGCACTGAGCTGAGAGTAGTTCCTAAACGTCACTGGTGTGATTCCCCCAATAGTAAGTTTCCCTCCCTTCATTGCTTCCTCCCAGCCATTCTCTTCATCAGAATTGTGAATCCTAGTTCCTGAGAGTTCACTGTGCGCTAGATTTTCATCTGTATTATTCCCTTTGATCCTGCCAACAATCACACAGAGTGAAAGACAGTGCTGTTTCAAGAGGAAGACAGGTGATTAGTAGACACTTTCAAAAGGCCAACAGGGATTGGCTCAGTCTACCTGGGTGAGGCTCAGCCTCCCGCCTCCCCTCTGTGTGATCTTAACTCGGGAATTCAGTCTTTTTTGTCCCATTCCTTACCAGTCTCAAGTGGGGAAAATAGCACAGGACCCCGTTCCTTTGGTCGTTATCTGGAACCCAAAATATCTCCCAAAGTAAAACTCTTTCGTAAATCCATCTGCAGGGGGACAGGCTGATAGAAAAATACTACTTGTTGCTGATCCGGAAACCCAGTTGAACCCCATCTTTTCACTTGCTAAGTCTCACCTTAGTAGATTCCTACAAACTAATTAAACAAAAGGGAATTGAACTGTTGCTGTCATCTTTATTTGCTCCATGCAGTGAGAGAGAGGGACAGGGGAGGGGGGAACAGGGAGAAAAAGCATGACTTTGAATCATGAGCTGCTATTTTGGGGGGGCCTAGGAGTTAGGGTCACCCAGCTGTGCGGTTCTGTGCTCAGGGATTACTTCTGGAAGTACACAGGAGACTATACGCAGTACCAGGGATCAACCCTAGGTTGGCCATGCACAAGGCAAGTGCCTTCCCTTCTGCACACTCCAGCCCAAGCTTTATGCTAGCTACTCTTGGGAGACAGAGAGATGACTCAATGTTTGAACACATGTTTTGCATGCAGGAGGCATGTTCCATCTCTAGCATCGCATTGTCTCAGAGCATCACCACAAGTAGCCCCTGAGTAGCACTGGCTGTGGTCCTAACGTAGACAAATAAAAAATTATGAAGAGTTCCTGATCACAAGCACGATCATCCTGTTGTTCGTCGATTGCCTCGAGCAGGCACCAGTAACATCTCCTTCGTCCAAGTCCTGAGATTTTAAAGTGCCATATTCAAGTTTCTTTCAGGGTTAGGAAAATGAGACCCATCATTTAACAATGATGGTATTTGGCATACTGGGCACACCCCAGGGAATTTGCCAGACTCTGCCGTGTGGGCAGATTACATTCGGTAGCCTGCCAGGTTGTCCAAAGTAAGAATGAGATAATAAGATATCTCGGCTGCATGATTCTGGGAACTGGGTTTTATAGTCTCTGAGTCTTGGCCGTTGATGGGATTACACGGCGCCAGGGAGCCAGTTGACCCCTGCCTACTGGAATATGGAGGATCTGGGTGGAGGATGCTCAGCCCTGATCCAAGCAGACTTGGAGATCTCAGCCCCGGGACCCGCATGCCTTAGTTCCTCTGCCGGTCCTTTCATGCATGTGGAGAGTGGTCTCAGCATGGTTGTGGCTGGTTCTGGAGGTCTTCGACTGCCGGAACTCTGCCGAAGAGTTGAGAGACAAAAAGAAAAGCAGGGTGGATGGAACAGAAAGATAGTCTGGCGGGGCAGAAGGGAAGCAGTGAAGGGGGCAAGGTGGTGGAATACAGGAGACCATGTGAGAGAGACAAACAGGAGAAAGAACACATGTGGGTGATGTAGTAGCTGTTCAAGGGCACATGCTGACTAAGCAGAAAATCCAGGCTGTCCCCTGGCTTCTTCTCACTTATTTTCCTCTTACTGTTTTCTCTCAATAAAGTGGCCAGTCTTGCCATAGGCTTCAGCTGGAAAATTTGCTCTCAGGCATCATTATGCAGACGTCTTCAGGATATTCGTGACCCTAAGCTCACGGCAGGATGATTTCATATGACCAAAGCATAAAATCAATGGCATGCCCATGGACAAATGGCTAGAAAAAAGAAGCTGTGGTCCATAGCCATGATGGTGCTCTCCACTGAGGTTAAGAAAGAGGAGATCACTACCCCAAGGACCCAAAAACTCTATTCAGAAAAGATGTTTGCACTCCTAGTTCATTGCAGCACTATTCACAACAGCCAATATCTGGAAACAACCCAAGTGTCCGAGAAGAGATGACTGGATAAAGAGACTATCGTGTGTGTGTGTGTGTGTGTGTGTGTGTGTGTGTGTGTGTGTGTGTGTAGAATGGAATACTACTTGGCTATAAGAAAAGATGAACTCATGCGATTTGCTGCTATGCGGATCGATCTGGAGATTATCAAGCTGAGTGAAGTTAGATCACAGAATGATCTCTCTCAAATGCAGGATACAAAGAAAGATCAAGGGGAATGACAAATGTCCAAAAGCAACAGAAACTGAGAACTGGTCCTCAGTAGAGTTTTTTCCATGTCCTGCCTACCGTACTGAGCACTCCCATGAACGAGTGTGTAGAAATCTTTTTAAATCCGTGTTTCTCTGTTTCATGGACAGGTGCTAACAAAAGGAATTGCCAGGTTGCACAGGACTTCTGTTTTCTATAGAGGATGTACTCATTTCCATTTCCACTTAGGGTTCCTTTTTTGGCGGGATGGGGTGGGGGTAATTCTAGAACTTGCAAGTGTCAGACTGGAGTATCAAATGTCGGCAAGTCTTAGCCATGTGCTGTGGCCAAGTTGCTATTAAAAATGCATCTGGGGGCTGGAGCAATAGCACAGCGGGTAGGGCGTTTGCCTTGCATGTGGCTGACTCGGGTTCGATTCCCAGCATCCCATATCCCTGAGCACTGCCAGGAGTAATTCCTGAGTGCAAAGCCAGGAGTAACCCTTGTGCATCACTGGGTGTGACCCAAAAAGAAAAAAAAAGCCTCTGACCAGTCCAATGTCTGGAGCCAGATTCCATCTACTTTAGTTCAGATGTCCTTCGAAGTGGCAATTGTCTAGGGAACTCTCTTCCAACTCTCCCCAGGGGGGGATATTTCAGGCTTTGTCTTTGACTCTATGAAACCCAGAGACTACACCATGCACTAGAGTCTCCACATTAGCTCCTGTGTGTCTCTCTGTTTCTGTCTCTCTATCTCTGTCTCTGTCTCTCTCTGTCTCTCTGTCTCTCTGTCTCTCTGTCTCTGTCTCTGTCTCTCTCTCTCTCTGTATCTCTCTCTCTCTCTCTCTCCCTCTGGGAGTGGGGGATTTGTCCAGTATGGCTGAGCTCCCCAGCCCTTTTCCTGGCTGTCTCTGCTGAAAGGGTGGTGAGCAGAACCCACCTGCACCGCCCACGCCGGCCCGATTCTTCCACACCGGTGCACACACGGAGCGATGAGCTGGCGCCTCTATCATTTGCCCAAGATCTTTGGATTGAGATACCAGGTCAAGAAAGAATGACACTTTTGCAGGAAGCTGTTCTTGGAGAAAAATGATATTTTTCAGCATCCTCCCTATGCCTGCCGTGTAATAGGCAGGTATTGTCCTGGTGATAAATGATAGTTCCTTTAGGGGGGGGAAAAATGACAACACCGCAGGTCACACGCCGAGGGCTCTCCGTGCTGTTCTCTGAATACAGGAATGGGATGAATTTGGCCACATCAGAGGCAACTGCAAGGCCGCTGCTTTCCTGTAATTCAACCTGAGTTTTTCTTTCCAATTCCCGTTCATCTCCCTTAACGAGAAAGCCAGTTTCCGTCACTGTGGCTTCCCACCCTCGCTTTCTTGAAATCAGGAGTTCAAAAATGGGACTGATATTGACAAGAGTCACTCCCAAAAGTCTGAGGGGACTGGGTTGGCACCAAGATTGAGGTGATGCCAGCTATTTATGACCAGAGGTCAGACAGGGCAAATGTCCTGGGGTACATGCAAGGGGCTCACGTTGAGGAGAATGATCAGAAAATCCTAGTTTGTTTGTTTTTTTTAAATCTCCTGGACTTCCAAACAAGGCAAACTCTTCCAAAGCAATGGCCGAGCTGAGTCCATTCAGCATATTCATGTAATATATCCCTCACAGTCTCTCAATGCTCACTGAATTTTATCAGCAGCCTTTTGAGCTGGGAAGAATATTGGGTTTGAACAGTGTGGAAGTTTCAGGGGTGCGTCAGTGAAAGCCCACTTTTCTGGGTGACATTTCATCAATATTGAAAGCCATCTGTCCCACACCAGACCCTGGTCCTTTGTGTCCATAACTCCCTCTCTCCTTCCCTTCCGGGAACCCTGAATTGTCTAAAAGTTTGCTCCAGCTTATTTTGGTTTATCTCTTTGTTTTAATCAACGCAAGCTTATGACCCGCACTTACTGGGAATTCCTCGTTCATGGGGAATAATTGCAATCCCCGATCCCCATCACGAATGGGGTTCAACGGGTTACCCGCGCCTGCCGGCGTAGGGTAGGCACACGCTGAGCCAGTCAGTGTAGCGCGCGTGCAGCCCCGGACATCTAAGGGCATCACAGACCTGTTATTGCTCAATCTCGGGTGGCTGAACGCCACTTGTCCCTCTAAGAAGTTGGGGGACGCCGACCGCTCGGGGGTCGCGTAACTAGTTAGCATGCCAGAGTCTCGTTCGTTATCGGAATTAACCAGACAAATCGCTCCACCAACTAAGAACGGCAAGCTACCGAGAGTATTCGATATGCCAGACACAGTAACAACAAAGTCTCCAATGGAGACGTTACTGGGCCTGCTCGAGCTAATCGACGATCAACGGGAGGGCCTTTACCTTTTTACCTTTACCTCTTTGTTTTAACTCTGGGCACATCAGGACTCTTCCCTAAACTTTGCAAGAATGTGACTATGTTGAGGGAGCCGTGTTTTGACCCATCTATCCTGACCTCATCTGGGCATCAGGAAGCCCCTGGGAGGGCTGCAGGTGGTGGTCTCGGCTCTTCCCCGTACCCCCTGAGTCTGAGCTATACAGGACGTAGAGTGCTGTGGATGAAAAGGAGCATCCGATTGCTTTCACTGTCCTGGTGGGTTATGCCTGAATTTTCTATGTCAAAATACATCTTGTATCATATGCAGTGACTTCCTAGTTGTCCTTGAAGATTTGATATTGTAGACACAAGGGATTTCAGGTTAGCAGACTTTACCCCACACTTTGGCGATGGGTGGGACTTGGGGGTGGGGGGATTAGCAGGGTGGGGACAGTGCTGATGTCCTACCCATTCCCCTGAGAGCTTGGCTGCAAGCATAGAAAAAATTATCTCTGTCACCACCAGCCACCTGGGTCCTCACAACATCCCCCTGACCTTGAAGCCGCCCTTGGCCCAGGTGCAGAGCAAGGAAAAGAACGCTTGGGTGTGTGCTGCAGTTCCTGGGGTCTTCCACTGCCCCGATCCCAAATGAGCTTCTCACCCTCCCCTGCAATTCCCCTACCTGGTGAGGGCTTCCAGGCTCCCACAAACTCACATCTGGTCTCAGGGTCAGTTTCGGGGGAAACACTGCCCAAGAGCTTCTGTGCCCCATTTGCGGGAAGGGCAGGTGCTGAGTGCTCTGGCACTGAGAGTCGCTGTGCCCAGGTGCCAGGCTGGCAAAGGGATAGCTCCCGGGAGGTCCCCTCGCTACTTCTCTCAGGATCCACTCTGAGCTGGCTCCACCTGGGGCCGGGGCTGCAGTGAGCTGGGAGTTCGCTCTCCCACCAAGCTGCAGAACGGCCGGTGACCCAAACCCAGAGGCCAAGCTCCAAGTCCGGGATCTCCAGCAGTGACGAGCCCCAATCTTGCACTCTGGCCCTGTGACTCCTCCAGGGGAGTGAATGAGCAGCATTGTGGGGAGCAAGGACTGTCTTGCCACTCACTGGATCTCTCACAGAAGCCTAGACCAGAGGCGTTCATCTTTTCTTTTTTTGGGGGGGGGGTCACACCCAGTGATGCACGGGGGTTACTCCTGGCTCTGCACTAGGGAATTACTCCTGGTGGTGCTTGGGGGGGGGGGGGCTATATGGGATACTGGGGATCAAACCACCAGGGTGGGCCGCATGTTAGGCAAACGCCCTCCCCCTTGTCCTATCTCTCCATTTATTTATTTATTTATTTATTAGTGAGACACCATAAGATACAGTTGTAGACTTACAAATTTTGTGCTTGGGTTTCAATTATACCATGATCAAATACCCATCCCTCCACCAGTGCCCATTTCCCACCACCATGGATCCCAGTATCCCTCCCACCCCCCATCCTCCCCATCCCACCCTGCCTTTGTGACAGCACATTCCTCTCTGTTCTCTCTCTCCTTTGGGGTCTTGTGGTTTCAAAAGAGGCATCGAGTGCCAATCATGTTTCTGTTCAGCAGATGTTTATTAGATAGACAAAAGGATTCCCCTTACCCTGATGCGAGTGGTTGGGGATAAGCAAACGCCCCTGGATCATATTGTGTGGCCATAAATGCCCCCAGAGAAGAGAAACGCAGGAAGGGAACAGAGGACTAAAGGGTATTCTTTAGGGTGGAGTTGGGGTTCCTCCCAACTGGAACTCAGGAAGCCCCGGAGATTCTCAGGCAACCAGGTTGGTGGGTCAGTGCTGAGGGTCACTCAAACTACCCCAGCCACATTTGGGAGCCTCCAGCGATTCTCGGGGGGTTCTGCAGAGCCAGGGATGAAAGCCAGGGGTCCGTTGCGTGCAAGGCAAGCATTTTTTTTATTATTAGTGAAACACCATGAGGTACAGTTGTAGACTTACAAGTTGTTGTGCTTGGGTTTCAGTTATACAATGATCAAGCACCCATCCCACCAACAGTGCCCATTCTCCACCCCCACCAATCCCAGTATCCCTCCCACCCCCCATCCCCCATCCCACCCTGCCTCTATATCCCTTTTGTTCTATCTCTCCTTTTGGGTGCTGTGGTCTGCAGAAGAGACATTGGGTGGCAATCACGTTCGGTCCATAGACTACTTTCAGCAGGCATCTCCCATCCTGGGCAGATCTTCCCAGCACCCTTTATTTGGTGCTCCCTTCTCTATCTGAGCTGCAAGGCAAGCATCTTAACCCCTGGGCTTACTCCTGGTCCCGGCGGAAGGAAGGATGAAGAGAAAACTCACCCCCTCTCTGCTTTCTCTCCTCCCCCAACTTGGGCTTGCAGCCCCCATCTGCAACGCCAGCAGCTGGCAGGGAGGGGAGGCTATTTCGTCGCTTTCCTCCCAAGCCTCGGGATGGCAGATTGCTAGCAATCCCCGGGGGAAAGCCCCAGAGGAAAACCCAATTGGCTCCCAGAACTGGGGGCCTTGGCACAGGGGCGCTGCCTTGGCAGAGCTGTGCCCACATCAGGACACACATTGCCAACGGCAGCAAAACTTCCAGCAGGAGTTTTACGACCCTTTTTCATCCAAGCCGCCACTTGGGCAGGCGGCCTGATGGCTTCGAAGGACTCTGTTGACAGCGATGGCCAAGTCCTCTGCCATCCTGGAGGGACCTGAGGCCGGGGGGGAGGGGGGGCTGAGGGAGAGAGATGCTCCTTGTCAAGCGTGGAGGTGCTAACGACCCTCCCCAGGATGCTGGCTCGAGCACAGAGAGATGCTCCGTGGCCAAGAGATGGCCAAGAGCAGCCATGCAAACACGCAGAACTCTTCTCAGAAAGGGCAGCGTGCCCACTCCCAAAGACGCCCCCCCCCACCCGCTCCTCAAAATCCAAGGAAATCGTGACCCTCAGATGATTTTGCGCATTTCTCTGTCTCTGAAAGAAGCCCAAGCTGGAGAACAGGGAGTAGAAGGAGACTTAGTCATGGAGAGTGCTGCTAGAGGCAAGGGGGGTTGGATCCTTTCTCCCTGTTCTAGAACCTTCTCCTATGTAGTCGATTGGCATTAGCTAGGGACCCTCCCCCCCCCGCCATGTGACCTGCTTTGACAGTTATCAAAGGTTAGAGATTGAAGGCGTGGTCTCTAGCTGATTATTCTGTACACACCCCTAAAATATTTTACCCTACCACCTCCTTGGCTTGGCACTCTACCTCCTGAGGAAAGATCTTGAGTTCTGGGGTCTTCAAGCAGGGGGTGTTACAGAACAAGACCAATGGAACACGGCTAAGATCTGACAGGCAAGGGTCAGGCAAAGTGAAGGGACGATGCTCCCTCCCTGCACAACAGCCTGACAGGGGCCAGGGTACAGACAAGGGAGCCCACTGGTCAGGTCTGGGGTACCTGGATTGTCAGCCAACGCACCCCCACAGCCACAATCTCAGACAGCCCCCCCCGGCCTGGGGACCCACTTCTCTCTCCATTAGCTCAAATCCCTGATGCTCGGAAGATCCAAGCTCCCTGCTGCCTTGACTACAGCCTCCTTCTGCTTTGTTCCTCCTTTCACATTCCCGAATCCCAAAGAATCTTCAAGCCCCAAGCAAGAATCAGCCAAGACTGACTTCCCTTGCCTCCAAGGCAGGGAAGGTTTAGCAGGTGAATCTCGGGTGGCAGCAAACTCCAGGAGGAGGAATAAACACCCTAAGTCTCTGCAAATATCCAAGATATATAAAGCACTGGGAGAACTTTGTAAGAAAAACACATCCAGTACATTCCCCCCCCCAAAAAAAATGGGGAAAAGACATGAACAGAAACTTCCTCAAAGAAGACCAAAAAATGGTCAAAAGGTTTATGAAAAAAATGCTTTACATCACTAATCATTGGAGAAATGCAAATCAAAATAGCAATGAGATTATCACCTCACACTACAGAGACTGGCACAAATCACACACACACACACATACACACACACACACACACACACACACAACCAGTATTGGTGTGGATGGGAAGGTGAGGGCAGATGCAGTGAGTTTGGAAAGGGATATTCATTTACTGGTGGTGAGAATGCTGATTAGTCCAGCCTTTTTGGAAAATCCTCAAAAAAAAACTAAAAATTGAGCTCCCATATCTTCGAATAATACCTTAATGGCCCCAAAACACAATCCAGAAAAGATATTTATTCGTTGCAACACTACTCGCATTTGGCTATTTGCAATAGCGAACATCTGGAAACAACCCAAGTAACCAAGAATCACAAATCACAATCACAAATCATCCTGTTAATCATCGATTGCCTCGAGCAGGCCCCAGTAACGTCTCCTTCATCCTTGGTTGGTTCTTATTATCTCAACCAAGAATAGGCAACCAAATAAAGAAACTATGGTACATCTACACACATGGAATATTACTCAGTCATAAGAAAAGATGAAATTGTGTGATCTGCTGCTATGTGAATGGATCTGCAGAATATCATGCTGCATGAAGTTCGTCAGTATGGGGGAGACTAACAGAGGATGCTCTCCCTCACATGCGGGATATAAGAACATAGTAGAGAAATAACGGATGCCTAAAGGTGATAGAAACACAGAATGAGAGATGGGTCTTCCGTAGAAGGTCAGAACAGGGCAGAGAACACTATGGCCATGGTGGATGGAGGGGATCACACGGGGAAAAGGGGGTGCGGAAAGGTGGTAAGGTGTTATGCATAAATCCCTATTAGCAATAATACTGTAAGTCAGCATCCCTAAAGTTTTATAAAATGCCTGTCATCGAGGCAGACTGGAGGACGGAAGGGAAACTGGGGAATATTAGTGGAGGGAAGCGGATGCTGATACAAGAAATTGATGTTGGATGAAATCCAACCATGAATAACTTTGTAATTCACAGTGTCTAAATAAAATAAAACCAGCGGGTAGGGCGTTCGCCTTACAAGCGGCCAACATGGCTGACCCGAGTTCGATTCCTCCGCCCCTCTCGGAGAGCCCGGCAAGCTACCGAGAGTATTCGATATGCCAGACACAGTAACAACAAAGTCTCCAATGGAGACGTTACTGGGCCCGCTCGAGCAAATCGACGATCAACGGGAGGGCCTTTACCTTTACCTTTTACCTTTTCAAAATGAGCTGACAGGGCCAGAACAATAGTGCAGCCGGTCGGTAGGGCATTTGCGGCCAACCTGGGTTCAATCCCCTGCTCCCCATATGTCCCCAACCCCAAGTCCACCAGGAATGATCCCTGAACACAGAGCCAGGAGTGATCCTAGAACACTTCTGGGTGTGGCAAAAAAAAAAAAATACAAACTAGCTGACACTGTGCTCCATCACCCTGGAAGGGAGTTCTCGAGACAAAGAGAACCTCCTTTTGGAGTAAGTGACAAAGAGAGAGGCCAGGGTTTGCTGTGCACTGTAAGGTGAAGTCCTCAGACACCCTAATCCTGGCCAGGAGGGAAGCCAGCTAGCCCCATGGTCCAGAGTTTAATTGAGAACTTTCTATAGAATTGGTATGTTACTGTTATTTCTATCTTTCGGTCTCTCCATATGTGTGTCTATGAAGAAAATTAGAAAGCAGGAAGCATTTATAAGAAATAAATATTCTAAAAAAAATAGTCCTCACCCTTTTTGCACACAAACACATAAACTGACTCCAAACATGCTCATAAACATTCTGGAGCTGCATGTCCTGCCTGGGTCTCTCGTGCCAGTCCCCACCCTTCTCCCCTTGTGGAAACGGACTCAGCCAGGCCCGATGTGTTCCCCCACTCGGCCCCATGCAGATGGCATTAGGGTTTCTCCCCGTGGCTGCAGTACATGACCAAGAAGAGGAAGAAAATGGCTCAAGACCAATCAGGGGCCCACTCGGAAGTAGGTGAAGCTGCTGCGAGCACTGAGGGGCAGACAGGCTCTGCTCTGTTTTATCTTCGTTCCCTTTGACCAAGGGAACTGGAGTGATAGCACAGCGGTAGGGCGTTCGCCTTACAAGCGGCCAACATGGCCGACCCGAGTTCGATTCCTCCGCCCCTCTCGGAGAGCCCGGCAAGCTACCGAGAGTATTCGATATGCCAGACACAGTAACAACAAAGTCTCCAATGGAGACGTTACTGGGCCCGCTCAAGCAAATCGACGATCAACGGGAGGGCCTTAACCTTTACCTTTACCCTTTGACCAATAGCGGACATTATTGTGCCTTCTTGAAAGCAGAACCAATAACCACAGATGTCAAGAGTCAGCTCCTCTATGCCGGGCAATTTGCTCCCCTCAGCCCAGAGTTCCACAAGGGGCCAGTGTGGTTTGCTCAGTTTTGCAAGGGACCGACCTGGGTAGACAACCTGAGAAGTCCTTTGGGGGCAAGACCTTTATTTATGGACCTTTTTTTTTTGCTTTTTGGGTCACACCTGGCGATGCACAGGGTGGTTACTCCTGGCTCTGCACTCAGGAATTACTCCTGGCGGTGCTCAGGGTGACCCTATGGGATGCTAGGAATCAAACCCAGGTCAGCAACGTGCAAGGCAAATGCCCTGCCCGCTATGCTATCACTCCAGCCCCTTATTATGGACTTTCTATGGACTGAGGGATCCAACCCGAGACCTCCGAGGTCAGGCTGGATTACTACCTCCTCCGTGTCACCTCCCAGCCCAGCTCTGACCAATGTTTTTGCTCAGAGCTTGAGCGTTTCCTGCCTCCCTGGTGCTAGAAACACCTGTTCTTCTGTGTGTTTGTTTGGTTTTTTATTTTAGTAGAAAGATAAACATGGCAAATTTTGAGGGGTTTGGGTTTGTAGATTTTGTTTGTATTTTTTTTCTTCAACATTTTTGGTTTCTTTTTTTCTGGTCAAAAAAAAAAACTGTGGGAAGTTTTTGGTCGGTTCTTTGTAATCGTTGGAAGACGATCTGTGAAACTGAGGAGCTGGGACATTTGCTCAGGAAAGTTCTTGGGGCGTTTGAGAGGTGGAGGAGTAGAACCTGGAAGGGGGGCCCGTGGGGCTCGGCCCCAGGCCCAGGGGGACATAGGCAGAGAAGCTGTTGGGGGTTTCTGGGCTGTGTTTCTGGACTCCGCAGTGAGAGGACCAGTTTCAGAGAATAGCATCACAGGGAGACCTGGAGGCCAGGGAGTACAATAGAGTTGGCTGACCTGGCTAGAGAGGTACCTCCAGTCTTTGCAGGGAACCTTACAGAGACATAGTACTCAACTATGTGGAAAACCCAGAGCAGTGGTTTTAAATGGGTAGCTGGTTCTTTTCCTTTTTTAAGTCTTTCTTTTTAATTTATTTTATTTTATCTTAATGAATCATCACGAGGTACAGTTACAGACTTATAATTGTGCTTACGTTTTAGTCATACAATGACCAAGTACCCATCCTTCCACCAGTGCCCATTCTCTACCACCAATGCTCCCAGTGTCCCTCCCGCCACCCCCACCCCAGTGGGAGGCTGTTCCATTCATAACTATTAGCAGGGCTAAGGGGCTGCTCTTGGCGGGGCTCAGAGGACCATGTGGTGCTTGGGACCAAATCTGGATCTCCACACAACTTCTTTTCACTGTTTGTTTTTGTTTTTGTTTTTGTTTGGGGGCCATACGCTGTCGGCTTTCTCCAGGCTCTGTGCTCAGGGCTCTTAACTGGCAGTGCTCAGGACACCATAGGCAGTGCTGGGGATCAAACTGGTGTCAGCCACAGCAAGGCAAGCACCTTACCTTCTATCCTTCTTTGCTCTCTCTCAACCCTCTATTTACTTTTTTTTTTTTTTGCTTTTTGGGTCATACCCGGCAATGCACAGGGGTTACTCCTGGCTTTGCACTCAGGAATTACTCCTGGCGGTGCTCAGGAGACCATATGGGATGCTGAGAATCGAACCCTGCTCAGTTGCGTGCAAGGCAAACGCCCTACCCACTGTGCTATCACTCCAGTCCCTCTATTTACATTTTAAAAACAGCACTATGTAAAACAAAATACATTATTCTGGTTCTGCTTTGGGGCAGGGACTGGAGTTCTGGATGGAAACACCTGAATACAGTGGTGGGAAGGTGTAATGGTGGTGGGATTGGTGTTTGAATATAAAATGTAATCAAATGTTGTGAATTACTTTATAAAATAAAAATTTTTTAAAAAGTAAAAATAAAATAAAGTAAAACAGCACCATGTGGGGGCCAGAGAGATGGTACAGTGGGTAGAGCACTTGTCTTGCTCACAACTAACCTGGATTTGATCCCTGGCACCAGCTTGGGATGCCAGGATCAAACCCGGGTTTGCCGCATGCAAGGCAAATGTCCTACACACTGTACTATCTCTCGGGCCCACATGTCAAAGACTCTAGAGAAACAGCTTCCCTTGCTCCTTCCTGACTTTCTGGGGGGGCTCTCCAGAATCCTTTGTGTTTGAGGCTGGCAGTTACCCCATTGCTCCATCTGGGGAGTCTCTTCATGCTCACTCTTCTAAGAAGAACTTTAGTGCCCTGAATCCAGTGCATCTGGGGGGCACTTGATTGGAACAAGAACACGTTCTTTTAACCATCACTCCAGGCCCTTCACACCCTGAACTCTGTATTTATTGTTTGTTGTTGGGTTTTAGGTTTTTGGGGGTTGTGTGGGGGGGAGGGGTTGTATTGGAAGGTCATGCCCAGCTGTACTTGGGGGTCACTTCTAAGGGGGCTCTGGGGACTGTTTGGTCCTGGGGATTGCCTCATGCCTGTCCACTGTACTATCTCTCCCGTTACCCGCCCCCCAACTGCGGTCTGCTGTTCTTCCACCCAGCCTCCAGGAAAGCTCAAATCCACTTCCAAACAGCCACATGCATTGAAAATCTAGCAGAGACTTGAAAACGACCTTAGGTGGGGGAATAGCCCCAGAGGGAAACAGGCTTTATTTCCTCTGAATTTATTTCCACATTTTAAATTGTGGCTTCCTGCCTCGGTGGGCCTCTCCACCAAACCAGCTCTTGAACTCAGGATGGTGGGACCCTGGGAAGCCCCAAGAGCATTTTGTTCCCTTTATCCCCAGGAAGAAAGAGCTTCAGGGAAGGCACCTCATTCCCTTCCCGTCCTGTTCCTTTGTAACCTTTCCAGCAGCTGCAGTTCTTCGGGGGTTTTCCTTTCCGTCACATTTCTGATGAGTCTTTTTACTGCTTTGCACGACAAAATACCGCAAACCCTCAAAGATGGACGTCTTGTTCTTGAAAGAAAATGGAAAAGTTCACAAGAAAAGAAAATGACAGAAGATGAGTGAGCCCACTCTCAGCAATGGTATTCAGAAGTAAGGAGATTAGATAATGATGCAATTAGAGCCCATTTCTAGGGTTTTCTATAATTCTGAACATTTGCTGACTTCTTTGACTGGTTTGGTATTTATTCATATATCATATCAATTTAAAATCTCCCTGTATGCTATGTCCAAGAGAGATGACAAATTATGAAGAGAAGATGTTCAGGGAATTTTAAAAGGGGCTAGCTGATTTTGACCTGCAATGTTATTAGGAGGCCAACCAATCATTTCGGTCTTTTTTTTTTTTTAATCCAGCATTTGTGTTCCAAGTGTTTTAAATATTTAAATTGCCTTCCTTCTTATTTGCCTAATGAGAGTTTATTTGCATCCAGTCCAGATGACTGATTAGACATGGTTTACTTCTTGGGGTTTTCAGTCCAGTGGAAATGGAGAGACCAATGAGGATAATGGAGTTGAACCACAAAGGAATGATGGTGACTTGCAGTAGGGAGAGAGTCTGAGACGGGGAGCATTGCTTAAGTCTGGACCAACTGGACTTGCTGATGGTTTGGTTAATGGTGGGATCTTAGAGAAAGTAATGAGCATTAAGGTGCCATAACTCAGACTTTTATCAAGTGGGAGCTTCAGGTGGGTTGCACCAAACAGGAACTGTTGGGGTTAGTGGTGCCTGAGTGTTATTCTTCCTGAAACAGAGATCAGAGTTACAATAACAGTTACGATAACAAGTTGGCCTCCTGTTTAGAAGTTTGGATCACCTTGGGCTGTATCCCTAATTCCATTAGTATGATTTATAAACTATATATACAGGAAATATTCCTCTAAGTTGAAAACAAACATCATTTTTCTTTTGGCTTTTTGGGTCACACCCAGCGATGCTCAGGGTTTACTCCTGGCTCTGCACTCAGGAATTACTCCTGGTGGTGTTCAGGAGACCATATAGGATGCTGGGAATTGAATACAGGTCAGCCATATGCAAAGCAAATGCCCTACCAACTGTACTATCACTCTGGCCTACAAACACTATTTTTTAACATAGCTATCCAAATTCATAATTCATGAAATGATGGTTTTGATGGACATATTCTAAAATTATATTTTCTGATGCTTATTTCACGGCCATGCTGGAACCACTCTCCACACGTCCGGACGGGCCTCATGCATGAAAGAACTGGCAGAGGAACCCAGGCATGTGGGTCCCGAGGCTGGGTCTCCAAGCCTACTCGGATTGGGACTGGGCCTACTCCAACCAGACCCCCCATCTTCCAGTAGGTAGGCGTCATAACCATCAGTTGCTGCCGGCACCAGGTTGGTCCCATCAATGGCCAAGACGCAGAGACTATAAAACCCAGCTCCCGGAAGCATGTGGCCGCATTTGGGGCCATACGACATCTTATTATCTCATTTTTCCTTTGGAGAACCCGACAGGCTACCGAAAGTATCCTGCCCGAACAGCAGAGTCTGGCAAACTTCCCGTGTCATACTCAATATGACAAATACCAGTAACAATGATGGGTCTCATTCTCCTAATCCTGAAAGAGCATTGAAATGGCTCTTTTAAAATCTCAGGGTTAGGGCAAAGGAGACGTTACTGGTGCCTGCTCCAGGAAATCCACGAACAACAGGATGCTTGTGATTGTGCTTGTGATTTCATTAAGAATTATATATACACACATATTATATATGTATATAGAAAGAGAGAGTGAGAGAGAGACTAACCTATCATACCCATGACTATGGATTAAGAGAATGAGACTACCTTAAATATAACCCATCAATTTTTTAAGTACTAAGAAAATAATAATAAAGTAAATCCCCAAATGCAACAAAAAAAAATGGGAGATGGTCCACCAAAAAAAAAAACTGCAGTCTGAAAAGTACAGATTCTATCAGGTCTCATCTGCGTGTGGCTGAAGATGACAAAAGAATAAATCTCAGGTTCAGTGCATGAGAAATTCTTCTACTCACAGTCTCAGTCCCTCGACAAATCAAGGCGACAAACTAACATAGCACCAGGCACCGAGATGACTCTAAGCGGTGATGTGAATAGCACTTACTTCCCAAATGAAATAATGACTTACTAAAGAAAAGTTGAATGAGGAAAAACATTGATAATTGTCCAATAAATCTTTCCATAACCTCCCATTAGTCATCACAGCGTTGCTGTCTCGTTTTAGTCTACGAAGGAACGGAACTGAGACAAAGCCCAGCAGCACGCAAAGGTTGGAAGTCATGCCATAAAATAGCCAAGTTACTTTCCTTTCAGGAACACCTCTCGGTGCTCTGCTTCCTGGAGCAACCAGACCATCAGACAGCAGATGAACCAGGTGACAACCGCCAATTGACTTTGCCGGAACTGTTGGGAGACACCAAACTCCTGTTTTCTGACCTGTCATGGCACCTCAAATAAGGCAGGTCATCTTCTTATCAGAAGGAATTGGAAAGCTCTGAAGCTGTATGCCTTACCCCTCCTCCGTAGGAGCCATCTGTGACACTGGATATTAACCCACTTTGCCACATTTATTCATTAATCATTCCCTTCTTCCTATATTGAGAGATTATTGTGCCAGATATTGGTATAAGGGCAACAAAACACACACACAGTCCTCATAGACTTAAATCTCACCATATAATAGGGATGCAATGAAGTCAAGAACAGGCGACCTCCCCCCATCTCCCAGTTCTTCCCAGAGCCTGGTGGTCATGCCCACCAACTTCCTCTGGCATCATTAAAAGCCATGATCCAGAGACTCACAAATAAATCTTGGAAGAGAAAGAGGGTAACACAGCGTATAGATGCCTCCAGACTCCAAAGTCACCATCCAGTTAAAAATTTAACTCTAGCTGTACCACCCTATTTAAAATTATAGGATTTCATATGACTGAAATCCAATCCTGCACAGCTTTGTAAGGGTCTGTCCCACAATAATTCAATTAAAAAGTTTAAAAAATAATTTAGAATTCCTAGAGCGACATCTCATACTCTGCCACACTGATGTACCAAGAGTAGCACACCACATTTGATGGGGTGTAATGTTAAAGGCAAGTGAATATATATATATATATATATTCACTGTAGCACTGTCCTCCCATTGTTCATCGATTTGCTCAGGCGGACACCAGTAATGTCTCACAACAAATTGTGAGATTTGTTGTTACTGTTTTTCGCATATTGAATACGTCACAGGTAGCTTGCCAGGCTTTGCCGTGTGAGCAAGGTTCTCTTGGTATCTTGCCACCGGGTTCTCGGAGAGGGGCAGAGGAATCAAACCCTGGTGGGCTGCATGCAAGGCAAACGTCCTGCCACAGTGATAACTATATATATATATTAATATATTTATTAAGAGAATGAGGCTACCTTAAATATAACCCATCAATTTTTAAGTATTAAGAAAATAATAATGTATATATTAAGTAATTAATTAAGTAATTAGGTAATAAAGAAAATAATTATATATATTAGCACACAAGGGACAATCTGTAGCAATATGTTAGTAATCTCTTTTTTTTTATTTATTTATTTACTGAATCACCGTGGGAAAGGTTACAAAGCTTTCAGGTTTAGGTCTCAGTCATGCAAATATCAAACACATTTCCCTTTACCAATACTTATTTTTTACCATGAAGAACCCCAATAAAACCCCACCCCCCACCCCTCCCAGTCCCTGTGGGGCAGATGAATTCTAGTTAACACTCTATCTGCTCTGATTAGATTCATTGTTTCATTAAAAGATTCACCACTATTATTTAGAGTTTACCCCCCCCCCAATCAGACATGTTGAAAAAGCATTGTGAAGTGATTTGCTTTCTACAGCTGGGTTCAAGAATTAAATGTTGGTTTTGGATTTCTGCTATTTTACTTATTGACCCTGGAAGTATTTCTACTGAAAGTCAGATAGTTAAGAAATTGGTTTCTGTGCTCTGGAGTCGTGGCCGTGCTGGAGAGCCGCTAGTGGGGGGCAACTGGTGGCCTCGGTAAGGCGTGAAGGGCGGACCGAAACGCCCCCCTTCCCATGAGGTTTTAGTCGCCCCCACTCCCCCGGCTCATACCTGCTGTCCACAAGGCTCCCATGCGGCCGCCATCTTTCTTTCCAGAGAGGAGAAGGCGACTGGGGCAACACCCTTTCCCCTCCGGACAGACATGATGGCCTGGATTAACGCATAGTCCGTTCACTTTTCTGCTCCAAGCTGCCGGGTTCTGCATTAAGTCCTTGTGCTTCTGGGGCCATGGCCGTGCTGGAGAGCCGCTCGCAGGGGGCAACTGGTGACCTCAGTAGGGTGTGAAGGACGGACCGGAACGCCCCCCTTCCCATGAGGTTTTAGTCGCCCCCACTCCCCCGGCTCGTGCCTGCTGTCCACAAGGCTCCCATGTGGCCACCATCTTTCCTTCCAGAGGGAGGAGGGCAGAAGGGACCAACACCCTTTCCCCTCTGGGCAGACATGATGGCCTGGATTAACGCATAGTCCTTTCGCTTTTCTGCTCCAAGCTGCTGGGTTCTGCATTAAGTCCTTGTGCTTCTGGGGCTGTGGCCGTGCTGGAGAGCCGCTCGTGGGGGGCAACTGGTGACCTCGGTAGGGTGTGAAGGACGGACTGGAACGCCCCCCTTCCCATGAGGTTTTAGTCGCCCCCAATCCCCCGGCTCGTGCCTGCTGTCCACAAGGCTCCCATGTGGCCGCCATCTTTCTTTCCAGAGAGGAGAGGGCGAATGGGGCAACACCCTTTCCCCTCCAGCAGATTTGATGGCCTGGATTAACGCATAGTCCTTTCGCTTTTCTGCTCCAAGCTGCTGGGTTCTGCATTAAGTCCTTGTGCTTCTGGGGCCGTGGCCGTGCTGGAGAGCCGCTCGCGGGGGGCAACTGGTGACCTCGGTAGGGCGTGAAGGACGGACCGGAACGCCCCCCGACCCATGAGGTTTTAGTCGCCCCCACACCCCCGGCTCATACCTGCTGTCCACAAGGCTCCCATGTGGCCGTCATCTTTCTTTCCAGAGGGAGGAGGGCGGAAGGGACCAACACCCTTTCCCCTCCGGGCAGACATGATGGCCTGGATTAACACATAGTCCGTTCACTTTTCTGCTCCAAGCTGCTGGGTTCTGCATTAAGTCCTTGTGTTTCTGTGGCTGTGGCCGTGCTGGAGAGCCGCTCGTGGGGGGCAACTGGTGGCCTCGGTAGGGCGTGAAGGACGGACCGGAACGCCCCCCTTCCCATGAGGTTTTAGTTGCCCGCACACCCCCGGCTCATACCTGCTGTCCACAAGGCCCCCATGCGGCCGCTATCCTTCTTTCCAGAGAAGAGAGGGCAAATAGGGCAACACCCTTTCCCTTCCGGGCAGACATGATGGCCTGGATTAACGCATAGTCCGTTCACTTTTCTGCTCCAAGCTGCTGGGTTCTGCATTAAGTCCTTGTGTTTCTGGGGCTGTGGCCGTGCTCCAAACTTAACTATGATTTTCAGAGAGAAACGTTGGGTGGTTTACTTCCCATGGATCACTTTGTATATAGAGAGACGTCGCACAGCCGCATAAGCGGCCGCCCAGTTTTGAGGAAAAGTCCTAGTTCCCGCATACTTGAGCTGTGCTTGTAGAGGCTTCTGGTCACCAGGGTTCCATCTGGGGGAGGCAGGATGCGGTACCTACCCCATCTGGGACTTCCCGATGATCTCGGCTCTTTTTGGAACCTGTTTTTTTTTTCCCTTCGGGATCTGTGGATCCCGCCCTCCATGTTGTTCTTCTCTTCGGCTGAATGCTCTGTTAGTAATCTCTTATACAAGGGCTTAATGGCTCCAGGGTGAGATACGACACTCTTCACACACTTTCCTCTAAGAAAATTTTTTTGGATCATTTTTAGTGAATTATTCATAACAAAAATACAAAATAACTTATTTCATACATTCTTTTGGGGCATGTTTGGGTGTTAGTGGGAAAATTTGAAATAATGGTGATGGGTGGTGTAATGGTGTCAGGATTGGTGTTGAAATATTGAATGTAATAAATTATAGTACTTTTAAAAACTAAATTAAATTTAAAAAATAATAGATGCAGATGGTCAACAAAAATTCTGATATTCAATAGATTAATACATAAGTAAATGGCAACTGAGATGGGAATTACTCTGAAGTACAGAGTATGCTAAGAGTCTATATTAGCAAGAGGACTTAAACGAGTTTGAATTAGAGACGACTATCTGATAAAATGAAGTGTGGGGAGAACTTAATCAGGAAGGGAAGAAAGACTAGGATGCCCATGTGTTCTAAGGTACTGAGGCAGGAAGTGTGTAAGGAACTGGCGATCACCTTTACAGATGGTGGAAGAAATCAGGTGATGAACCTTTTTGGCTTCCCCCAAACCCAGGCATTTCTAGAAAGTGAGACTTTTCAGTGCCATCACTAGGAAAGTTCTAGAAGACCAAGAGCCATAGTTCTTCTGAATAGTAACAAGACAGAAATGAGAGATGAGCGGGACCAGGATGTGACCATTCCTGCACTTACTAAAGACAGATTTGCCATCTTCCCTGACTCCTCAGGACCTCAGACCAGCAAGGTCCCAAAGCCAGTCCCAAACTATAGGCCATCTACAGCTTCGAAAATCCCCCCCACACGAAACCCAATTTTTTAAAAATTTTTACTTTGGACAAACTGGCAGGCTACCGAATGTAGCCTGCCCACACGGCAGAGTCTGGCAAACTCCCCGTGGCGTACCCAGTATGCCAAATACCAGTAACAATGATGGGTCTCATTCTCCTAAAGAGCCTTGAATATAATCTCAGGGCTAGGATGAAGGAGACGTTACTGGGGCCTGCTCGAGGCAATCGACGATTAACAGGATGATTTGTGATTTGTGATTTTAATGAATCACCATGAGGTACAGTCACAGATATACAAATTTTCGTGCTTAAGTTTCAGTCATACAATGATCGAGTACTCATCCCTCCACCAGTGTCCATTCACCACCACCAATGTTCCCAGCCTCCCTCCCACTACCTCCCATCCCCCCCACCTCTGTGACAGGTGCATTCTCTACCTTTGGGTGTTGTGGTTTGCAATACAGGCATTAAGTGGCCATCATGTTCGGTCTATAGTCTACCTTCAGCACACATCTCCCACCCCAAGCAGGCCCTCCAAGTGACCTTTACTTGGTGGTCACTTCTCTATCTGAGCTGCTTTTTCCCCCTGCACATGAGGCTGGATTCCAAGTTGTGGAGCAATCCTCCTGGCCCTTATCTCTACTATCCTTGGGTGTTAGTCTCCCATTCTGTTAGTTTATACTCCACAAATGAGTGCAGTCCTTCTATGTCTGTCCCTCTCTCTCTGACTCATTTCACTTAGCATGATACTCTCCATGTTGATCCACTTATAACACAACCCCACTTATCGCTAAAAGAATCTTGCCTCACAGTTGTGACTGTTGAACTGGGCCAGCAGGAGTCCTCACTGGGGCTCTCTAATACAAATGCAATCAGCTGAGAACTGTGCGACAGGCCCCTGTGACTGTACGGGTTGAATGTCCAAATAAGGTCTCTCTGGCTTCCTCCCCTTATGCCTGGGATCTGAGTTTAGGAGCTTGGAGCTGCTGGGAGCTCCCTTCTTTCTCTCGATCTTGCTCTCAGGGCTAGCCTGTCTCTGTCTCTCTGGACAACCTTTCCATGGGACTCATTTGGGTAGGGCGTTCGCCTTACAAGCGGCCAACATGGCCGACCCGAGTTCGATTCCTCCGCCCCTCTCGGAGAGCCCGGCAAGCTACCGAGAGTATTCGATATGCCAGACACAGTAACAACAAAGTCTCCAATGGAGACGTTACTGGGCCCGCTCGAGCAAATCGACGATCAACGGGAGGGCCTTTACTTTACCTTTACCAACATGGAAGATGCAGGTTAAACCCATTTTTTTCCTGGTACCATCTTTTCCCTCGTTCTAAGAGATCCAGCGAAGTTGCAAACTTTCTAGTGAGGTCACATCTATAACATTCTGTGGATCGAAGTGAATCTCCTACTTTGACCAGGCCCGACAGGTAGAAGTCAACCGCTTCCAAAGGGTGTGCAGGGAACAACTTGAGTCTTCCACAGATGCTCTGGGTCAGAGAATTCTGGTACTTTACAGATGGCAGGTGTGTTCTGCCTCATACAACCCAGGAACAGTGTCAAAAGTCTAGCTCTAAAAATATAGACTGTGCCCCAGCTTGTCCAAGTCAAACCTTGTTCTCATAGAACTTTTCCCAAACCCTTTCAACAGCTTTGTTCATGCTCTCTTTTTGTCAGAAAATCCCCCATAGATGTGATGGAGAAGAAGTAAACCCAAAGTGGAACTTTCACCCCAATTCAAAGACAGTTGTCTCCTGCCATGAGGCAGGGGAAGCGGGGGAGGGGGGGATTGAGGAGCGTGGAAAGCTGAGAGTGGGATTCATCCAGGCCCATACAAAAAACTTTTGATTTATTATATTTTGGGGGAAAAAGGGGGGAAATCCATAACTGTAGGATTGGGAGTGCAGCGGTCTTTATTTCCAACTTTTCATTATTAGCCCATTCTAGAGCATCTTGTGGGAATCAGAAAAATAACAACAACAACAAAGCCCAGAATTCAGGAAAGAGACTGACCCCACCTAACCTGGAATGAATGAAAAAACATACCAAAAGGACTAGAGCAATAGTACAGCGGGAAAGGTGTTTGCCTTGCACTCAGGCAAGCCAGGTTCAATCCCCAACATTCCACATGGTGTCCCAAGCATCTGTCACACTGTCACTGTCCTCCTGTTGTTCATTGATTTGCTCGAGCAGGCCCAGTAACATCTCCATTGTGTCAATTGTTACTGTGTTTGGCAGATCGAATACGTCACGGATACTTTGCCAGGCTTTGCCGTGCGGGTGAGACACTCTCGGTAGCTTGCCAGGCTCTCCGAGAAGGGTGGAGGAATCGAACTCGGGTTGGCCATGTTGGCCACTTGCAAGGCAAACGCCCTATCCGCTATGCTATCGCTCCAGCCCGTCCCGAGCAACACCAGGAAAAATTCCTGAGTGCAGAGTCAGGAATAACCCCTGAGCACTGCCAGGTACGACCCAAAAAAACAAAAAACAAAAAAATATATTTTTTTCAATAAATAAATAAATGAAAGCACAACATTCTCAGTGCCCCCACCCCAAATGTTTTTCAAGTCACCAGAGTTCTCTCAGTCACCTGGAAATAAGAGAACTTAAGTCCTTGCCACTTCGTTGTTCTGAATTTATGGATTGCAGGCATCAGTACACTTGCAGAAAGAGGCAAACAGTAAAGACCGTAGCTTTTGCAGGGGTTGTTGTCTCTGTGGCAATAGCTCAACATTAACTTAGACCTTTCATAGACAGGGGCATAGGCAGCTTCCGGTCAGATGTTCTTTACAAGAACAAGAAGCCGTGCCAAAAAGCCATGTTTCATGACTTAACACCTTCTGGATGGAACTTGGCTGCAGGACTCAGAAACTCCATCCTTCCTAAGGGGCACAAGAAGATTAAACTACCTCAGGTGAGAGAAACTTCGCCTTTCACTAAGTGATCCTGTTCAAAAGGTCCAAAGAATAGAACCTAATGCAAAGAACAAAGGCAGCCAAGGAAGGAAAAATTCACTCCGTGCTTCTCACCTCTGAAGTGGAAGCCAGAGAGCAGCTCTTCAAATTCCAACTGAATTTGCACTTTTTAAGCCCCCACAGGCTTCTTGCCTGTGAGTCTAGACTCTGAACATTCAGAACTGAGTTAGCCCCCTAGACAGTCCTTTTCTCGAATAAAATGGAGCTCTATGAATGCCTTTGAAAATTAGATCATGGTTTTCCAGAATGGGAGGCAGACACTTTGGTAATAAGCGAGTTTTGGGGATGGGATGATTACTGTACCCTTTTTCTTGGAAGTAGCTGATGATCATAAAATTTAGTGTGATGGAGAGTTAAAAATATAACTGCCTCACAGAACCCATGACTTCACAAATGTTGCTGAGGAAAGGCAATCAAATTGGGGAGACACACTCTACTGCACAGAGTTTACTCTTGGCTCTGTGTTCAAGAATCACTTCTAGCAGTGTTCAGGGGACCATGTGCAGTGTAGATTCCTACAATGAACCCAGGTCACCAAGGTGCAAGGCAAGAGCCATAATCCCTATGCTTGCTCGCTCTGGCCCAGGTCAATAAAACTCTAAAGGAAAGTAAAATTATCAAAGCTCACGAATATGGAAACATGTTGTGAAGACAGCAGGCAAATTAGTCTTTCCGGGAAACCAGTGGGGTCCACACTGCCCAGGTCACCAAGTGGACCAGCCATGTAGTGAGAAGACATTCTAAGGGATTTATTGGTTTTATTTTTTCATCTTTCTCACCTGGCATGGTGCTTGCTCATAAAGACCCTCAATAAACAGAGTCCATGAATAAATTAATTAGGTTGTCGTTCAGATTATAAGGTTAATTTTGAATCGTGGAAAGTGAGATGACATGAACTCAACGAGAGCGTATTTCCGAAGCTCCCAAGCACAGTCAGAAGTTCAGAGAGTGGAAAAGATGAGCTTGTTTAAAATCAGGCAATTAGAAGTGGACAGTCTCGGGGGATGGCTTTGCCAAGAGAAGCCCAATGGTGTCATAAATCAGGATGTCTAATTGAAGCAATGTTTTAGGAATTAAACAGCAATTAAATCAAATGGGAAAGTTTCTAAGGGCTACCTTTGACACCGGGGGGGAAAGTCAAAACAACCCCAAGAGTCTATGGGGAAAAAAGATGGCTTTCTTCCAAGGTGCTTGCTGGTTAATAATTATCAAAGACATCTGTGATTAAAATCCTCTTCCTTCCAGAGGCTTTATGATCTTACCGTACATTTCCCTCATGCAAGATCATAAGCCAAAGCAGAAAAAAAATTGCTGACATGTCGTAAATGTAGCAAACCACGGACAAAGAAAGAGCTTAGAGAGGGAGTGTGTAGCAGAAAGTTGGGGCCTGCTAAAAACGCCTTTGAGAAACCAGCTCCCCAAAGAAACACCGTGTAATCTGTGTCTATTTACCCAGTGCAAATAATCCGGGTCATTTCCGCATCAGTGGAACCACCTTCAAGGAAACCCAATTGGTGTGCATGAGTGTGTGTTAGGAAAGGTTTGTCTAAAACGATCGTAAAATCTTCCACACTGCTGTTTCCCAAAATGCCCTACGCACTATCGGTCATGGAGGTGATTTGAAGTGATGTGTCAGGGAGGAAAGGCATTCTTGAGCAATTATGTATTATTTTGTATAATTAAACAAAAATGCAATGAATGCTTCCATGGCCCTCCGAACTGTGGAAGGGATGAGGTGAAGCTTTTCAAATAAATGTGTGTTCATTTTTCTGGAAGGACTAGTAATTGAACTAGGAAGGGGAATAATTGAACTTCAGGATGGTTCTCAGACCTGGAAACCCTCAGGAAGGCTGTTCCACATGACAGAATGACAAAGCCTGTTGGCGAGCAGGGCTGTGATGTCTCCGACAGACAGTGCAAAGGAGTTGATTCCTTCACGCATGAAATCCACGGAGAACACGGAACGAGGAATGCGTTGGAGTGTGGGAAGACAGAATCCACTTTTCCAGCTTTGATTATCCAGGTTAATTGTCTAATTGGTCGAAGATTGATTAGGAGAGTCTCAAAAACTAAGCTTCAATTGCCAACACTTAGCTTGAACAAGGTGAACTCTTGTTTAAGTATCCAAGGCAATTAGTCAGATGCGGTTCAAGAGAAGGTCGGTTATGAAGTTCCTGTTTTCTTAACAATAGCAATATTTAGAGGCAGTCATCATCAGGGTCTTGGGATTCACTATAAATTTTATTCAGAAACCCTCTCCATCCCAAAGAAATAGGAAACAGTGGTCACGAAAGAGAAAGCAAAGAGCTGACAGCTCTCTGCTCATGGAGTCAGTATGTTTCAGGCACAGTCTTACATTTGCAGTGCTAATTCAGGAGCCAGGATTAGCCATGATATTTTTTTTGTTTAAATATTGAACCTTCGATAGCACAGCGGTAGGGCGTTTGCCTTGCACGCAGTCAACATGGCCGACCCGAGTTCGATTCCTCCACCCCTCTCGGAGAGCCCGGCAAGCTACCGAGAGTATCTCGCCCGCACAGCAGAGCCTGGCAAGCTCCCCGTGACGTATTCGATATGCCAGACACAGTAACAACAAGTCTCACGATGGAGACGTTACTGGGCCTGCTCGAGCAAATCGATGAACAACAGGAGGACCGTGACAGTGACCATGAACCTTCCCTTATTTCATATTATTTTTTTTAATTTTTTTGTTAGTGAAACACCATGAGGTACAGTTATTCATTCATTCATTCATTCATCATCCTGTTATTCGTCGATTGCCTCGAGCAGGCCCCAGTAACGTCTCTTTCATCCTAGCCCTGAGATTATATTCAAGGCTCTTTAGGAGAATGAGACCCATCATTGTTACTGGTATTTGGCATATTTGGTGCGCCACGGGGAGTTTGCCAGACTCTGCCCTGTGGGCAGGCTATATTCGATAGCCTGCAAGTTTGTCCAGAGTAGGAATGAGATAATAATATCATAAAAAGATGTCCTGATAAGATGTCCTGATAAGATGCATTCGCGGCCACGCGGTTCCAGGAGCTGGATTTTATAGTCTCTGAGTCTTGGCCGCTGATGGGATTACACGGCGCCAGGGGGCCAGGTGGTGGGTGTGACCCCCGCCTACTGGAATTTGGAGGATCTGGGTGGAAGATGCTCGACTCCAATCCGAGTAGGCTTGGAGGTCTCGGCCCCGGAACCCGCGTGGCTTTGTCCCTCTGCCAGTACCTTCATGTGTGCGGAGAGTGGTCTCAGCATGGTGGTAGCTGGTCCTGGAGGTCTTCGGCTGCCGGAGCTCTGGTCGGGGCGGGGAGAAAAGCTCAACCCGCTCCCCTCCAAGAGACCCCAGCGAGGAACAGCCAGGCACAGGGGCAGGAAACTGGTACAGTTATAGTCTCACAAATGTTTGTGCTTGGGTTTCAGTTATACAATGATCAAGTACCTGTATCCCTCCACCAGCGCCCATCCTCCACCACCACAAGTCCCCCCATCCCACCCTGCCTCTGTGGCAGGGCATTTCCCCTTTTTCTCTGTCTCTTCTTTTGGGTCCTGTGTTTTGCAAGAGAGGCATTGAGTGGCCATCATGTTTGGTCTATAGTCTACTTTCAGCATGCTTCTCCCACCCTGGGAGGATCCTCACAACACCCTTTATTTGGTGCTCTCTTCTCTATCTGAGCTTTCTTTTCCCCTAGCACATGTGGCTGGCCTCCAAGTCATGGAGCAAAATTCCTGGTACTAACATGATATGGTTTTTTATGACTCATACATCACCTAAGTTTAGGTTTAAAAACAATCATGATCCCCACCTCCAATAGATGATTAAATCAGAAAATTCACACAGTGGGTATAAAACACCCAGTATGACTGACATTGGTCCAGAGTGCATGTTAATCAGTACCTTGTAGACACTTGATGACTAAGAAGTAAAAGATACGTTGGTAGACCTGTAAGAAGAGCAGCTCACACCGAATCCTTTTCATAAACGTTTTATGTCCTGCCTTAGAAATACCATATTCTAGATCTGCCATCTGCATTCACATTGGCAGGTTGGCTTCCTTGGAGCAGCTGTTTCCATGAGGAACCATGCTTTCACACCTCAAGAGCCAGCGTGGCCTCTGGGACAGAGGTGGAGGGAAATAGACATGCCGGTGGAGGGTGTGGTGTTGGAATGTTGCACGGATGGAACCCAATCGTGAACAGTCTTGTAAATCATGGTGCCTCCAATAGACTTTAAAAAAGAAATAGCATAGTTGGTCTAGTGGGAACGAATGGAGAATTATAAGGTATTTAGGCTGGATTCTCTGTAGTCCCTCCACTCAATGTTCTCTCTCCTGTGGACCCTGGTTCAGAGTCTTTCCAGTTCCAAATACAGCTGGAGCTAAATCCCAGTAGCCACGGACATCCACGGTCATCCGTAACGCTATCTTCAACCTGCCTTCTCCCACTCACTAGTGCATTTTCATTCACGTGGCCTGGTGTCCTAATCCAGAAGGAGCCCAGGAACACTAATATATTTCTCTGGCATGGTTCAGCTTGTCTTCTCCGCCAGGACCATCCACTCATTCATTCATTCATTCATTCTTCAAGGATGTATCGGCTTCCTGCTCATTGTTGAGCCTAACGCTTGCTCGGTGAAACAGAAACAAAGAATAACACGCCTCTGGCAGGCGCAACTGTCAGTGAGAACAAGCTCCATTTTGTGACCTGTACACCTTTCCTTCCCTTGACCCAAGATGTGGTCCATGACTAAGGGCAGAAAAGACCCAGAGCAGATAAGACATGGCCTTGAACAGTGGCCCTTCAGAACGGAGTATCTGGGCAAAGTAGGCAAGAACAGGGTGTCAGCACCAGGAGTCCTGCCTCACTCGACCTCCTAGTCACGTGTGCCCAAGACACAGCAATTGTCACGTGCGCTTAGCAGGTCATCCTAACTGCAGCGTCTAGCCTTGATTGGGATTGGACTGGGGCAAAGCAAAGGAGGAGAGGTAATAGACCAATAATGCTGAATTTTTTGTGATTGGATCTTCCTGTACTCCAAGACCCTCTATAAAATATGTGTGTATTTGGCAATAAAGTGAACGGCCATTGGCTGCCCCCAAAGGGTGTTTCTCCATGCACCCGTCATTCTTCACCCCACATCTTCCCGGACCCAGTGCATAACATGTCTGAGCACCTCAGGGAAAAATTATTCCCCAACACCAATTTTTTTCTTTGTGCCCTCATTACATCTGCAGGGGGTCAGAGGCCCTTATCTACTGGAGGATCATTTCTGCTCATATCGGGATCTCTCACGTGCACTTCTCTTAGGTGGCTTCCTAGTGCTGAGGGATTTATGTTCAGTCATGTCATGGGAGAGATGGAAGGTCACAGTTGACCTGCGAGCCCATGTCCTCCTCACAGTAACCTCCAGTCTCTAGCTGCAGTCCTGATAGGTCTAGGCAGACATCACTCCAGTGCTTGGGCCACACAGACATCTTCCCTCATACCCCCAGGACCCCATGGGCACATCCCTAGTGGATGAGCATTCTCCCCGTCTTCTTCTTGGAGACAAAGGAACTCCTTGGCTATTTCCAAAGATGTGCTTTGGAGCCAGAACACAGGTTCTGAGCTGCCCTACACAGTGGGTGTGGATGGAGCTCAAACGGTTCCCAGGCTGAGGCCCAGAGTCTTCATCTAGATGGCCAGTTTTCCTGGGGGAGCTGGATCACTCTCCACCAGAAGACTGGGGTGCAGTCAGACACCAGAGTCTGTATCCTCTTCCTGTCAAACACTGGCCTTTCTCACCACCTCTAGCACTGGAGGTGGAACTGAGGAAGCCAATGACTGTATTTTTTTTTTCATCGTCACACCCGGTGATGCTCAGGGGTGACTCCTGGCTCTACACTCAGGGATCATTCCTGGCTTGCTTGGGGGACCAAATGGAATGCTGGGGATTGAACCCGGGTCAGTCGTGTGCAAGGCAAACGCCCTCCCTGCTGTACTACTGCTCCAGCCCCAAGACTGGCTGTCATTTTGTCATCTTGTGTATTTTGTCGCATCTGTGGTCCTCGCGCAGGCCTGGGAGCCCCAGGATTCTTTGGCGACTCCCCCAGGCTAAGGCGTTAGACTGTCTGGAGAAGAAACCATTAGTCTATTGTCCCTGTTCCAAGCCAAGCTCAGCAGGGTTGGGAAGTGAGGGTGCATGCAGGGGCCTCGGGAATGCAGAGACTGCAAGGGGCGTGGAGAGATAGAAGTTTCCAGAAAATGTTCCTCTTACGTGTGCCTCCTGCCTCCTGCTGGTTTTTCCCTGGCACCCCGGCTCCCCTGCACCCACAGAGGGCTGGGGCTGTACACAAGGCTAATCAGAACCAGCTAGGCGCCTCCCCAGACGCAAAAATCTCAGAACCAGTGAGACAAGCTCACGGGAGGGGCAGGAAGTGTTAAGCCCAACACTTGAGAAGAGCAAGTGTCCTCTCTTAGACGTGGTTTTCTTAGCTATCAAATGGGATGATATGCTGAAAGTAGACCATAGACCGAACATGATTGCCACTCAATGTAAACCACAGCACCCCAAAAGAGAGAGAGAGAACAGAAGGGAATGCCCTGCCACAGAGGCAGGGTGGGATGGCAGGGGAGGGATACTGGGATCAGTGGTGGTGGAGAATGGGCACTGGTGGAGGGATGGGTATTTGATCATTGTATAATTGAAACCCAAGCACAAAAATGTGTAAGTCTGCAACCATACCTCATGATGTCTCACTATTAAAAAAATTTTTAATAAAAAAAAAAGGATGAGCTTCAGATAGAGAAGGAAACACCAAATAAAGGGTGTTGGAAGGATCCTCCCAGGATGGGAGAAGCATGTTGAAAGTAGACTATGGACCGAACATGATTGCCACTCAATGCCTCTTTTGAAGACCACAACACCCAAAAGGAGAGAGAGAACAGAGGGGAATGCCCTGCCACAGAGGCAGGGTAGGCTGGGGGTGGGGTGGTGGGGAGGGATACTGGGATCCGTGGTGGTGGGAAATGGGCACTGGTGGAGGGATGGGTACTCGATCATTGTATAATTGAAACCCAAGCACAAGAATCTGTAAGTCTACAACTGTACCTCATGGTGTCTCACTAATAAAAATTAAAAAAAAAAAAAGGATGAGCTGTTTGGGAGGTAGCTGGAGAGTTCTGGAAGTCGCCTATTGCCTCTGCCCTTGAAAGGGTCTCCCCAACATATCCTGGTGTCGCCACTTCACCCCCTTCTGAGCCCATCAGAGCTGAGCCCCCCCGGAAGCATCCATCACCTGAGCCCTGAAGAGATATGAGTGCAGAGAGGGGCCCCAGGGAGCTGGGAGGTGGGGGGCTCACCTCCAGGAGCTGGGAGATGGTTGTGGGGGGCACACAGCGGGGAGGAGGGGTGCTTGTGAGACTTTCTGTGTACAGACAAATGGCTGCAGGGAGGGACGGGTGGAAACCAGAGGCCGTTCATCACGGGGGCCAGAGAACTGAGCTGCCGAGAGGAGCAGCTGCCCGCTGTTACGCTCCCCCAGGCTCCCTGTAGAACCCCCGCCCCCGGTACTTATTCCAGCACATGATGAGGAAAAACAGACAAACAGGCATTTTCCTTAGGAGGGAGGGGAGCAGGGGTGCCGTTGGGTCACAACCAGAGGTGCTCAGGGCTTACTCCCAGCTCTAAGCTCAAGGATCGCTCCTGGCAGGGCTCAAAGGATCATACTCGACGCTGAGGATTGAACCCAGGTCAGCCACGTGCGAGGCAAGTGCTGTAAGCCCCCGGACCGCCTATCAGTCAACAGGTTTAACCCAGCCAGGCTCCGGGGACAGGACGTTGACAGTCCCCAGCCTTTGCCTTTGGAGTCTCTTGGATGCCCCTGGAATCCTCCTGGAGACCTGTTTGGTTTTGCTGTTTTGTTTTGGTTTGGTTTGGGGGCCACGCCCGGCAAGGCTCAGTCTCTGCACTCAGGAATTCCTCCCGGCAGTGCCTAGGGGACCCTCTGAGATGCTGGGGATGGAACCCAGGTCGGCCACGAACAAGGCAGATGCCCTCCCCGCTGGACTATCGCCCCCGTCCCCAGAGTCCTGTCTCTGTTGACTGGGCACTCACATACCCAGCCACACGCCCCCATGCTGTGTGACTTCCAACAGTTCCTGGACCTCTCGGGGCCCGTGTGCAGCCCAGTGAACATGAGAGGGCACACCTGAGGCCTGGGCCCTTCTGCACCTCTGTCCCAGGCCCGGGGCCATGCCCAGCAGCCTCTGGAGAGCGCCGGGTCCCGAGTCTCCATTCGAGGCGATTGACTCGGCCTGTGAGACAGAGTTCATCCTAAATCCTCGTCTGATCCCCCTGGCACATGCTGTGGTCAGTGACGTCACTAGAAGACCTTGAGTTTTCACCCCACCCGGCCCCCCAACAGGGACAGGGTCCCTGGGACCCTCGCTCTTCCCATTGTTCCCAGGAAACCGAGTCTGGCCGGGAATAGCCTGAGAATCTGCTGACTCCTGAAGGAAAGTACTAGAAGCAGAAACAGGGAGGTGGGGGTCTCCTGAGTCACGCTCCGGAAGCAGAAGTTCAGGGTCTCTTGAGTCAAGTTCTGGGAGCACGAGGGACACCAGTGGGGGGAGAGAGGGTATCCCAGCATGACCTCTCAGCCCAGGACCTGGGTGCTGTTCCCGGGGGTGGGGGGCTTCACCCCCCTGCATCCCAGCAGGCCCTAATGAGCTGCCTTTCCCCACGGCAGGAGGCCGAACCCCAACCCTGAGGGGGCTAGTGCTCACCCGACCCCTTCCCGTCCATCCCCTCTTTGACTCTCGTTCTCCGCTGACCTGGTGGGACTCCTTCTCTCGAATCAGCTTCACTCCAGTTTTTTGGGTTTTTTTTTTTTAGGCCCACTGTTTAGAAACACACCGAGGAGGGGAGGGAAAAGGAGCGAGAATCAATATGGAAATCAAATGTAAAAACTTCTGGGCTCTTGCAAGCAGCTTCCTGGGGGAATTTTGCTCTTCCTTCTTCCACTCAGCGGAATGACTGCTCGTCATCAGGAAGCCTGTGCCGAGCCGCCGGTACCCGCCTGGTACACCCATGCTCCCCTCCTCATTTGCATATCCCATTTTTTGATTGGCAGCTGTACATGAAATGCCATATCAGTTGAAAGTATGTTGTGAGCTGGCACTAATGATCCTATGGCTCCAGGGAGACCTGCCATATTGTAATTTGGCTATCAGGCATGAAAGAAATAATTCTAAGTGCCAGGAATGCAAGACTGAATAAATGCCTCACTGCTGCAGGTTGCCAAGGGTGACACTTCTGATTTAGTATAAACGAATGCCCCGTTGCCTTTGGGGTACCGGGAGTTTGCATTGTATCTGAGCTGTGTGTATAAAACATTAGTCTAAGAAAATGGCTTCGGCGTGAGATGGGAAACAGAGGGCCCCGCTCCCAGGAGGCGAAGAATGTTTACAACTAATCACTGGATGAAAGGATCTTGCTACCTTCTCTAATGACAGGCAAACAGGATTTGCTTTTCCTGAGATGGAGAATAATGGTTATGTTAACTCTGCCTCGCCTCGCCTTTTTTTTTTTTAATGAAATGCTCTTTTGTAAAGAAAATCACATCTGTTTCCTTTTATATATGAAAGGGATATAAATTCCTTTTTTTTTTTTCTTTTCCTCCCTGGGTGTGAATAGCCCATTGGTGTACCTTGGAATTAAATAACCCTTTCTGATGTCATCCGGATCTCAGAGGTCTGGAAAGATCGCTGTCACTTCCTTGTGCCTGCGACTTTTCAAGCCCTGCGGACTCAGGGGGGCCTCTGGAAGGTGTTGCTTTCACTTGAATTTTCATGACGGTCCCCATGCAAATTCCCAGCCTCCCTGAGTACACAGAATGTCAGTTTCCTCCTGAAAAGCCCATGTGCCTGCCGCCAGCACACAGAATGCAGAAAACAGTTAGGGAGAGACTGGGGCCTTCCTCGAGCAGCCGAGTTAAGTGGCTCTTAGCCTCCCCTGTCTGCAGCACCCCCAGACTCTTGGGGTCTCCCTAGCTATTTGCTTCCTCCTTGATCCCGTGGGGGGCTACTCCTCTGAGATGGGGTCTGTTCCCAGCTTGCTCTCCTGGGACACTGCACGCATGCAACTGCGGACTGCTGCTTCCCCCGGACAGAACAGGGTCGCTTTGTCCCCTCTGTTAGAGCGAACTGGGGTAAATCAAGTCATTCTCGAGGATGTCCACACACACCCCCCTTCTGTCCTCACTTCTTCACTGGGGAAGAACCCTCTCTAGGGCTCTCCTCTGGCTGGAAACCTAGTGACTACCACCCACCCCCTTGCAAGAGAGGTCAGGAAAAGCCAAGTCTGTGTTAAGAAGCGAGAGTCGCTTTCCAAGATCTTCAGCCGTGAAGTCAGGTTATTTACGTCGGCTCTTTCTTCTAAACTTTCCTCTTCGCACCGCTTTTGCTGCGTGCCACAAGTTCTGGCAGCTCATGTCTTCGTTCTCGTTTGTTTCCCGGAATCTTTTGATTTCCGTTTTGGGAAATGGACACTGGTGGAGGGATTGGATGTTTGGAACATTGTGTGACTGAAACCCGATCGGGAACAGCTTTGTAACTGTGTGTTTTGCTGTGACTCAATGGATAAATATATATATATAATTTTTTTCAATTTTTTTGAGTTTTTTAAAAAGTAGGAGTCACATTTACCACCTGTGTTAAGCTAAATGGGGAAAGTGCCCTTTTGAGCATCCCTGGAGCAGACCCACTGTGTCCCCGTGGCTTGCTCTTCTGAAACGTCTTCAAGGAGATGCTACAGCAGTTGGAGTTCTGTCCCTGACACCACAAGGTCCCTGAGCCCTGCTGTGTATGTGCTCGGGGTCATCCCTGGAATCCTCAGATTCAACCGCCGGCCTCCTTGGCCAAGAATCAGCGGGAGATGCAGTCTCCTGAGCACTGTCTGCACTCTGAAGCAAAATAAAAGTCTTCGATAAGACAGCAAATATTTGCATGCACCCTATGTGTTGAAATTATGCTAAGCATATAGGATACTCTGATCCCAGAAGATAGAGCATTCCAGAAGTTTCTATGCAATAGAAACATTGGAAAGAGAGGTGATGGTCAGGTGGTGAATTACAGCTCACTTCCTTTTTTGTTCTTGGTTTGGGTTGGGTTGGGTCCATACCCAGCAGTGATGAGGGGTGACTCCTGGCTCTGTGCTGAGGAATTACTCCTGTCAGTGACAGGGGACCATCTGGGATGCCGGGATCGAACCCAGGTCAGCAGCATGCAAAGCTCGCACCCTGCACCCTGTACTATCTCTCCAGCCTCAGCTCACATCCTTGATTGCTGTTTGACCAAGAACTGATGGAATATGCGCCCCAAAGCAGGAGTCAGGGTACAAGAATTTATCCTATCATGAGGAAATTCACCAATGGAGGGTGCTCAGGAAACACTCAAAAGTGTGCAGTGGCCACACAGACACTAGAAGGCGGATTTCATGTCCCGAGAGAAAACGTCAATCAGAAATCCAGGAGCCAGGGGCTGGCTGGAGCAATAGCACAGCAGGCAGGGCGTTTGCCTTGCATGCGGCTGACCTGGGTTCAATTCCCAGCATCCCATAGGGTCCCCCAAGCACCGCCACGAGTAATTCCTGAGTGCAGAGTCAGGAGTAACCCCTGAGCATCGCTGGGTATGACTCAAAAAGCAAAAACAGCAAAAAAAAAAAAAAATCCAGGAGTCAGGCTTTTTCTCACACATAAAGGTGTGGACTCAAACCTCCATTCAAAGCACCATGCACCTCCAGAGTGATTCAGTAGTGAAAGTTCTAGCCTCTGTGCCGCTGATTCGTGCTCAATTGATAGCACAGAAACCCAAAGAAAGCGTGAGTGTTGGCAGGAGCTTCCCGCCACACGTGGCCCTTCTCCGCTTATTATTAGAGACTCTCTGAGCACTCACTGCTGGAAGGCCCCAAAGTTTGCCACTGACATTCATACTGCTTACTGCCACTAGTGGGTAGCAGGCATGCAATAGACGCTACCCCACCATCGCTCTTGTTTCTTGATTCACGGGGTTTTCCGAGCATCACCTGTTCTCTGTCATTCTTGTTTTGGCCGTGACTTGGAGTCCAGTTCCCACTGACAGTGTCCCCACTGCCGGTGAGCAGGGCCACAAGCACCCAAGGAAACTGTGTCTGGCCCCCCAGTAGAACTGGCCCATGAGAGCTCTACAGAGGCGTTAGTGTTCTGTCGGGGTCTGATGAGGAGAGACTTACCAGCAGAACAGAACTGTTCCAGTACCAGCAAACTCCAGGAGACCGCAGGGGCGGGGAAGGGGGGAGGGGACTGGCTTTGCACTGAAATGCTGGAAGCAAGGAAATGACAGTGATGAAGGCAAGAAAGTGACCAGTCTCCCTCCAGGGCTCTGCTGTTTAGATACTGGTGTGGTGTCTCTCTTCACGCTTCCAAATCTCTAGACCTATGGTTTGCAAGTAGGGGTGACTTGACACTCCAGGACTCTTGGGCTCTGTCTAGAGGTATTTTGGTAACCCAGCTGTGAGAAAGAGAGGGAGAGGCATATGCAGAGGGTACAACCGACTATCGATCTGATAGGACAACCAACGCCACTCCACCCAAGATGCACCCCCAGCGAGAATTGTGCATGGACATCGTGACCCGGTTGTCCAATGCTGGCTGTCCTGGTCAATGCCTTGGAGGTTAACGAAAAGTCTTTGAAACTTTGTGTCCTGGAATAAGGATGTCTCAGAACAAATATTTATTTGGAATTCCTATTTCCTTTTGAGCAGGGTGGAGGGGTGGAGGGGAGGCAGGGGAGAGAATGACTTTAGAGAGAAATATTAACCTTGCAAATGTGCACATTTTCAATTCACGTCCTGGTGACAGGCTACAACTTGTAATCAGTATAAAATGATTTTCCGGGAGAGTAAATGCTTATTTTCACTGTCTTGATGTTGGCACTGGATTACTTGGTATTAATCCCAGGGTGACACAGTCACATTTGGAAGCCGTGAGATTTATTTGGATGGCTTGTGGGGCCAGGGGCAGCCTTCATTTTACATCCTTGATCTCGGTGAATTTAAATAATAGAAGCGCTTTTCTATATACACCAGTGGGGTGAAAAGGAAATGATCCATCCAGGACAAATTCCAAGGGCTCTGTGGAGGCAGGAGAAGCCGGGGGCGGGGCAGGGGATGGCTGGGTCCTCAGGGACGTCCTGTCTCCATTGTCCAACCTGTACCTCGCAGCCACAGCTCACAGGCCGGCAAACAGCAGCACCTACCAGGTCACCCACCTGCAGGGCACAAGACAGCGGGTCTCCTGAGTCCAGCGTGCATTGTCAGACTCCTCAGATGCACTGAGGCGAGGAGGTCACACTTGGTGTCCCTGTCCTGAACAGATTCACCACTTGGCTCCATGTCCAGAGTTCTCATGCAGAGCCAAAAACAGCCATCTTTTTCTTTAAAGGACTGGTTAGTAAATCCGATCCGTGTCCCAGCCATCCCTTTCAAAGTTCAGACTTTGCGGCTACTCAGCTGTGACACGGTTTAGAAGCAAACATAGACGATTCATAAATAAGTGGGCATGTTTATTTTCAATAAATTACCTGTGCTCCTGTAGCACTGTCCTCCTGTTGTTCGTCGATTTGCTCGAGCGGGCAACAGTAACGTCTCCATTGTGAGACTTGTTGTTACTGTTTTTGGCATATTGAATACGCCACGGGGAGCTTGCCAGGCTCTGCTGTGCGGGCGGGATCTTCTTGGTAGCTTGCCAGGCTCTCCGAGAAGGATGGAGGAATCGAACCTGGGTCAGCCATGTGCAAGGCACATGCCCTACCTGCTGTGCTATCGCTCCAGCCCAAGCTGTGCTCCTATAAAACTTTATTTCCAAAAAAAAAAAAAAAAGAGGCAAGCAGAGCCAGATTTGCCTGGAGGCCGTTAATTCACCAGCTCCACCAGACTCCATCTCCCCAATGTGGAGTAGTTGGCATCACCTTGAACAGACTCTGCCTCTTGAATGGTTACGTGATACTATTACAATCCCAAAAAACTCCTCCTGTAGTTTTCACTTGATGTTTTTCCCATTCTCAGAATCTAGCTGTAAGAATTTTTTTGGATTTTCACATACAAGAGTTTGCACATAGATGTTCACTATGGTAACCCATACCAGTGAGATTTTTTTAAATTTTTTTTTTATTAGTGAGACATCATGAGGTACAGTTGTAGACTTACAAATTTTTGTGCTTGGGTTTCAATTATACAATGATCAAATACCTATCCCTCCACCAGTGCCCATTTCCCACCACCACGAATCCCAGTGTCCTTCCCACCCCCCCATCCCCCCCATCCCACCCTGCCTCTGTGGCAGGGCATTCCCTTTTGTTCTCTCTCTCTTATTGGGTGTTGTGGTTTGCAAAAAAGGAAATGGGTGACAATCATGTTTGGTCTATAGTCTACTTTCAGCATGCTTCTCCCATCCTGGGAGGATCCTCCCAATACCTTTATTTGGTGTTCCCTTATCTATCTGAGCTCCCTTTTCCCCTAGCATGTGTGATTGGCCTCCAAGCCATGGAGTAAAATTCCTACCAGTGAGATTTTAAAAGCAAAAAATATTTTGGGGGGGTGCTAAAAAAATAGGGTATCAGAACAGTTTTGTTCTGTAGCAGTGAATTCTGGAGAGGTCTTTGAAAGGAGTCGTTTAGAAATGTTTCATGATCGCTAAGATGTGTCGAAGAGGTGAAATAGAAATTGCGCGTGTAGTTTTGCCCAATTATGTAAATTCATAGTCAGCCCCCTTAACCACCCCCGGCCCTGGAAGAAAAAAAAAGACTAGAAGGAAAGAATACTGAATCAACGTCAGTATTCTAGGACAGCAAGTAGAGTACTAGCCTTGCACGCAGTTGACCAGGGTTCTATCCCCGGCACCACATATGGTCCCCCAAGCCCTCCAGAAGTGGTCTCTGAGCACAGAGCCAGGCGTCAGCCCTGAGCACTACCAGGTGGCCCACCCTACCACCACCACAAACAAAAACTAGTTTTGCCAAAACCTCTCTCCATCAACTCTCCAGTGATGAGTGGACAGGCTGGGCACTGTGTCGGCCAGGAGGACCCCATCACCACCACCAGGCTGAGTTGGTGGCATTAGAGAGGAAACTCAGGGGTCATGGGGCTGGAGCAATAGCACAGCGGGGAGGGCGTTTGCCTTGCATGCTGCCGACCCAGGTTTGATTCCCAGCATCCTATAGGGTCCCCCGAGCACCGCCAGGAGTAATTCCTGAATGCAGAGCCAGGAGGAACCCCTGTGCCTTGGCTGGGGGTGACCCAAAAAACCAAAAAAAAAAAAAACAAATCCTCAGTCATAGCAGACAGAAGTGAAGGCTGATGCCACTGAACAGATCCATGGACTCTCTCCTATGAAAGAGGCAGAGACAGGAAGTGGTCCCCTGCTGAAGAGAGTATAACACGAAGGTCTGAAGAGGCTCTACTTCTAGTGCCAAAAAAAAATGCCAGTCCCAGGAGCCTGATTTCTCCCAACTCCCCCGTCCACAGTAAGACTGGGGACCCACAAGGAACCTGCCTCTGCGCCTCTCCAAATGAGGGGCTCTGCGCTAGCCCACTCCACCCTCACGGCCAGCCATGCCCTACTGGGTTGGCCATAAACAAGTGGAAAAGGAAGGGGTAGGTGGCGAATGTCAGGTGAAGGTTTAGAACTCTCAGACAAAGGTCACCTAGACCCCACCCCTGGACTCAGATATTTCACCGCCGTCACAGGAGGGGGATAAACCAGCCCCCCAAGTCCGGCTGGGCCAGCTGTGGCCAACACACTCAGGGGCTGGCCCAGCCCGGTGCCTGCGGCTCTCCTCCCTGGCATAGGCACAGTGTGTTTAGAGCTGAGCCTTGAGAAAGCTTCTGCAACTCAGCCTACGCGCCCTCCTGCCTCACAAGCGCATGGCCAAGGGCTGCAGAGACAGCACAGGCTCACCTCACAGGCAGCCGAGCACTGCAGAGGGAATCCAGAATCCCACCAGGAGTGATCCCTGAGCACAGAGCCAGAAGAAGCCCTGAGCACTGTCGGGTGTGGTCCCAAAACGAAAGAGAGAGAGACAGAGAGAGAGACAGAGAGATGAACAGAGAGACAAAGAGAGAGAGAGAGAGAGACAGAGATAGGGAGAGACATATAGACACAGAAAGAGACAGAGAGACTGAGAGAGAGAGACTGAGAGGGAAAGACAGAGAGACAGAGACTAATAGAAAGAGAGAAACAGAGGCAGAGAGAGACAGACACAGAGACAGAGACAAAGAGGCAGAGAAAGACAAAGAGAGACAGAGAGACAAAGAGAGAGAAACAGAGACAAAGAGAGAGAGACAGAGACAAATAGAGAAACAGAGACAGAGAGGCAGAGAGAGATAGAAACAGAGAGAGAGTCAGAGAGAGACAGAGACAGAAAGACAGAGATAGGGAGAGACAGATAGACACAGAAAGAGACAGAGAAACTGAGAGAGAGACTGAGAGGGAGAGACAGAGAGACAGAGACTAATAGAAAGACAAAGAGAGAAACAGAGACAGAGACAGACAGAGAGAAACAGAGTCAAGAGAGACAGAGACACAGAGTCAGAGAGAGACAGAGAGATGAACAGAGACAAAGAGAGACAGAGAGAGTCAGAGAGAGACAGAGTCAGAGACAGAGACAAAGAGGCAGAGAAAGACAGAGAGAGATAGAGAGACAAAGAGAGAGAAACGGAGACAGAGAAAATCAAAGAGAGACAGAGACGGACAGAGAGAAAAACAGAGACAGAGAGGCAGAGAGAGACAGATACAGAGAGAAAGAGAGTCAGAGAGAGACAGAGACAGAGACACAGAGAGAGACAGACACAGACACAGAGACAAGGAGACAGAGAAAGACAGAGAGACAAAGAGAGAGAAACAGAGACAGAGAGAGTCAGAGAGAGACAGAGACGAACAGAGAGAAAAACAGAGACAGAGAGACAGAGAGAGAGACAGATACAGAGAGAAAGAGAGTCAGAGAGAGACAGACACAGAGAGACAGAGAGAGTCAGAAAGAGACAGAGACGCAGAGACAGAGAGGAAGAAGGCAAGGGAGAGGGTGACAGAGAGAGAGACGCACACCTCCAAGAATGCAGAGCACAAAATAAAGCCTTGACCTCGGGAGGGAGCCGTTTCCGGACTGGAGAGCCGGGCCGGGGGCGGGTCAGGGCCGGGCCGGGCCCCGGGGTGGCGAGTGAGCCGAGGAACAGCAGCAGGTGTGGACGGCCGCTCCCGTGGGGTCCCGGGGCCAGCGCAGGAAAGGGTGGGTGTTTTCACAGAGCCTGGCCAGGCTCCTCACGCAGCCTCCTGAAGCTGATTTCCTGTCTGGGGCATTCGGTGACACATTTCCAAATGGAAAAATCATTCCCAGTTGAGCTGGCCAAATATCTTGAATAAATAACGCAGAAATTATTAAGACATTTTCCAGACGACCCCAGCATTTCCTGTCTTGACAATGGGGCTGCGTTTGACATCAGCCAATTCAAAGGTTAAAAATAAAAGCTGTGGCCAATTCAAACTTCCCTTCCAACTGTTTTTCAATCACCCGAGATGGGGCCGGGAGACGGTACTTGTAACCAAGTTCTTCAAACCGTCCAAGCACACTCAGCGTGGCCACGTGGCCAGGGCCTCCCTGTCCAAAGCGGGGCGAATGGGAAGAGGGAATTAAATCAGTGCTTCATACGTCAAGCCTGCCTGTGTGCAGGGAGGGGGGCTTCTGAGAAGTGGAGGTGCTCCGATAACAGGCCCGATGACCAGGCTTGACCTGGGTCGCTGCAGAGAGGAAAGTGAAAGAAATAAACATGTTCTAGCGTATTCGGTGCTTCTTACCTGCCAGCGACCACCAGCTAGTGGTCCTGGACGCATCAGGCACTTCTCTCCATGACACGCAGGAGGAGACAGGAGCCCAGGGCAGTTAGCGACGCGCTCGGACACACACACCATCAGTAAGCAAAAGAGCCGCAGCAGGGATTCTCTCTCTCTCTCTCTCTCTCTCTCTCTCTCTCTCTCTCTCTGAGTCTCCACACGTGACGATGGTGGACACAGCCCTGGGGGCGCAGAGGGCCAGCTCAGGGGGCATGTAGGGGGTCCGGCTTCCGTCCACAGCACTCTGTGCTCTCCCAGATCCGCTGAGAACATCGGTTGTCCTGACGAGCCAGGGGCAGCCCTAGGCATTGCCAAGTGTGGCCCATGAACAAGAGACAGACAGAGAGACAGACAGGCAGGCAGGCAGACAGAGAGACAGAGACAGACTGACACACAGACAGACAGAGATCATGTCAGAAAACCCTACCCTGAGCTCTGGAAATGACAGAAGGCCCCGGGCATCCATGTCCTGTATCCAGGCTGGTTGAGTGCTGGGAGTGTGGCGGAGAGACAGGGCACAGGCCTGGCATGTCACAGGCCCCATGGTCAAGTCAAGTGGAGGCCAAATCAAGGCCATAGCCTCTGGGACCTAGGAAGCAGCCGCACTCCTGGCGACCAACCCCAGTCCTCACAATGGGCATCAAAGCACCTGCTGCGACTGCTCAGAGTCTCCAGGGAGCTGTTCAGAAAGTAACTGTATGATCAAAATATAAATATATCTATTATTGGGCAATCGAGAGAATCTGAATTTGTCTTTTTGATTAATCTGAATTAATCACTAAAAGATATCATCTTTTTTGATTTGTCTTATCAAGTTAGCTTTAATTTAAATGATTCTGTGTGTGTGTGTGTGTGTGTGTGTGTGTGTGTGTGTGTGTGTGTGTGCTTGGTGTCTCTTCAAAGTAGGTTGCTGCACCCCTCCCACCCCACCTCCAGGGATACACACACACACACACACACACACACACACACACACACACCCCTCACCTGATGGAATTCCCTGTTTTTTTCTGTCAGTTTCGTCTCTTCCTTTTGTTTCCTTCTTCATATCCTCATAGATTGGACATCACCTGCTCTTTGACTTTTTTTCTTTTGACTGATTTTCACCTACCATGACCCCCTCCACGTTATCGAGAGAGGCAGAAGTTCATCTTTTTCTTACGGCTGGGCAGTATTCCACTGGCTCTAGAGAGCAGAGCTTCTCCGTCCACCATCTGGGGCTGGGCACTTGGGCTGTTTCCAGATCTTGGCTGTTATGAGCAGCGTTACAGGGCACACAGATGGGTGTCTACCTCCCCAAACTCACATTGGGGTTCTTAGATTTCATTTTTTCATCATCCTGTTAGTCGTCGATTGCCTCGAGCAGGCCCCAGTAACGTCTCTTTCATCCTAGCCCTGAGATTATATTCACGGCTCTTTAGGAGAATGAGACCCATCATTGTTACTGGTATTTGGCATATTTGGTATGCCACGGGGAGTTTGCCAGACTGTGCCGTGTGGGCAGGCTACATTCGATAGCCTCCAAGTTTGTCCAAAGTAGGAATGAGATAATAAGATGTCATAAAAAGATGTTCTGACAAGACGTCGCACGGCCGCAAATGCGGCCGCGCGGTTCCGGGAGCTGGATTTTATAGTCTCTGAGTCTTGGCCGTTGATGGGATTACACGGCGCCATGGAGCCAGGTGGTGGGTGTGACCCCCACCTACTGGAATTTGGAGGATCTGGGTGGAAGATGCTCAACTCCAATCCGAGTAGGCTTGGAGATCTCGGCCCCGGAACCCGCGTGGCTTTGTCCCTCTGCCAGTACCTTCATGTGTGCGGAGAGTGGTCTCAGCATGGTGGTCCTGGAGGTCTTCGGCTGCCGGAGCCCTGATCGAGGAAAGCTCAACCCGCTCCCTCCAAGGGGCCTCGGCAAGGAATAGCCAGGCGTGGGGGCAGAAGACTGCACTGTTCTCGTCCGGGAGCTGGATTTTATAGTCTCTGAGTCTTGGCCGTTGATGGGATTACACGACGCCAGGGGGCCAGGTGGTGGGTGTGACCCCTGCCTACTGGAATTTGGAGGATCTGGGTGGAAGATGCTCGACTCCAATCCGAGTAGGCTTGGAGATCTCGGCCCCGGAACCCGCGTGGCTTTGTCCCTCTGGGGTTCTTAGATATGTAGATGAATTTGTTGCATCATAGGGCAGGAGCTCTTGTTAATCTTCGATAAATCTTCGTACTGGTTTTCATAAAGGAAGAAGCCATTTATATTTCCTTCAGTGTGATGTAATTGTATACACAAGTTCCTCTTCTCCACATCCCCAGACAAATTGATTTGAGCAAGTCCCACCAACTTATCATGAGCTTTATCCCTGGGCAATTTAGATTCCTCCCTCATTTTTGGTATTCATACCTGTAAGTGGAGAACAATAAGACCGATTTCATGGGGTTCCAATAAAGATTAAATAACATTATGCATGCAAAGGGAGTAAGCTTTACACTCCAGCCTCCGCACATAGTAAATGCTCAATAAATATTAAATAATGATTTTTTTTAAAAAAATCGAAGCAGCAACATGTGTAGTGCTGTGTTTAATTACAAGACCTCAATACCAGTTTTGATGAGCCCGAGCCTCCTAGCTAGAGTCAGAAGTGACAGAACCGTGCGAACAACAGAACTTTAACCTAATAACGTGACCGTTCCCCAAGTTTAGCATATTACTGGAAATCGCTAATGGAGCGTTGCCCGCTATTCACCATCCGAGCAGTAAGGAATCATGCATAATGGAACAGAGGCCCTGCTAACAGCGGATTCATTCACGATAATTTAAACTTGTTTGTATGGAAATAAAGGACGAATCTTTGAAGTGAGCCTTAATGAGATTCTGCTTGATCTTCGGTGTATCCTGGGAGAAAGGGTTCAATTTTTCCTCCAGCATCCGGCTCTCGGTGGTGGTGCATAGGAAGGAGAGAACACAGGCTTAAATTATGAATGGCCCTTCTTGTCTTTGTGCTAGCAGGTGAGGGAAGGGGTGCGCTCGGGGCCACGGGGGGCCAGGAAAGGGCAACCGCCACTCTCCTCTACCGAGGATTCTGAACCCAAAGGCACAGCCCGGAAAGGGAGGCATCCAAGAAGGACCCTCCTGGGTTGGGAGGCCCTGCAGAGGCTCTGGTGTCCTTTTGGCCCAGTTTGCTGGTCCCCTCAGGGGCTCCGTCTACACCAGCACTGGAGCAGACACGCGGATGAGCCCCGGGTGGCACAAGGAGGGGGGAGTCTAGACCCAGGACATCTGTGTCCGGCCCGTGTGGCCCGGCTGTCCAGAGGCCCCAGGCTGCGGGCTGGACTTTGTGGGAGGCTGGTTTTTCAAAAGTGATCATGGGGCTCTGAAATCCATCATTTCAGGATTCATTTTTTTAAAAATCCATGAAAATGGCTCAGTTCAAGTGAGGGGAAGTTCTGACTCACCATGGTGATGAGGGCCATCGGGAGAAGCCACATGCTGGAGTTCGAGCACGCAGGCCAGCAGGGACCCCCTTCACCTCTGCCCACTTTCCCGGAGTCTGTCAGGGTCACTGGAACCAAGCCACCCAACCACACGCTTGCAGAAATCCCTCTTACTGCTTTTTTTTTCCCTTTAAAAAAGTAGGAGGGTCAGGGGCTGGAGCCATAGTCCGGCAGGGAGGGCATTCGCCTTGCACACGACTGACCCAGATTCAACCCCCAACCTCCATATGGTGCCCAGAGCACTGCCAGGAGTGATTCCTGAGTGCAGAGCCAGGAGTAACCCCTGAGCATCGCTGGGTGTGGCCCCCACGAATAAATCACTTAATCACTTAACTTCCCGTTAGTCGTCGATTTGCTCGAGCGGGCGCCAGTAACGTCTCCATTTGTCCCTGCCGTGTGCTAGTGTGGCCCAGTGGCATCTGTTCGCTCTGGGAACATGAAGAGCCTCAAACCAATCGTTCATGATCTTCACGAAGAAGTCTGACCATCTGGTAGGTGGGCGGCCACGCGGTCTCTTGACATCCCGTGGAATCCAGTCAGTAACAGCTCTAGTCCAATGGTCGTCTTTAAATCTCATTACGTGACCAGCCCATCTGATTTTTGACACCTTGGCAAATGAGACAGCGTCCCTGATCCTTGATCGTCAACGGATGTCAGAACTCCGGATTCTTTCTCTCATTTGAGTGAAACGTGATATTCCAAGCATAGCTCTTTCTATTCTTCTTTGGGAGACCTGAATAGCGTTCTCATCTTGTTTGCGTAGGGCCCAGGTCTCTGAGGCATATGTTAATGCAGGAAGAACAGTGGAATCAAAGAGATGTGCCCGGAGCCGGAGGTTCATCGTCCTCTTAGCTATTTCTTCGACGTTCTTGAAGGCGTTCCAAGCCGCTCTCTTCCTCCTGCGCAGCTCGGGTGCCAGGACATTTGTCATGTTGACTTCTCGACCTAGGTACACATAGCTGTTGCATTCGGAGAGGTCATTCCATTGAGAGCGAATGGGGCATCAGGAACGAGGCTGTTTCTCATGAACATTGTCTTCGTAAGATTCAGCTGTAGTCCTACCTTTCCACACTCACGGTCAAAGTCGGCCAGTATTTGTGCTGCTTGGCTGATGTTTGGTGTTATTAAAACAATGTCATCAGCAAAGTGGAGGTGGTGTAGTTGCCGACCATCTATCTTCACTCCCATTCCTTCCCATTCCAGTCAACGCATGATGTTCTCGAGGGTGGCACTGAAGAGTTTCGGTGAAATGGTATCACCCTGCCGCACCCCTCTCTTGACATTAACGATCACTTCTTTGTAGAATGGTGAGATCCTGGTAGTGAATCCGCAATACAGCTCACGGAGGATCCTGATGTATTGGGCTTAAATGCCCTGATTGGTTAGGGCTTCAATGACCGCTTCCGTCTCAACAGAATCAAAGGCCTTCTTTAAATCAATGAATGTTAAACGGAGCGGCATCTTGAACTCCCGAGAAACCTCAATGAGCTTGGTTATCGTGTGGATATGGTCGATGGTGCTGAATCCTTTGCGGAACCCGGCTTGCTCGCATGGTTGTCCTTCATCTAGTGTTCTGCCAATCCTATTTAGGATGACTCGAGTGAACAACTTGTAGATGACAGACAATAGGCAGATCGGGCGATAGTTGCCAATGTCATGGATGTCTCCCTTCTTGAACAGTAGTACGGTCCTGCTGGTTTTCCATTGGGACGGAACCTTGCATTCAGACAGGTAGCGAGTGAAGAGCCGAGCCAGTGTATTGATGAGTACTGACGGCAGGTTCTTCGGGTGTTCAGGTCTGACCTTGTCTGGGCCGGGTGCTGTTTGTTTCTTTACCGACGAAATGGCGTGTCAGATTTCGGAAGGGAGAACGTTGGGAACGACATATCCATCCTGTGGAATTTGGTATGTCGGCAAGTGGACATGGCTGTCGAAGAGATTTGAGTAGAAGTCATGGATAATCTTCTCCATTGCCGTTCTGGAGGATGTGATGGATCCATCAGGACGTCGGAGGGCAGTCATCTTGGTCTTGTAGTTGGCAAAGGACAGGCGGGCGTTACGAATACTTTTCCCGGCTTCTGCCGCATCTACCAGTACTTCTGCTCTTCTCTCTTTGAGGTCTTCCTTGATCGCATCTCTGCACTGCTTTGCAAGCTCGGACGTGAGCTTGCGGTTGCCTGCAGCATGCGCCAAACCACGCTGGCGAATTAGCTCAAGAGTTTTCAAAGATAGGCGATTTTTTGTGGCTATCTCTCTCTTGGCGTTCCTCGCACATTCATGGAGGTGCTGAACCAGTCAATCGTATTCCTCGCCAATGTTGTCAACAATGGCATCTTCCCATGTTGCCGCAATAGTGCCAAAGAGTTCCCAGCTGGTGGTCGTTCTGGGAGTTCTCTTTTTGAATTTTGCAGCCCTTTCTCCCTGCTCTGTGAAGTAGAATTTTGCACGAAGGAGACGGTGGTCCGATCCCATTCGAAATTTTGGGACAACAGCGACATCGGTCAGGCAAAACGGTCGATTGAATATGATGTGGTCTATTTCGTTGTGGAATCGTCCATCGGGAGACTCCCATGTCCATCGTTTAGATTCTGCCTTCTGGAACTGTGAGTTGCCATGGATGGTCTTGGTCGACATGATGAACTCAGACAGTCTCTCACCCTGTTCGTTCCATTCTAGGCCATGGGTCCCGATGTGAAGTTCTTCAGCTGATCTTCTCGGTCCTATCTTGGCATTAAAATCACCCACGATGATCTTGTAGAAGGTGTGGTCTTCTTTATAGAACTTCTCCAGCTCCATGTAGAACTTCTCAATTTCTCCTTCATCATAATTGGATGTTGGTGCGTAGACAACGAAGATAGAAACTGCAGGCAGTGAGCCACATCTATTCAAATGTAAACGTCCGATTCGGGTTGTTAGGCATTCGAATGAATCAATGCTCTTGGCCAAGTTTGTGTTGACAAGGACACCGATGCCTCCAACACCTCTTTTATCGCATGTTCCAAGGAACAATTCTTCTCCAGTGTCGAAAACGGCATGGTGAGATTCGTGCCTTCTTGTCTCGGTCAGACCAATGATGTCGTACTTGATCATTCGCGCTTGTACCATCAGGTCCTCGGTCGATGCATCTGGTGCTAGCGTACGTGCATTGAAAGTTCAGACGATCATTTTTGTCTTCCTTCGTTGTGGCAGCCTAGGTCGGCCTTGAGATTTTGTCGGCCTCTCCTTTCTCATCCTTCTCAGTGCTGCTATGTCGGTGAAGCCTTCAGGGTCAGGTGAATGAGACCAGTTGTAGTTAGTGGTTTTAGCATATCGAATACACAACGGATAGCTTGCCAGGCTCTTCCGTGCGGGCGGGATACTCTTGGTAGCTTGCCAGTCTTTCCGAGAGGGATAGAGGCTTTTGGGGCGACCTCTAATCACCCTTGTAGGTGTTACCATATTTGAACCCTATCATATATGGTGCGACAATTCCGGAAGATGGGTATTTAGTGTTTTATGATGTGTTGCGCGGCCGCAAAGCGGCCGCGCGGGTCCAGAAAGCATCCTGGAGTGTGGCAACTGCTGGGTAGTGGAGGGAGTGTACGAATAAATAAATAAATAAATAAATAAATAAATAGGACTGCACTGTCCTCCCTTTGTTTATCGATTTGCTCGAGCTGGCCCAGTAATGTCTCCATTGTGAGACTTGTTGTTACTGTGTTTGGCATATTGAATATGCCACGGGTAGCTTGCCAGACTTTGCTGTGGGGGCAAGCTTGCCAGACTTTGCTGTGGGGGCTCGGTAGCTTGCCGGGCTCTCGAAGAGGGATGGAGGAATCGAACTCTGGTCGGCCCGGTTGGCCACATGCAAGGCAAGTGCCCTACCCACTGTGATATCGCTCAGTCCAAGCAAATAAAAAGAGTTGGGGTCAGAACACAGAAGGAAAGAAATCAAGACAGAAAGAAGAGAACAAGAAGTAATGTGTGGGAGCCAGATTGATAGCACAGCGGGGAGGGCATTTGCCTGATATGTGGCCAACCCAAGTCCAATCCCCGGCGTCTCATATGGTCCCCTGAGCACCACCAGGAGTGATTCCTGAGTGCAGAGTGAGGAGTAACCCCCCTGAGCATTGCTGGGTGTGACCCAAGAAGCAAAAAAATAAAATAAAATAAATTTAAAAAGAAAAAAAAAGTAATAGGTGAGCAGGCATCAGGGCTTCGGTTAATACTGGCGATATGAGTGAGTGGTAGAGCCGTGTGTGTATCCAAAACACACTCAACAACACCCAAGACATGAGGTCTGAGCCGCAACCACTGGCATGTTGTAATGTGCCTGTCAAGTTGACAGGTTGAGACAGGGCGAGGGGGTGGGGTGGGGGGGGGCAATATGGGAACTGGTCAGGGGAAGTTGACACTGGTGGTGAGATTGGTGTTGAAATATCACCACATGCCTGTCACTGTCACTGTCCTCCCGTTGTTCATCGATTTGCTCGAGCAGGTCCAGTAACGTCTCCATTGTGACACTTGTTACTGTGTTTGGCATATTGAATACGTCACGGGGAGCTTGCCAGGCTTTGCCGTGCGGGCGAGATACTCTTGGTAGCTTTCCTGGCTCTCCGAGAAGGGCGGAGGAATCGAACTTGGGTCGGCCAGGTCATCCACGTGCAAGGCAAATGCCCTACCCGCTGTGCTATCGCTCCAACCCACAGCCTTTTGGCTAAGATCAAGTGTGTGTGTAGCACCGTATGCGTAAAACTCAACTATCAGTAACAGTGCAAGTCACAGTTCCTTAATGAAAGTTAAAAATGTATTAAGGGTGGTCACTGTCCTCCCGTTGGTCATTGATTTGCTCGAGCGGGCCCAGTAAGTCTCCATTGGAGATTTTGTTGTTACTGTGTTTGGCATATTGAATACATCACAGGTAGCTTGCCAGGCTCTGCCTTGCGGGCAAGATACCCTCGGTAGCTTGCCGGGCTCTCCGAGAGGGGCGGAGGAATCGAACTCGGGTCGGCCATGTTGGCTGCGTGCAAGGCAAACGCCCTACCGCTATGCTATCGCTCTAGCCCATATTAAGGATAATAAATTTTAAAAGAAATGTAGGGGAAATAGTAGAGAAATAGTACAGGGGTGGGACCCTTGCCTGATACCCTGCTGATCCAAGCTCCACCCCTGGCACCCACCCCCTAGGGTTCCCCAGAGCCTGGCCAGGAGTGAGCCGTGAGCAACATCACATGTGGCCTGAAAACAAATGAAAATATTCTATTTGTTTATCATCCTCCCCTTTCATTGTCACTGCTGTGGCTGATGCTACTGTGGCAATGACAGGGATGCCACACATATGTGACAGCGGTTCTTGCACCTCTTTGGCTGTGATATTTGCAGGGCGGAGGGGAGGGGTGCATAATGGGTTGAGGGGCTCACATGCTCAGTTGCAGGTTTAATGGGGTGCCCACTCTGGATGGGCCATAAATGAACCAAGAGGTGGGAAGAACACATGCCAGGGTGCCAGCTTATCACGCGCAAAGGGCGGGGGGCAGGAATGAGTTGGGAGCACCAGGAACCCTCCAGGAGGCCCTTTGGCCCCAGGGTGAGTCAAGGAAGTGGGTGGGACAGTGAGTTAAGCCGGGGCACGGCACAGCAGATGGCTCTCCCGCCCCCTGCCCTGACTTCACCTCTCCAAACCAACGCTCCCTTCCCAACGTTTCCAGATCCCCCAGCCTTTTTCCCCTGTTTCCATGGTAGCCTAGATGCTCCAGGAGTTATTCTCCTTCTCAGAACGGGGATGGGCTCGGGGTGACAGTCCACACGACAAGGACAGAGCAATGTGCTCTGCGGAGACTGTTAGTCAGGCGCCCACCTCCTGGTGCTGAGAAGGTTGTAGAGGAAGATCAGCCCGTGTCGACCCCCAGGAAAGGAACCATAGTCCCATCTCTGATGGGGGCAGTACCGTGGCACCTCAGGGTCACTGCAGTCAAGTGGCCACCCTTGCTTCCTCTCCCACCGGAAGCCTCCAATCATTGCAGTGGGGGAGTTCTGAGGATCTGGGGTCCCGGGAGTTTCCTGCTTCCTCTCATCATGATCATTTCCTCCAGCTGAAAAGACACAGTCCTTCCCCCTCTGACTATGGCCAAGAGCTCAAGAATCCATCGAATTGAATAGCCAGGTGGTGCCTGGGAAGAGACTTAGAGGGAAACTCAGTCTTTTAATATTTCAGTTCTTCAAGAGAGGGACAGACATAGAAAGATTCCATTCATCTGGGGTATATAAAGTAACAAAATAGGAGACTAACACCCAAGAATAGCCAAGATAGTACCAGGAGGTTCACTCCATGGCTTGGATGCCAGCCACACATGCTGGGGGAGAAGGCAGCTCAGATAGAGAAGGGAGCACCAAATACAGGGTGTTGGGAGGATCCTCCCAGGATGAGAGATGCATGCTGAGAGTAGACTATAGACCAAACACAATTGCCACTCAATGCCTCTTTTGCAAACCACAGCACCCAAAAGGAGAGAGAGAACAAAAGGGAATGCCCTGCCACAGGGGTGGGGTGGGATGGGGGGAGGGTATGGGGTGGGAGGGATGCTGGGAACATTGGAGGTGGGGAATGGGCACTGGGGGAGGGATGGGTACTCAATCATTGTATAACTGAAACCCAAGCACAAAAATTTGTATGCCTACGACTATACCTCATGGTGTTTCACTAATAAAAATTTTCAAAAAATAATAATAATAATCCAGTTCTTCTCATCGTTTTTGCATGCTCAGAGGAGAGCTTGGTTGGCAGAACACAATCTGGGCTTTATGCAGAGAAACATGCCCTGCCATGTAAACTGTCCCGCCGTCATTCATGTTACTCAGCTACAAAAGCCAGCGAGCTGCCCCATGTCTGGGGGACGGACGCTTTTTCTTCCTTTTGTCAAGAGCAGGGCTCTGGAATTTCATTGTATTGCATGCGCACAGAGGGGGGAAAAAGAACGTTGCGGCATTAAACTTAAAATGCCTTTATGGAATTTTCATTATCAGGCTGCCTGTAATGGAGCTGACCTCATCTTCACCTAAGAGTTCTCTGGCTCCGAGTTCAGATTTCATGCCAATTAACATGTTAATGACATATATCACTTAAAGAGCCCATCATAACTTTTATCACATCATGTTACATCTATTTCCTTGTAATTAAATCAGAATTACAGGGTGTAATTACTTTTCTTTTCCTGAATACCCATTCCTTTTCAGACATTTAAATTCAAGTGCGAGCACTAAAAGACACTTGAAAGGAACAACCTAATAAAAATATTATCAATTAATGAAAGTGTTGGGTTTCTCCTATTATCCAGTTTCTTCCCTGACAAATCCCTTTCTCCCCACCATGTACTAGGCATCTCCGCAGAGCGATCCGTTGGGTCTAGTCAATGCTTCGTAAGTTTTTTAAATCCTTGGTTCCGGATCTCTATTAACATGCAGGGTTCCCACACATAAATATAATTACAGACAATTATTAGCGGAAGAGGATCAGATAAGGTTATTAAGGAAATATCCTATAATTACCCAAGTCCAAGACTTCCCTTTCCATGTTAATTCAACCAAGCCTCAGAGTCTGCCATCGTTTCACCTGCAAACAGCTATCGCCCTCAATTCCACGTTCAGAAGCTGATCGCTTATGACTGGATCAAAAGGGATGCTCCTTTATCTAAAAGATGACACGGGGGTGGGGAGGAGGGCAGAGAGATGGTACAGCAGATACGGCCTTGTCTTGCATGCAGCTGACCCGGGTCCAATCCTCAGCACCCCAGAGAGTCCCCAAGGTCCCATTATTCCTGAGCACAAAGCCAGGAGTCATCCTAAGCATCACCTGTTCTAGACTAAACACAGACAAAAAAGATACAGGGCTAGAGAGAGAACTCAAAGAGGCTGTGTTGGGGGGTGGGAGGGAGTGCAGAATTTGATTTCCTACACTGCGTGATCTCCCCAGCACCGCCAGCTAAAAAACCACTGGGGAGACCCTCCCAAAATCCATGTACATATCATTCCATATTATATGCGCTTTTAATATAACATATATTATTGCTGCCGCTCCGAAGACTCAAGAACCATATTCTGGCCGCTTCTAGTCTTCCAAATCCTTCCCACCTCAAATGTAAGACTTGACTTAAATACCATACTGATACCTTAAACGACACCATAACTTCAAGGTAACGCCGAGACATCGGCAGGTAATTTATAGGCATGTGCTCCTCCATGATGTTCTGTAAGAATTATGTGAGCGGAACAACCAGGGACCAACATCTATTATTTCAGGAATGAGGGTGAGAGCAACTCCTTTGTTAGGCGGAAATGCTTCCACTCAAAGATCACATTCACTGCTCATTCAGCAACTATTTATTGTGCATCTGGGGTGTGCTGGGTACTGTGCTAGGTCTTGGGGATGACAGAGGTGATCAAGGTCCCTGCGACCAGGGGCCTGTGTCCCGGGAGGGGTGAAGAAATCCTAAACTGGAAAACAACCGAATAGATAAGAAACCACGGCTAGGGGCTGGAGTGATAGCACAGCAGGTAGGGAGTTTGCCTTGCATGCGGCCAACCCAGGTTTGATTCCTGGCTTCCCATATGGTCCCCTGAGCACCGCCAGGAGTAATTCCTGAGTGCAGAGCCAGGAGTAACCCCTGAGCATCGCCAGGTGTGACCCAAAAGAAAAAAAAAAAAAACACGGCTGATGAGCAGAGCCGAAAGGAAAGGCCGACAAGGGTGTGTGAGAACGGGACAGGAGTGGGACCGGCATTCTGGATGAGACGGTCACAGGAGGTGTCTGTGCAGTATCTGACCTTTGAGGTGATCCGCAGGGATGTGAGGGGGCAGTTAGGGAGGCTTGGGGGTGGGGGAGCATGTGAGCAGTGTCTGGTTCTGACGGCAGGGAAGCATGATGCTTTAAGACTAAGAGATCGACCAAGACAGCAGCTTGGAACGGTGCCATGGAGGCGACTCATGGACCATGACCGTGTGTGACTTATTCTAGGACAGTCAGTGCGAGTGGACGGCATCACCCAAGTGGTACTGTGAAAGGGTGGTCTGTGATGTATAGCCCGGCTTTGGGGGAGGGGAGAGCAGACAGATGCAGGAGGATGGGGGTACCCCCCAGAACAGCAGCCCCAGCTCGAATGCTGGAGGCGCGAAGAACAAGGTGCAACCCACCACTTGGCCGGTGGGCAAGCAGAGGCCTAAACGACGATATTCTATATGCCAGGTGCCACCTGGCATTGTTCTAAGTCCTGGGGGTGAGGAAGAGAGCAAAGCTGGCAGCATTCCCGCCTCCAAGTGCCTTGTTTTGTTTTGTTTTGTTTTGTTTTGTTTTCTTCTATTTTTTTTTTAATTGGGCTGGAGCGATAGCACAGCGGTACGGTAGGGCGTTTGCTTTGCACACGGCCGACCTGGGTTTGATTCTTCCACCCCTCTCGGAGAGTCTGGCAAGCTACCGAAAGTATCTCGGCCGCGCGGCAAAGCCTGGCAAGCTCCCGTGACGTGTTTGATGTGCCAAAAACAGTAATAACAAGTCTCACAATTTGTTGTGAGATGTTACTGGTGCCCACTCGAGCAAATTGATGAACAATGGCAGGACATTGCTACGGTGCTTTTTTTAATTGAATCACTGTGAGATACAGTTACAAAACTTTCACGTTTGAGTTTCAGTCATACAATGATTGAACACCCATCCCTCCACCAGTGCACATTCTCCGTCACCAATGTCCCCAGTATTAACCTCCCCTTCTCAATGCCCCCCTGCCTCTCTGGCAGACAATCTCCCCAGCACCACGTGGCTTAACCCCAACCCCAGCACCACCCAAAGTAGCCCCGATTTTTTTTTATTAGTGAAACACCATGAGGTACAGTTGTAGACTTACAAATTTTTGTGCTTGGGTTTCAGTTATACAATGATCGAGTACCCATCCCTCCACCAGTGCCCATCCTCCCCCACCACGAGTCCTAGCATCCCTCCCACCCCCATTCCCCCATCCCACCCTGCCTCTGTGGCGGGGTATTCCCCCTTGTTCTCTCTCTCTTCTTTTGGGTACTGTGTTTTGCAAGAGAGGCTTTGAGTGGCAATCATGTTTGGTCTATCGACCACTCCCAGCGTGCTTCTCCCACCCTGGGAGGGCCCTCACAACACCCTTCATTTGGTGCTCTCTTCTCTATCTGAGCTTCCTTTTCACCTAGCATGTGTGACTGGCCTTCAAGACATGGAGCAAAATTCCTGGTACTAATCTCAGCCACTCCTGGGTGTTAGTCTCCCATTTTGTTGCTTTATGTTCCCCAGATGAATGTAATCTTTCTGTGTCTATCCGGCTCTTTCTGACTCATTTCGCTTAACATGATACTTTCCATGTAGTACCACTTGTATGTAAATTTCATGACTTCATCTTTTCTAACAGCTACATAGTACTCCATTGTGTAAATGTACCAAATTTTTTTATAGAATTACCATGAGATACAGTTACAAAGCTTTCATGTTTGTGTCTCAGTCATACAATGATCGAACACCCATCCCTCTACCAGTGCAAATTCTCCACCACGAATGTCCCCAATACTAAAGCCCCCCTTTCCAACCCTCCCCCTGCCTCCATGGCAGACAATTTCCCCCATACTCTCTCTCTCTCTACTTATGGGTATTATGGTTTGCATTATAGATACTGAGAGGCCATCACGTTTGGTCCTTTATCTACTTTCCGCACACATCTCCCATCCCAAGCATCCCTCCGACCATCATTGACTTAGTGATCCCTTCTCTATCCCAGCTGCCTTCTCCCCCCGCTCATGAGGCAGGCTGCCAGCTATGGCGCAATCTTCCTGTCCCTTGCCTCTACAGTCCTGGGGTGTCAGTCTCGTATCCAAGCGCTTTTTAAGGGCAAAAAACCGCCTGTGTACAACCTCATGGTTACAGAAAATGATGATGTCCTAAAGCAGCTGGAACAGGGGGTCACAGGGACCAGGGAAGAGGGAAGGTGAGCACATTGTCTGTTACGGGAAGCCCGTGAACCAAGTCACATGGACATGAAGAAGCAGTACCAAGACGTGAGCCAAGGCTGGCTTCTCCCGTGACTTCTAGCTGTCTCCACCTCCCCTTCAGGCCAACCCCTGGCCAAGCCACACGCTTCTCCCTGTTTCCAGGAAAGCCTTGCAGAGTGGGTCCACGTTCCCCAGGGAAGCACGGGAGGAAGAAGGATCCCACTGGCCTGAAGCTCCCCATGGCCCCCTAGTTGGGACCTGCCCCTCTGCCCGTGGCCCCCAGCTTTCTCCACAATCCAGTCCCCCCTTTCCTCGACTGTACAGAACAATACACACACCTTGGGGTCCGTAGTTCGCACAAACTCTCCAGGGGGCACCACCAAACAAAGGCCGCCTCTGAAGGGGCAACTCAGGACCCCATGTCCCCTACAGGTGGGAGAGACTGTATCCTTTGGATTTTTTTTTAAGTATTTAAAAAAACTTCAACAGGGGCTGGAGCAATAGCACAGCGGGTAGGACGTTTGCCTTGCACGTGGCCAACCCTGGTTCGATTCCCAGCATCCCATAGGGTCCCCTGAGCACCGCCAGGAGTAACTCCTGGGTGCAGAGCCAGGAGTAACCCCTGTGCATCGCCGGGTGTGACCCAAAAAGCAAATAAATAAATAAATAAATATAAATTAAATTAAATTAAAAACTTCAACCAAGGGCCAGAGAGATCTTTGCAGGTTAAGACACTTCTCCCGGGCTGGAGTGATAGCACAGTGGGTAGGACATTTGCCTTGCACGCGGCCGAGCCGGGTTCGATTCCCAGCATCCCATATGGTCCCCCAAGCACTGCCAGGAGTCATTCCTGACTGCAGAGCCAGGAGGAACCCTGAACATTGCCAGGTAGACCCCCCCCAAAAAAACTGGAGAGGCTGGAGTGATAGCACATCAGGTAGGGCATTTGCCTTGTGTGCAGCCAACCCAGATTTGATTCCCAGCATCCCATATGGTCCCCTTAGCACTGCTAGGAATAATTCCTGAATGGCAGAGCCAGGAGTAACCCCTGTGCATTGCCAGGTGTGACTCAAAAATTTTTAAAAAAATTTAAAAGACACTTCTCTGGCATGTGGCCAACCCTGGTTCATCCTCAGCAACCAAGCGAACTTTGAGCACTGCAGAGAGAGCCCTGAGCACAAAGGAAGCATGGCTTCACCCCGCAACAACCCAACACCCCTAAGCCTGGCCCAAGCCCAGAACCAGGAAAAGTGTAAACCAGTCTCAGCTTGTGGAACAAACAGAAGCTGCCGGCAGCGGATGCCCTGGGCATGGGCCTCCCGGACACACACATGAACAGACAATCACATGCTCCCACTCGCCATGGCTCCCCGGTCCCCCAGTCTGGAGTCTATGTTCTTGGCGAGAAGCATCACTTGCAGAACAGAGGTTGCAACGTCCAAGCCGACCTGGCTGCCGCCGGCAAACTCCCAACCGGAGACCAGAGCATCCTATGCGTGGTTCCCAAACCAGACTCTCAAGTCACTCGTGCTTATGATGAGAAGCGGGGTGGGGGGATGACTTCCTCGTAGAATGAGTGACGAACCATTTCTCAAAACCCAGTTGGTGGTGGGGCTGGAGCGATAGCACAGCGCGGAGGGCGTTTGCCTTGCACACAGCCAACACGGGTTCGATTCCTAATATCCCACAGGGTCCCCCAAGCACCACCAGGAGTAATTCCTGAGTGCAGGGCCAGGAATAACCCCTGAGTATTGCCCGGTGTGATCCAAAAGAGCAAAAACAAACAAACAAACAAAAAAACTCAGTTGGTGGTAGGGATGGAGCGATAGTACAGCGGGAAGGGTGTTTGCCTTGCACACAGCTGACCCAGGCTCGATCCCTGGTATTGCATAGGGTCCCCCGAGCACCGCCAAGAGTAATTCCTAAATGCAAAGCCAGGAGTAACCCCTAAGCATCGCTGGGTGTGGCCCAGTTGGTAGGTGCCAGATGAGGAATCCATCCCCCCCCCCATACACACCTGGTGGAGTCCAACGCTCCCTGACCCTCTGCAATGTTTCCACCCAGTCCCCGGAAGTGGGGAGTTAGGGAAGAAGGGACCAAATGGTGTGTGGTTCATGGTCTCTCCTGGGCATTTTGCAGTGAAGAGCTATGCTTGTTCCGGCCCACCGGCCCCCGTGTTGACCTGGAGAGCGGACACACGTGGAAGCCAAGAGAAACCCAGAGGGGGAGCACAGGCAGGCTGCAGGGAGCACGGCCCCCTGCGTGCACGTGAGCCGGTGGCTGTTTCAGCTGCTGCGGCACGGATGCCTCTGCTCTGCCTCTCTTGCAGCTGACAGCTTCGCCCTGCACCCGGGGCCGGCCAGCATTCGCAGACACAGTTCCCTCGCCTGCTATTAGCCTGGGCAATGATTGGGATAATTTAGGACTGGCACCGCTTGATCATCTGTACAGTTACAACAAATAAAACATTTTAATATGAGCAGTCACTGCGTGTTGACTGTATCATATTGCTGAGACTTGAACCGATGCCAAATGCTCTCGCCGGGGAGGGGGTGGGGAGTCGGGGGGGGGCGTGAACTCCAGAATGATGACACTCATAAGGAAATTACAAAAGGCCCAACAAATGGCATTTGTGTTAAATCAATAATGCTCTGTTTGTTTTTTTTAATTCTAATCTTTCTTCGAAAAAAAAATTATCTTTCTAAACAGTTGGCGATTCCTATTCTTGTTCGTCTTCCTGAACATAATTAAAAACATGTTGTGGCGTCTACTTAAGACATCAACTTTCCCAAGGCTGTCTTGTCCACTGCGTTTTAAACAAAGACACTTGTTTTGGCATTGTGCCCTTAATTAATCATTTGAGGCTTTATTGCTGTAACCAAAAAAAAGTGTCTTTGTTTAATGATTCATCACAAGCCCAATTTCTGCAGAACTTAATCAAATACAGAACCAACTTTCTAATCAGCTTAAATACAAAAGCATTCATGTTGGCCTTGTTTTCGGGTTGTTATTTGATAAAAGGAATATTGCGATGTGACTCCCCGTGAGTTTGGGAGCTGAGCCGGGGCCTCTGTGCTGAGGCCTGGGGTCAGGGGGAGCCCCTTCTCTACTGGGAGGACGGGTTTCCTATGCTTCATGAGGGTCATTCTGCACCTGGGCTTGGCCAGAAGGAACCAGGGCCTTGAACGGCTGCTTGAGAAGAATCTGGAAGTTCCCAGGTCATGGCAGGTAGCCAGGCTCCTCCTTGGAGCACAGGGCTGACCCCAAGATGTACGGGACCCACCCTTGCTGACTCAGCCTTTTCCCTACCTTCACGCCCCCTTGGACCCACCAAGGAGAAGCTTCACTAAACCTCCCTTCCCAGGACGCCTCCCTGAGCACTCCCTGGAGACTCAGAGGCAAGAAAATGAAAAGAAAAGGAAACCAGCTCGGGGGGCAGGGGGACCCCTTCCTCAGATCTAGAGCTCTAAACTGTGTCTCAGCCAGAGCATGGGGTCACTGGAAGAGGAAGGGGAAAGGGGGAGAGGAGGGGAGGGGAGGAAGGGGAGGGGAAGGTTAAGGAGGAAGAGGATGAGGAGGTCTAGAGAAGAGGGGCAAGGATTGCAGTGCAGAGGAGGAGACGGTGTATTTGCATTGGATCCACCCAGGAAGTGTGTCCATCTCTGGGTTCAGTCCATGGTTATCCTATGAAGATATTCTGAGCACCTAGAATGACATCACCTGCTCATGGCAGTGGCCGTAGTATCAGCTCTGCTATACTTGGAAGAATCTGAAATGCGTGATGACCCTAGGCACTGCCTTGGAAACTCTTGCGTTCTCTCACTCCTGTTGCTCCAAATCCAGTATCATCATTGTCATGGATGGAATCTTCCTAAGCCAGGCACCATCTTCGGCCTTGCAATGGGGTGGGGCAGTATCCTTTCCTCTGAGATGGCCCATTTCACGGATGAGCATGGTTTACAGTCATGTAAATCCTGGTACTTCAACAAGGAAGGAAGGAAGGAAGGAAGGAAGGAAGGAAGGAAGGAAGGAAGGAAGGAAGGAAGGAAGGAAGGAAGGAAGGAAAGAAAAGGGAGGGAGGGAGGGAGGGAGGAAGGGAGGGAGGGAGGGAGGGAGGGAGGGGGAGGAAGGGAGAAATGAAGGAAGGAAGGAGGGGGAATGGAGAAAGGGAGGGCGGAGGGAGGGTGGGAAGGAGGGAGAGAGGGAGGGAGGGAGGAAGGATGGAAGGAAGGAAGGAAGGAAGGAAGGAAGGAAGGAGAAGGGAGGGTGGGAGGAAGGAAGGAAGGAAGGAAGGAAGGAAGGAAGGAAGGAAGGAAGGAAGGAAAAGGGAGGGAGGGAGGGAGGGAGGGAGGGAAGGAGGGAAGGAGGGAGGGAGGGAAGGAGGAAGGAAGGAGGGGGAATGGAGGAAGGGAGGGCGGAGGAGGGAGGGTGGGAAGGAGGGAGAGAGGGAGGGAGGGAGGAAGGATGGAAGGAAGGAAGGAAGGAAGGAAGGAAGGAAGGAAGGAAGGAAAGAAGGAAGGAAGGAAGGAGGAGGGAGGGAGGGAGGGAGGGAGGGAGGGAAGGAGGAAGGAAGGAAGGAAGGAAGGAAGGAAGGAAGGAAGGAAGGAAGGAAGGATGGATTCTCAGGGATCCAGAGGCTGAGCAGCAGAGAGAAGCTACCTTCTTTCCACAAGTCGTCACAAGGGGAGCTAGGTGTGTGGACCCACAACCCTAGGACCCAGATGTATGTGATGTGTGCTCAGTAAATAAACAGTAGTGACGAATGTAGCCCATACATTCATACATGGACACACATGCATACATACCTATATACAAACAAAACAAAACAAACACTGTCCTCAATTTGTTCATCAATTTGCTCCAGCAGGCCTAGTAATGTCTCCATTTTGAGACTTGTTGTTACTGTGTTTGGCATATTGAAAGCTTTGCTGTGCGGACGAGATACTCTCAGTAGCTTGCCAGGCTCTCCAAGAGGGGCAGAGGAATCGAACCCAGCTTGGCCGGGCTGGCTGCACAGCCCTACCACTGTGCTATCACTCCAGCCCTTATATGCAGGTCTATGTGTTGCATGTCTAGAACCTAGGGCAGCTGCTCTGAAATCATCCATCTCTTAAGCCAGCATGAGAGATGGTAGATCGCTGACCTCAGCCAACAGAGAGAGACAGAGACAAGAAGGAAATAGGAGTTTATTGGGGTGCACTCCCAGGCAGAATTCTACGAACCTCGGGTGAGGCTGGGGTAGAGCTGTGCCCTGGGAGAGACTCAGGGGGCTTCTCAGTTGTCTTGGGCGGGAGAAGGCGGGAAGGGAGCAGAGACCAGTGGCGCCGTGTGCTGGGTCTGGCCTGTGACCTGCAGGGATGGATATGAGGAAGCCGGGATGCAACCTGGGGGCTTCTGTCCAGGTGGGCCGTAGTCCTGTCTTCTGCACTGGGGCCAGGGTGATCTTTGATTCTGGGAATGTCACTATATCGCCCGCCGGCCGCCATCCTGAGCAAACTTGACAGGAGACATTAAGGAGTAGTGGGGGGGTGCGGCAGAGCACAGAGCCTTGGCCAGCGTGTGGGGACCAGCAGCTCACCACTTCCAGGCAGAAAAGTGGAACCAGTTGCCAGAGTTCTCCTTCTTCTAAGAAAAAAAGCTATTCTGTGAAATTTTCTGGTTTTTAACTTGTTGGCAAACACTCCAAATATTTCAAAGGCCCTGCAGTTAAAAAAAAAAAAAAAAGGAAAAAAGTTCTCTTTAGGCCAAACCCAGTTCTCCAGCCAACAATTTGAGACCTCTGGTATCAAGCCACGTTTGCGATAAAGAGTATCTCTCTTTCCCCATCTCTGCTGGATCTCCGGACACAAAGCCAGAGCTTCCGGTGTTAATTGCACAAGTCTGTTTGGCCAGGCAGAGGCTGCAAAGGGCTGAGATGACCTCAGCTGATAGACACGGAGCAGGGATGCTTTGTCCCCAAGGAGTCATCGTTTCTCTGGGAGCATAAAGCCACGCCCCTTCCTGTCCTACTAGCTCCTCCCTCCACAGGCCAATTAGCATGACTCCGTGGTCCAAGGGACCCCCGGAAGCCTGACATTTCAATGTTAAGTCACTGTGTGCATGCTAGAGGGGGTGTCACTAGGTGCCAGCCAGTGGGCCTTCCTCCAGCAAGCAACTCACAGGAGAGGCTGACAGGATGAGCTCTGATGGGCCACAGCCTCTGAAATCCGGTTAAGTCACCCCAGATGAGCTCAGGTGCCATCTACTCCATCCAAGAGTGACACAGTACATTTGATGATGTGTGAAGGACAAGGCAACTGATCTTGATCAAAAGCATGCAAGGCTCAGGGCTGGAGCTATAGTACAGCGGGTAGGGAGTTTGCCATTCCCAGCATCCTTTTTGGTCCCTGGCCCCCCCACCCAGTACAACCAGGAGTAATCCCTGAGTGCATGAGCCAGTAGTAACCCTTGAGCATCACTGGGTGTGACCAAAAAAAGAAAAAGAATTAAAAAATAATAATAATAAAAAGAAGCACGCAAGGTTCAAGCCGTAGCAACATGTTAGTGATGGCTTGCACAGGGGTTGAATGTCACCAGGGCGCAATGCAACAACTTCACACTTTCCTCTAAGGAAACTTTGGGGGATCCTTTTTAGCAGATTATTCATATCAAGCAATACAAAATAAATTATTTAGCATCTGCCTTTGGATGATGGGTGGGAAAATTTGGCTTGGGTGGTAGTGGGAAAATTCAAAATAATGGTGGTGGGAAGGTGTGATGGTGATGGGATTGGTGTTGGACTAGTGAATGTAATCAATTATGGTGAACAACTCTATACAAATACAAATAAATAAAGTTAAAAACAAAAAGGAGGCTCAAGGTACAGACCAGGATGCCCCAGTGACCACCTGGTGACAGGGTACAAAGAAGCCTGCCCTGCTGATGGTCATGTAGACAGTTGGGCCTCGAACCAGATCTTAGATGCTCGTTCTCTTCAACCTGTAGCATCCTGGCTTCAGACTATCTTCCACGAGTGTTCGGGCACCTGTGCCAAAGTGGGTCTAGAGGTCACGGGCTGCACCCAGTGGCCTGTGACCAACAGCCTGGCCTCGTGGGGACAGATAACCTCCATTGGCTCCTGTGAGGTGGACCAACTTGGGCCTGTCACTTCACTTCCTGTGCCCCCAGTCCCCAAGATGGTGGATTTTCCTGCACAAGCCATTTCTTGAGAATTTTTGGAAAGATTTGTATACAAAGCTCAGAAGATTAAAAGCTTAAGTTTCTTATATGGCTTAAATGGATGGGTTCAGGTCCCTCCCCAAAAGTCCAGGCCTCTTTTTTTTTTTTTTTTTTTTTTTTGCTTTTTGGGTCACACCTGGCAATACTCAGGGGTTACTCCTGGCTCCGCACTCAGGAATCACCCCTGGCAGTGCTCGGGGGACCATATGGGATGCTGGGAATCGAACCCAGGTTGGCCACGTGCAAGGCAAACACCCTCCCCACTGTACTATTGCTCCAGGACCCAGACCTCTTCTTTACTCATCTATCATGTCGCTTGCCCAGTCCCTGGCACTGCCCTATGTCATGTACAATGTCACAGTCCCATCCTATGCAGTCCACTCACTCCTGTGCCCAAGGGCCAGGTCCCATCCCCTAGTCACTCTCTGTCCCTTGCGTGCTTTCCTCATCCTAGGCCTTCCCCGGGCTGTAGTCCAGCAGTTCCCTAAACATCTTGTCCTAGAGTTCCATCATCTCGGGCCACGACCATGTGTGTGTGTGTGGGAAAGATCTCTGAGCTCCACGCCTGTCCCCGGGCCTCCCAACTGTGTCCCAGCAATTCCTGCCACCCTGGCTTTCCTCTTCTTCAGCCACGTGGTCATGGGTAAGACCCCTGTGCTTAGTGTCCGCCCCGGCCTGGACATCCAAGCACTGCCTGAATCTGAACTTCCTTGGGCGTCTGAGCCCTGCCTGTACCCGGCCTGTCTGGGTCTCATAGGCCTAAACTCCACCATCTGTCTGGACAGGAAGCTCACATGGACCCTGCAGTACACTGGACCCGTGCACAGAGAGAGAGGGGGTCCAGAAAGAGAGCATCCAGAGCGGGGGAGTGGGGCGGGGGCCTTCTTTAATCTGCTGCCATCTCGCACCCCCAGCCATCTAGCCCTCTCTTTTGAGTGGCTATCTGCTCCACGGGCTACCTGATCCCTGAGCAAAGTGACTGACTAAATGCCTTCCACTCCTGCTGCATCACCGACATCTGAGAACTGGGGCTACACGAGTGCTTATTTCATAAGCAATGGGTAAATGATGGTTGTAGGGATCACTCAGGACAGTAGATGCGTGCTGAAAGTAGACTATGGACCAAACATGATGGCTGCTTGATACCTGTATTGCAAACCATAACACCCAAAAGGAGAGAGAGAGAGAGAGAGAGAGAGAGAGAGAGAGAGAGAGTAACAAGGAATGTGTCTGCCACAGAGGTGGGGGGAGGAGAGGGTGGGGTTAGAGGGAGGGATACTGAGAACATTTGGTGGTAGAGAATGGGCACTGGGGGAGGGATGGGTACTTGAACATTGTTTGACTGAAATGCAATCATGAAAGTTTGTAAGTTTGTAAATGCATCTCACTGTGATTCATTAATTTTTTTTAATTAGGCAGCTCAGGTAGAGAAGGGAGCACCAAATAAAGGGTGTTGGGAGGATTCTCCCAGGATGGGAGATGCATGCTGAAAGTAGACTATAGACCGAACGTGATTGCCACTCAATGCCTCTTTTGCAAACCACAGCACCCAAAAGGAGAGAGAACAAAGGGAATGCCCTGCCACAGAGGCAGGGAGGGATGGTGGGGATGGGGGGTGGGAGGGATACTGGGATTGGTGGGGGTGGAAAATGGGCACTGGTGGAGGGATGGGTGCTTGATCATTGTATAACTGAAACCCAAACACAAAAATTTGTAAGTCTACAACTGTACCTCGTGGTGTCTCACTAATAAAATTTAAAATAAAAAAAAAAGAAAGAAAAAAATTTTTTTAATTATAAGAAAAAAAAGAAGTACAGTGATAGAACAGTGGAGAGGGTGTTTGCCTTGCACATGGCCGACTTGGGTTCAACCCTGGGCCTCCCATATGGTCTCCCGAGCAGGCCAGTGGTAATCCCTGAACGACAAATCAGGAGTAAAATCTAGGCACCCCCAGGTATGGCCCCAAAACAAAACAAAACACATGCTAGTCAGGAGATTCCATGAGGTGATGTGGGTAGAACCCTCGAAAGGCACCACCCCATGCCTCACACCTGCCAAGCACTACTTAAATGTGGGGTCTTTCCTTCCATAATGATCACAAAAGCTTCTTTGGGGGCCACACTCAGGGGTGCTCAGGGTTAAATCCTGGTTCTGCCTTTAGGGTTCACTCCTGGAGACCTGTGGGATGCCAGGGATCAGAGTTGGGTTGGCCACGTGCAAAGCAATCAGCCCACCTGCTGTACTATATCTCCAACCCCCAAATATTTGAGTTATTTTTGTTTGGTTTGGGGGCCACACCCAGCTGTGCTCAGAACTTACTCCTGGCTCTGCACGTGGGAAGCACTTCTGGGAAGGCTCAGGAGGTCCTATGGGGTGCTGGGGGTTGAACCTGGGTCAGCCACCTGCAAGGTAAATGCCCGCCCCGCTATAACTACGGCTTCGGCCCAATCGCATAAGCTTTTTTCACATTTTCCGTGTCTGCAGATCCCAGTCATTAAAGAGAGTGAAGCCAAGCCCTGCTTGTTGGTAGAGAATAAGCACAGGACTTATTCTCTGAGGAAAAGACCAACTGTCTACAGCAGTTACCTTTGTGCTCAAAATTACCTACAAATGATATGCAAATTACATGCACCCATTAAAGTTGCTTCTAAAATGACAGATGCATCTATACATACATGTGCATACGTGCCTGTATTTCTTTTTAATCAATATAGCAAATATTTCTGGACAGACCATTAGTGAACACTAGAATTGGGGGAGATACTTTTTATTGGGGTGGTGTTTCGACTTTCTGTTATCAGATTCTCCGATTCTGTTCTATGTGCGCACACGCACACAAACACGCGTGTACACGCACATGGAAACTTATTGAAGAGAACGGGCAGGCTGGGAGTGCTGGGGCGGGGGAGGGGCGTGGAGGGGAAATTGAACTGGACTCCCATTCCTATGGAAGCTTCCAGATCGCCCCTGTAGGTCAGCTTTGCCGAGTCCTTCAAAGTGACCCAGGGTCCCGAGGGGTGCAGGTCAAGGAATCCAAGGAGTGTTATCTCCTTCCAGCAACTTCTCTTCAGAGCTTCCCAAGGCAGCTCAGACTGTCTCTAAGGAGCCGAGGACAGGGCCTGTCACACGTAAATGGGGGTTCGTATATATGGCAGCTGATTTCCAACTTCCAGCTCCACCAAGGTGCCAGCAAATCAAGATATTCTCTATTGTCATTTATGCAAATGAAGAAGACAACACCTAGAGAAAAAAAATCTCTTTCCTGTCTTTCTCTCTCTTGCATCTTTAACATAGCCCATTACCAAAAGCCCTTAAGGCGTCTGTTGAAAACTTACACAATAAACACATTAAAAATCAGCAAAATGCCAGGTTGCCTATTGTCTAAGATTCATCTTTTTAGCCCAATGAGCAGCTAGGGAGATGCCTGTAAGGGGGAAAATATTAAAATGTGTGATGATGTTGGAATGATCAATAGGGTCGATTCAGGAGAAGCAGGTGCTGACGGTCAGGTGCTGCCTGCGCAGTGCTCTGTCCATCCCCACCGGCACCCCTGCACGCTCTTCCTCTACCCTGCAGGCCTCCCTCCCTCCCACCCCTGCCTTTCCGACCGCCCTCCCTCCCTCCCTCTCTCTCTGTCTCTGTCTCTTTCTCTCTGTCTCTCTCTCACACATACACACACTCATACACCCTTTTCAGAAGCCTCCTGAATAAGTCCCTTCTGTTACCCTAAAATTGCATTTCAGATCATAGAATTCCCAGTTCTTGCCCCTCCCCTAATCCCTGTTACAACTCCATAACATAAATAATAGAAAGGAAAGAACATTATGTAAAGCAAATGACATGGGTTTCTCTCTCCCTCTCTCTCCCTCTCTCTTTCTCCCTCTCTCCCTCTCCTTCTCTCTCCCTCCCTCTCCCTCCCTGTCCCTCTCTGTCCCTCTCTCTCTCCCTCTTTCTCTCTCCCCTTCTCTCCCCCGCCCCCTCTCTCTCCTGCTCGATGCTCAGGGATCACTCTTGGCAGTGTGCAGAGGCCAAAATGTGGTGCTGGGAACAAGTTGAGTTGACCACAGGCAAAGCACATGCCTTAGTCTTTGTACTATCTGCACCACCACCCCCAAATGGCATGTTATATATATACACATATATGTGGGTGTTTATGCATCCGTGTGTCTGTGTGTATCTACACACTCGGCCGCTTCAGTATTCGAAGATAAAAGGATGAGTTTGGATGTAAGAAAAGACCGTATTTAAGCCGCAAGCACACGCACCTTTTAGTTCTGTGGACATTTGGAAATAAGAGACAAACGATGCCTGTGTGTGTGTGTGTGTGTGTGTGTGTGTGTGTGTGTGTGTGTGTGTGTATTGTGGTGAGGCTCAGTTCTGACACCAGGGCCCTGAAGCCAGGGAAGATTCTAGCAAGGGATACACCCAGCTGGACTTGCAGTGTTGGGGCTGTCTTGCACCCACTTGGACGGCAGGTGGAGACTGGGGGGGGCCGAGGCACCCCAAGGACCTGGCATCCCACTTAACTCTGAGTTACAGGGGCTTCAGAGCAGAGAGACCAGCTCAGCCCCTGCCCAGGGCAGCTGTGAGTAGTTGCTGGGTTCTCAGGGCCCTTGGGACAACAGCGGTGGGGTGAGAGCAAGGCAGGGCCACACGGGGTGAGAACACACATTTCTTTGGCAATCCCAAGGCCACTGGGCTCAGCCGCTAGACCCTCAGCATCGGCTCATCCAGCCTCAGGTCTTTGGGTTTTACTCACTTGGATCTTTCCAGGAATTGGGAGCTCCTCCGGGCTGGGCTTTATGGTCCTGTGTCTAGCAAATGTTCTCAGAACGCTGGTGCTGGTGTGTGGGTGTGACTAAGGGCTCACAGAGCCCCCTGTGTGATGGATGGGTCCCTGAGCAGACTCCCTGACTCACCTCTGCGGCCTCAGTCCTGCCCTGCAGGGACTCCGTGACAGACACCCACAAGCTGGATGCTTCTCTCTCTCTCTCTCTCTCTCTCTCTCTCTCTCTCTCTCTCTCTCTCTCTCTCTCTCTCTCTCTCTATCTCTCTCTCTCTCTCTCATTAATTTTATTGAATCACTGTGAGATAGTTATAAGCTTTCATGTTTGGGTTACAATCACACAATGATCAAACACCCATCCCTCCACCAGTGCACTTTCCACACCACTAATATCTCCGGTATAACCCTCCTTCCCCACTCTCCCCCTGCCTCCATGGCAGATATGATTCCCCATAATCTCTCTCTACTTTGGGGCATTATGGTTTGCAATACAGACCCTGAGAGGTTATCCTGTTTGGTCCTTTATCTACTTTCTGCACACATCTCCTATCCCGACCCACCCCGACCCATCCCTCCAGCCATCTTTTTCTTAGTGATCCCTTCTCTATCCCAGCTGCCTTCTCCCCTTTGCTCCTGAGGCAGGCTTCCCAAGCTGGACGCTTCTCAAAGAGTGACTCTCCCTCCAGCCACCAAGAAAAAGTGCTGCCCCAGAGGGGGCTGGAGTGAGCACAGCGGGTAGGGCGTTTGCCTTGCACACGGCCCACCCAGGTTCTATCCCTGGCATCCCATAGGGTCCCCCGACACCTCCAGGAGTAATTCCTGAGCACAGAGCCAGAAGCAACCCCTGAGAATCGCTGGGTGTGACCCAAAAAGCAAATATATTTATATATATTTTATATGTAATAATAAATTTTGTTTATGTATTTTGATTTATATATTCAATATGAATATTTATATTTATTAATATAGTGGTATAGTAATATCATGGGCTGGAGCGATAGCAGAGCGGTAGGGCGTTTGCCTTGCACGCAGCCGACACGGCCGACCCGAGTTCGATTCCTCCGCCCCTCTCAGAGAGCCCGGCAAGCTACTGAGAGTATTCGATATGCCAGACACAGTAACAACAAAGTCTCCAATGGAGACGTTACTGGGCCCGCTCGAGCAAATCGATGAACAACGGGAGGACAGTGACAGTGACAGTGACAGTAATATCATAGTATATTATTAAATAATTATTGTGGTTTTATATCATTAATGGTTTAAATAATTGGTTATGATTAATATAATGTAATAATATATTTAATAGATATAAGTATATGTTTAAAACATCTGATAAACAATAAATTAACTTATTTATTGAAATCATATGTATTCATATAGATAAATATGTTTTTATCTATATGAATACATAGAGTGATAGCACAAGGTGTTTGCCTTGTATGCAGCTGACCTGGGTTCGATTCCTCTATCCCTCTCAGAGAGCCCAGCAAGTACCGAGAGTGTCTCGCCCGCATGGCAGAGCCTGGCAAGCTCCCTGTGGTGTATTCCATATGCCAAAAACAGTAACAAATCTCACAATGGAAAGGTTACTGGTGCCTGCTCGAGCAAATTGATGAACAACGAGAGGACGGTGCTACAGTCCTGCATTTGCCCCTGATTTATTAACCCTAAATACTAATGGATTCCTTTTTTTTTTTTTGCACTCTTCAGTCCCACCTGTCAGTGCTCAGGGCTACTCCTGGCTTGGTGCTCCAGGAACCCTCTGGTCCTCCTCAAACCCCTACACGTAAAGCAAGCCCTCCGCCGTCCCGGCCTCGAGTCTGGGCTCCTTGAGCACAGAGCCACTGGCGACTGGTCAGTCTGTACGAAGCAGCCAGCGCCGTGCAGGGCTCTACTTTGGGGGAATCTGAGGGCTGTGCACCACAGTCCACCTGCCCTCCCGCGACACCCAGAGGCAGTGCTGGCCACTGGCCCAAGTGCGCACTGCGTCCCACTCCTGGCCGCCTGTGACTCGGGTCCCCAGATCTCTTCCCTTTGTTCGTTTCTGTCTGTTCTCAGGCCAACGAGAAGGAACCTACCACGGGCAGTGCAGGGGAAGCGAGGCCGGCCGCGGGCTGCGCCGGTCAGAGGCTGTTTCCCTGCACCGGGAGTCTCCAAGAATATATGCAGGGGGGCTGGAGCAATAGCATACGACAGGGAGGGCGTTTGCCTTGCACATGGCCGACCCGGGTTCAATTCCCAGCATCCCATAGGGTCCTCCAAGCCCCCAGCTGGCCCCTGAGCAGCCTTGAATGTGGCCTGGAAACCAAAGTCACACACACAGACCACGTCCAGCATGTCCTACCAGGCCTCACTCTGTCCCCGTCCCTGATCCCCGAGATAGTGATTAACGGGGCTGCCCCTCGGGGCCTCCCCACCCCACATGGAAAACAGGGATCTAGATGGCCACCCATGTGCCCTTCTGCCACTGAGAATCAGGGCGCAGGCTCGAGGGGCGCTGTGTGAGCAGGGCTCTGTCCTGGGGAGGTCAGGTTCCCACTAGGGAGAGGATCAGAGGGTGACGACAGGCTCTGTGGGCACCATGCGGCAAGGAAGGAGAGAGTGGAGTGTCAGCGCGGTTTGATCCGGGCCTCAGAGACGCTTCCCTAAGAAAGGGGAGCCCATGAACCGGGGAAAGAACCTTCCAGGCTGAGGAAGGCCACCGGAGCCATAAGTGAACAGAGGAGCAAAAAATTTCCAGGGGCTGGAGCGATATCACAGCAGGTAGGGCGTTCGCCTTGCACACGGCCGACCCGGATTCAATTCCCAGCTTCCCCTGAGCATCCCCTATGGTCCCCTGAGCACCGCCAGGAGTGCAGAGCCAGGAGTAACCCCTGTGCATCACCAAGTGTGACCCAAAAAGAAAAAAAAATCCAAAATTCCAAATCACATTCCTTGGGAGCTCGGCCACACCAGAATCACCCCAGAGGTAAATCCGAGGGGCCCAGCAACACAGGCAGCTCCCCCCCCCCCCCCGTGTGCTATCTGCCAGGGTCTTGGGCTCCTCCCAGCCCTACTGACTGCTCCACCCCATCCCCCCGAAACCTACCCATGTGCAGAGCTGCCTCTTCAGGCCCCCTCTGCATCCACCCAGCAGCCTGCCTGGGGAACCTGTTTGGGGGGTCTCGGGGTTCGGGGAGGGCCCTGTCCTTCCCACCGTCACCAGACCTGCTGATAAGCCCTCCTGGATGTCACCTGCTCAGGGTCTGCAGTGGTGGACAGAGCTATGGGAAGCGCCCTGAGCCGTCCCCACTTACACTAAGGGACTGGAGCTATAGCACAGCGGGGAGGGCTTTTGCCTTGCATGCGGCCGACCCAGGTTCAATTCCCAGCATCCCATAGGGTCCCCCAAGCACCACCGGGAGTAATTCCTGAGTACAGAGCCAGGAGGAACCCCTGAGCATCGCCGGGTATGAAGCAAAAAGAAAAAAAAAAGAAAACAAAAAGAAAAAAGAAAGTTACGCTGGACCAGAGATAAGACAGCAGTGAGGTACGAGCCAACCATCCAGCCAACCCTGCACTGTGTGACCCTCGACCCCCTCAAGCATCACCCAGTAAGATCCTGGAGGGCCCCCTAGCACCACCAGATAACTCCCAGCACCATAGGGCCCCAGCAAGCCCAGATCCTGGGGTTCTTGCATATGCCCCAGCCCGCTTGACTGAAGATCAGCGGGGGCACCCCCAGGCCTCCTGAGAACCACTCGGGAGGCCCCCAAGTAAAAATAAATGAAAAAGGACACCCACAAATCAATTGTCCGGGAAGATGGCTATTAGGTCCTGCAGGGGTTGCCCCTTCCCTCGCTGTCGGGGGCACGGGGTCCCTGGCAGTTTCGGGGGGACCAAGGGGCTTGGGACAGAGCTGTCTCGTGCCCCCCGCCCCGTGGTGGGCTGGCTCCGGCCGTGGTCTCGGACACCCACCGAAAACACGCTTCTCAGCAGCCGCGCTGGCAACTTGGGGAGATGTCTAAAGGAAAAATCTCTCAGCAATTTGTGCCTCTCAACGCCTGCTCAAGAAGAAGAGAAGGGGAAAGACAGAAGCCGCACCCCCTGCAGATCCAATTTCAAACACCCACCCCACACAACACCCCAGGCTTCAGCAGCCTGCGACAACGCCGAATAAATTGTCTGGCCACATCTTACCTGGTGTGGGATTCATTGTCAAAGGCTGGACTGTCCCGGTGATGACAAAGAGGCCAGGGCTGGGGACAGAGACAACCCCAAAAGCATTTTTGCTCTTTTGGGAAACGTGCTTATCAAATCGCCAGAGACCAGATGGACATGGGGGCTCGCTCTTGAAGCCCACCTTCTCCCCTGAACACGTGTCTTCCTGGTTCGTCTCTGTTTCTTTGCTCGCTTGTCTTGTGTCCCCTCTGGAGAAGCCCGTGTTCTCTCTGGAACACATATTTTTCTCTTCCTCTCCTCTCACATCTTTCCAGGCAAGTTTCAGTAAATAAAAACTACCAGGGTGGGAGGGGGGAGGCGCTGGAGCAGTAGCACAACGAGTAGGGCATTTGCCTTGCATGCGGCTGACCCGGGTTCAATTCCCAGCATCCATAGGGTCCCCCAAGCACCAGAGTAATTCCTGAGTGCAGAGCCAGGAGGAACCCCTGTGCATCGCCTGGTGTGACCCAAAAAGAAAAAAAAAAATGCAGCAAAAGAAACTGCGGGCGTGAGTCACCTGTAATGACGCTCTGGCTCTGGACCGACTTGAGGGTTTCCCTAATGCCCACCGCCAGCTTCAGCCCATTTCACAGATGAGAGAACAGAATCTTCACAAGGTGCAGCCATGGGGCCAGAAAGATGGCTGGGGTGGGGCGGAGGAGGGGTTTGCTGGACAGCAAGTTTTAGCTGCTAGAGTGGAGGTTCGATCCTTCAGCACTGTCCACTGGGAGAACACGCCTGGGGTGTGTCCCAAAAAGCAACGCAGCTTCATTTACAAAATATTAACAAAAATAGCACTGCAGCACCGTCATCCTGTTGTTTATCGATTTGCTTCAGCGGGCACCAGTAACGTCCCCATTGTGAGACTTGTTACTGTTTTTGGCGTATCAAATACACCACGGGGAGCTTGCCAGGCTCTGCCGTGCTAGCGGGATACTCTCGGTGGCTTGCCAGGCTCTTCGAGAAGGACGGAGGAATCAAACCCAGGTCGGCCACATGCAAGGCAACACCTTACCCACTGTGCTATCGCTCCAGCCCCCCCCCCAACAAAAAATAAATTTACAAAAAATACAAAATAATAATTTAAAAATTTTATTAAAAACTAATAATACAATAAAGTTTTTCGGTGTTAAATGGAAAGAGTCGTAATTATTTAAAATAAACCAGTACAGCAGACCTCCCAGAGAGCCTGCCACCATGGGGGAAGCCCCACCCCATGGCACCAAATGACGCCAGAACCGGGCCTCGTGGCCTTCAGCTCCGGAGCACTAAGTGACTTTGCACGGGTCCGACACCCCTCCTGAGCCCCGGCTTCCTAGTCTGTGGAACAGATGCTTTCAGGTCCCCGATGAGGGGCCTAGTCGGGCTTGGAGACAATCACGCTCCTCCCTTCTTTCTGCCCATGGGTGGGAAGGGAATTGGGGAGCACCATGGGGCAGTCAGCTGTGGCTATTAAGTGGCCCTCTGTCCACGGCCAAGAAAGAGACACTTGCCACGGGTCCACATGGGCTGGCTCTGCTCTGGGATCTTGCTCGTCACCTCATGCCAGCCCGCACTATAACTTGGCCCGGGTCACAGGCCTGGGGGTCGGGGCGGGGGTGGGCTCCCGTGGACACTTGGACTTTGAGACATTCAACGGCTGCTTTACAACGCCCCAGTCAGTGAGCAGCCGATGCTTCCATTTTAGACATGGACGCCAGTGGTCAGCGCCACTCCAGGTGGCCCACCTGCGGGCATCTGTCTCCTTTCCACCTCCAGTGAACAGAGGCCAGCGTTTCTGCGGAGACACTGGCCACCCGTTCCCATGGCGGTCGATGTCCAACATTTGCCTTGGAGCAGGAAGGCTAAGGAGCACCTGGTTAAGCCCAGGGATTGGGGGGCTTGGTTTTGAGCTCATGGAAAGTTTTAGTCAATCGCTTATTTTTTTTTTATTGTATTTGAGATAACATGGTTATAATCATGGGTTTGTGTGTGGGAGGGTGGGTTTTGGTTTTTTTTTCTTTTTTTTCTTTCTGGTTCACACTTGGCAATCCATAGGGGTTTCCTGACTCTGCACTCAAGAATTACTCCTGGCGGTGCTCAGGGGGCCATATGGGATGCCAGGGATCAAACCCAGGTTGGCCGCATGCAAGGCAAATGCCCTACCCACTGTGCTATCACTGCAGACCCTAATCATGGGTTTTGTTTAGATACTGTTTGACTTCTTATTTTGCTTGTTTGTTTTTCTTCTGGTGTGTGGGCCACACCTGGCAGTGCTCAGGCCTGACTCCCGGCTCTGTGCTCAGGGATCACAACTGACAGTCCTCAGGAGACCAGAGGGGGTGCCATGGACCGAATCCAAGGTCAGCCGCGTGTAAGGCGAGCTCCTTGCCTGCTGTTGTGCCTCTCCGGGCCCAGCGTGGTGGTTGTTAGTGTTTACAGGGCCAGACAGACGGTGCGTCAAGCAGCGCTTGCCTTGCATGGGACTGACCTGGGTATGAGGGTCCAGCACTGGAGGGGTCCACTGCTTCCGGCCAGGCCTGATTCATGAACACAGAGCCAGGAGTCAGCCCTGAGCCATGCCAGGTGTGGCCCCCACACAAGCAAAAATACTATTTCCATTCATGTTTATGCTAGATCAAGTTCTTGCCTCCTTGACCACCCTCAGAGGTTTCAAGAAGCCCGCTATATTCCTGATGTTGCTTCCCCCTTGCCCCACACACCCCTCCCGTACTCTCACTGGTACCCTTGGCTCTATAGCCAAGTCCAAAAAGTGTCTATCCGTAGATTCCGTCCTTCACTTGGTTTCTCTCGACGCCACAGATGAGTGAGACCATCGGGTGTTTGTCCTCCCGCTGACTAACTTCACTTCACATGATGCCCTCGAGCTCCAATCAAGTGCAGTAAAAGACGGGGGCTCATCTTTTCTCCTAGCTGCGTAGTATTCCCCTGTGAGTACTGACCCAAGGATTCTTGATCCAGTCTTCCGGTGTGGGAGCCGGCTGCAGCAGAGTGGGGAGCAGAATGTGCCTCTGCTTCACCGGTTACTGTTTTTGTGTCCTGGGGGTAGAGGCGGGGGATGTCAGAGCCAGTTTGTCTAGGAGCCAAGCCCACAGACTTGCAGTGCTTCATTGCCTTACTGATGAGCTTCCTACAGCTCATCAATCCTGGCACTTGGGGCCTGGCTTATCTCGTGCGGAGACTGTCCTGCAGGACACACGTGAGGTGACCGGCAGTGCCCGCTTCCTCCCCATTCGAGGTCTGTAGCTTTGCACCCTGCCCCAGTGATGACAACTAAGAATGTTTCGGGAAGCAAAATGTTCCCTATACCAAATGCCCTGCCACAGAGGCAGGGTGGGATGGGGGGGATGGGGGTGGGAGGGATACTGGGATCCATGGTGGTGGGAAATGGGCACTGGTGGAGGGATGGGTATTTGATCATGGTATAATTGAAACCCAAGCACGAAAATTTGTAAGTCTACAACTGGACCTCATGGTGTCTCACTAATAAAAATTAATTTAAAAAAAATGTTCCCTGCACCCTCTTCGTTACCCAGAACATACTTCCCTGGGGAGTAGGGGGGAGGGAGTGCAAGTTATCCCTCGATTGAAAACCAGTATCCAGGGGTCTGGCATGACCATACAGCATTTGCCTTGCACACAGTGTGCTGACCTGGGTTTGAGTTCTGGCACCCCATGAGATCTTTTGAACACCACCATGAGTGACTCCTTGGTGCAGAGTCAAGAGTTACCCCTGAGCGTTGCTGGGCATGACCCCAAAACAAAGCAAAAGAAAAGAAAAAGAAAGAAGACCGATGTCCTCACCCAAAGAGAGCAATGCAGTATGTCGAGAGATCAACAAACCCGCCCTGGAAAATAACAAGAATGTTCAGGAGGGGCTGGAGCGATAGCACAGCGCAGAGGGCGTTTGCCTTGCACGCGGCCAACCCGGGTTCGATTCCCAGCATCCCATATGGTCCCAGAGCACCTCCAGGAGTAATTCCTGAGTGCCTGAGCCAGGAGTAACCCCTGTGCATCACCGGGTGTGACCCAAAAAGCAAATAAATAAATAAATAAATAAATAAATAAATAAATAAAAGGAATGTTCTAGAAAACCATTATTTACATTTCTTACATGGTCGGTGTGTGTGGAATATCTGGGCATACCCAGCAGAAAGAAATACAACCTCTGTGACTTTCTGCCTTACTGCAAACACTGAGCAGCCCCTAGCTCCTAGCCAGTGTTACCACTTCCAACCCATTGGGTTGGGGGGAATGGTACCCCAGAGTAGGAATGTAGAACAGACTCCCTTAGTGGTGACTGATGCTCTCGTGTGGATAATTCCAGAGTGAGTGAGAGCCTCATCTGTAGCAAAGGTTCACTTTGGAGGAACAGCCATCAGCCCCTAAGGCACTGGGGTTGACCCAGAAGAGGAGAGTGAAAATCTGTCCCTCCCAGTGTTCTTGGACCCTGAGAAAAAGTCCAGGAGCACCGCAACCAGTGCTGGTATGGATGTGGGGGAAAAGGGATGCTCTTTCACTATTGATGGGAATGGCCACTGGTCCAGCCTTTCTGGAAAACAATATGGACAGTCCTTCAAAAACTAGAAATTGAGCTTCCATGTGACCCCGCAATACCACTTCTCGAATATATCCCGAGGGTGCAAAAAAGCACAGTAGAAATGACATCTGTACCTATATGTTTATTGCAGCACTGTTCACAATAGCCAAAATCTGGAAACAACCCAAGTGCCCAAGAACAGACGACTGGTTAAAGAAACTTTGGTACATCTGTACAACGGAATACTATGCAGCTGTTAGGACAGATGAAGTTATGAAATTTGCTTATAAATGGATAGACATGGAGAGTATTATGCTAAGTGAAATGAGCCAGAAAGAGAGGGACAGATGTAGATGGACTGCACTCATTTGTGGAGTATAAAATAACATAACATGAGACTGACACCCAAAGACAGTGCATACATGGGCCAGGAAGATTACTCCATAGTTGGAGGCCTGCCTCATGAGCAGAAGGGAGAAGGCAGCTGGAATAGAGAAGGGGTCACTAAGAAAATGAGGGTTGGAAGAATCTGTCAGGATGGAAAGGTATATGCTGAAAGTAGATAAAGGACAAAACATGATAGCCTCTCAGTATCTGCATTGCAAACCATAATGCCTAAAAGTAGAGAAAGAGAAAGGGAGATATTGTCTGCCATGGAGGCAGGGGGAGGGTGGGAAAGGGGAGTGGGGTATACGGGGGGATGTTTGTGGTGGGGAATGTGCATTGGTGGAGAGATGGGTGTTAGAGCATTGTGTGATATAACTCAAACATAAAAGCTTGTAACTATTAAAAAAAATAGTAAAGTAAAGTAAAAAGTAAAGGCCCTCCCGTTGATCATCGATTTGCTCGAGCGGGCCCAGTAACGTCTCCATTGGAGACTTTGTTGTTACTGTGTTTGGCATATCGCATACGTCACGGGGAGCTTGCCAGGCTCTGCCGTGCGGGCGAGATCCTCTCGGTAGCTTGCCGGGCTCTCCGAGAGGGGCGGAAGAATCAAACTTGGGTCGGCCACGTTGGCTGCGTGCAAGGCAAACGCCCTACCGCTGTGCTATCGATCCAGCCCTAAAAAAAAATAGAAGAAGAAAGTCCAGGAGCACTTCTCAGGTCCAATTTTGTGGAAGGGATGGCAGCTGATCATTTGCTGGGAAGGAAGTCATCTCTCTCCAGGGAACAAAACAGTTTCCAGGGACATCATTTTCCTAAGGTGCCCCTGCTGGGGAATAGTACTCAGCCATGAAAAAAGAAGGGCCGCCTGCCGTTTGCAACAGTGTGGATGAGCTTGGAAGACTTGCAGCTGAGAGAAATAAGTCAAATCCTGCAGGTTTCCCTCCCCGTAGACTCTAAAAATGAAGTCATGTGCAAAAGCAGAAGCTAAAATGTGATGTGGTCACTGAGGCAGAAAGGTGTAGACGTGGAGAGATGCTGGTTGGCAGGAGCCAGCCTCAGGAGCACTGTCCTGGTGGGGAACGGGTGGCCATAGTGTCGTGAGTGAGATCATGAGACTTGTGTGGACTGCTCTGCCCTGGAAGGCTTCCGTATTGTAGCAAGGCGAACTCTACCATGGGCTTCGGGGTCCTAGGGGCTGCCACGGGTGCTTCTGCATCCTGAGGCTGCTATATCGTACTGAGGAAGACTCTATTGGGTACTTCTATATCCTGGGGGGGGGGGGTCATCATACTGAGTAATATTACTCCAGTTACTTCCATATCCTGGGACTGTTATACTGAGTAATCCTGCATCAGTTACTTCTGTGTCCTGGGGCTGTTGTATCATACTGATATAACAGGATTACATTAGGTACTTCTATATCCTGGGGACGTTGTATTATACTGAATAATCCTGCGTCAGTTTTTCTATGTCCTGGGGCTATTTTTACCATACTGAGTAATCCTGCATCAGGTACTTCTATGTCCTGGGGCTGTTCTCTCATACTAAGTAATATTGTATCGGGTACTTGTATATCTTCGGCTGCTATATCATATTGAGTCATACTGCATCAGTTACTTTTATATACTGGGGCTGTTATATCATACTAAGTTATCCTGCATCAATTACTTCTATGTCCTGGGGCTGGTATACCATACTGAGGAATACTGTATCAGTTTTTTCCATGTCCTGGGGTTGTTATGTCATACTGAGTAATACTGTGTCAGTTACTTCCAATGTCCTGGGGCTGTGTATAATACTGAGTAACACATCATCAATTACTTCAGTGTCCTGAGGCTGCTGTATCATACTGAGTAATACTGCATCTTTTACTTCTATGTCCTGGGGCTTATTAATATTGGACTAATACTGCATCGGGTACTTCTTATGATCACATTGCACCTTTAAATATAAAAAAGTTTTGTCGATTATGCTTCAGCAAAGATGGGGAAGGGAGAAATTTCCAGGGTTGGGGGAACTGAGGCACAGTCGAGCCTTAGCAAACACCGAACTAGGCACCATGGTTTGTGCATGTTACTCGTACATGCCATGACATAACACAGGAGTCAGGAAACAGATTCTGTTGAGGGACAAGGTGCTCTGGTAGCCATGGCCAGTCCTACTCAGCTCTGCATAAATGACAGGTGTGGTCAGGCTCCAAGGGAACTTCACAGACAGACAGACAGACATGAGAGCGTCACAAGATTTCCACCTCTGCAGAGTCCTCCTGTATCCCAGACACTTAAGAACGGAAAACCTGGGGCTGGAGCGATAGCACAACGGATAGGGTATTTGCCTTGCACACAGCCGACCCGGGTTCAATTCCCAGCATCCTGTATGGTCCCCCGAACACTGCCAGGAGTGATTCCTGAGTGCAGAGCCAGGAGGAACCCCTGAGCATCGCCAGGTGTGACCCAATTGAAAAAAAAAAAAGAAAGAACGAAAAACCTGTTCTTCACTCCTGGGTCAGACTTGGACAGCTGGCCAGAGCTGGCTCCCTTTAACACAGAATGAGAGAGAGAGAGAGAGAGAGAGAGAGAGAGAGAGAGAGAGAGAGAGAGAGAGAGAGAGAGAGACCCCATGTCTTTTTTTTTTAAAAAAAGCACAAGTTCTCACTTTTCTGTCTTTAAATATCGGAGACCACCCTCAATATTTGGAACTTAGTTTGGTCTGCACTACAGGAATGAATCTGCTTATACTTAAACTAGAAGGTTCTAGAAGGTTCTGTTCTCCTAGCCCCAAATAAACACTGAAGAACAAACTCAGGACATTTTGCCTTTTGCCTTTTCCTGCGGTGATGCCATGAACTAGGTGTTTTCCATAGAAAGTAACCAAGGAATTGGATTTCTTCCAGCCCTCCTGGTGGAGCAATAAAAACAGGTTCTAAGCATCCGAGCACACACAGCTAGCAGACCCCGTGCGGGTGACCCCACGACAGAGGGTTTCCAGCCATCCTCGCTGCTAAGCATGACACACTCCCACGAACGCTCGGCTGGGGAAACTCCTCAGGACCCAAAAGTCCCTCCTCCGTGCCAGGTGGGGCTGGCTGACGGGTCACTTCCTCTCCATCCCTCTAAGATCCCCTGGTCACAGTCTTCAGACTAGTTCTCCAAACTTCCCCCCTCCCCCTCTCCAGGAAAAGGTCACTTTTAAGATAGAAGAGAATTTGAGAACAGATTAATGACAAAGACGAATGATGATTTTTATTTTAGCGGAAGTTTCCGTGCGCGGCTCTGCCCGGCCCGGGTTCTGATAATAAAGTACACTTGACATATAACTGCGTAAGTTCTCGGCTTTAAAGTTCAACGATGGATCAAAAGAGTGAATTCTCTCTTTTCAAAAGAAATGTCCTGGAAGAAGGGAGAGGAAAGGGGGGGGTGGGGACCTCCTGCCTCCTTTTGTCTTTTTCTCTCTCTCCTCTTTGTGGCCCGGGGAACTGAGCCTTGAGTGACTTCTTCAGAAAGGAGATCAGTGAAATTGTCAGTTGATTACTTCTCCTTGATTAGCATTTATAAGAGCCCCGCGATACAGTATTTGCATTCCTATTTAGCCGTGATTTTTGTGGGGCACCAATGATTAAACTTGTCACAGGCCGAGATTGACGGGGTCAGATCTTCACTTTCTCCTCTTTTGAAATTAAAAACAAATGTGTCAGCTCCCTCCGTGGGCCGGAGCGCCGAGCAGCTCGCCTGCCTTGTCATTGTAGATAGGTCAGGAATGTTTTAATTTTAGGGATGGATTCTGCTTGTCAAGTAGAGTGTGATGGCGTGTGGTTCTGGAGATGAGATGTGAAGGGTGTAAAACAAAGAAGGGGAGAACAAAGACAAAGACACTCACATTATTAGACAGATTTAATTAGTCTGAACGGATATTATGCTAGATGAAGCAGTGAGCTGTGAAATTAACCCTTGATTACGGATTGGCGGATCGCACACAGAAAGAGAATCAAACCTGGGCGGAGAGGCGCGAGGTGTGATTTCCGTTGCCTCTCCCCTTTCCGGGGTGCGTACCAGATCCCCCCCCACTCATCAATGGGCGACAACCCTCGCGGCTTGGGCACCAGAATCTGTAGATTCAGAGCAGGAGATCACTGGCATGTGCGGGCAGGTCTACCTTCCTTCCCTTCCACCTTACACGCTAAGAGGCCTCTGGAGGACCTTACTAGACAGAGGGACAGGGACCAGCCAAGTGAAGAAATAGGACAAGTTTATCGGGGTGAGCTACCGAGTGGACCTTACTGACCTCTGGTGCGGTCGAAGGAGAGACTAAGGGGGATTTGAAGTTGTCTTGGGCAGAAAGGGGGCAGAGGGGGAGTGGTCCACTTGGCCAGCAGGGAATTTGGCCTGGGGCTACCAGGCTTGAGATGGGCCATAAGTCTTCAGGGCCAAAGGGGGCAGGGTGGTCTTTGAATCTGGGAATGTTGCTCTCTCATCAGCAGATCTCCGTTGGGTCCCCAGCCAACCTTACACCCACCCTTAGAGGTGAATGGGAAGCCCAAGAACCCTCAGGTTTCCAAATCCAGGACACATAAGTAGAGCAGAGTGTTTCCGTTTCCGGCATCTGCGTTAACGCCTCCATCAGTGGTGGAGGGTGATGCCAAGAATCCCATCTTCCAACAGAGTCCCGTCTCTCCGTCTGCTTGGCCAGTCAAATCCAGGTATCTGGCGACTCCCAAGAATCCCAGGTACGTGAAGAAAGGGAAGAAGTCCTAGAGATCTGAACCAGCACAGGTGCCCGGCCAAGGAAACATCACTCATAAGGAGCAGCTCATCAAAGAGAGGACCACCGAGCTGGACGATGCACATAAGTGGAAAGGGATGAGGCAACTTGGCCTTTCCGATAAATCCTTCCATTCACCCAAATCATGCAGAGACTGTGAGTTCTGCTGAAGAAGTGTTGCATAGGCCAGACTCACTGCAGCCGCTCCCTCAAGTGACTCCTCCTGAAAGATGCCCAATGGCAGGGCGGGCAGGGGAAGGGTCTGGATGGCATCAGTCAGAGAGAGAGGGACCCAGTTCCTGTGCCAGGTCAGCTCAGAAACTGAGGAACTGGAAACAAGACGCTGGTTGGCGACCCTTCTCCGAGCTCCATCTTCTCATGGGCTGAGAGGGAGGCCAGCCCCTTCTCCTCCCTCCCTCTCTTGATGGTGCAGAACTTGAAGAAGCCTCAACCGTGTTCTCAAAGCACCAGGGAAGCCCCACACATCCTTTCAAAGCTCAGCGTGGAAAACTCTGCACTAATTCGAGGTGACTTTTCTGGCTCTGCCTCAGTTCTCGCTCACCATCAGAATCTAGGTCTTGAGGTATAAGTGGCTCCAGTTTGAGGGAAACGCCTCTTGAAGGAACTTGCTCGTTGCATCCCGCTAAGTCGAACAGGGTCCCCAAGGTGGAGGGAGAAGGGCAACAGGGTATGGAGGGCTAGACAAGCAATGCTCATGCAGCGTCTTTATTGTAAAGTAAAGTAAAGGCCCTCCCGTTGATCATCGATTTGCTCGAGCGGGCCCAGTAATGTCTCCATTGGAGACTTTGTTGTTACTGTGTCTGGCATCTCGAATACGTCACGGGGAGCTTGCCAGGCTCTGCTGTGCGGGCGAGATACTCTTGGTAGCTTGCCAGGCTCTCCGAGAGGGGCGGAGGAATCGAACTCAGGTCAGCCATGTTGGCTGCGTGCAAAGCAAACGCCCTACCGCTGTGCTATCGCTCCAGCCGTCTTTATTGAACAAACTTTTATAGGTCTCTAGAAAGAAGCATACATTGGAAAAATATACTGGCATGCTCAGGATACATAAGTTTAGGAGATACTGGGCTTCTAGACATCAATGATGTTCTTCTATAATTACATAGTTTCTTGTGCTCTGGGGCAAGAGCAATAGCACAGCGGATAGAGCATTTGCCTTGCGCGCAGCCAGCCTGGCCGAGCCGGGTTCGATTCCTCCGCCCCTCTCGGAGAGACCGGCAAGCTACCGAGAGTATCTCACCCACACAGCAAAGCCTGGCAAGCTACCTGTGATGTATTCGATATGCCAAACACAGTAACAACAAGTCTCATGACTGAGACATTACTGGACCCACTGGAGCAAATCCATGAACAAAGAGAGAACCGTGCTACATAGGTTCAATGATATTTTCCTTGGTTACATATTGATACACCTTAGTAACATGTTCTGGCAGCAGAAGGAGGAAAGAACCCACTAGAAAAAAAAAATAACAAGAAAGTCAGCCCTTAGCAGGTGTAACCCCAAGACAGTGGCTTCTATAAACCAGCCTTTAGGCAACATGTCCCCAGCACAAGGACTTTCTTAACATTTACTAGCACAGGGTCCCAACATTTGCTGAACAATCAGTTTGCGCATCAAGTCTTAGGACTCTGGATCAAATGCAGCTCACGTCTCCCTGATCATTGGTGCAGGGTTTGGGGTGTGAGGGGAATGAGGGGGACACCATGATGTTTCGCTCTAACTAGACAAGGGAAACTGTGGTCCTCACCTTGGGTCTGCTTATGGGGGTGTCCAATGTGGAACATGCCTCAGCAGGGGGCAGAGTGAGGAACGAGGTGGGCATTTGCTGCCCCACCAGAAATGCGAGGGTGGCACAAACTTTGGGAGACCAGAGCATGCAAACACCTCCAGGGAGATGGTTGGATGTTAAGATCTTTGGTTTCTGGCCTCTGGAACATCAAGCTATTTCTACAAAGAAACACAGCTAGGATGATCTCTCCTTGAATATGAGAATTGTTTTCTTCCCACAGCCGGTGTTTTGTTTCTACAAAAGTTCCTTCCTTATCTGTCAGTAATAGTAGAAAGAAGTTCCTCTACTCCAGTGAGTTCGAGAGGTAGAAGGAACTTTAAGAAATCAACTTCTTGGGGTCTCTGCTGATGGGTGTGATATTGGAGTGATGTGTGCATGAAAAGCATGAGTAAAAGTATTGTAAATCCTGGTGGCTTGATAAAAATGGAAAGGAGAAAGGAAAAGGAGAATGAGATAGAAAGAAGAGGAAGAAAGGAGAGAGAGGAAGGAAGGAAGGAAGGAAGGAAGGAAGGAAGGAAGGGAGGGGAAGGGAGGGTGGGAGAAAGGAAGGGAGGAAGGAAGGAAGGAAGGAAGGAAGGAAGGAAGGAAGGAAGGAAGAGGAAAGAAGGGAGGAAGGAAGGAAGGAAGGAAGGAAGGAAGGAAGGAAGGAAGGAAGGAAAAGGAAAGAAGGGAGGAAGGAAGGAAGGAAGGAAGGAAGGAAGGGAGGGAGGGAGGGAGGGAGGGAGGGAGGAAGGAAGGAAGGAAGGAAGGAAGGAAGGAAGGAAGGAAGGAAGGAGAAAGAGGAAGGAAGGAATGAAGGAAGGAAGGAGAAAGAGGAAGGAAGGAACGAAGGAAGGAAGGAAGGAAGGAAGGAAGGAAGGAAGGAAGGAAGAGAAAAGGGGGGAAAGAAGAAGAAACTACTTCCTGGGGGAGTACCAGCCCTTGATACACTTGCCCCTAAAGTTGAACACAGGGAGCTGAAGTGATAGCACAGCGGGTAGGGCGTTTGCCTTGCACGGGGTCCAACCTGGGTTTGATTCCCAGCATCCCATATGGTCCCCCGAGCACGGCCAGGAGTAATTCCTGAGTGCATGAGCCAGGAGGAACCCCTGAGCATCGCCGGGTGTGACCCAAAAAGTTAAAAAAAAAGAAAAAAAAAAGTTGGACACAGGGATCAAATGGCATTTGGAAGAATAGCTGGTTCTCTTTATAATATATTCTAAAGAATATTCAAGCATATGTGTGCAGACTCCTGAACCCATGAGTACATCAGGGTTTCTCTACCTCAGCACCACACACTTTGTGACCACCCCGTGACCCGCACTATGGCCCTGACCATGCAGAGTATTTAGCTGCAGCCCCTGCTCCCACCGCTGCTGCCAGCACCGGTCCCACCCCAGCTGAGACACTTCAGTGCCTCCACATAATTGCAAGGGTTCTCCGGAAGTCACCATCCCCCCTCGGCTGAGAAGCGCTGGGGTCCTTCCAGGATGCAGTTGCAGAGAAGGCTAAAGAGAAAAGACAATGACTAGGAACAAAATAGGAGGGAAACAGGTGATTGTGGTTTGACAGGAATGAAGTACATTATGCATGGCAGGAAGATGAGGAAATTCTGGCTTGGTCTGAAATCCCCATTTTATAGCTAAAATCTAGAACATGGGATGGATTAAAACAAAACCAGCCAGGTCTGTCTCTGTGTCTGTCTCACGAAGGAATTGAAGGACGGCCCCTCTATGCAGAAAATAATCACTGTCACTGTCACTGTCCTCCCGTTGTTCATTGATTTGCTCGAGCGGGCCCAGTAACGTCTCCATCATGAGACTTGTTGTTACTGTGTTTGGCATATCGAATACGTCACAGGTAGCTTGTAGACACAGTAACAACAAAGTCTCCAGAGGAGACGTTACTGGGCCTGCTCGAGCAAATCGAGGGACATTTTTTATATCTGTCTTTGTTTGGGGGGCCACACCCAGCAGTACTCAGAGTTGACTTCTAGCTCTGCACTCAGGGATCACTCCTGCTAGCGCTCAGGGAACCATATGGGGATACCGGGAATCAAATCTGTGTTGCCCTACATGGAGGGTCACTGGTGGAAGGATGGGAGTTGGAACATTGTATGACTAAAATGCAATCACGAACAATTTTTGTAATGCTCTATGTCGCCGTGATTCAATTAAAAATAATAAATTAATTAATAAATAAAAGAACTTCCCTGGAAACACAGTTCCACTGTTAGTCTTCTCCTTTCCTCTCAGGCTCTCCTCACCTCATAGTCAAACATTGATTGGAGATAGATTTGTTTTCCATTCTGAATTAGCACTAATCGATCACCAAATGTGGACTAAGTATTGTTGGCTCCAAAAGACCCATGTGTAATGGCCTACATAAATAGCATTAAATTCTATCGTCGCCATTATCAGCATAATTATCACCATCACCCGCATCACAGAAACCTCACCATTAGCACCATCACCCTCACTTGTTAGCATGAGCACCATCAACATCACCATCAGACACCACCCTGACCACCACAAGTGGTGGTCTATTGTGCACTAAACAAAAACACTGTTTGGGGCTGGAGCGATAGCACAGCGAGTAGAGACTTGTACACAACCGGCCTGGGTTCAATTCCCAGCATCCCATATGGTCCCCTGAGCGCTGCCAGAAGTAATTCTTGAGTGCATGAGCCAGGAATAACCCTTGTGCATTGCCGAGTGTGACCCAAAAAGAAAAAAAGAAAAAAAGAGAACACTGTTTCACAGTACATTCTCTCAATCATTAAACGATTCCCAGAGGTGATACCATTTTTCACATTCATAGAAGAGGGAATTGGCTTTGTGAAAAAGCAAAGTCGTTTTTGCAGGTCACTCAATACAGTAAAGAGAAAGAGATCTGGGCTTGAGCCCCGAAAGCCTGTTTTCTTTTCCTTTCGAGGTGCTAACAATCCCTGGATCATTGCATCCAGATGGAACTGTCATTGAGAGGGGGTACATTCAACAAGGCACAATACAAGCAAATTCTAGGCAGGATGGTCCTGGAAACCAGTTTTGCAACAACAACCAAGAGGAGCTTCATGCAGGGCAAATGGCATCATGAAAGACATTTGTTGATTTTTTCCTTGGGAGACACTTGACTCAATTTCCATGTGGCATCGTTACGAAGGTCACTGCTGGATACTCAGCTGCAGTAAACACAGACACTAACAGAACGCAGGAAGTCTGGATGGTCATGAAAGAAGCAGAAACTTTTATGTTCCGGGCAGATCTAGCTGGAGTTTGTGGACGTTGCTGAGGTTTCTTGGGATCTGCCGACAATCCCATGACCATCTGTCGGGCACCCAGAGCTTGGGTTGTTGGCAGGACTTTAGCCGAGCTGAGACTGACCGATCTGGAGACCCAGATGCTGAGGGGATTGCAAGCCACCTCAGCTTCTTCTACATGTTTGTTCAAACGGGACTGCTGAAAGAGAATTCCTTTCCACTCCAAAATTCCTCCAGCTGAAAGAGAAGACCAAGAACTTGCATTTTTACATCACGTCTTTCATGCTTATAAAGGTAAACACAAGAAAAGTCCAGAAGTCAGGGGACATGTTAGTTCCAAAGCACAGCACATGACGGATGTTCTCAGAGGATTTCCCTGCAGCTTGGCCAACTACACTGTGTCTTAGAAAACCCGGGGAAGGACTGAGTTCATTCAGTGTGGATGTTTCCACCCACAATTTCTTTTTTTTGTTTTGTTTTGTTTTGTTTTATTAGTGAAACACCATGAGGTACAGTTGTAGACTTACAAGTTGTTGTGCTTGGGTTTCAGTTATACAATGATCGAGTACACATCCCACCACCAGTGCCCATTCTCCACCACCACCAATCCCAGTATCCCTCCCACCCCCCCATCCCCCATCCCACCCTGTCTCTATGGCAGGGCACTCCCTTTTGTTCTATCTCTCCTTTTTGGTGCTGTGGTCTGCAGTCCACCCACAATTTCTTACTGTGTCTCTTACTGTCGGGCAGACTCTGTGCAGCATTCTAGTGCAAGATGCTTGCGGAAGTAAAGACTAGGCAGAACAAGAGAGCAGCTTCCACTCAAGGAAGCAATAAAGACTCAAGAAGGACAAGACAATGATAGGCAACAAGCCCCACCCACCTACCCCCCCACCCAGCTACCCACCCCATGATCCTTTTCTTTTTTCTTTTTCCCCTGAGTGATGAGCCTGCCATGGAGAAAGAGCTTTAAACGAAAGTTAAAATGAACCCAGGAGCTGGAGAGATAGTACAGTGGTTAGGGCACTTGCCTTGCACACGGCCAGCCTAGGTTCGGTTCCCAGCATCCCATAGGGCCCCCCAAGCACGGCCAGGAGTAATTCCTGAGTGCAGAGCCACGACTAATCCCTGAGCATCAGCAGGTGTGGCCCCAAAACAAAAACAAAGCAAAACAAAAGAGGATCCAGTGAGCACTGAGGACTAGGGCAGACAGCGACCATGGTAACATAGAGCTTTTAGCATAGAGATTCAGGCTTCCCCATTTCTGTCCTGACTTCTGCTCCCCTAGGAGCTGTGGAACTTGCAGTGAGACTCTGCAAAACTTCACCGAAGGGTTGTAAACACTTCTTGGGGTGATACAAGAAAGATCTCAGACATAGCCCACAAGCTCTATTTAATTTTGGTTGGTTTTGTTTGGGGGCCACACCTGATTATGTATGGTCCCCTGAGCATCTCCTGGCGATGCTCAGGGGACCATATGGATGCTGGGGATTAAACCTGGATAAGCGGCATGCAAGGCAGATGTCTTACCTACTGTGCTATCACTCCAGCCATTCTATTAATTTTTGGTTTGTTTAGTTTTGAGAAAAAAAACTAAGTTGTCATGCAAAGCAGCCATGCAATACATTATAAAACACTTCCTATCCATTTATGCCTCTCGGAGAGCCCATCAAGCTACCGAGAATATCCCGCCCACACGGGCAAGCTCCCCGTGGTGTATTCGATATGCCAAATACAGTAACGACAATGGGTCTCCTTCCCCTGACCCTGAAAGAGCCTCCAATCGTTGGGAAAAGATGAGTAAGAAGAGGCTGCTAAAATCTCAGGCCTGGGAGGAATAGAGACGTTACTGGGGCCCACTCGAGTAATTCGATGACCAATGGGATGACAGTGATGCAGTGATGGTTTTGAGGGTTTTCATGGGGGGGAGGTGTTACACCCGATAATGCTTAGGATTTACTCCAGAAGAGACTCTGCACTCAAAATTACTCCTGGTGATGCTGGAAGACTATATGGGAGGCCGAGAATCGAACCTGGGTTGGCCTCGTGCAAGGCAAACGCCACATCTGCTGTATTATCACTCCAGTCACTCTCCTGATTATTGTCGTCAATAAAAGCAAGGGTGATTCTCTCTGAGCTCCGTGCAGTATTTGGAATAAACTAAGAGCCCAGTTAGAGTTTGCTTGAGTTATTGCTTCTGTTCAATAATGAATACAGGCTTGGCAAAATCCAGAGACTCGCTGAACAGACCAACCAATTCCCTTTGTGCTTATCTGGCAACTGGAAGGAGAACCGGGCACTTGACAGCGTGATAGAATCCCAATCTGCATCAGTAAAACATGCTCTAGGGAACAAAGTAGGAAAACAAAGCACACAGACCCAAGCGATGGATTATAGCATCCTTCCTTCATTCACCTCCCAAAAACAACACCATTCCCCTCATCTTCCCCAAGGTTGTCACAGATGGGAAATTCCATGATCAAAAATAAGCCAGAAGCTTCGAGACAGGTAAGATGTGATCTACCCAATGGCATGCCCAAACATCCCCAGTTCACCCCACTTGTGACTTACCTAACTAAAAGGGGTGAAGGCTCCCTAGTTTATTACCAGTTGGCATTCCGCCTCTTCTTCTTGTGTTCAAGGTCCAGAAAATTTGCACGTCCCTGCTCTGAGTCAGTCTCAAGCTTTCCTTGCAATTCTATCTTCTTGCTCCCTTTCCTCCACCTGGCTTCATCCCGGGCCAATGACATCCTGGAGGCCCAGACCCGACGAGTCGACATCTCCCCCTTGACCGTCTCCCTTTTCCGGAGCTGAACCATAGCACAGCAGGGAGGGATTTTGTCTTGCACATGTGTGAATCAGGAGCAAGCTCTGAGCACTGCCAGGTGCTGCCCAAAAACAAAAATTGAGAGTCTCCATCTTTCTTTTCCCCAAACCAGCCAAAACTCTCCTTCCTCTGGTACCTCTGGGATGACCTTGTGTGACCCAGCATCTATTTCATATGACGGAGTGGACCTGGGCTCTGAATTACCCAGGACTGGAAATCAATCCCACCAATCCCAGCTCTGGGCCAGTGGATTGGTTCCTGACTTCTCGAGGTCACACACCTCTCTTCCAAAGCTGGACCTACTGTTTAGACAGAGTCACGCGTCACAGGCTCTTAGCTCACTCTTCCTCATGGAAGTCTAATCCTCAGGCATATTATCCATCAAGTGATGGCCCAGGATATCCAGAGAAAGCAGCTCCATCAAAGGCATGTGTGGGTCACGTGTCCATCCACGACCAATGGGCGTGGCCCAGGGGCTAGAACATGCTGATTGGCCAGGCCAGAGTCAAGCGTTCAGCCCTGGGACCAGAGCAATAGCACAGCGGGTAGGGCGTTTGTCTTGCACACCGTTGACCTGGATTAGATCCCCAGCCTCCCATATGGTCCCCTGAGCACTTCTGTGAGTGATTCCTGAATGCAGAGCCAGAAGTAACTCTCAAGCATCAATGAGTATGACCCAAAAAGGGGGGGGGGGGGGGGAAAGGAGCTCAGCCCTGGAACTTGGAGTGGGCTGGGCACAGCCAAAGGTCCAGGCCTGGGACCGAAAGGTTCAATTCTGCGATGGAAGAACGGGGTGGTAGCCTCAAAGAAACCCTGTGTTCCCATGGCAAACGTGAAAGCCGTGAGGATTCACCTTTTGGTAACTCTCTAGTGCCTGGGCCTTTGTACCTCACCAAGTATCAGTGGCAGGAGACCTGTTTCCTGACAAGGATGGTTTGGAGATTTATAACATTATTGCAGGGATGCCTCCATGCAAGCAGATGGGCAACCAGCCAAAAGCCATGTCTCTTCCCTCCTGAACCAGGGTCAGCTCACATGATGACATCAAGGTTGGACATTGCCCATCCTTGAGTAGATGCTCAATAAACTTACACCGGAATGAGAAAAAAAAAAAGTGTGGGAAGCACCGCCCAGACCTGTTGGTGGTGTGTAGATTCCTTCCTATGGGGTCCTCCCAGCTTGGGCCCTTGAAGTCACACAGCCAGTGAGTTGCTTCTCCAACTACTGGAGATCGTAAGGAGGCCATCACATCTGGAAGTGGAAAATTGTGCAGAAGATCATGAAGCTTAATAACCCCCCGGGGATAACTGTGTGGTTGTTTTTAAATGTTGTTTCTCTCTTACTAAGAGAAAACTCACTAGATTCCACTCCTTGACCTATTTTTACCTCATCTCCTTATTGCCAGTTCTGGTTCTTTAAAAAAAAAAAAAAACAGGCAAGATTTCTGGCGGACACGCCGCTTTCTCTGTATTAAAAGCAGGATCAGTTAATAAATAATTACGATGTTCAGTTTCCAGGGAACAAGGAGATAGGCCCAGGAACACACACGTCTCACAAATTACATGCTGCAGTCTAGATTCTCACCCCGAGTGGAAAGCAGCCTGGCTTTCTTTTTCTTTCCGGTGGCATAAATTGTTCTAATTATACGTGCAAGATCCTCTCTCCCCAAAGATATGAGTTGGAAATACTGTGTCTGTTCTTTTAATTCCAAGAAGCATTTCAGTTCATGTTCCACCCCCCCCCCTTGTTTTCAAACTGAATTGTTTCAGTGGTAGCTTGGTGTGTCAGCTTGTAAGTCTATAAAACAGTTTTATACCAGCTGGAGATTCAACATGCTACATGAATACATAACAGTGCCTAACCAAGAAGGTTTGTAATTCAGTAATTAGCTGTAATTAATGAACACAAAGTGAAGACTCATTTACAGTTTAAATTATCACATTAGCTCCTGTCACCCTCTATGTACACAAAACAGCAGGAATTCAATTATTTTTATTCTTCAAAGCTAATTTAAAATTTAAGGGATGCCATTACATGAAATAATAGGTAGGAAATGTAATCGAAATCACTGGGAACAGTTGGCTGTCCTTAGAATGAAAAAAAAAAATGCGATCGCTGACGATTTGAAAATGTTTTTTCATCTGTGAACAGATGAAGGATTGAAATCTCTGCTCTTTTCAGTATATTTAATTTCAAAGAGGAAGCGGGTTCTGAGGTTGCTGCCTCTCAGTGCGGGGGAAGTCATTGCGCCTAATTGTACAAGCCTTTGAGGGCTGAAAACGCCCCGAACCCAAGAGTGTCAGCTCAGAGACGCACACCCCGTTATCCCCCACGGGGGCCCGCTCTCCTGCAACCGTGCTGGCTTCCTGGAATTGTCACCCACTTTTGATGCATAACTTCAAGCTGGGGAGACCCTGCGTTCCTGTCACATTGCTGTCACCCTCGATTCTTTGTGTGGATGATGAATGTTCTTTAATTCATTCATCAAACACGGAGTCGGTCTCTTCTTCCATCTCAAAATGCTGTTCCCAGGGTCGGGACCACCGCCGTGGGCCAGGTGGACCCCACGGCTGACCTCTAGGAGACAGGTGATGTCACAGAGCCCCCGCTGGACTGGGGGAAGCTTCCAGCAGTCCTGGGAGGCTTCCCAGAGCCCAGACCTCTCTCTGCCCCCCTGAGACAGGCTTCTGGCTGAGAGTATCTCATGGCTTTCTGCTTGAGGACCCAGCATTCCTGCAGCCAGGGAAGAGCAGAGCCTGCTAGGCTAAGAAACACAACAAAGAGACCCCCTTCCTTTACGGCCTGTCGAGGGAAGGATGCTGGGGCAGGGTCCTCTCGGGCCGGCATCTAGGAGGACGTTGTTCCAACAAGGCAACACTAAAGCAACTGACCCTGTTCCTCCTGCCTGCTCCCTCCACCTCCTTTTTACGTACTTACTGGCACGTTTCATCCTTTCAAAGCTCTCCTGTGTGCTGGAGCGATATCAGAGCTGGGAGGGGCTTTGACTTGTGTGGGGCCCACCGGGGTTCGATCCCCGGCATCCCATAGGGTTCCCTGAGCACCACCAGGATTGATTCCTGAGGGCAGAGGCAGGAGGTACCCCTGAGCATTGCTGGGTGTGACCCCTAAACAAACAAAAACTCCTGTTGTACAGTCTACTCCATTTGGGGGGGGGGTGGAGAGAGAGAGAGAGAAGGAAACTGCCTGCCTTAGAGACAATCTGGGGGAAGATAGAGGAGGAGGAGAGAAACTGGGGGGCTGGAGCGATAGCACAGCGAGTAGGGCATTTACCTTGCACGCAGCCAATCCGAGTTCGATTCCCAGTATCCCATATGGTCCCCTGAGCACCGCCAGGAGTAATTCCTGAGTGCAGGGCCAGGAGTCACCCCTGTGCATCGCCGGGTGTGACCCAAAAAGAAAATAGAGAGAGAGAGAGAGAGAGAGAGAGAGAGAGAGAGAGAAACTGGGGTCACTGGTGGAAAATGGACACTGGTGGCGAGCAGGGGGTTGAATCATTGTATGACTGAAAACTGATCATGAACAACTTTGTAACTGGCGGGGAGGGGAATAATCTCACATTCTTCCTAAATAAATAGGGTTAAAATTAAAAAATAAAAATAATTTTTAAAAAAATCTTTCCTGGCTCTAGGACTACTCAAAAGCCTCTGCCAGCCAAACTGGGCCCACCCCAACCATGTTCTAGAGAAAAAGGAGCAGGAAACGCAAAGGCCCTGGAGCAGAGAGGAAGGTGGGGTGGGAGCAGAGCAGAAAGGTCTCCGTGGGTGGGCTTCGTTCGGCATAGGAGGGGACAGTGAGGCGCGTGTGCCCAGATAGTTCCCAGCTTCTGAACAACGACTGGGATTTTTCAGCAGGGAATGTGTGTACACGCGCATGCATGTGTGCATGCGTATGCATTGTGTTTGTACACACACACATGGGCGTGGTGTTCCCACGGGTGCGTGTGTGTGTTCTGCATGTCCAGTGTGTGTGTCTGCATGTACACACACGCACACATGCGTGCTAATACCTGCATGTAGGTGTGTGCATGGGGATACATGTGCCCACGTTCACGCATGCAGCTCCCTGCAGTTGCCACGACGTCTTCTGCAGTTCCGGGGGAAGCAGGCCCGGCCGGGCTGTGTGCAGAGAATGCCGTGTCTGCGGCTCCCCACTTCTCGGGGCCTGCGCTCCCCCTTCCTGGCCCTGATTCATTTGTCTTTTTCCTTTAAATAGGCCACTCGAAGCGGCGCTGTCCAATTTTTCATAGGTGATCGACTGCTGAGTGGGGCTTTAGGTAGACAGAGGGAAGGCACTGATAAGCCGGAGCCCCGGTTCGGCGAGGGAAATACAGGGGTAATTAATGAAGCCTGCCAGTAATTGGGAAGGTGTGAGTCCCCGTAATATCGTAATGATAGTCATCCGTCTGCGCGCCCCCATCACTCACGGCTCTCTGATCTCCGGCTCTCAGCATGCAAATCTCCCTGACAGGCGCTGCGCCTCTGTCTCCCTAATTGGGCGGTATAGAGTTGTTTATGGATATCGGCGGCATTTAGGCCGCCGTTGGAGGTTGTTCAAAAATCGTTAGCCAACTTGCCTTAACAGCATCGTCAAGTCGTGACTCCCCTGTCTCCATCGCTGGGTTCTGAAGCTGGAAGAGGCTGGGGATGAGACTGAGCGATGCCTCGTGTGGCTGGGAGCGCCGTGTGTGATTGTTATTAAGCCGCTTTGGAAGTAAAAACCAATTTGCCGTAATTTCTCATCCCACTTGAGAGCAGACCTGGGCTTGTAGGCAGGAGTGGGCGGCCTTTGGAATCACGCGTCCTCCCTGCGCTGGAGAACACCGAGAGTCTCAGTACTTCCCCCAGACGTAGCCATTTGCCACAAGGAGGCTTTTGTCCCGAGATGGGTTTCTACAAGCGCATCACTGTTGAATTCGCCGAGCCCACCTTGCCAGAAGCGTTCACCACGTTTCCTTGCCCATCTTGTTTTCTTCCTGTATCCCCTTGGACCAGTTGGTCTTGCTTCCCAGAACCAGCCTGGGTGAAGCCCTTTGGGAAATGCCATACTAAGCCTGCCCACGCTGCGTATGTGAGTGTAATGGTTCTGCCAGGGTGGTTAGGAGCACTCCCTTAGGAGCTAGAAATCAAGCTCGGGTGGGTACCAGCGTGATAGGACAGCGGGTAGGTCACTTGCCTTGCATTGTGGCTGACCTGGGTTCATCCTGGGCACCCCATGTGGTCCTCCCAAGTCCTGCCAGGAGTGGCCCCTGGGCAGAGAGCCAGGAGTAAGCCCTGAGCACTGCCGGGTGTGGCCCAAAAATGAGAAGAAGAAATGAAAGAAAGAAAATTAGAAAACATGGGGCATACCATTTTTGTATGTAAGTAAAGTAAGTAAAGGCCCTCCCGTTGATCGTCGATTTGCTCGAGCGGGCCCAGTAACGTCTCCATCGGAGACTTTGTTGTTACTGTGTCTGGCATATCGAATACTTTTGGTTTTGATTTGAAATGAGGCTCAGAGGTAAAACTCATGTCTTACAGGCGGGAGACCCTGGGTTTGATCCCTGGCACTATACACACACACACACACACACACACACACACACACACAAATTATTATTTATGTAAAGAAAAGGGCTGGAGCGATAGCACAGCAGTAGGGCGTTTGCCTTGCATACAGCCAGCCCTGCCGAGCCAGGTTCAATCCCTCCGCCCCTCTCAGAGAGCCCAGCAAGCTACTGAGAGTGTCTCACCCACACAGCAAAGCCTGGCAAGCTACTCGTGATGTATTCGATATGTCACACACAGTAACAACAAAGTCTCAAAAATGGAGACGTTACTGGGCCCGCTCGAGCAAATCGATGAACAACGGGAGGACAGTGTGACAGTGTGTAAGGAAAAAAAGGTGTAGGTGTATCACAAACCGTTTCCAAGCCGTAGTCTGCCTCAACCATAGGCCAGCTCACTCAGACTCCACAGGGCAGGTCTGAGCAGCAGAAATGAGTTTGCGTGTACCGGGAGGAGCTTGCAACCTGAAGGCCCCTCATCATGGGTGGCCCCTGCGCTCTGGAACCCAGGCACAGTGGGGGCTGGCACACAGGCACACTCAGGGAGCATCCTGGGAGAGAAAGCGTGAGAAACAAGGCACCGGCCACTTTCAGGAGAAGGACAGGGTTGGCTGAGTAGCAGAGCACCTACATTGCAAACAGAAGACTGGGATTTTTTTCTTTAATGAATCACCATGAGACAGAGCATTAAAAAGCTGTTCATGATTGGGTTTTAGTCATACAATGTTCCACCCATCCCTCCACCAGTGTAATTTCCCAGCACCAGTGTCCCCAGGTTCCCTCCCATCACCGCCCACCCTACCCCTCCACCTGCGTCTATGCAAGCATTTCTCTCTCCCCTCCCTCTCTCTCTCTCTCTCTCTCTCTCTCTCTCTCTCATTTTAGGCATAAAGGTTTGCAATACAGGTGCTGAAAGGTTATCATGTAGATCCCTTTACCTACTTTCAACACTCAGTTCCTGCCCAGAGTGATCACTGCCAACTAATATTGTCATAATGGATCCTCCTCTATCTTAACTACCCTCCACCCCCCACACCCCTTTGTGATAATTCCCAACCATTGACCAAGACTGGGATCTCGATCCCCAACTCCACCCCATACACCAAGAGCCTGTCTGGGATCCCCAACACCACACCCAAGTGTATGAGCCCCAGAGATCACACCACAACCAGAACATTTGCAAGCACAACTGCTGTACCCCAGCATCACCCCAGACAAACCGGAAGGAGTAGGTCACACCAAGTTGAACAGAAGCTTTATTGATAAGCATCCAACTCAGAGTTCTTGAGGTCATAGCAGCCTTCCTTCTCTCAGAAAACCACCTCCTTCCTTTAACTCTGTGGATTAGGGGCTGGAGCAATAGCACAGCGGGTAGGGCATTTGCCTTGCACGCGGCCAACTTGGGTTCGATTCCCAACAGCCCATATGGTCCCCTGAGCACCGCCAGGGGTGATTCCTGAGTGCAGAGCCAGGAGTAACCCCTGTGCATTGCTGGGAGTGACCCAAAAAGAAAAAAAACACCCTCTGTGGATTATCCAGGTTCCTTGTAGAACCATCTGGAATGTTCCGAGTCCTCTCAGGAAACAGAAATGGCTGCTGACGATTCTATCTCAACTCCTCCAGAGAGTTTTATGCAGGCTAATGGCAAGCATTTGGGGGCCAATGGCTGCCCCACTTTCCACATTTTCCAGTTGGGGGGGCAAATATGAGAGGAAGAGAAGAAAGAGGAGGGTCAATTCCCTTGGTGCAACCCTGCTGTGCCCCCGCCATTCTTCCTCCCCCCACCACCCCCGGAAACCACCAGAAGGCTGGGCAGAGGTTCACAGTGTCCTGTCCCCTTTCAAGGACAGCCTATGGATTCCCACCTGCCCATCAGGGCACACGGGGGGCTCCTGGTCCAGCTCTTCCCTCTCAGGACCACCAACTAAGGAGCATCTGGGACAGAAATGCACGGGGGCACGCACCCTCTCACCTTTGGGGTTTCAGTATCCAACCTCACCCAATGGTCTGGTTCCAGAACCTTCTCCCCGAAGCACCTCTCCACCTCAAATGGCCAACATCTGGATCATCTTGGGATCAAAGCTTCTATTTTAAGAGCCCAAGCCCAGCTTCTCTTAGAAATCACTCACCCCTGCTCCCCGAGATCTGAATGCATGGCTGGGGTGGAGTGGGTGTGCCTTGGGGATGGCATGCTTCTAGAACCTCAGGCTCCTCTCTGAACTGCACCCCAGGCCACTACCCTGGAATGTGACCATGCAGGCATCCTGGGGTGTCGGAGATGCGGCAGTGGGGCAGGCATAAGTGCAAGAAGCATCTCTGAACGGAGCCGCCAGCCACCTCCGATGCGAGGACCATGCAGAATAATTGTCAAATGCTCGCATAAACACATAAATAAGATAAATTTATTTTCATTATTCCTATTTGCAGTTCTTTCCTTCCACTTATTTATGCTTTAAACAACGGTTACAGTAAATATAATGATAAAAAAGCACCCGCAGTGGACAAGCAGACGATCAAGAAGGGCTGATATACAGCAACGCTTGTTTCTTCTCTCCAATCACTAACGAATCTTAACTGCAGCCATGTTAGGGTCCCCTGTGAGTGATAAGCAATGATTTATGATGAAGCGTCAGGAAATCGGAATGCCATACAGTGAGACATGAGCTAGTGGAAAGTGTTTTCCCTGCTTCCCAAGCTCATTACTCAAAGATGCAGTGTCCCTTTACCAAACCTAATTTAACTGACTTTTCCAAGCACTCTGTTCATTGGCAATGGAAATTGGCCGAGGAGATGTCCAGCCCAACTCCTGGTCCTCAGGGCACCGTGTGAAGCCACCTAACACTCTGCTGACCCAGGACATCAGAGCCCCAAGCACTGGTCAGCCTCTGGAAGTAGGTGGGCCACACTCTGGTCTCTTTGTGGCATTCTCCCAAGCTGCATGAAATTCCAGCATGCCGTTCAATATTCTCCGACCCTCACTACACTAATAGCTTGATGCACCGTTTTCCTTACCTGATAAAGAAAATAGCAAGTGTTTTTTCAAGATTGCTGCACAGATCAGTAATGAGAGAGGGAAAGTATTCAGCAGCTGGTCTGTGGCAGCCTGAGAAGTGAGGCATTCAAAAGCATTCTGAGAGGCAGAGACTGAGTACTGTGGGAGGAGCATTTGCCTTGTGTGTGGCTGATCTGGGTTCAACACCCAGCACTCCCTTAGGTCCCCCGGGCCTTGCCAGAAGTAATCTCTGAGCACAGAGTCAGGACTAAGCCCTGAGCACAATCGGGGATGACCCAAAAGCAAAAAGCAAACCAAAAACAGCATCTTTAGCCATTTGTCCATGTGCTTACAGGCCATCATAAAGCATGGTGCAGTTAATTCTTGCTTGTTTGCAGAGAAGCAGTCTGGAAATTGGGCCGTCAAGTAAATCCCCCAATCATGCCAATCACCTCTCTGCTGGTCTCTGGTAATCAACTTCCCAAATATCTTAATAGGGTCCTCTCCAGATTTCCCCATTTTTTTGCGGGGGGAGGGGGTATAACTCCTGAGCATCATGGGATATAACCCTATGATGACTAAAAAGAAAATTTTAAATTAAAAAAATAAAATGTGGGGGACTGGAGTGATAGCACAGCGGGGAGGGTGTTTGCCTTGCACGCGGCCGACCCAGGTTTGATTCCCAGCATCCCATATGGTCCCCCGAGCACCGCCAGGAGTAATTCCTGAGTGCAGAGCCAGGAGGAACCCCTGTGTATCACTGGGTGTGACCCAAAAAAGAAAAAAAAAATACTAAACTGTTGCTAGTTGAGCTTTCTCTGTTAAGGTTTTTGTTGGTTGAGTTTAGTTGGCTTCTGTGTTACTTTTCCAACGAATTTGTTGTGCTCCTACTGGAATTTTAGTATGGAGGTCCGGAGACTTTAGAATCTATGGTCTGAACCAATGAGTTGACATGGGGCATCTGTGGGAGTTGGGCATGGCTGCCAGGGCGTCCAGAAGTAGGAGGAGAAGCTGCCCGTCCCCGACTCTGACGAAATACCAGAGTTCTCAGCCTGGCCACCAGGATACCGAAATTATTTACACTTTGGTGTCTCTGCAGAGAATATTAATGAAGTGGTGGTGCTGAGTCTTAACGTGGCGACAGCGGTAACAACTGCCTGGGCTTTGGCAGGACAGGTACTTGGCCCACCTGCCCCCTGAGGGCACCCCAGAGTTATCAGTCATGGGCACTGATGCTTCCGTGAATTTCAGCTGGTTGGTGTGCATTTGCTGGATTTGAGCTGCTTGGTGTGTATCTCCTGGGAGATTTAGTTGGGAATTAGTCAAGCAGGTCCAATAGGTGAGTCAACATAAAAAAAAAAATTTTTTTTATACCTGGCAGTGTTCAGGGCATACTCCTGACTCTGTGCTCAGGGGTCTTTTATTTTTTTAAATAAATCACCGTGAGATACAATTACAGACTTACAAACTTTCATGATTACATCTCAGTCATACAATGATCGAGTACCCATCCCTCCACCAGTGCCCATTCTCCACCACCCATGTTTCCAGTCTCCCTCCCGTCACCCCCACCCCTTCCCGCCCCCTGCCTCTGTGGCAGGCACATTCCCTTTCTCTCTCTCTCCTTTTGGGTGTTATGGTTCGCAATACAGGTAGTAAGTGGTCATCCTGCTTGGTCCATAGTCTACTTTCATCACGCATCTCCCATCCCGAGCGAGTCCTCCAAGCATCATTCACTTAGTGGTCCCTTCTCTATCTCAGCTGCCTTTTCCCCCAGCATGTGAGGCCGGCTTTCAAGCCATGGAGCGATCCTCCTGGCTCTTATCTTTATCATCCTTGGGTGTTAGTCTCCCATTCTGTTACTTTATATTTCACACATTTAAGCACGGGAAACAAAAGAAGTTAGTGGCTATGCCTTACTCCTTTAATGTGTGTTGAAGAGACCAGAGGCAGAGCAGTACCGAACACATCATTGACTTGGTGTAGTTTTGGCCTTGTCTCGCTTTTAACATCCCTTCTTCCTCCTCATCCTCTTTCAAATATACCCTTCCCTTAGGCCAAGGATATAGCAAGGGCATGCCTAGATGTGTGAGGGCCTTTGGTTGGACCCTCAGCATCACAAGATAATAAAATGAAATAGATGATTTCGCTAAAAAAAAGGTTAATTAAACATACGCTTCCCTCATTGGACAGTTTTTTATCATGCTAATAAGAGCTATGTGAAAGTTCATTTCAAAAAAAAAAAAGGACTGTAGGCAAGCATTCTGGTTGCCTTGATAAGCAAATGCCTCATAAATCAGAGAAGGGCCAAAGCAATAGTACAGCAGGTAGGGCGTTTGCTCACTCAGCTGACCTGGGTTCGATTCCCAGCATCCTCTATGGTCCCCTGAGTACTGCTAAGAGTAATTCCTGAGTGCAGAGCCAGGAGTAATAACCCCTGAGCCTCACAGGACATGGCCCAAAAACAAAATCAAGAAAAATCAAGGTTGTTTTTTCATTTCCAGAATATAGTCCCTGATTTTTCTCTTACGCAAAACCAGTTCCCTAATTGAGATAATTTCCTAAAGGATTATTACTAGGGTTACTGGAAAGTAAAGAATGCCCTGAAGACTGCATTCTTTCCTTTAGCATTTATGCAGACTTCCATGAACGGGGGGCAAAAAAGGTGACAAGTTCTGGCTTTGAGAGTTTATCCTCTCAAAGGAGATGTCTCAAGGACTAGAACAATTGCTTTGCATGGGAAAAGCAACAGTTCAATCCCCATCCCAGACCTACCGAAGCCCACCCAGTCCCACAAGTTCTGCACTGCACCATATCCTCAGTACAAAGGGCCACTGGCCCATACAACTCAGCCAGTATTCCTGGGGTGGCGGCCAGACACCTGAGCACTGCTGGAGGCCCCAAAATATTAAATTTGAAAATTGTTTACAGAGTTTATTCCTCTTTATAAGTTCCTTTTCTTCACTCCCCTCCACTCCACTCAGTCTTAAAAGCCTACAACAGCAAAACATCCTGAGTCATATTTCCTCAAGCTTAAATACACATCTTGGGAAAGAGATTCCAAAAAAAATCTTTTTTGGAGGAGCAGGAGTAACAGTAGAGAGAGTAGGGAGCTTGTCTTGCATGCAGCCGACCTGGGTTCAATCCCCAGCACCCCATAGGATCCTCTGTGCACTGCCAGGAGTGATTCCTGAGCACAAAGTCAGAAGTAAACTCTGAGCATTGCCAACTATCACTTAATCACTTAACTTCCCGTTAGTCGTCGATTTGCTCGAGCGGGCGCCAGTAACGTCTCCATTTGTCCCTGTCGCGTGCTAGTGTAGCCCAATGGCATCTGTTCGCTCCGGGAACATGAAGGGCCTCAAACCGATCGTTCATGATCTTGACGAAGAAGTCTGACCATCTGGTAGGTGGGCGGCCACGCGGTCTCTTGACATCCCGTGGAATCCAATCAGTAACAGCTCTAGTCCAACAGTCGTCTTTAAATCTCATTACGTGACCAGCCAATCTGATTTTTGACGCCTTGGCAAATGAGACAGCGTCCCTGATTCTTGATTGTCGAAGGATGTCAGAACTCCGGATTCGTTCTCTCATTTGAGTGAAACGTGATATTCCAAGCATAGCTCTTTCTATTCTTCTTTGGGAGACTTGAATGGCGTTCTCATCTTGTTTGCGTAGGGCCCAGGTCTCTGAGGCATATGTTAATATTGCCAAATACTACAACTGGTCTCATTGCCAAAAATAGCCCAAAAAACAGAAAAGAATTTTTTTAAAAGAAAGAAAAGTCTTTCTGGGAAAAGTGGACTGAAATTCCAAAGCAAGAGATTATATTTTTTATGTCACTAATAGAAAAATATATAAATTGTATAAACCTCTTCAAGATGAAGATTTCATTCAGAAGCTGGAGAGATAGTAAGGCTCTTGCCTTGCATGCAGCCAACCCAGGTTTGATATCCAACATTCCTGAGCACCGCCAGGAGTGATTCCTGAGTGCAGAGCCAGGAGTAACACCTGACCATCATCAGGTGTGGCCCAAAAACTAAGAAAGAAAAAAATAAGATTTCATACAGCAACACATAGTAACCAGGCCCTCAATAATAGGTTTTCTTTAGGATGGAATCTCTTTTCTTCGTGTTCTGATTTACAGTCATTGAGTGATTTGAACTAGAGTAATAGTCCAGCAAGTAAGGTTCTTGTCTTGCACTAAACTGACCCAAGTTTGACCCTCAGCATCACATAGAGTCCCCCAAGCCCACCAGAAGAGATCCCTGAGCACAGCAGGGTGTGGCCCAAAACCAAAAACTAAAATAAAATAAAAGTTGAGCAATTAAAACAGCCCAAGTGCATAGCAGAAAATAAATCATTAAGATTTCATATAAACCATCTATCCCAACACTGTTTTGGAAATCATATTTACTGCATGCAAAATAGGATAGCCCAATTTAATCCTCATTGTGTTGAAAATGTCATACTAACCTCAATGACTTAGAATGCTTTTTGCATTTGGCCTCACTGAACACACACAACCACAGTGATTTTCTGTGGATTGCTTAAACAAGTCAGACTCCTTCCTGCTTGAGTGTCAAATATTTGGGATTTCTCCTAAGAATTTTCTTTCTGCAATCCTTTATCTGGTTGGCTTGGTTTGGATCCTAGTGTAGAAGACCTTACACTGGAAGTCTATTTAAAAAAAAAAACCCAAAACATTACTTGGTTGAATTCATTATTAGATTGACTGGATGGATCAGGTTTGCTAGTAAGGTCAAGAAAACAAAAACCTACAAAGTGAAGAGAGCCTGGAAAAGGGTCAGACCTGAACAGCCTCTCTTCTTAAGCATGCATGTATAAACCAAATTATAACCCCATTATGTTCCTTCGTACAAATGGTTTTCTGCATGCTGTTTTCCTTTATTGTGATGTTTTTGTCAATTATGTGCCTTCCCCAAGGAATTTTTTCTCTCCGGTCCAAAAATAGTAGAGCTTGCTTCAGTCTTTATCATCATTTAGTACAGTAAAACTCATTGAAGAGACTCAATATTTGATTGGCTGATGGTCAGAAAGGTAGTACAGCAGTAAGGTGCTAGCCTTGCATACACCTGACCAATCCCCAATGCTACATACAGTCCCCTGAGTAGTGCCAGGAGTGATTACTGAGCCAGGAGTAAGCCCTGAGCACCACTGGGTGTGGTCCAAAAACCAAAACATGGGGCTGGAGCAATAGCACAGCAGGTAGGGCGTTTGCCTTGCATGCAGCTGACCCTGGTTCGATTCCCAGCATCCCATATGGTCCCCTGAGCACTGCCAGGAGTGATTCCTGAGTGCAAAGCCAGGAGTAACCCCTGAGCATCACCGGGTGTGACCCGAAAAGGAAAAAACAAAAACAAAAAACAAAAAAACCCAAAACATTACTTGGTTGAATTCATTATTAGATTGACTGGATGGATCAGGTTTGCTAGTAAGGTCGAGAAAACAAAAACCTACAAAGTGAAGAGAGCCTGGAAAAGGGTCAGACCTGAACAGCCTTAGGACTGCTCGAGAGAGAATGATCTTAAAATCCAAACTATAATGAGGAAGAACAGCCAGGACCACGAGGGCCTTGTCGGGGGGGAAGAGCTCCAAAGGAAAATGGAAGAGATGGCAACAGCATCCAAGACTCTTCATGCTATGATCGCGGTCATGACTTAGAACTTAAACTTGGAACGTCTGAGGGAGTCCCTCTTGGTGTCCCCAGGGCAAGACGTAGAGATGAAAGGAGAGTTGGAGCCCTCACCCCAATCTCCACTAACTGGACATGAGTTCATCATTTCCTCTCTCTGCAATCCTGAGGATGAAGACCTCAGTGAACTTCATCCTCAAATGGGAGTGTGGGGAGGGGGAGGTCAGCCACGCTAACCTCAACAGGGAACTAGATTACAAAAGAAGGGTATGGGGGCCTGGAGCGATAGCACAGCGGTAGGGCGTTTGCCTTACAAGTGGCCAACATGGCCAACGCGAGTTTGATTCCTCTGCCCCTCTCGGAGAGCCTGGCAAGCTACCGAGAGTATCTCACCCACACGGCAGAGCCTGGCAAGTTACCCGTGACGTCTTCGATATGCCAAACACAGTAACAACAAGTCTCATGATGGAACCATTACTGGGCCCGCTCAAGCAAATCGATGAACAACGGGAGGACCGTGACCGTGATGTATGAAGAATGTATGTGATGGCTCTCTCATGTCCTCCTCACTCCTTCCACAACGCTTCTCAGAAATGAGCCCTTTCTGGTGCTGCTGGATATATTATTTTCCTTATCTGTTCCCCCTACAACGAGAAGCTTCTTAGAGGGAGGTGACCTGTCCTCACCATTGTTCTGTTGGACCGCGGGTTGGTTCAAATATCAGATGAATGACTGAGTGAGGGAATTTGCCTTGGGTAGTGCTAAGAAAAAGAACTGTAACTTTGTCTTGTAGACTTGGAATGCCTGTGCCAACCACTAAATCTCTTCCAGGGAGGGCAGATGGCGGCCTGTACAATGAACAATTTAATCTTTAGAAAATGGAACAACTTTGCCAGCAAACTCCATTTTTCTCCACGAGCACATTGTCAATAACATGTGCTCTCAAACATGTGGTGAAATTGATGACTGGGCCCTGATTTATGGAAACAACAACAAATTAAATGATTACCTTTCTCTTTCCTAGCTTGGGGTCCTTCCGACCAGCCATGAATTTTTTTTCGACGCTGTGCTCTAATAATAGAGAAAGTCTAATTAAAATGCCTCGCTGGCTGATTGTACGTGCAGAGCCGAGGACGGAACGGAGGGCGTCTTAATTTAAAGCCAGGAGGGGGAAAGCCACTTATGTGATAATGAAGATTAACTTAGGGAGCCAGTGGTCATTCCTCCTCGTGTGAAAACGGAAATGGAGGGAACCCTTCATGCTCTGGTGGCCACTTTTTTTTTTTTTAGCCCCATGGAGGAAATTCCTTTCCTCTGGGAAAGTCAGGAGGTTGGGGGGAGGGGGGGCCTCTGAAAAGAAAGACCTGCATTAGAGGAAGGAGTGTGGGAGTGTGGGCAGTTCCAGAGGGAGGCCAGCTTGGACATTTGGAACTGGGTCTGAAGCACATTCTTGTCTGGAAAGGGTTTCCCAACTTGGTGGTGCTTCTAGACTAGGAATGGAGCTGTGCGTTGGCCCTCCATGTGTCAGGCCATGAGTTTCATCCCCAGCACTGGAAAAATAAACAAAACAGCAGTCATGAACTTCGCTGAGTGTTCTAGGTCTTGTCTGCAGAAGAAATAAACGCATACAGACTCACACATTTGGGGCTGGAGCGATAGGACAACAGGTAGGGCATTTGCCTTCCACACCACTGACCTGGGTTTGATCCCAGCACCCCATAGAGGCCCCACCTGAGCCTGCCAGGAGTGATGATTCCTGAGCATCACTGGGTGTGGTGAAGAAAAAAAAAAAGAAATTCACATTTTTTATCATGCTGTCTACTCTTCCATTGGCCCTAAACATGAACCATTTGAGTGACAATTACAACTCAAAATTCCCAGCTTTGGGGCTGGAGCGATAGCACAGCGGGTAGGGCGTTTGCCTTGCACGCAGACAACATGGCCGACCCAGGTTGGATCCCCAGCATCCCATATGGTCCCCCGAGCACCGCCAGGAGCAATTCCTGAGTGCATGAGCCAGGAGGAACCCCTGAGCATCGCTGGGTGTGACCCAAAAAGCAAAAAAAAAATAAATAAATAAATTCCCAGCTTCACCTACTTCCTTCCTGCCACACCCATCCAACCACTGGACCCAGATGCCCCTGGCTTGCTTAGGTCCCAAAAGTTCTCGATTGTTCCATATCCTGGACCTGAAGATCTCAGAGAGGACGCTCTCATGTCCTTGCTCAAAACACACCCATCAACGCTCAGGGCTGACTCCTGGCTCTGCACTCAGGAATCACTCCTGGCAGTGCTCGGGGGGACGGCGTGGGATGCAGGGGTTTGGGGGTCCTGATCCCCAGGATGCTGTGTGCAGCGGAGGACAGGGGAGAGGGGCGGGTCCGATCCAAGCTCCTCCCCCTGCAGCCTGAACCGATCCCCCCCACACACACACACACACACGGCCCATCTGTTGGGTCTGACCCCTTTGTGCCATGGTTCTGTGATAACTCCCACCTCCGGCTGTCCCCTTGGCAGACTCACACAACACTGTGGGATGGTCACGGAGCTCTCAGTGGGACCCCGGTGGGGACCCGCGGGTTGTGTGTGAATGGGCTGGGTGGATGCAGCGGGGTCCAGCAGGGTCTCAGGGGTGGCCCTGGCGGAGAAAGGTCTCTGCCCTTCCACCAGGGCCGAGTGTGCCAGCCATCCTTCACTGTCGCGGGCACGCAGGGGAGGGGAGTGGAGGGAGAAGGGAGGAAGGAAGCCAGGGGAGGGGGGAATTGTACCAGCTGTGCCTTGGCCGCTGTCTCTGCAGGAAGGAGCCGTTGATTAAACTGCGTAAATCAATTCATCAATCAGTCAGTCATCCATTAGAGCTGGAGAGCTCAATCTCAGGAGCACATTAGAAGCCCCCGGGGAACTTTCAGGAACCCCGCTGCTGTACCCCAGGCCCAGGAAGGCCGAATGGCTTGCCTGGGTGGGGGCTGGGGGAGGTGAGCTCCCCAAGCCAGGGGAGGGACAGGCCTGGAGGACTTGCCCAGAGACCCAAGTCCCTCAGACTGCTCTGGGGGTCTGAGGGGCTGTGAACTCGGGGAGCTGCCCCCAAGGGCCTCCCTCTGTCTTAAGAAGCACATCAGGCGGTAGAATGATAGCACAACGGGTAGGGCGTTTGCCTTGCACGCGGTTGACCCGGGTTTGATGCCTAGCATTCCACAGGGTCCCCCCCCCCCAACACCGCCAGGAGTAATTCCTGAGTGCATGAGCCAGGAGGAACCCCTGTGCATTGCAGGGTGTGACCCAAAAAGCAAAAGAAAGCACATGAGAAGTGCAAAGGGAACGCTCCAGGACCTGCATGCACTAGAGTGGTAGAGGATGCCTGTTTCGGAACTGGAGGGATAGCACGGGGTTGAGGCAGTTGCCTTGCAAGCGACGACACCGGTTTGATTCCCGGCAGCATATATGGTTCCCCCGAGCACCTTCAGGAGTGACCCCTGAGCACCGAGCCAGGAGGAGGCTTTGGCACTGCCAGGTGCGGCCCAGAAACCAAAAAATAGAACCAGAAAGAATGCCTGTTTCCTGGGCCAGAGAGAGGCCACATAAGGGAACGTGTTGGCCTAACTCGTGGCCACATTGACTGAGACTGTGTTCAAATCCTCTGTAACACATCTGGTTCCCTGAGCACCACTCGGGGTCACTCCCAAGCACAGAGCCAGGAATAGCCCCTGAGTGAGCAAGATACAAGTCCTCACCCGCCCCCCCACACACACATGGGCTCACACACACATACACATGCACATATCCACGCACACAGACACGTACACACATGCACACACACGCAAACACGCGTGCACGCATACACAATTGCACATACACACACATGTGTGTACATACACCATACACACATGCACATGTGCAAACACACGTGCACGCACACATGCACACAAAGATGTGCACGCGCGCACTCACGCACACAGAACAATGAGTGTTTCTTGGGACTAGAGAGATTGTGGAAGGATTAAGAACCTCGCCGTGCATGCAGTTGGCCCCAGTTCAATCCCTGACACCACACTGATAGATTGCTGACCTCAGCCAGTGCACACAGAGGACAGAGACAAGTACAGGGAAGAAATAGAAGTTTATTAGGGCACACTCCTATGCGGAGACCCCCCCAGACCCCCTACCCAGGCCCTGATGAGGCTGGGGTAGAGCCTCACCCTGAGAGAGACTCTAAGTTGTCTTGGGCAGGAGAAGGCGGGAAGGGAGCAGAGACCAGTGGAGCCATGTGCTGGGTCTGGCCTGTGATACGCAGGGATGGATTTGAGGAAGCCAGGATGCAGCCTGGGGGTTTCCTGTCCAGGTGGGCCAGAAGTCCTGTCTTCCGTGTCGGGGGCAGGGTGATCTTTGATTCTGGGAATGTCACTATTTCACCCACCTGTTACTATTCGGTCCCGAGCAAACCTTACACACATGGTCCCCCGACATCTTGGTAGAATCCCAGAGGTCCCCAGCACTGCCATGTGTGCCCCCGTGACCTCCAAGCACTGCCAGGTGGCCCGAGGAGTCCCCAACACCACGCCCTCAGACCCAGTGGTGAACCCGGGTCCATTTTGTTCAAGCCGGGCCTCCTGAGTGCTTTGGGCCACTTGTCTCATAATCACCCAGTGGCCCTGCCATCTGGGCTGCCACAGCACCATCCACAAATGCAGGGGACAAGAGTGTTGCCTAATGTCTGTGCCTATGATTCAAGAGATGATTCAGGAACCAGGGAGAAATATCACTTAATCACTTAATCACTTAACTTCCCGTTAGTCGCCGATTTGCTCAAGCGGGCACCAGTAACATCTCCATTTGTCCCTGTCGCGTGCTAGTGTAGCCCAATGGTATCTGTTCGCTCCAGGAACATGAAGGGCCTCAAACCGATCGTTCATGATCTTGACGAAGAAGTCTGACTATCTGGTAGGTGGGCGGCCACGCGGTCTTTTGACATCCCGTGGAATCCAGTCGGTAACAGCTCTAGTCCAGCGGTCGTCTTTAAATCTCATTACGTGACCAGCCCATCTGATTTTCGACACTTTGGCAAATGAGACAGCGTCCCTGATTCTTGATCGTCGACGGATGACAGAACTCCGGATTCTTTCTCTCATTTGAGTGAAACGTGATATTCCAAGCATAGCTCTTTCTATTCTTCTTTGGGAGACCTGAATGGCATTCTCATCTTGTTTGCGTAGGGCCCAGGTCTCTGAGGCATATGTTAATGCAGGAAGAACAGTGGAATCAAAGAGATATAGGGAGAAATTAGATAGATAGATAGATAGATAGATAGATAGATAGATAGATGATTTGGGAACTTCTTTTTAACTAAAGCCAGGAACAAGGATGGAGAAAAACCCGTGTTTCTTTGTCAGGGAATGCCAGGGGATGCCACCTGGGAACCATGTTTTCCGGAACAGTCAGATCCTGACACTAAGGGGCGTGGAGCATGCATCGAGCCATCTTCACACGAACCAATCTACTCCTCATGTCAAGCCAGGGCAAAGTGAGAGGAAGCTGGACCCGCCTGGACTCTGGGGGGAAGTGCTGCCATCTGGGAAGGTGCAGAGGGGTCAGCTCTGCCAGCCACACCGCAGGTGAGGGGTGCCACAGGTGCACCCAGGAAGACAGGATACTGATTCATTGTTTTGTTTCCATTGGGGGGGCCACACCCAGGGGTGCTTGGAGGCACCACGCAGCTCAGTGCTCAGGGTTTGCTGGGGGACAGTGCGGTGTCAGGGATCAAACCCAGGGCTCCGGCGTGCCAAGTCTGCGCCCCAGTCCTCTTTGCCAGCTCCCCAGCGGGAAGCTTGATGTAGGCGAGGAGCTTCTGTTGGAAAGATGGGCAAATGGATAAAAGAGACTCTCTTCTCTTCTTGGCTCTGCGGGACGTCCTTTGGGAGGCAGCGCTGAGGCTGTGGAGAGCAGGTCCGAAATCCAGACCAACTTCCGTTGGCCTCTGACTTCTAGTTCTTCTCTCACAGCAGGCAGCAATGACTCCCAGTTCCTCCATCTTCCATGGAGGTGGCTACGTACTGACAGAAATCAAATCAGTAAAGGCTATCCTTCATTGAGAAGCACGAGAGACAGGGACGTGGGACGTGATCCCAGCGATGCACGGGGATCATTCCTGGCGGGATACGAGGGACCATATGGGATGCTGGGAATTGAACCTGGGTTGGCCGGGTGCAAGGAAAACGCCCTACCTGCTGTACTATTGCTCCAGCCCATCTTCCTTTGTTTTCATAACGGCTTCATTCATTGTGTGAACACTTGTCATTAAATGGAACAGGAAGGAAATATATAGTGCTAAGAAGAATGCTGTTGTTTTCTTGTAATAATTCCCCCAAAGCTCTAATGAGACCCCCCCTTTAGTTACTTTTAAAATTTTATTATTTTGGTTTTTTTTTTTTGGTTTTTAGGGCCACACCCAGTGGTGATCAGGGAGCACTCCTGGCAAGGCTCTTGAACCCTATGGGATGCCGGGAATTGAACCTGGATTGATTATGTGCCAGGCAAGGGCCCTACCCACTGTACTATCCCTCTGGCCCATGAAACCCCCTTTGAAAACTCAGGAAAGGGAGAGACAGAAGCCTAAACAACGCAACAAAGATCTCATGAAGGGAATGGCGTTGAGCTAGGATTTGAACCCAAAAGGAGAAAGAAAGAAAGAAAGAAAGGAAGGAAGGAAGGAAGGAAGGAAGGAAGGAAGGAAGGAAGACAAAGGAAGAGTCTTTTAGAAACAGGGAAGCTTTGCCTGAATTCTCCAAGCCTGAGTTCCAACCCACTAACTCCTTTCCCAGTGTAGACATTTCATTTCATTTCATCATCCTGTTATTCATCAATTGCCTCGAGCAGGCCCCAGTAACGTCTCTTTCATCCTAGCCCTGGGATTATATTCAAGGCTCTTTAGGAGAATGAGACCCATCATTGTTACTGGTATTTGGCATATTTGGTACGACACGGGGAGTTTGCCAGACTCTGCCCTGTGGGCAGGCTACATTCGATAGCCTGCAAGTTTGTCCAAAGTAGGAATGAGACAATAAAATGTCATAAAAAGATGTCCTGATAAGATGTTCCGGGATCTGGATTTTATAGTCTCTGAGTCTTGGCCGCTGATGGGATTACACGGCGCCAGGGGGCCAGGTGGTGGGTGTGATCCCCGCCTACTGGAATTTGGAGGATCTGGGTGGAAGATGCTCGACTCCAATTCGAGTAGGCTTGGAGATCTCGGCCCCGGAACCCGCGTGGCTTTGTCCCTCTGCCAGTACCTTCATGTGTGCGGAGAGTGGTCTCAGCATGGTGGTGGCTGGTCCTGGAGGTCTTCGGCTGCCGGAGCCCTGGTCGGGGTGGGGAGGAAAGCTCAACCCGCTCCCCTCCAAGGGACCCCAGCGAGGAACAGCCAGGCACAGGGGCAGGAGACTGACTGCACTGGTCTCGTCCGGGAGCTGGATTTTATAGTCTCTGAGTCTTGGCCGCTGATGGGATTACACGGCGCCAGGGGGCCAGGTGGTGGGTGTGATCCCCGCCTACTGGAATTTGGAGGATCTGGGTGGAAGATGCTCGACTCCAATTCGAGTAGGCTTGGAGATCTCGGCCCCGGAACCCGCGTGGCTTTGTCCCTCTGCCAGTACCTTCATGTGTGCGGAGAGTGGTCTCAGCATGGTGGTGGCTGGTCCTGGAGGTCTTCGGCTGCCGGAGCCCTGGTCGGGGTGGGGAGGAAAGCTCAACCCGCTCCCCTCCAAGGGACCCCAGCGAGGAACAGCCAGGCACAGGGGCAGGAGACTGACTGCACTGGTCTCGTCCGGGAGCTGGATTTTATAGTCTCTGAGTCTTGGCCGCTGATGGGATTACACGGCGCCAGGGGGCCAGGTGGTGGGTGTGACCCCCGCCTACTGGAATTTGGAGGATCTGGGTGGAAGATGCTCGACTCCAATCCGAGTAGGCTTGGAGGTCTTGGCCCCGGAACCAGCATGGCTTTGTCCCTCTGCCAGTACCTTCGTGTGTGCGGAGAGTGGTCTCAGCATGGTGGTGGCTGGTCCTGGAGGTCTTCGGCTGCCGGAGCCCTGGTCGGGGCGGGGAGGAAAGCTCAACCCGCTCCCCTCCAAGGGGCCCCGGGAAGGAACACCCAGGCGCGGGGGCAGAAGACTGCACTGTTCTCGTCCGGACGAGGACGAGTGTAGACATACCCCTCAGCAACCATGCAAGCGTAGACTTATAATCACAGTGTGTGTGTGTGGGGGGGGGGGGGCACGGAAATGCTGCTGTCCCATTGATTTGTCATCCTTGGAGGAGGTGCCATTCTCCTAAATGCCCACAACTCACGTGCAGGCAGCAGTCAAGTCCCCTCCACGAGAGTCCCCGCCGCGAACCCCACCGGGTCGTAAGTCCCTGGTAATAAATCACGTTTGGTTCTGCGCCACTTAGGGAAACTGCCTCTCGTCGTGAATCATGGGGTGGGCAGCCGGACACGAAGCAGCCCGACTGGTTTATGGCGGTGTTTGCCAGCATCTAGGCCATTTCAGACCATTTAAGTGCCCTTTTGGAGTCTATGAAGGCGACTCGTAAAAAATGGGCACCAGGAAATTGCTTCCTTTCTCGGATGCAATGAACGAGCAACCATAGCTGAGAACTGTCCGACGTCGGCACGTCGGACCCCGCCGTGAAGTGCTCATGACCCTTGAACTTCACCCGTGCCGTTTTCTCTCCCCACCCTCACGAGGTTCTCCGGAACTTTGCCACCCTTTCAATTTATCACCCGAATGGACAACAGCTGGGCAGGTTTCAGTCTATATATATATATATATATATATATATATATATATATGTATGTATATATATTGCTTTTTGGGTCACACCCAGCGATGCTCAGGGCTTCCTCCTGGCTCCTGCACTCAGGAATCACTCCTGGCGGTGCTTGGGGGACCCTATGGGATGCTGGGAATTGAACCCGGGTCGGCCACGTGCAAGGCAAACACCCTACCTGCTGTGCTATGGCTCAAGCCCCTCAGTCCACATTATTTTTCATCTTCTAGCGTTAGTGAGCAATGTGCCTTTGGAAGATTCTAGTTAGTTCTATGGACTGCATAAATACTGGCCAGCGAACAGGCTTTCAAGGCAAACCCCAAGTCCTCCCGCTGCTGTGGCTCTGACCTGGATTAAATTTCTCCCCCAATCCAAGTCTCTGTTTTCTCGTCAATAACTCGGGACAATGAGTTGTACTGTCAGATGTGATTGTAAAGCCGTGTACTTATAATGAGCACTTAATAAAATGGTAGGTATTATGACTGCTTTCTACTTTCTTCTCCTTAATATCCACATCAAATGTTTTGAAATGCTATTTTATCCTTTTTTTATAAAAGGGGGAAACTTTTCTTAGCTTCACATCGGAAATGACAACTGATTTCTTTTCAACATTTGTTTAATGCATGAACTAAAGAGCTTCTCTTCTACTCCGGTTTTTTTTTTAATTTCCAAGAGGAAAGAATAATCCATTTTCCAAGACCCCATGATTACTTCTTTCTAACACCTAAGCAGAATTTTTATATAGGTATTTTTTTTAATTTACTATAGTTCGCAGCACTTTTAAGAAATTATATTATAGACAGTGCAAAAAAAATCATAAAAGGAATAAGGTCGCTTTTAGGATTTATGTTTTATTAAGCATCTATTGTGCTCATTTGTGGGTGACACGAACGTGGCTATTCTGCTTCTGCAGATGTAAAAATTAGGTTCAGGGGCTGGAGTGTTAGTACAGTGGGTAGGGCTCTTGCCTTGCACACCGCTGACCTGGGTTCAATTCCCGCATCCTGTATGTTCCCCCAAGTCCACCAGGAGTGATCCCTGAGCATAGGGCCAGGAGCCATTCCTCAGCACCACTGCTTGTGGCTCAAAGCAAACAAAAACAGAGAAGTTCAGAAAAAAAAATAAGTCATTCCCCAATATCACCTGATTGGTAATGGCAAACTCTCAACAAATGGGGCAAAAGATTCCAGAAAGAGAAGAGAAGCAGGCAAAGACTGTAGCCTTAAGATGTTAGGGAAGGGGCCAGAGAGACGTTCAGAGATCTAGAGCATCTGTTGGACCCCGTAGTTAAGAAATCTGGCATCTGGGGCTGGAGCGATAGTACATTGGGGAGGGTATTTGCCTTACATGTGGCCAACCCGGGGTTCTATTTCCAGCATCCCGTATGGTCTCCCGAGCACCGCCAGGAGTGATTCCTGAGTTCAGAGCCAGGAGTAAGCCCCTGAGTATCGCTGGGTATTACCAAAAAAAAAAAAAAAAAGCAAAAAAAAAAAAGAACAACAACCCCTTAGCATCACACTAAGACCTACTTACCCACTTCTCATCACCAATCAGTGGGTTTGGCCGAAAAAGAGAATATTCAGGGGCTAAAATTGAAACACCAGCATTGTCCTGAGCTTCCAGGTAGGAAAGCAAAAATGGAAGCCTGGGTCTACCCCAAGAAGGAGCCTTGCCATAAGGAAGACGCACACCAGGGTTTGAGAATCAGAACCTCTTCCCTGGTACTTAATGTTCTGGCAAGAGTTTCTCGCATGACTTCTGAGACATCGTAAAGAAATAGGAGGTTCCCATGGAAAAGCCAAATATTTACAGCTGAAACCATGCCTCTTTGTAAAGAAAGACTTGAAATGAAAACCATTCCTGGCTGCATAAATGTTTTGCCTCAGTACTAGGTTCTCTTTTAAGAATTATTCATTCTGAGCCTTGTCAAAGCACCCAGCTGAGCAGAGGATATGTGTTACAAAGTGTGAGGCAGGGAATGGGATGGGTGGAAAATGTCATAATGCTTTCGTCTACATGGTGGCATCTTCAGTTTTCATCAAGGCCTGCTGTTTGGGAAAGGAAGGGCGTCAAACACTTTTGATTTATTTTTTTAATTTTTTAATTTTTATTAGTGAAACACCATGAGGCACAGTTGTAGACATACAAATTTTTGTGCTTGGGTTTCAGTTATACAATGATCAAATACCCATCCCTCCACCAGTGCCCATTTCCCACCACCACGGATCCCAGTATCCCTCCCACCCCCCATCTCACCCTGCCTCTGTGGCAGGGCATTCCCTTTTGTTCTCGCTCTCCTCTTGGGTGTTGTGGTTTGCGAAAGAGGCAATGGGTGACAATCATGTTTTGTCTATAGTCTACTTTCAGCATGCTTCTCCCATCCTGGGAGGATCCTCTAAACACCCTTTATTTGGTGTTCCCTTCTCTATCTGAGCTCCCTTTTCCCCTAGCATGTGTGGCTGGCCTCCGGGCCATGGAGCAAAATTCCTGGTAATAATCTCGGACATTCTTGGATGTTAGTCTCCTATTTTGTTACTTTATGTTCCCCAGATGAATGCAATCTTTTAAAGTATCATGTTAAGCGAAATGAGTCCGAAAGAGAGGGACAGACATAGAAACACTTTTGATTTTGATGCTCATTCATTCTTATTTATCTATTTTTTTTTGTCTTTTTGGGTCACACCTGGCAATGCTCAGGAGTTACTTCTAGCTCCGCACTCAGTAATTACCCCTGGCGGTGCTTGAGGACCATATGGGATGCTGGGTATTGAACCAGGATCAGCCGCGTGCAAGGTGAACACCCTACCCACTGTACTATCACTCCAGCCCCTTATCAAGGCCAACTGGACAGTAGCTAAACTCCATAATCCCATCATTGGTTGTCAAGGGATGGTCAGAGGACAAACCCTTTCATTTTTGTTTCCGCTTTGTTTCATTTTATTTCTGGGCCACTCCGTACAGTGCTCAGGATCTGTTCCCCAGCAGTCCTGAGATGCGAGGGATCAGACGTGGGGTTCACACGTTTGAAACGGGAGCTCCAGCCCTTTAAGCCAGCCCTCTGACCCTCATTTCTGTATCTTAACTGCTCGGGTAAACTGAAGTTAAAAAGAGAACCTGAAGGAATGGATTCTTTGCTGCCACTACACTAATCCACATGCAAGGACACCTCTGAACCCTAGGGACAGTTTGTATGCCTTCCCTCAAAAACCCCATCTTCGGCAGCCAAAGACCTCCAGAACCAGCCACCACCATGCTGAGACCACTCTCCACACGCATGAAGGTACCGGCAGAGGAACAAAGGCATGCAGGTCCCAGGGCTGAGATCTCCAAGCCTGCTCGGATCGGGGCTGAGCATCCTCCACCCAGGTCCTCCAAATTCCAGTAGGCGAGGGTCACACCCACCAACTGGCCCCTGGCGCCGTGTAATCCCATCAACGGCCAAGACTCAGAGACTATAAAACCCAGCTCCCGGAAGACATCTTATTATCTTGTTCTTTCTTTGGACAACCTGGCAGGCTACCGAATGTAACCTGCCCACACGGCAGAGTCTGGCAAACTCCCCGTGGCGTACCCAATATGCCAAATACCAGTAACAATGAAGGGTCCCATTCTCCTAAGCCTGAAAGAACCTTGAATATGGCACTTTTTAAAAAATCTCAGGGCTAGGACAAAGGAGACGTTACTGGGGCCAGCTCGAGGCAATCAATGAATAACAAGATGGTCGTGACTTGTGACCCTCAAAAACCCCATCTTCTTGCCCAGCTTTGTCTGTTGTTCTCCAAGGAAACACCTGCTTCTCTGCCCCATGTTGTTCATCAGCCCTCGTTTGCACAGTGCAGTGAAATGATTCCAAGGGTTGTGTGTCATGCAGACCAAAGAGGAACCTTTCAGGGCTGGAGCAATCGCATAGCGGGTAAAGTGCTTGCCTTGCATTCAGCAGACCCAAGTTCGATCCCCGGCGCCACGTGTGGTCACCTGAGCCCTGCCAGGAGTGATTCTTGAGCACAGAGTCAGGATTAAGCCCTGAGCACTATGGATATGATGCCTCCCCCCCCCCGCAAAAAAAAGAGAAATTTTTTGTTTGTTTTGTTTTTTTGCTTTCTGGGTCACACCTGGCGATGCACAGGGGTTACTCCTAGCTCTGCACTCAGGAATTACTCCTGGAGTGCTCAGGGGACCATATGGGATGCTAGGAATCGAATCGGGGTCGGACATGTGCAAGGCAAACGCCCTACCCTCTGTGCTATCACTCCAGCCCCGAGACTTTTTTTTTAATTGGTCATTATTTCCAGTTTATCTCCTCCATTAGACTCTTGGAATTGGTAACAGATGTTGAAGGTCAGCTTGGATGTTTGCTCTGGATAGGACAGAAGCCAGAGAAGGCCCCTCCTCCAGTTAAGAGCTGAAAGACAGGGGCTGGAGCGATAGCACAGCGGGTAGGGTGTTTTCCTTGCACGTGGTTGACCCAGGTTCGATTCCCAGCATCCCATATGGTCCCCTGAGCACTGCCAGGGGTGATTCCTGAGTGCATGAGCCAGGAGCATCGCCAGGTATGACCCAAAAAGCAAAAAATAATAATAAAATAAAATAAAGAGCTGAGAGACAGCCCGTGTCATGAAGAATAGATCATGTGTCTGAGACACCTGGCTGATTTATCCCCTGTTGTGCTTTAAAGGAGGAAGTTCAAAAGTTGAGATTTTCCAACGTGATGATTCTGACTAGCAGTGTTCTGAGGAGGAGACTCCAGATCAATAAAAGCATCACTTCTAATCACGGGGGTCTGGCTAAGCCCCCTTTCTCTTCCAGACAGACTCCTAGGAGGAGCAATTTGTGTCCTGGTTCAGAGGAAAGGCTCTGAAATCGAGAAAGCACCTGTTTCAGGGACCGTTGAATCGCCTCTTTGAATCGTAGCTCCTTGGCTAAATCACCTCAATCATGCAAATTGCAGAATTTTCCTCTGTAAACTCGAGGGCTGCCTTGGAGTATGGAGATGCTTGGTGGAAATATGCAAAAACAGGGCTGGAGCGTGAGTACAGTGGGTAGGGCATTTGCCTTGCACACGGCCGACCTGGATTCAGTTCCCAGCATCCCCTATGGTCCCTTGAGCAATGCCAGGAGTGATTCCTGAGTACATGAGCCAGGAGTAACCCCTGTGTGTCGCCGGGTGTGACCCAAAAAGGGAAAAAAAATGCACAAACAGGAGCTGTGCAATTGAAAGGCACCCAGATGTTACCGACATAGAATGTTGGCGTTTTCTCCTAGATTCCGACTCTGAGGTTTGTGATGGGGGGAGGGGGGACTCCCCCTTGCCATTCAGCGCTCAGCAGCTAGTTTCTGCCTGGTTTAGTTTGTGACCTCCCTTCCCAAGAGCAATTAATCTCACTCTCTATTTTCCATGGCAAGAAAACTGCAAGGAAGGAAGGAAAGAATTACGAAAAGGTGAAAATACAAGCCAATAGATAATATTTTAAGTATTATCCACCAACTCTCCTGGGCCTGTGTCTACCTATGAAAGTATTCAATATGTTTAAGCAATTATTTTATTCATTCTGGAGCTCAAATTGGTCCACCCCATTTTAAAGCTTTCTGCACACAGAGATTTCTCTTAGGAAAAATTAGGCGAAGCGCTAATGATGAAATTCAGGAATGTAGGTAAGCCAATTTGGATTTTCAAATTGTTAAATCAATTTGAAAAAATATTAGCTGCCTTTTTCTCCCAGGATTACACGGTTAAAAATCACATCTCCATATCTACTTGGTTTTCTTGTCACAGGGTTGTTGTTGTTTTTTAATGAAACACCTTATGTAATTTCACTTTTTTTCATTTTCAACTAATTCTAGGAAGCCCTCGGTTAAGAGTCAGGTGAACTAAGCCCACCATATGAATGCCATCCATGGGAGAAAGTCACTGGAATGCCCTTGACCTCAACCTCTTTATCTCTGGAGCATGATACCTACCTACAGTTATTCTCTATAAACCTGTTCATCCACTATATACTCTCTTGATGACTCAATCTTCTATTTACTATGCATATGAATCTATCCATAAATATCTACTATCTATATGACTCTATATCTCAATAGCTATTATATATGTCTATCCAATATCTATTATATCCATACATCTATCCAATATGTGTTATATAAATTAATATATATTCAATATATGTGAATCTAATATTTAAATCTATTCAATATATACTGTATATCCAATATATACTGCATATACGTGAATCTCTCCAATATCTTATATATTTCTCTATCCAATATCTACTATTATATGAATCTACTTATCTAGTATCTACTTCATATATTTGAATCAAACTATCTGATACATATTATATACAAATATCCTTCAAGCTAAAATCTATTCTATATGAATCCATATTTCTTTCTTTCCTTCTTTCTTTTTCTTTTCTTTTTTTTTTCTTTGGGGGTGTTTGGGTCACACCCAGTGATGCTCAGAAGCTATTCCTGGCTCTGTTGTACTCAGGAATTACTCCTGGTGGTGCTCAGGGGACCATACGGGATGCCAGCGATCAAACCCAGGTCTGGAGTGTGTCAGACAAGCACCTTACCTGCTGTACTATCTCTCCATCTCCTTAAATCAATATTTTCAATATCTACTATATATATGAATCTATCTACCAATATGTATTATATATTTAAACCTAATATATATTATATATTGGTCTATCTATCCAATATGTGCTATGTATATGAATCCGTTTAGATGAATGCACTTCAAAATGGCAGAGTAAGCTCTTCTTTAAGGTTGAAAAATACCAAATCAATGACAAACCTTCCTGAGATCCATTTGTTTTTTGGGACTGATTTTTCTAGCCTCATCTTTATTTCATGTTCTAAGTTGTCTCTTTGATAGGTGTAGAGCTATTGGATTTGGGGGAAATCTATTTTTTTTTCCTTCTGTACAGCGGGTAGGGTGTTTGCCTTGCACGCAGCCAACATGGCCAACCCAAGTTCGATTCCTCCGCCCCTCTTGGAGAGCCCGGCAAGCTACCGAGAGTATCTCGCCCGCACGGCAGAGCCTGGCAAGCTCCCCGTGACGTATGCGATATGCCAAACACAGTAACAACAAAGTCTCCAATGGAGATGTTACTGGGCCCGCTCGAGCAAATTGTGCAAAATTTAAAGTCATTTCATCCTTTTTTCACGTTGGAAGGGGTGGACTCCAAATGATCACCTTTAGGGCTGAACTGTTCAACAAGTATCTGTCAAGTGCTTGTGAGGGGTCAGACTTTGACTGGTGTTTACTCAGCCCCTCCTTCGTAAGCCAACAGGGGAGTCTCTCACAAACTAAACGTAGTGTACACGATTACGGTTATAAGCTGCAGAAAGTCCCAACCACATAACATCACAAGTGCAAGAATATAACTGAAGAACGTAGCCACCTCCAGGTAGGAAAAGACAGAAAGAATGTTCTCAAAGCATAGAAGTGGTAGTGGCTGAGCCCCCCTGGCACATTTTAAACACAGTGTCCCAAGCTCAGGGTCCCTTAGATGTATCGGCAAGGGGCAGAGGTCTCTGACCTGAGGTGTTCAAACCAGATCAGCAGAAAACTGGAGCAAACTTGTTTGTTTGTTTTTTTTCCTAAGTCCAGTGGAGGTCTTGGGGATTCTAACCGAGGAGGAAGCGAGGAGTGAGCACTGCATTCAGACTCACGTTTTCAAGGATGGAGATGGAAAGGGATGGAGATGGTCAGCAGGTGCCCCAGGGGCAGACTAGTCTCCCCGACAGTCACAGCCAAGCGGTACCGGGTTGGGGGTCTGGGAGCTGGGGAAAGAGGAAGTGTGTCCCCACTTTCTGGCTAGAACAATTAGGGGTTGGAGATCCCATTTCCTGTGGCTGAAAACGTTGGAAGGGAACAGAATGCGTTTTAAAAATCTTCCAGGATGGGGGCTGGAGAGATAGCACAGAGGATAGGGCATTTGCCTTGCACGTGGACAACCCAGGTTCAATTCCCAGCATCCCATATGGTCCCCAGAGCACCGCCAGGAGTAATTCCTGAGTGCATGAGCCAGGAGTAACCCCTGAGCATCACCGGGTGTGACCCAAAAAGCAAATAATAATCATAATAATAATAACAATATAAAGCTCCGAATCAAAAAGGTGCAGTTCCTCTGTGTTTGCAAGGTAGCTTTATCTTGGGAAAATGCAGCCTGTGTGAAACCACGTGAGGAAGAAGCGTGTTTCGAGAGAAGCAGAGCTAGGTTCTAGGCCTCGGTTATGATGAAGACATTTCACAGCAGTCCAGCACAGAGCTCATTCCGCACCTCCCACTTTTGATTGGGCAACCCCTAAAAACTTGGGAGCTTGTCACAGTGCAGGGGGGTGGGAGAGGCTTCTGGAATCTGAAAGTGACCGGCCGGGATACTGCTAGAATTCCCCCCAGGTGTAGGAAGAGACCAAATTGCAATGGTGCGTGGAGCCAGACCTCAGAGAAGAACCCCAGAAGGGTCAGCGACCGGCAGGGCCTGCCCAGTGCATCCATTGCCGGGGACCCCCTACCTACCCGGTCCCAGACATCCCAGCAGCACCCCCATCTCTGTGGCCTTGTGACCCCCAGAACAACCATACGCCTCGGACCCGAGCACTCCAGAGAAGAGAGAAGAGAGCAAGGGCCACTAATCAAGGGCATGGGAAGGAGAAAAAGCCGACCCCAACGCCAGAGGGATTAAGAAATTCTATCATGGCCAAATTAAAGAATATACAATTCCACGCATCTGTTGGTGGCTCTGTAATTAATACAAAAATAATTACATCTTTTCGCCTGGCTCTCCCTCACAAACTCTACTTAATGAACACTGCCAATGACTTTTTAGCTATGTAATTAAATTTTTTTATTTATTTCTGTTTTATTTTTTTATAGTGGTAGCGCAACATATTAAAAAAAAAAATCCACCGAAGGCAGTGAAACTTGGCCACTATTTGCAAAGCAGCCGAGAGTAGCTGCTTGCTTTTTTTTTTCTCTTCTTTCCTCTCCATCCACCCTCCAGAACGCGTCCTCAACTGTAAGAAATAATAACCCTGCTTCCCATTCTCTTTCCTGCGTTTTCGAGTTTTAATTTTCTGCCAGGGTTTCACGGTGAGACCGAGAGAAAAATCAGATTTTCCTCTAAGATAAGGGAGTGCAAGTAAGAAAGGGCCTCTGATCCCCGCCTGGCCCCAAACTCAGGTCTCCTCTTGGCTCTTCTCTTTGCATTCGGGGTCTCTGATCCTTCTCTACTGAGGGGGATAAAGAACAGGGCCTCACTTAGCCCCAACTAATGCCAAGAACCTGGTCTTCCTCGAGCTCTTTCAACACCAGCTTGGAAATCCATATGGGATTTTTAAAATCTTAAAAAATTTATTTGGGGGGGGGGCTGGAGAGATAGCACAGCGGGGAGGGCGTTTGCCTTGCACGCGGCCAACCCAGGTTTGATTCCCAGCATCCCATATGGTCCCCTGAGCACCGCCAGGAGTGACTCCTGAGAGCAGAGCCAGGAGTAACCCCTGTGCATCTCCAGGTGTGACCCAAAAAGAAAAAAAAAATTATTTGGGGAGGGGTTGGAGCGACAGCAGGTAGAGCATTTGCCTTGCACGCGGCCGACCCATCTTCGATTCCCAGCATCCCATAGGGTCCTCCGAGCACCGCCAGGAGTAATTCCTGAGTGCAGAGCCAGGAGTAACCCCTGTGCAACACCGGGTGTGACCCCCCCCAAAAAAAAATTTATTTGGGGAACTGGAGAGAGCTCAATATGCCTAGCTTGCAGGACAACCAGGTACATTTCCCGGCATCACCTGGTCCCTGAGTACCACCAGGTATGGTCCCCCCAAAATAATTGTCTTTAAATAAATTCCTTGGCAGGGTGAGAGAGATAGTACAGTGAGTACGGCACTTGCCTTGCACACGGCCAATCCAGGTTCAATTCCAGCATCCCCTGTGTTCCCCTGAGCACCTCCAGGAGTGATTCCTGAGTGCAGAGATGGAAGGAAAGCCTACACCTCACCAGGTGGGCCCAGAAATGCAAATATAAATAAATAAATGTCTCGGTGATTTATCATTACACGTTCGATTTGCATGCCTATCTTATATTCCTAGATAGCCAGCGTCCGTATGTGGAAATTTCTGGGGTGAAAAGGAATATTAAAATGGAAAAGCTGAAGAAACCCTGAAACAGAAGACCCTCGGATCTGGAATGGGAGGGGGGCAGGGGCGGTTAGGCCCACACTGTGAGCGCTACTTCTGGCTGGTGCTCCGGGTTTACTCCTCCTGACAGTGCTCGGGGACCATATGCAGTGCAGTGGGATCTGGAATCTGCTTCTGCACTCTGGAGCAAGGATTTCAATTCTAAATGATGCTGCTGTTTACTAAGTTAAAGCACACACAAGTGGACTGGGAAGCAGGGACCAGCAACACCTGCACCTAAAGCCCTTTTCTCCCCGCTACTCACTGCCGGCTTCTGACTCCCGTTCCCTTGTCCAGCGTGCAAACACATTGCCCCTTCTGCTGCATGGACGCAAGGACCTTCCCCCACAGGGAGGCACCGCCATGACCTGGGTGTGGATGTTCCATGGTGGCATCAAAACAGCACTCAGCCAATGTCACGCTCTCGCTCCAAGGGGACCCCTTCATGCTCAGTCCATCTCATGCCCCAAGATCGAACAGCCTGAGCAAAGACATCCCTCAACCCGGCTTCCCTGGAGGTCAGGCTGAGATCTTAGGAACCGGGTAGAGCAGCTGCCTCTGCTCTCGCTCAGGAATCAGGCCTGAGGAATTCTCCAGAAAACAATCCTCAAGTCTGCTTGTGTTTTGTAGGAATGGACAAAAGTCTATTTATGACATCCGAGAGTGATGGCTTAACTAACTTCCTGTTGGGATCAGCTCATTGGTTTGGGGGCAGCCCCTGGCCATGCTCAGAGCTTACTCCTGATTCTGTGCTCAGGGACCATATGGAAAGCCGGGGATCGAACCCAGGTCAACCATGTGCAAGGAAAGCACCCTCCCCACTGTACTATCGCTCTGGCCCCATCAATTTAGGGTTTTGTTTTTGTTTTGTTTTGTTTTTTCATTTTTATTAGTGAAACACCATGAGGTACAGTCGTAGATTTAGAAACTTTTGTGTTTACATTTCAGTCATACAATGATCAAGTACCCATCCCTCCACCAGTGTCCATTTTCCACCACCATGGATCCCAGTATCCCTCCCACACCCATCCCCCCATCCCACCCTGCCTCTGTGGCAGGGCATTCCCTTTTGTAAATTAGGGTTTTTTGTTTTGTTTTGTTTTGTTTGCTTTTTGGGTCACACCCGGCGATACACAGAGGTTACTCCTGGTTCATGCATTCAGGAATTACTCCTGGCCGCGCTCGGACCATATGGGATGCTGGGAATTGAACCCGGTCGGGCCGCATGCAAGGCAAATGCCTTACCTGCTGTGCTATCACTCCATCCCCTCGACTTAGGGTTTTGATTGCAGGAATTCTCAGGGTTTAGCGTGTTTCATAAGCTAACATATAGGGTGGCTTTCCAAGAGCAGGATGTATTATAATAGAACAAAATGATGATTTTTCTTTGTCCCTAACCCCCTTCCTAGAACAGTACTTTACACAGAATCCAGCCAGGGAAGTTTGGGTGTTGAGTGTAAACCAACAGGAACAGATCAGTGAAAGAAGGTTCTAGACAACTTGAATCTGGGGGCTCTTCAGGTCAAGCAGTGACCATGACATGAAGTGATCGTCCCCCCGACCCACCTCCCAAGATTTCATGATGAAAACATTTCACAATATCCCAGCCCGGAGTTTCATTCTCCACCTCCCGCTTTTGATTGGGCAATCCCTAAAAACTTGGGAGCTTGTCACAACTCAGAGGGGTGGAAGATGCTTCTGGAATCTGAAAGTGACAGGCCAGGATGCTGCTAAAATTCCTCCCAGGGGCAAAAAAAAAAAAAGGCCAACTTGCAATGGTACGTGGAGGCCAGAGCTCAGAGAAGAACACCAGAAGGATTGGGGACCAGCAGGGCCTGCCTGGTGCATCCGTTACCAGGGACCCCCTCTTCCTGTCTTCACCTACGTCCCAGCAGCTTCCGGCCAATGCTGAACTATTTCTCTGGGATCCTTCATCCTCCTTTCAACCACATGCCCCTTCTCCGTCAAGCTTCCAGATGTGCCCGGGGGTCCCACTCTGTCAACGCCAGGACTGCCAAGCTCCCTCCAACATAGAGACGCAGACCTCTCGTTGGAGGACTCCTTCCACCAACAGTCACCAGGTTCAAACTGTTTCTCTGAAGATTCACACTTCCAAATGGGAAGGCCCCCATCTACAGCCCTCCCCGGCTGAAGGGCCAAGAGGGTGGCTCAGTGGTTGAGCACTTGCCTTGTCTGTGAGAGCTTCTGGCTCAACTCATCACACAAGTCAGTAAAATTAAGTTATCCTCCGCTTTGTATTAGCTGTGTGGCCTTGGACAAGTCTCCTGCCTCACTGAGACCTTTTTTATTTTTGTGGGGGTAGGGTGATTTGGGGCTGGAGCAATAGCACAACAGGTAGGGCGTTTGCCTTGCACATGGCCAACCTGGCCGACCCAAGTTCGATTCCTCCACCCCTCTCAGAGAGCCCGGCAAGCTACCGAGTATATCTCACCTGCATGGCAAAGCCTGGCAAGCTACCTGTGACGTATTCGATATGCCAAACACAGTAACAAGTCTCACAATGGAGACATTACTGGGCCTGCTTGAGCAAATCGATGAAAAATGGGAGGACAGTGCTACAGTGCTACAGGGTGGTTTGAGTCACACATAGTTGTGCTCAAGGTTTCGTCTCAAAGATCACTCCTAGCGGTGCTGAAAGGGGGGCACTCCATGTGGGGCTGGGAATCGAACTGGGGTTGGCTGTGTGCAAGGTAAACACTTTAAGTCTATACCATCTCTCCACCCTTCACGAAGATCTTTCTTCTCTCTTCCTTTTAAAAGTCAATTGCTTTGGGGCCAGAGCAATAGTACAGCAAGCAGGTAGGGTGTTTGCCTTGCATGTAGCCTACCCAGGTTTTATCCCTGACATCTCATATGGTCCCCTGAGAGAACCACCAGGAGTAATTCCTGAGTGCAAAACCAGGAGTAACTCCTGAGCATCACCGGGTGTGGCCCCCCCCAAAAAAATAAATAAATAAATAAATAAATAAATAAAGAGTTAGTTGGACATGTATAAAGTCCCTGGAATCTGGAAGGTATCAAGAACTCTGACGGGGACCTGGAACGCTAGCACAGCGGGTAGGGCGGTAGGGCATTTGCCTTGTACACAACCAACCTGGGTTCAATTCCCAGCATCCCATATGGTCCCCTGAGCACTGCCAAAAGTGGTTCCTGAGGGTCTGAAGCAATAATACAGCAGGTAGGACATTTGCCTTGCACGCGGCTGGTCCGGGTTTGATTCCCAGCATCCCATAGGGTCCCCTGAGCACCGCTAGGAGTAATTCCTGAGTGCATGAGCCAGGAGTAATTCCTGTGCATCGCCAGGTGTGACCCAAAAAACTGAAAAGAGAGAGAGAGAGAGAGAGAGAGAGAGAGAGAGAGAGGTTCCTGAGTGCAGAGCCAGGAGTAACTCCTGTGCATGGCCAGGTGTGACCCAAAAAGAAAAAAAAAGAAGAAGAAGAAGAACTCTGACTGTCTGTCCTCCCAAGGGAATTATTTATGGTGCCTCTTATGTTTATTTTGGACCACATCAACAGTTATTCAGTGTGGGAGGCAGAAAGATCATACAGGGGTTCGGGTGTATGCCTTGCACGTGACCAACCCCAGATTGAGGCTGGTACCACATGGTCCGGAGCATCCCTGAATGTTCCTGGAGGCCTCTGGGTGACTGAGGGGACCCCCAGCACTGGTGACTGAGGGGACCCCCAGCACTGCATCCTCGGGTCTCACCATCTGCTATTCTGGTTGACTGAGAATCACCAAAGGGCCCCTGGTCCTCCTGAGCACCAGGTGGGAGACCCCCGCACCCCTCCAAAAAATAAATAAAACTATAGATTCTTAAATGTGTCTTCATTCTTCCGCTAGATTCTTGCTCGTTTTCCTTTTTTTCTAACTTCGCCGCATGCAAGGTGCGAAGTATTTTTCTCCACTAAGTAACAAACAGGGAGTAGTAGATCTGTGTAAAAAAAAAAAAAAAAAAAGTAAACGCTCCCCCGATCAGGCTGGTAAAGAGTGAGTGCGTTCCTCCTGTAATAACCCGAAGAGCACGTCGCTGAGAAAGACTTCACCCCGCTAAAATCCCAGAGCAGAGCTCGCCTTTAACTGCAGTTCCTCTAGGTCAGAGCATTCACGTCTCTGACTCAGGAATCCCATGTTTAGGAAATTAAGCCTAGGAAACGTTGCCAAGGTGTGATGAGGCTTTAAACACTAAAATGTTCGCCATGGTGCTCTGCATTTCCGGATGCTGTATATTGCATGCAATACAAATTCCATCCATGCTCTGTGGCATGAGGAAGGATTTGCTGAAGCCTGGTTCACGGAACTGCTATTATTACAGCGAAGGCGCCAAGCAGGAAAACCACAGAGAACTTTACACTAGGGGGCGCTCACAAGCTGAATAAATGGTAATAGAAACCCCCCACCCCACCTCTGCTCCAGAAGGGAATTCAGCAGAGGGTAAATTAGAGAGACTTCCTCTCTGGACGGCCATCAGTAATCTTCTTGACTTTTTCTTCCAGAATGCCTCATAAGAAAAAAAAAAAAAAAAAACATGCGGGGCTGGAGAAATAGCACAGCGGGTAGGGCGTTTGCCTTGCACACGGCCGACCTGGGTTCGATTCCCAGCATCCCATATGGTCCCTGAGCAATGCTAGGAGTCATTCCTGAGTGCAGAGCCAGGAGGAACCCCTGTGCATCGAGAAAATACACAAAATACACAAAATATCTCTTATTGTAACTACTGGAAATGGTTGTTGAATGGGTCCAACGTTTAGTTTTATTTTATTTTGTTTGTTTTTGTGCCATACTCGGAGGTGCTCAGGGCTTACCCCTGGCTCTGCTCAGGGATCACTTTTGGTGGGGTTCGGGGGACCATATGGGGTGCTGAGGACTGAACCCAGGTTGGTTGCGTGCCAGACAAGTACCTTATTCACTGTACTATCTCCTCAGCCCACCGTTTTAGTTTTACAAAATAAAAATGTTTTAGAGATAGCATGAATGAGGGTTGCCCACCAACAGGAATGACACTTAAAAACGGATATGATGTGAGGTTTCTCGGGAGTTCAAGATGCCGCTCTGCTTAACGTTCGTTGATTTAAAGAAGGCCTTTGATTCTGTTGAGACGGAAGCGGTCATTGAAGCCCTAGCCAATCAGGGCATTCAAGCCCAATACATCAGGATCCTCCGTGAGCTGTATTGCGGATTCACTACCAGGATCTCACCATTCTACAAAGAAGTGATCGTTGATGTCAAGAGAGGGGTGCGGCAGGGTGATACCATTTCACCAAAACTCTTCAGTGCCACCCTCGAGAACATCATGCGACGACTGGAATGGGAAGGAATGGGAGTGAAGATAGATGGTCGGCAACTACACCACCTCCGCTTTGCTGATGACATTGTTTTAATAACACCAAACATCAGCCAAGCGGCACAAATGCTGTCCGACTTTGACCGTGAGTGTGGAAAGGTAGGACTACAGCTGAATCTTACGAAGACAATGTTTATGAGAAACAGCCTTGTTCCTGACGCCCCATTCGCTCTCAATGGAACGACCATCTCCGAATGCAACAGCTATGTGTACCTAGGTCGAGAGGTCAACATGACAAATGACCTGGCACCCGAGCTGTGCAGGAGGAAGAGAGCGGCTTGGAACGCCTTCAAGAACGTCGAAGAAATAGCTAAGAGGACGAAGAACCTCCGGCTCCGGGCACATCTCTTTGATTCCACTGTTCTTCCTGCATTAACATATGCCTCAGAGACCTGGGCCCTACGCAAACAAGATGAGAACGCCATTCAGGTCTCCCAAAGAAGAATAGAAAGAGCTATGCTTGGAATATCACGTTTCACTCAAATGAGAGAACGAATCCGGAGTTCTGACATCCGTCGACGATCAAGGATCAGGGACGCTGTCTCATTTGCCAAGGTGTCGAAAATCAGATGGGCTGGTCACGTAATGAGATTTAAAGACGACCGTTGGACTAGAGCTGTTACTGATTGGATTCCACGGGATGTCAAGAGACCGCGTGGCCGCCCACCTACCAGATGGTCAGACTTCTTTGTGAAGGTCATGAACGATCGGTTTGAGGCCCTCCATGTTCCCGGAGCGAAGAGATGCCATTGGGCTACACTAGCACGCGACAGGGACAAATGGAGACGTTACTGGCGCCCGCTCGAGCAAATCGACGACTAACGGGAAGTTAAGTGATTAAGTGATTAAGTGATGATGTGATGGGCTGGAGGAATGGTACAGCGCGGACGGCATTTGCCTTGCATTTGGCCCACCCGAGTTCAATCCCTGACATTCCATATAGTTCTCAGAGTCCCACCAGGAGAGATCCCTGAGCACCGCCGGGTATGGTCGCACTCCCCTCCCCCAAATAAAAACCACTTCCGCACTATCACCCTAGCCTCTGGATAGGTATACGTAAAGGAACTTTATGAATAATTCTTTTTCTCACAGCCTAACGTTCTCGTGGTTCATCCATGGTGTAGAATGTGTCTGTGTCCCTCCCTTTTTCAGGCTGCGTAATATTCCACCTGGTAGGAACCATATTTTGCCGATTCCACCTTCTGTCCGTGACACTAGAGGGGTTTCCCCATTTCAGCTGCTGCAGATCATGCTCCTGTGCCCAGATGCTTGTTTTCCACATGTTTTTCTTTCCCTTCATTTTATTTTGGGAAAGTACCATGATTTGCAAAGTTATTTGTAGTTGGGTTTTAGACATACAACATCCCCTCACTGATTCTGCCGCCAGATTCAGCTTCCCTCCAGCAGTGTCCCCAGGTTGGTTCCCGGTGCTGCCCTCAGCCCCACCCCAGCCCGCCATCTTTATTTTTTTAATGTATTTTTTTAATTTTATAAATTAGTTCACAATATTTGATTACATTTAATATTCAAACACCAATCCCACCGCCGTTACACCTTTCCACCACCATATTTTGGATGTTTCCATGCTGAACCCCAACTCCTGCCCTTAAAGCAGAGCCAAATTATTTAATTTGTATTGTTTGTTATGAAAAACTGCTGAAAATGCTACCCAAAAGTTTCCCTAGAGGAGAGAGTGTGAAGATTGTTGTATTTCACCCAGGGGCCATTAAGCTGTTCTATAAGAGATCACTAACATGTTGTTTTAAAGGTTGAGCCTTGTGTGCTTTTATATATATATATATGGGTTGGGGCGATGGCACAGCGGGTGGGGCATTTGCCTTGCATGCGGCCGACCTGGCTGACCCGGGTTCAATTCCTCCGCCCCTCTTGGAGAGTCTGGCCAAGCTACCAAGAGTATCTCTCCCGCACGGCAAAGCCTGGCAAGCTACCCATAACGTATTAGATATGCCAACACAGTAACAAGTGTCACAATGGAGACGTTACTGGGTCCGCTCGAGCAAATCAATGAACAATGGGAGGACAGTGACAGGGACAGTGAGAGTGATATATATATATATATATATATATACACACACACACATATATGTATACACATATATGTGTGTATATATATATCTGTAAAAAAATATTTCCCTCTAAGATTGGTTTCCTCCTACTTTAAACCCCATCAAATGTGGTGCACTACTGTTGGAGTATGGGTGGTGTGAGATATGAGTTGTCACGTGGTCCAGGAATAGGTTTGTTCGTGGGTGAGGCTCGACCCAAGCATGTGGAGAGCGGCCCTGAGCATGGCCAGTCTGCCATCTTTTTTTTTTTAATTTTTATAAGTGAAACACCATGAGGTACAGTTGTAGATTTACAAATTTTTGTGCTTGGGTTTCAGTTATACAATGATCGAGTACCCATCCCTCCACCAGTGCCCATTCTCCACCACCAATGATCCCAGTATCCCTCCCACCTCCAACCCCACCATCCCACCCTGCCTCTGTGGCAGGGCATTCCCTTTTGCAAAACAGACATTGAGTGGCAAAAAAATATGGAACGCTTCACAAATTTGCGTGTCATCCTTGCACAGGGGCCATGCTAATCTTCTCTGTATCGTTCCAATTTCAGTATAGGTGCTGCCAAAGCGAGCACCCAGTCTGCCATCTTAACACGCACCTTTTTAAGTTTGATTATATAAGTTTGGGTCTCATGCGTTCACTGTGACTGACTCGGATTCAGATGTTTAGCCCTGTCGTTCCTTAACACCTCCGGTGACCCTTGGCCTTTGTGCTTCTCATCTGTCTCTTCCCACCCTACCCCACACTCATCTTTTCTTCTCCTCCCTATACCTTAGACCAAGAGCAATCTAGGCACCCGCCCTTTAAACCACCGCACTTCCTCATCCAGTTACTCTAAATACCACATATAATTAATATCATTCTGTGTTTGTCCTCCTTCTTCTGGCTCACTTCATTTAACATGATATCTTCCCGTCCCAACCATGTTGCAGCAAATTGCATGATTTTATCATGCCTGACTACTGCGTAGTATTCCACGGTGTCTATCTGCCACATTTTCATGATCCCCTGATCTGTCCCCGGGCATCTGGGTTGAGCCCAAAGCTTAGCTGTTGTACTGAGTACCGCAATATATAAGGGGTGTGCATACGTCCCTTTGAATGAATGTTTTCCTGTCCTGGGGGGTAAATGCCCAAAAGTTCCACGTGATTTCTAAAGGGTTTGTCTCCCTGAGCATAAATTGGATTCACGTTTTATGCCCCCATGTGGTGGTAGGCGGCCTTTAGATGAATGCAGAATATTAGCACCAGTATTAGTTGCATGCAGAATGTTAGCGCCAATATTATATGCATGCAGAATAGATTAGATGCATGAATAGTTGCATCAATATTGGATGCCTGAAGAATATTAGCGCCAACGGTAAATGCATGCAGAATATTAGCACCGATAGTAGATGCATGCAGAATAGTAGCGCCAATAGTAGATGCATGAAGAAAAGTAGCACCAATGGTAGATGCATGCAGAACAGTAGCGCCAATAGTAGATGCATGCAGAATATTAGCACCAATACTCGATGCACGCAGAAAAGCAGCATCAATCTTAGATGCATGCAGAAAAGTAGCGCCAATGCTCGATGCATGCAGAATATTAGCACCAATACTAGATGCACGCAGAAAAGCAGCATCAATCTTTTAGATGCATGCAGAAAAGTAGCGCCAATGCTCGATGCATGCAGAATATTAGCACCAATATTAGATGCACGCAGAAGAGTAGCGCCAATTGTAGATGCATGCAGAAAAGTAGCACCAAGAAAACCGTGGATGATCTGGCCACTCCGCGGGCTGGCAAGCGGGGCCGGGATCATAAACCCCTGCCCTGAGTCTGCCGGAAATAACGCCTCTTTCTCTCGCTCTGATCCCGTTGCAGGACGAATGCCTTAGTCCCACCTCTCCAGCCTGAGTCCTCGCGCGAGCCCTGCTTCTCACACGGAACTGCACGCCGACTGGACAGCGCGGGGGCGGAGCCCCCCCCCCACCCCCAAACCCCCCGAGCCATTCCTCTTCCTCCTCGCTCACAATTTGGTAATGAAGTATTGATTTCCGCTTCCCCGCTTATGGATGATATTAGACCTTCATCGATACACACTGCACCGGAGCAGGCGGAGGTGGGGTCCCCCCCGCCCCCGCCCCCGCCCTCCCGGGGAAACGAAGTGGCCCCTCCCCAGAACTTGTCCTGCTTCTGTCCACTGGAAACATCGGCGGGAGGGGGCGCGGGGCCTCCGCGGGCCTCCTGGCCACCGGCCGGCCGGCATGTCCACCTCCCATTTATAAGCCCTCGGGGAACGCTTGTGCAGAGGAAACGTCTCTGTGCAGAGCCGCGGTGACGGCTGCACCTGGACCGCCCGGGCCTGGCCCTGCACCGGGGAGTCATTCATCACGCAAAGTGGGAGAATTCTCCAGTCCCAGCCGAACGGGGGCCAAGAAATCCTCCGCCCCGGCTTCGTCTGCTGCTTATTAACCGTGTGACTGCCGGAGCCCGTCTCCCCCCACCCGTGCAACGAGGAGCCCCTTCCCCCCACCCCCCACCGGGAGCGCCACGTGGCTGGAGCAAGAGCATCTTCTGCAGAGTCGCCACTGGGCCCCGCGTGGACCCCCGCAGCGCCCCCCGGTCTGGGTCCGGACCGACACTCGGGGTCCGCCGGAGGCTGCACGGAACACGCCGGCTTCGGGGTGCCCCCTTTTCTAGATGTGTTCCCGCAACTTTCTTCATTAAAACTTGGAGGGCCCAATTTTAATTTGCGGAATATTCCCGTTAATAATGAGATCTAATTAAGACATCCATTAAAAGCCCGTTAAAGTTAATTTAACGTAAAAATTCCAATAGAACTGTATTAGATTTTCTCCATTAAATTAACGTTATGGATTTTTAACGGATGTCTTAATTATGCGTTATTATTAACGGGAATACTGTATTACACAGATTAAAATCAGGCCCGAAGTCGGCTTGGAAAAGCTAAGAGCATGTTTGAATATTAAAAAAAAAAAAAAAGAAAAGAAAAAAAAAAAAGAGAAGTCTTGCACCTAGCACACAGTTTGGAAAGGCAGGGCTAGATTTGTTTACTCTCGTTTGAACATTCTCTATACAGCAGAAAGCAACCTATAATAGATAAATCCATCATTGCATTTAAACAACGAATTTCCTTACTCTCCAAGGACGTATCAGCCTGGATTGCATTGTAAAATGCTTCCCGGCTCTAGGTGAGACATTTCAACTATTCTAGGCAGAACACTAGGAACTAGATGATTCTGAACCAACCAAACAAAAAAAAAGTCTTTTTCTGTTGTTGCTTTGATTACCAAGGTCATCACACACACACACACACACACACGCACGCACGCACGCACGCACACACACCAACACAGAAAGACGCCAAATCACATCCTCTTCTCCATTCCTCATGGGAGGCTGCCTACCCAGAAATGTTTTTGGAAATTTTGATAGGATCCCTAAAAATTCAACATGGAGAGATTTAAAAAGAAGAAGAAGGGAGAGAACGAAAAAAAGGAGAAAAAAAAACTTCTTATTTACCTCCTAGGGAAAGTGATGCCCTTATGCCACATATAATAGCAAATTGCTTTTTTTATGGCATGCATAACCTAGATGGGGAAAAATATGGCGCTTCAGGGAAGGAGGGAAAGAGTAAATGAAGTTCCAGGAATGTCATTCTGAAGTAATGAGGCATGGACAGAAAATATACCCCTCACATCATCGGATTGAGATGGCAGTCGAAATAGCTTCATTGAAGTGTCAGCACTCATCCATCAATCAATCACCCACAAGGAAAAATAGCAACAGTGGAAGGGGCGGCTTTTACGGGATTTACTCATGGGCACAGGCAAGAGCGGCTCAAATGTAGTTCTGACATGAAAAGCAAGGTGCTGATATTATTTTTTATGATGGGAGGATCATAAAGTGAATTGAGAACAGCGAGGTCTGTCTTTGCTTAACCTATTCAACCAGAAGTGAACGGCGCTCAGCTGGAAAGAAGCCGTCACCGGTTGGGCGAGGATGGCAGGAGACTCCGCTGAGCACTGTCCTTCGACAACAAAATTCTATTACGGGAGAATCAATGCATTGGCATTGGGGCTCTTGTGAAGCTCTTTTTTTTTTTTTTAAATGGCCTGTTCCCACCGGGGTTATTAGCGACAGTGACATAATTCAGAAGCTGCCGCCACTGTCCCAGAGCAGATCCGGAGGTGGGGTGGGGGCTCTCTGGCTTCAATGGGGGAGAAACAACGTGATGCTCGAGTCCTTGGAAAATGTTTCCCTTCTACAAAAGAAAAACCATAATAAATCATCTGCTTCCACGTCTAATCTATACAGTTTTGTTACTGCAATTTCTGTGAAGGGGCAGGGCGGGAGGCAAGAGACAAAAACAAATTTGGGGGGGTGAAACTCGTTGGCCGTCAATGTCACAGCTGACGTTCAGGTGCTACACGTACTCCTTAGGAGACAAGATCCACACAGTTCCCGATAGAAACCAGGCCTGGCTTTCCTGGGGAAGCTCCATGGGGCTTCTAGAAACTTCTTTCCCGAGGGAAAAAACTAAACACCAGCTCAGGAGACCGCGTTTGATCTCCATGCAGACCGCTCTCCTCCTTTCTCAGAACAAACCTAGGCCTGACCCTCTGGAACTTCAGAAATGAACAGAGAACCTGCATGAGTCGCCCTGAAAGGTGTCTATTTGGCACCAGCTCTGGGACCGGTGAGTGTGAGTGACCAACCTCCCTCCCTTCGTCCTAGTTAGGGCCGTCAACCAGCTACAAATCAAAGTGCCCACGGGGTGGGGAAAGGTATAGAAAACATTTAAGTTTTATGGATCTGGGCCCATTTTGTAGTTCAGCAAATTCCCCAAATATACTGCATACTCTAGCGCACCACGGGTTACGGGATGCAGTTCACCACGCCAACGCAGCCGGTATTAGTGGGCACCTGTTGTATTTCCAACACTATTCTGGGTACCAGCGGCTGCTTTAGGGCTCCCAGCATCCAGCAGCCGGGCCTGAAAGGTAGCTGGTCCTGGGCACTGCATCTCCTGGGGCCAGAGCTGACCCCAGCTCTCTCCCGGGGCTTATTTGTGCCTTAGATCCTTCTTTTAAATTTTTTAAATCATAATATTCCAGAATCGGGAATTCTCTTTCTGAAAAAAACACACAAGGGCGGAAGTAGTTTAAAAATAGGTCAAGGCCTAAGCACAGAATATGATCACAGAATAAATTGGCTGGCCCAGACTGTCCCCACAGAATTTCTTTAAGGTCACAAATAGATTTCTTAAAGCCCACCCCACCCCACCCCCAAAATGTGCCTGCCTGCTAGCTTGAGTCTTGCATAATTAATGTCACAGCCACACATAGCTGAACTTGGTTGAAATGCAGAAAACAAACAAAGGAGATGACATATTTGGGAAGCATTTATGTGACTTTGGTTAAGCAGTGCTGGGAAAGAGAGAGAGAGAGTATGTGTGTGTGTGTTTGTGTGTGTGTGTGTGTGTGTGTGTATCTGGGCCTGGGTCTATAGATTTCACTGCTGTTTTCCAAGGTCTGTGTACATTTCACAATAATAATATGATTTTCTGAAACTTTGCACAGCAAATCAAAGGTTATAAGGCCTTAACAGGCATTTGGGCTCCGTTGCTTTTCCCATCATTCAGTTCTCAGCCGCTTTTTCTTGCAGCAAGCCCTCTCACCAGATTTCATTTTTTAAAACCCGGTAAATGTTTTTGCTTAAAAAAAAAAAAATTAAAAATACCATTTCACATTATCTTCTAATCTCTGACACAAGAATAGAGGAGGCGTGTTGATGAATGCGGAGATAATAACAATACGGAATTCTTTGGAAGGCTTTTAAAGACATTCACATATGTGATTCTGAAGAACGATGAAAGTCGTATCTATTTGGAACATGCATTAGACCCCCGCCCCCCCAAAAAATCACGACTGAACTTTTGGTTTCTTTTTTTTCCCCCCTAGGAGATGTTCAAATGCTAATTTCATTTTCTCCCTTCCTATATGCGGCACTCCCTCCACAGATCCAAGAAACACTTTTAAACAAAGATTGAGCAGGAGAGAGAGACAACTTTCCAGGCCCTCCTCCTCCGGGGTGAGTCCCCATTGTAAGGACACGTTAAACATTTTGAAACTTGTGAATCATCCTTAGGATTTCTGCAGGGGAATTTTACCTCTTCATCCAAAGTAAAAGCCACTCATCTCCTTCGGTTTCCTGTGACAAAATCAGGCATAGGCAGATACACAATTTCCAGGCTCTAGTTAATCTTCCAATAGTTACGAACAATGGGCTAACGGGCGTGGGTGTTTCTCCAAAAATTATTCATGCGCAAGGCAGCCCAGAGCTTCAGGGAAAACTAGAAATGTTTTATGGATTAGAATAGGACTGTTTTAAAATGCTAGTACCAGGTGGAACGTTATTTCTGCTATGGGACTGTGTCCATTTCCTTTGGAAAAATATATCCAAGTAAAATGGCTCTTCCAAATAATGGCACCCAATCTGACACCTTTCAGCACACAAATGATGTGACCAATAGCCGTATGATCATCATTAAGGCCTTTTAAAAAACAATCTGCTGGGTAAAGCATAGATTAAATACTCGCAGCCCTTTGTACGATGTTTATTTGCTTAAAATGGCTTTTGGAAGTAAAAGAATAACTCTTTATGAGGCTCCCCAAGAGAAGTTAAAAAATCTGAACAAATGCATTAGTTTAAAAAGAAAAAAAATAAAATAAAGAAAGGCACTACCACTCCCTGCAACTCCTCCAGAAAATGAATTCATTGTGTTCACTGAATTATCTTGAACCCGAAACCTGCATTTGGATATCAGTCCCCAGGCTAAGGCTTATATTTATAGAACCCGAACAATCATATGATTATATCTCCAACGTGAAGACTGTACAGCAATATTTTCACTTTCTAAATGACCCATCTAACGTTCAGGAATTATAAATGTGTATGTATATTTTTTTAAGATACACAAAGTTCAACGGGTCTGCAGAGAAGAAGTAAAAGCTGTCAGAGTTTCGCATGGAGATAAATACTACCAGAAACATTCCAGTTTTGCTGACGATATTTTGTAATATGGCAAAATACAGCATTTTGGCTTAGAACTCATGAGATACTAGAATGTAGAATGCAAGTTAAGAGGAGGAGGCAGAAAGCTGATACACAAAACCATCTTCATTTGGCTCAGGATACTTAAATGTCAGACTCTCTCGGGACCCAATGTGCTTTTTAATCTCTAATACGACGGCCTCTTTTTTTTAATTTTTTTTTTTATCGCTTTGGTCTTTGAATCCTAATACCCAGGCACTGTCAGCATGAATTAGAAACTTCCTTTAAAATCAACAAGGTGGATGATCCCCTACAGACATGTGTATGGTCAACACGCTCGCATTCTGCAGACTTTTTCTGACTTTCCCAGAAATTTCCCCTCGACCACATTTATCTTACCATTACCTATCACCCCAGTTGTGTTCATTCTAGATTTTTTTTTTCCCTTTTCGAAAAGGCGATGGGGAGGGAGGATGGAGCGAAAGGAACAGAGAGAATAACCCTCATCCTTTCTCTGACGGCAGATGCCTCTTTGCAGGAAACGAAAGACAAACACGTTTTTATATGAAGGAGGCAGTCGAGTCATTTGCAAAGAAAAATGACGGCAACCAAACCTGTAGGATGTTTCTGCAACCACGCACTAATTTTCTATCATCTGCATGCTGTGTATATAATACATTTGCCTGTATAGGAGGGTGGGAAAAACCAGGCTATTTCCTCTATGTACAATGCAGCTTGGAAGGCTGGAAGTGGAAGTTCATTTTTATACTGTACATATCTGTATATGCCAGCTCTATCGCCATGTATGAACACAGATCTTGTTATATTTGCCTGTCACTGTTTCCTGCTAAATGGGCCCCCAAAAGGGATTCTTTTGTACAGAACAACAGCAACAACAAAAATATGCTTGTAATTTTTTTCCTGCTCATTCTCTTTCAATAGCTTATGGAAGAATTAGAACTGAGTTTGCAAAGAAATTATCAGAACCGAGTTTGTCTGTCTGCATGAGTCCCATCCAAGCGCTGGATTTAGGGGGGGTGACCAATATCCTAATTCCGGGTTTCCCTTGAAAGGCATGTTAGACCTCCGGGAACGGTCAACGCATTCACGTAGAATGATCCTCTTTGTATTTTATCTAATAGTGCCTGAAATTTTTTTTTTAATGTCTTCTTAGAGGAAGAATTCATAATTGTCAAAATGTGAAACATTAGCTTAATTTTGTTTTTATGACCTCGCCATTCTTCTCCTTATTTATTCGGTTGCTGTTGTAATGGGGCCCTGGGCCTTTTCTGACATGGGCGCGTTCTTCTTCTGCATTAAGGATGTTTTTAAAATTACCGAGATTATTGAGCCAACAGGCTGTTTTAATCAAAACCATGTTTCACTTTGTTTTTGATGATTATAAATTGTCCTTGCAATAAAAAAAAAAAGTTTTCTGCTAGGAAAATTATACCACCCTGTGGCCAAACAGATCCATCACAGACGAACGCCCATTGCCCACTTCTCTGGGATCTGGAAAATTCTTCCCTCACCGGCCACAATTCCTCTGCCTCCCCATCAGTGCCAGGGTTAGTTCACGGTGCAGCCACTCACGATTGGCCGTTGTCCATCCATTTTGGCACCGTGGTCTTGCCTGCCCACAAAACAAGCCAGCTGGAAAAACAGCTTTCCTGCTTGAGGTGAGGGAAGGAAGAAAAGAAAAGCAGGGATTTTCAAAAAAAAAAAAAAAGTGCCCCTGCATGCGCAAGTGTCCTCCTGCGGTCCCACTGTCATCCTCCCTAATTAGAAATGATCTGATCTGGATGGCCCCAGGACTTTGAACCAGTGTGAAGACTCACCGTGAGATCAGTCTCACTGAATAACAACGAGTGTTTGGGTGCGTTCTGCTGCTGGCCTGGGCAGTGGTGGGCAATGCCTGGTCAGTGCTGCTGGTCTGGTTCAGGAGACGCCACCAGAAACCCACTCCCCAGGCAGAAACGAAGGACCCCTGGGGCTGGAGCGATAGCATAGCGGGCAGGGGGGCAGGGTGGTGTTTGCCTTACACGCGGCCAATCCTGGTTCGATTCCCAGCACCCCACATGGTCCCCTGAGCACCGCCAGGAGCAATTCCTGAGTGCATGAGCCAGGAGGAACCCCTGAGCATCACCGGGTGTGACTCAAAAAGAAAAAAAAAAAGAAAGAAAAGAAAAAGAAACGAAGGACCCCCCTGAAGTGACACCAGAGGAGCCATTTTTTTTCTCCCCTCCAAAGTTCTGTTTGGCCTTGAACCTCATTTCTCTTTGAGGCCTGTAATGAGAGTCCTACGTCAGAGCTTGTTTCTTTACAGCTGTTGTGAAAACACTGGCCAGGGTGAGCAGTGAACCCCGCATTCCCGTCCGCACGGTACCCATCAGTGTATTGTTTACATTTTTGAACACGATGACTCTGTCCTTTGTGACACAAAAAAAAAAAAAGTCTTTTTTTTTTCCCTCCCACTCAGCATTTATTGGAAATAGATTGTCCCATCCCCGCCCTGACTGTCATTTGCATCAGGAATTCCAGCTGCCGGTATTAAGGACCTGGATATGTTCAATTATGATTTTGCTGGAGGCTGTCCCTCATATTAATGCTGCAGATATTGAAATCCCCCCTTTCTGAAACCTGGCTGCTCTCGGAGAGGGCAGGCAAGCCTCCCAATACCATTAGCTTTGCAAATGGCTTCATTTCCGCCAACGCCGACTTCCGCTTGGGCCAACGGAAACATGAAAATTAAAGGAGAGAAGAACACACACACACACACACACACACGTACACACGCACACACGCACACACGCGCACACACACAGCACACACAGATGCACTTAAAACCCGGAAAGAATTATTTATATGATAAAAAAAATTATATTTAGATTTTCAAAGCACAAGACTGACTCAAAGTGCTCTTTTTAAGCTTTCTGAAGATGTCACTGTTAAATGTCTTTCTACATCAGGCTTAATAAATCTGTAATGACATTTGATGGACTGATTTCTGCCTCTGTGTGTTTTGTAAAAGTGAGAGAGAAGCCAGGCAGAGGTGGGGGTGGGGGGAGGGGCAGACGGGCGAACAGGACCAACCTGCAGGACAGCCAGTCCCGGGAGTCGCCCTGCCCTGGAGGCCTTGCTGTGGCTGGGCCCCGACTCACCCAGTCCAATGTCCACCCTCGAGTCTAGAGAGTTTTGTTACAAATACCAGAACCCTTGGCTGGTATTTCCAGCTGCCTTTGCAGGTTCTCAAATCTGGTCAGCTGTGCCGGGGTGACTTATGACATAATCTCCATAGAGACATTGTGTCTCTATGGAGTGAGACCTTGTGTCTCTATGGAGTGATAGCACAGCGGGTAGGGCGTTTGCCTTGCACACGGCCAACCTGGGTTTGATTACTCAGTCCCTCTCGAAGAACCCAGCAAGCTACCGAGAGTTTCCCGCCCACACGGCAGGGTCTGGCAAGCTCCCCATGGCGTATTCGATACGCCAAAAACAGTAACAACAAGTCTCACGATGGAGACGTTACTGGTGACCGCTCGAGCAAATCGATGAACAATGGGACCACAGTGCTCCAGTGCTCCATAGAGACCGCGGGCGGCCGTCTCACAAATTCAAGGACGCCAAGTACTGACACGCCCTGGATGTCTTGGGGACCCGATGGGGGACCCGCTCCCCCGCTCAGAGCCTCTAGACCCACCCCTCCATTTTCTCGACAGGCCGGGTGTGGAGAGCAGAGAGTCCCAGAGGCCAGGCCTCCATCTCCTCTTGCATGCGGTCCAGCGGCCCAAGGGTGGTACAAATTCTCTCCAGAGTCCAGAGCTACGTAGGGCCCCCAGTGCCCTGCTGTGTGGCCGGAGGTTCAATAAAGACCCGCTCACTGTATCACTGTATCACTTATCATCCCGTTGTTCATTGATTTCCTCGAGCAGGCCCCAGTAACATCTCCTTCATCCTTGCCCTGATATTTTTTTGTTTGTTTGTTTGTTTTGTTTTTGGGTCACACCCAGCGATGCACAGGGGTTACTCCTGGCTTTTGCACTCAGGAATTACGCCTGGCGTGCTCGGAGGACCATATGGGATGCTGGGAATCGAACCCGGGTTGGCCGCATGCAAGGCAAACGCCCTACTCGCTGTGCTATCACTCCAGCCCCTAGCCCTAAGATTTTTAGCAAGTGCCACATTCGAGGCTCTCTCAGGGTCAGGAGAATGAGACCCCATCATTGTTACTGGGTTTTGACATATCGAATACACCACGGGGAATTTGCCAGACTCTGCCATGCGGGCAGGATACTCTCAGTAGCCTGCCGGGTTCCCCAAGAGTAAAAACTAGACCGGCCCCACCCACAAGCAGAGGCCTCAGTCCCACCGGGATGTGGGTGCCCCCGGCCACCCTGGGCCTCTGTGCTGGCAGCTAACCCAGACCCAGTGAGGAGGGGGCAATGGCCTTACCTGTCAGCTCTGCGTGGCTGCCGGAACCCCCTGCCTCAGCCCTAAAATGGGGGAACCAGGCAAGAGAACGGAGCAAGGGAAGGACAGGGACCAGCAGGGGAGCGGAAGGATCCGCAGCTTGGTGTTTTTTTTTTGTTTGTTTGTTTGTTTGGCTTTTTGGGTCACACCCGGCGATGCACAGGGGTTACTCCTGGCTCTGCACTCAGGAATTACCCCTGGCGGTACTCGGGGGACCACATGGGATGCTGGGAATCGAACCCAGCATGCAAGGCAAACCGCGTGCAAGGCAAACGCCCTACCCGCTGTGCTATTGCTCCAGCCCCAGGATCCGTAACTTGGATCAGGAGCTTGGGTTCTGCTCCCTTGACTTGACGTGGTTGTTTGGTTTGTTTTTGTTTTTGTTTGGGGAGGTACACATCTGCATCGACAGTCCTCAGGCTTACTCCTGGCTCTGCTCTCAGGAACCACTCCTGGCTGGCTGGGGGGCGGGGGAGGGGGGGGCATAGAGGGTACTGGGGATCAAATCCAAACCAGCTGCATACAAGGCAGACACCGTCCCTGCTGTCCCCTTGCTTCGTGCCCCCACCCCACCCCTTGACTTTTATTGAGCACCTACTCTAGACTCAGGCTGAGCTCTCTTACGGATAGACGGATGGTGGTGATGAGACGATCGAGACTCCAACTGTTCAGGCCCAGGCCCCACCTTGTTCGAACGTTACTTCTGAGGTTAAAGCGAGTGTGAAGGAAGGCCAGGAGGGGGTGGAGTGGGCATTGGACAGGAGGGGTGCAGAGGGGGTGCAGGGGGCCCCCCACTCACCTGAGAAGGCATCGGAAATGACTGAGGCAAATGTTGGAGGCATTACTGGGGCTCAGCTCCCCGCAGAGTGGTAGAAGAACTCCAGGAACCCAAGAACTCAGCCCTCCCCACGCACCTCCCGTCTCCTCCTGCCACTCCCCTGCTCGTTCTAGCCCCACAGACAACCCCAACCTGTCCACGTTCAGCTCCCCTCCATTTCCATGGGGGCCTCATCTCTGGTCTCTCGCCTGCGGACCCAAGATCCAAGGGACACGCAGAAGGAGGACCACTCAACGAGCTGGGCAGCTCGCGCTCCCTGGGCCTCCTCCAGACCAAGAGCCAGAACATGCTTCTGGTTTAGAACCTGTCTGGACACTGATCCGGCAATGGGGTTCTGTGGCTCTCAAGCAAAAGCAGCTGAAGGGCTGGAGAGACAGCACAGCGAGTAGGGCGTTTGCCTTGCACGCAGCCAACCCAGGTTCGATTCCCAGCATCCCATATGGTCCCCCGAGCACTGCCAGGAGTAACTCCTGAGTACAGACCCAGAAATAACCCCTGTGCATCGACGGGTGTGACACAAAAAATGCAAAAAAAAAAAAAAAGCAAAAACAGCTGAGACAAAGGCCAGTAAACAGGGTGCCAATAAAACTTTATTTGAAAAAAAAAAAACCAGAAACAGGGCCTGAAAGATAGTTCAGTGGATTGGATATTTGCCTTGTGTGTGGCCAACACAGTTTGATCTCCGGCATCCCATATGGTTCCCTGAGCACTGGCAGGAGTAATCCCTGAGTGCAGAGCCAGGAGTAACCCCTGAGCATCACCAGGTGTGGCCCAAATCAAAAGAGCTGGTCGACCCCTACTCTCAAAATCTCACTGGGCGCCTGTGCAAGCAGGCCTGAAGGTGAGGATGGGAGAAAGGGTCTGGGGGGGAGACAGCTCTGAGGAACAGAGGGAAGTGAGGAGGGGAGACAGGAGAGAGGCTAGTGCAGGGGTGAGGCGCAGAGGGACCCTCCAGGTCAGCAATGCCCCATCGATCCTGCCCAGTGCTCTGGTGTTTTGTTTTTTGGTTTTTGTGGGGGGTTTTTTGTTTGTTTTTGTGGGGGGTTTTTTTGTGTGTTTTTTTTTTCCTTTTTGGGTCACACCCAGCGATGCACAGGGGTTCCTCCTGGCTCATGCACTCAGGAATTGCTTCTGGCAATGCTCGGGGGACCCTATGAGATGTTGGGAATCGAACCCTGGTCGGCCGCGTGCAAGGCAAACGCCCTCTCCACTATGCTATCAGTCCAGCCCCGCTGTGCTCTGGAGATATGGCAGAGCCCACCTAGATCACCTGCCCAGAGAGGGAGCTGGGGCAGTTGCAGGCCACCTCTGCCCACTCACGAGGGGGCACTACTGGGGGGAGGGGGCTTTAACCCGCCAAGGAAACTCCCCACCTGCCTGAAACTTTGGAGGAGGATTAAGAGACCAGAGGTCGCCTCGGCACACAAACCCCAGGCAGTGGCGCTGGAGACAGAAGTGACCACAGCACACAGGGCCCAGATGAGTCCCAGCCCGGGCAGGGCTCCTGCAGCCCCTCGGCTGGGGAACAGGCCCAGAGACTCCTGCCCAGCCCTCGCAGGGAGCGAGGGCCCAGGGCAGGCTGAGCGGCCGTGGATGTCACCGTCCCTCCCTGCCCTGGGCTCTGCTGAGCGCCAGCTGCCCCCACAGCTACTGCTGGTCCTGATGCGCGGCGTGTCCCATGGGTCCCCCTGACAGCAGAAAAAGGGCGCAGCTAGGGACCAGCCAGTCCTTGAGAAGTTGGCGCGCTGAGTCCTGGAGCTGGGCCGGGGCTCCCCTCCCTGTACAAGACCCCCACTAACACCTGCCAGGCCACTGCCGTCAGCAGCAAGTCAGAGGGAAACAAGACAGCAGCTGGAGTGAGATGGATGTTTGCTGTGTTTTGTGTTTGTTTAGGGGCTGCACCCGGCTGTGCTCAAGGATCACTCCCAGCTCTGCACTCAGAGCTCACTCCTGGCTCTATGCTCAGGGCTCCCTCCCTGCTCTGTGCTCAGGGTTCTGTGCTCAGAGATCACTCCTGGTTCTCTATTCAGAGATCACTCCTGGCTCTGCACTCAGGCATCACTCCTGCAGGTTTGGGCAACCATATTGCAGTGCCTGGGATCAAACCCGGATCTGGTGTGCACTATGGATGTATGGACTTACATATTTGCGTATTTTACAACATAAATACGTAAGTGACATGCATGACCCACTGTACTACAGCTCCAGCCCCTTCCTTTGATGTTTACATAAGAATCTGGCATGTTCGGCCAAGCAAACTCTTCATTTCTAGTGAAAAGGATGCATTAGTAAGACGTGTAAAATGAATGAAGAAAACCGAACAAAAACTTTTTGGCAATTGAGCCAAGTTAGTGGTTAGCAGGTGGAGAGAGGTCGGGAAGGGCTGAGCAGAGGGTGGGCGGTCCCACTGAGCTGGTGGACACAGATGACCCTCAGGGAGATGAGCAGACACAGGTGTTGTGAGAGCCGGAACTCAGGACAGCTGAAAGCTATCAGATGCCAAACACAAATCTCAGAAAAGCATGCTGAAAGGAGACTCTGGACCGAACATGATGGCCACTCAATGCCTCTTTGGCAAACCACAGCACCCAAAAGGAGAGAGAGAACAAAAGGGAATGCCCTGCCACAGGGGTGGGGTGGGATGGGGGATGGGGGATGGGAGGGATACTGGGATCCGTGGTGGTGGGAAATGGGTATTTGATCATGGTATAATTGAAACCCAAGCACAAAAATTTGTAAGTCTACAACTGTGCCTCCTGGTGCCTCACTAATAAAAATTTAAAAAATTAAAAATTTTGAAAAATAAGCTGCAACTGGGCTAACTGCTCCTCATATGTTTTTGCCTGCTCATGTGCAGTACTCTGGTGTGACTGACAAAGATCACGACTTCCACTACCCAGCCGTCGCCACACTCCAGGACGCTTTCCGGACCCGCGTGGCAGCTCCGGCTGAGACCCACGCACGACTGAAGACCCACAGAACAAGATAAGCGGAACTCTCTGAGACCTTGGACTCCAGGCTCGGTGGACCCAGGAACAGAGCTTCTCTGCTTGTTCCCACCACCACAGGTGACAAAGGGATTCTAATCAGGAGCCCCACCCTACCCTGCCCTGTCTGCTTCCATCAACCACCCAGGGATCGAATTGTGCACAGGAGACCCACCCTACCCAGATAAATACCCCACTGGCAGACTTCCACTCTCGACACGACTTCCACTACCCAGCCGTCGCCACACTCCAGGACGCTTTCCGGACATCGTAAGACACTAAATACCCATCTTCCGGAATTGTCGTACCATATTTGATAGGGTTCAAATATGGTAACACCTATAAGGGTGATTAGAGGTCGACCCAAAAGCCTCTATCCCTCTCGGAAAGACTGGCAAGATACCAAGAGTATAACAAGATGAGAACGCTATTCAGGTCTCCCAAAGAAGAATAGAAAGAGCTATGCTTGGAATATCACGTTTCACTCAAATGAGAGAACGAATCCGGAGTTCTGACATCCATCGACGATCAAGGATCAGGGACGCTGTCTCATATGCCAAGGTGTCGAAAATCAGATGGGCTGGTCACGTAATGAGATTTAAAGATGACCGTTGGACTAGAGCTGTTACTGATTGGATTCCACGGGATGTCAAGAGACCGTGTGGCCGCCCACCTACCAGATGGTCAGACTTCTTCGTCAAGATCATGAACGATCGGTTTGAGGCCCTTCATGTTCCCGGAGCGAACAGATGCCATTGGGCTACACTAGCACGCGACAGGGACAAATGGAGACGTTACTGGCGCCCGCTCGAGCAAATCAACAACTAACGGGAAGTTAAATGATAAGTGATAAGTGAAAAATAAGCTAGTGCTCAGACAATTGGGAACTCCCGAGGAGGATGGGGGAGAATGTGATCTCTCTCTCTCTCTCACACTATACATTCAATTATATCTCAGATGATTTAAAGAATTAGGGGCTGGAGCGATAGCACAGCAGGGAGGGTGTTTGCCTTGCTCGCGGCCGACCTGGGTTCGATTTCCAGTATCTCATATGGTCCCCTGAGCACTGCCAGAAGTAACTCCTGAGTGCACGAGCCAAGAGTAACTAACCCCTGTGCATCACCGGGTGGGACGCAAAAAGCTAAAAAAATAAATAAATAAATCTAGAAATAAGGCCAGAACAACTCGAGGAAATTAGAAGTCAAAAGCTGGGGTCAGAGCAGTAGTCCAGTGGGAAGGGCGTTTGCCTAGCACGTGGCCGACCCAAGTTCAATCCCCAGCATCCCATATGGTCTCCCTAGCACTTCCAGGAATAATTCCTGAGTGCAGAACCAGGAGTCACCCCTGAGCATCACTGAGTGTGACCCCGAAAAAATCAAAAGAAAAATAACAAAAGACTCTCTGACATCAGGCAGGGAAGTGATTTCCAGGGAAGAAATCACAGAAACTAAAATTCCAGGAGTCAACTGCATCCGCACAATAAAAAGCCACAAATTGTGAGGAAATTTGTACTCATGTATGATTCACGGCGTATAATTAATAACATAAGGAGTGTTTAGACTTCCTCTGAAAAATGTATAAATACCCAAATAGAAAACTTCTGGCAAGTTCCATGAACCAATCGCTTGCAAATAAGGAAGCAAGCATGTTTGATGAACATTGAAAACAACAGCAAATGGCAGTAATGACCAAAGAGACATAGATTAAAGCTAGAAGGAATCATTTTCACTCACCAAATTGACAAAAAATAAGACATCATGTTCCCCTCGCTGGAGAGAGGGAAGGGAGCTCAGAGACACCACCACGGAGATCCCCGCTGCAAGCAAACAGTGTGATTAAGCAGTGTTTATCCGTTTCTCTAAAATGTCTGTGCCTCCTAATTAATTGCTCTTCCAGAAAGTCTTCCTCAGAAAATAATTGAAGATGTGCCCTGAGATTGATTTAATAAGAACATTTGGTCATAAAACCAGTTACAATTGTGAAAAATTGGAATGTGCCTGGGCCGGAGACATAGCACAGGGGAGAAGAGCCTTGCCTGGCGTGTGGCCCACCCAGCTTGATCCCCAGTATCGCATACGAGCCCCTGACCACCACCAGGGCCCACGCCTGAGCACAGAGCCAGGCATGGGCCCCATTCCCCTCGTCCCCAAGAAAGAACCCTACCCTTGGGGCTGGAGCAATAGCACAGCGGGTAGGGCGTTTGCCTTGCATGCGACTGACCCAGGTTCGATTCCCAGCATCTCATATGGTCCCCCAGGCACCACCAGGAGTAATTCCTGAGTGCATGAGTCAGGAGGAACCCCTGTGAGTCACCAGGTGTGACCCGAAAAGCAAAAAAAAAAAAAAAAAAAAAAAGCGCCCTACCCACTGCACCATCTTTCTGGCCCCAAGATCAGGCCTTTAAAGCCTCTGACTTTATGCGGCATATGCACAATTGTTCCTTTGACCTCTACAAGTTTGACCAGAGGCCCACAGCAAATACCAGAGAAAAATCTCCCACTTCCAGCAGAGGGAAATAAAAATGTTTTGAAGTAGGCCAAGGTTCTCCTTTCTTAATAAGGTCTGACCTAAACCACAACACCCAAAAGGGGAGAGAGAGAGAGAGAGAGAGAGAGAGAGAGAGAGAGAGAGAGAGAGAGAGAGAGAGAGAGAGAGAGAGAGAAAGAGAGAGAGAGAGAGAGAAAGAGAGAGAGAGAGAGAGTGCAAAGGGGAATGCCCTGCCAAAGAGGCAGGGTGGGGTGGGGGGGATGGGGGGTGGGAGGGATACTGGGATCCGTGTTGGTGGAAAATGGGCACTGGTGGAGGGATGGAGCGATAGCACAGCAGTAGGGCGTTTGCCTTGCATGCAGCCAACATGGCCGACCCGAGTTCGATTCCTCCGCCCCTCTCGGAGAGCCCGGCAAGCTACCGAGAGAATCTCGCCCACACGGCAGAGCTTGGCAATCTCCCCGTGACTATTCGATATGCCAGACACAGTAACAACAAAGTCTCCAATGGAGGCCTTACTGGGCCCTCTTGAGCAAATCGATGATCAACGGGAGGGCCTTTACTTTACTTTACTTTTATAATTGTAACCCAAGCACAAAATTTTTAAGTCTACAACTGTATCTCATGGTGTCTCACTAATAAAAATTTAAAAATAAATAAATAAATAAATAAATAAGGTCCGTCCTCAGAGGTAGGGAAGCAAATGCCATCCTTGGAAGGAATCCCAGCGGTGGCCTGCCTGGATAAGGGTCAGTGTCCATCAGCTCCCGTCTTCTCTGACCTTCTGTCCCACCAAAGGGAGTGAGAAAAACAACCCCAGGAATCTTGCGATGCTCCAACAATATCACTAGCTCACTGACAGACCCAGACTTGATCCCAGCAATTTTTTTTTTAGTCACACCCAGCAGTGCTTGTGGACAACTCCTGGTGGGCGCAGAGGACCGTTTGGGGTGCTGGAGACTGAACCTGCATTCCACACTAGACACCGACCCCCTCACCACCGCAGGGCTGAAGCCTGAGTGGGGTAGTGACTTCTACTGTCATAGGTGGGAAGTAAGAAAAAAAAAATCACTTAATCACTTAATCACTTAACTTCCCATTAGTCGTCGATTTGCTCGAGCGGGCGCCAGTAACGTCTCCATTTGTCCCTGTCGCGTGCTAGTGTAGCCCAATGGCATCTGTTCGCTCCGGGAACAAGAAAAAAATCACAAAAAAAGACAAAATTACAAAAGACAAAATCTGAAGAGACAGCAAAGTTGAAATTATCAGAGCAGGTCTGCTTTCAGTTTTGTTTTTGTTTGGTTTGGAAGCCACACCCGGAGGAATCACTCCTGGTGGTGTTCTGAGGGCCATATGGGGTCCCGGGATGAAGCACAAGTCTGCAGCATGCAAGGCAAGCGCCCCACCCACTCTACCATCTTTCCAGCCCCAAGATCAGGCCTTTAAAGCCTCTGTGATCAAGAGTTCAGGGCTCAAGATAAGTACCAGGAGGTTCACTCCATGGCTTGGAGGCCAGTTGCACATGCCGAGGAAAAAGGCAGCTCAGATAGAGAAGGGAGCACCAAGTAAAGGGTGTTGGGAGGATCCTCCCAGGATGGGAGAAGCATGCTGACAGTAGACTATAGACCGAACATGACTGCCACTCAATGCCTCTTTTGCAAACCACAGCACCCAAAAGGAGAGAGAGAACAAAGGGAATGCCCTGCCACAGAGGCAGGGTGGGGTGGGGGGAATGGGGGGTGGGAGGGATACTGGGATCCGTGGTGGTGGGAAATGGGCACTGGTGGAGGGATGGGTGTTTGATCATTGTATAATTGAAACCCAAGCACAAAAATTTGTAAGTCTACAACTGTATCTCATGGTGTTTAACTAATAGAAATTTAAAAATATAACAAAAAAATAAATTAATTAATAAAACACTTGTCAATGAAAAAAAAATTTTTTAAATAAAAAAGAAATCTATGGGGCTGGAGCAATAGCACAGCGGATAGGGCATTGCACGTGGACGACCCAGGCTCAATTCCCAGCATCCCAAATGGTCTCCCAAGCACTGCCAGGAGTGATTCCTGAGTGCATGAACCAGGAGTAACTCCTGTGCATCGCCAGGTGTGAACCTCCTCCAAAAAAATAAACAAATAAATCTACCCCATTAATAAAAGCAGATTGTCTTTTTTTTTAAGAAGCCTGAAAAAAAAGAGTTCAGGGCTCTAAGAAGGCTCTTCCACAGTGGGAGACTGAGGGCGTGGGTAGAGGGTATTGGGGGCTGGTGGGAGGAAGACAGGAGACATTGATGATGGGAGATGTATACTGTGGAGAGATGGGTGCTGGATCATTGTATGACTAAAACCCAATTGTGAGCAGCTTTGTAATGCTCTATCTCATGGATATTCAATTTAAAAAATTTTTTAACTAATGTGGAGTTCATGCTCAATTCAATCAGCTTAATCAATGACTGAATAAACAGCAGAACTCCTACATTAAAAAAAAAAGTTCAGGGCTCTGACAAGTGGCATATGCAGAGCAATAGAACAGTGGGTGGGGCACTTGCCTTGCACACAGCCAACCTGGGTTCTATCTCCAACACCCCATATGATCCTCCGAGCCCACCAGGAGTTATCTCTGAGCATGGCTGGGTATGACTAAAATAATAAAATAAAATAATTTCTGAGCTGGAGGGCAGAGTCATAGAATCCTTAATTTTTTTTTTTAAATCAGTAAACACTGGGGCTGGAGAGATAGCACAGCGGGTAGGGTGTTTGCCTTGCATGCAGTCGACCTAGGTTCGAATCCCAGCATCCCATATGGTCTCCCGAGCACCACCAGGAGTAATTCCTGAGGGCATGAACCAGGAGTAACTCCTGTGCATTGCCGGGTGTGACCCCCCCCCCCCAAAAAAATCAGTAAACACTGGTGCTGGAGAAATGGCACAGCGGGTAGGGTGTTTGCCTGGCACGTGACCGACCCAGGTTCGGTTCCCAGTATCCCATATGGTCCCCTGAGCACCGCCAGGAGTAACTCCTGAGTGTAGAGCCAGGAGGAACCCCTGTGCATCGCCAGGTGTGACCCAAAAAGCAAAAAAAAAAAAAAAAAAAAAAAAAGAGTCAGTAAACAAGGCTGGAGAGATAATACAAAGGTTAAGTACTTAAATTGCACATGGCCAACCCCGGATCAGTCCCCAGTGGCACATTTGGTCCCCTGAGTGCCATCAAGGATGGCTCTGAGCACAGAGCCAGAAGCAAACCCTATGCACTGCTGGGTGTGGCCAAACCCAAGCCAAAAAATGCTGATAGGACAGAGAGAGGAGCTGGAGTAACCGTACAGCGTGTAGGGGGCTGCCAAGCATAGCCCACCACCCCCACCAGGAGGAAGCCCTGAGCACCGCAAGTGTGGTTAAAAAAAAAAAAAACACAAATAAACCAAGGAGAATGAAGATGAAGAGGAAAACAGAAATCCCAAAGACTATGGAACAATGACCAAGAAAGGCATCAAATTTATCATAGAAGTACCAAAAATGAGGAAAAACAGAAAAGAAATACTTGTCCAATAATGACTTAGAACCTCCCTAGATAAATGCCAGATACAAAGTGTAAATCGAGGAAGTTGGAAAATACAGAACAGCTAAATGCCCAGGCACGTCCTTAAGGCTACAGAAAATAAACCACCAACATGGGTGTGGAACTACAGTACAGCAAGCAGGGCCACTGGCCGTGCTCGCAGTCAACCTGGGTTTGATCAACCAGAACCCCATAAGGTCCCTGAGCCTGCCAGGAGTCAGCCCTGGGAACCGCCAGGTAAACAAAAATTTAAAATAAGTAAAAAAAAAAAAATCACAGTACAGATCTCTCCTCTTTCTGTCTCTGTCTCTCTATTTCTCTGTCTTTCTGTCTCTGTCTCTGTCTCTCTCTCTCTGTGTCACACACACACACACACACACACACACACACACACACACACACACACAGTCAACACCCTCAAAGGGCCTCTGTCACTGAGAATGAAATCCCAAGACCTTCCCATGGGCCGCTCCAGGCTACTTCCCTCCTTGTCCCCAGCTCTCTCCTCTGCCCATTCAGGCATCCCTCTGCCTCCTCCCTCTGTCCAGTTCACCCCACCTCAGGGCCTTTACTCCAGCTCTCTGCCCTCCTTCCTGGACCGAACACTTGAGTCTATTTCTACTTCCCCTTGCCAGTGATGCCTGCCCACTCTCTCCCCCTTTAACCCATTTCAAAAGTCCCTTCTTGGGACACTTCCTTCTCTGATATGATGGGATTCGGTGATTTGTTTACAACTACACAATTCTGGACCCCGGGAGACACTGGATAATGCCTCAAGCTATTTTTGATTGGTAAGTGGTGGCTCCTGGCGTCTGGTGAGAAGCTCCCAGACAGCCCACATTGGGCAGGGCAGGGAAGAACCAGCCTCAGATGTTAATAGTTCTGAGGTGGAGGACAGTGGTGTCTATGTGAATTGCTCCCATGGAGCTAGGGGCAATCCTGCCATGTATGGCGAATGCTCAGGAGGTATTTGTTGGGTGGACGGGTGATGGATGGATGGATGGATGGATGGGTAACAGATGGATGGATGGATGGATGGATGGAGGGGTGATGGATGGATAGAGGGGCTGTGGATGGATGGATGGGTGATGAATGAATGATGGATAGATGGGTGGGAGTGTAGACAGACGGATGATGGATGATGGATAATGGATGGATAGATAGGTGGTGGATGGATGGATGGATGGATGGATGGATGGATGGATGATGGATAGATGGTGATGGATCAATGGGTGGGTGATGATGAATAAATGGGTGGGTGATGAATAATGGATAGATGGGTGGATGGAGAGATGGATGGGTGATGGTTGGTGATGGATAGCTGAGGGGTGAGTAAGCAGATGCACGGAGGAAGAGTGAGAGAGGAACAAACAAAAGGGAGAAAGAGAGTGACTATTTTTAAGTCTTCTAAAATCTTAGAGAAGATCTTATTTTCTAAAAAACCTCAATTCAGATGAGGGTTTTTTTTTTTTATTAGTGAAACACCATGAGGTACAGTTGTAGATTTACAATTTTTTGTGCTTGGGTTTCGATTATACAATGATTAAATACCCATCCCTCCACCAGTGCCCATTTTCCACCACCATGGATAATATCCCCCCCACCCCCATCCCCCCATCCCACCCTGCCTCTGTGGCAGGGCAATCCCTTTTGTTCTCTCTCTCTCCTTGTGGGTGCTGTGGTCTGCAAAAGAGGCATTGAGTGGCAAACATGCTCAGTCCATAGTCTACTTTCAACATGCATCTCCCAGATGAGGGCTTTTTTGTGTGTGATTTTTATACATTTTATTTTCATAAAGGAGTTCACAACACTTCATTGCAGATAATATTCAAACACCCACCCCACAGAGAGCATCTTCCCACCACAAGAAGAGGGAAGTGTGTGAGGGTCGTTGTATTTCTTTCTGGAGCCATTTAAGCCCGTAGAAGAGAAGACAGGCAAGTGTGTTAAAACCAAACACACGTGTGCTTCTTTAGGTCCATCGGTGGGTTAGAATATAAGAGGTCCAGGAGATTCTGCATCGCTCTCTTCTGGGAAGCTTCATTTCATAGTCACTGCATCTTGGCTGTTGATGAGATTATGTGGTGCTGGGGGCAAGTTTTTGGGTGTGACTGCCAAGATACTGGAAAACTGGGGATCTGGGGAATTCAGATGAGTTTGATTCACCCCTCCCAAACACTCCTTCGCCCCCATACACACAGGAACACACAGGCTCACACCCTTTAGGTGAGGTTTACCTGCACACGCCTTCCAGTGACTCGCCCATTTCCCCTGGTGACAGGACTCCTCAGGTGATCATTGTTGGAGGGTTGTCCGCACCACGCCTCTTCCCGACTCAACCATAAATTCCACGAGAAGAGAGGTCGGCCTGCCTGTTCGCCAATTAATCCCCGAAGTGCTTGGCGGAGTACCCACTCCCTGCATTTGTTGAAGAAACGAAGATAATTTAGGGATCAGAGCTTTGAGAGACGGCAATAAACATACCTGCGGAACAATGACTTTGTGGAAGAATGATTTATTGAAATATTAATCTGCTTGTTCAGCCTGAGGTATCAAAGTAGAAGATATTTCTGTGGCCCCCCCTCCCCCTGAAAAACAGCCGGGGCCTCCACAACTCTTTTCCCTGCAGGGAAGAAAAAGGTGGCCAAAGAGATTAGTACCAGGAATTTTACTCCATGGCTTGGAGGCCAACCGCACATGCTAGGGGAAAAGGGAGCTCAGATAGAGAAGGGAGCACCAAATAAAGGGCGTTGGGAGGATTCTCCCAGGATGGGAGAAGCTTGCTGAAAGTAGACTATAGACCAAACATGATTGCCACTCAATGCCTCTCTTGCAAAACACAGGACCCAAAAGAAGAGAGAGAGAACAAGGGGGAATACCCCGCCACAGAGGCAGGGTGGGTTGGGGGGATGAGGGATGGGAGGGATACTGGGATCAGTGGTCGTGGAGAATGAGCACTGGCGAAGGGATGGGTACTTGATCATTGTATAATTGAAACCCAAGCACAAAATTTTGTAAGTCTACAACTGTACCTCATGATGTCTCACTAATAAAAATTTTTTTAAAAAGTGGCCAAATAGAAAGTTCTAGAAGGATCCGGTGTCCAGGGAAAGACCTCCGGGGTTGTTGAAGGGGAGTGAGGCATCAGGACCGTTTGGAGGGAGCTGGGGGGGCTAGAGGGAGGAGCCTTCGCCCCACACTCGCAGCATGATCCATCTGAGGGTGGCCGTGGACATCGCGTGGAATCCTGTCAGTACACAAGAGACACAGGCAGTCAGCAGAGAATGCTGAGGTTCTGATGCGGAAGGACAGAGAGCTCGTGGCCAGAAAAAGGTCTCGGGTCAGGTCACCGGACCCACAGTCCACTGCCTGGTGAGTCCAGTCTGAAGACTTTGCTTCCCTCGAAGAAAAAGGAATTTCTTTTTTTTTTTTTGTTCTTTTTGGGTCACACCCGGCAATGCACAGGGTTTTCTTCCTGGCTCTGCACTCAGGAGTTACTCCTGGAAGTGCTCAGGGAACCACATGGGATGCTGGGAATCAAACCCGGGGCGGCTGCGTGAAAGGCAAATGCCCTACCCACTGTGCTATCGCTCCAGCCTGGAATTTCTCATTTTAATAGGACGGAGTAACAAAAACCTAACCTGTGAAGGGGCTGCCAGAGCGATAGCACAGTGGGGAAGATGTTTGTCTTGAACACAGCCGACCCGGGTTTGATTCCCAGCATCCCATAGGATCCCCCAAGCACCACCAGGAGTAATTCCTGAGTGCATGAGCCAGGAGGGACCCCTGTGCATCGCTGGGTATGACCTAAAAAGAAAAAAAAAAACTCCAAATCTGTGAAGCACCAACTTCCTACAGAAATATGCATCAATGCATAAGGTTGAATTTTCTAGAAGCCACAGTAAAAACATTTAAAAACACTTCTAGGTCTGGTGTAACACCACAGCGAGTAAGAACATTAATATTGGTACAGCTGTTTAGAATAATTGATAAGGGGCTGGAGCGATAGCACAGCGGGTAGGGTGTTTGCCTTGCACATGACCGACCCGAGTTCAATTCCCAGCATCCCATGTGGTCCCCTGAGCACCACCAGGAGTAATTCCTAAGTGCAAAGCCAGGAGGAACCCCTGAGCATTGCCGGGTGTGACCCAAAAAGTAAATAATAATAATAATAATAATAATAATAATAGAGGAACTGGACAGATAGTACAGCAGGGAGGGCATTTGCCTTGCATGCAGCCAACCTGGGTACTATCCCCAGCACCCCATCTGGTCCCCTGGCGCTGCCAGGAGTAATTCCTGAGGGCAGACCCTGAGCACAGTCACATGTGGCTCAAAAAGCCAATGATGGTGATGATGATGATATCAACAACAACGACAATAATAATAAAAGCATTCCTTTTTTCATTTTAAAACAGGTCCCAGAGAGACAGTAGCTAGATTAAGGCTCATGTCTTGTGTGTAGCTGATTCCAGCCCAATCCAGAGCAGCACACAGTCCCCCCCACATTGGTGGGTGAAGCCCTGGAGGTCCTGAGAATTGTTGGGGGCATGGGGTGATCCCCAACATCTCTGGGCTCGAGCAGCATTGCAGCCTTCAACCCTTTCATTGAACCACCACCTGGATGGCGCAGAGTAACCCGGAGGGGCCCTGGGCTTCCTGCTTGAGCGCTGCTTGGGAGGGCGATTTGTTTTCTTTAATTTAAATATTTTTGGCTTTTTGGGTCACACCCGGCAATGCTCAGGGGTTCCTCCTGACTCTGCACTCAGGAATCACTCCTGGCAGTGCTGGGAGACCATAGGGGATGCTGGGAGTCGAATCTGGGTTGGCCAGGTGCAAGGCAAACGCCCTACCCGCCATACTATAGCTCCAGTCCCTAATTTAAATATATTTAAGTAACTGAGGAGTTTAAAAAACAATTGCAGGAGCCAGAGAGGTAGTCCTTGCAGGTAGGGCATTTGCTCTGTGTGTGCCAAACCAGAATCCAATTCCCCCGCACTGCCTGGGTTCCTCCAAGTTCGCCAGGAGTGATCCCTGAGTACAGAGCCAGGAGTAAACCCTAAGCAATGCCAGGTGTGACCCAAAACCAAAACAAAATAAATTCATTAAAGCAGGTGGAATCGAACAGTGTTTCATTTAACCCAATCTGTCCCAAAAAAAAAATGATTTCAACCTGGACACAATATAAAAATATTTTGAAGGATGTTTCACATTTCGTCTTTTATTTTGAGTCTTCAAAATCTGTCGTGCTGTGAATTCCCGGGCTGCATCTGCCCAGAGTACTGCATTTCCGGTAAGCAAGGCCGGTATTAGATGCCCAGATGGGAACTTGTCCTATAATTGGGCTCTTCTTTGGCTTCCATTGTTCACCCACTTTTCTCTAGGAGAGCTGACTCTATACTCGCCATGTGTGGCTGTGGGGTTGGATTGCATCCCCACGCCTCTCAAAAACGATCCCGATCACGATCATCCTGTTGTTCGTCGATTTCCTCGAGCAGGCACCAGTAACGTCTCCTTCTTCCTAGCCCTGAGATTTTTTTTTATTAAAAAAAAATTTTAATAGTGAGACATCATGAGATACAGTTGCAGACTTACACATTTTTGTGCTTGGGTTTCAATTATACAATGATCAAATACCCATCCCTCCACCGGTGCCCATTTCCCACCAACACGGATCCCAGTATCCCTCCCACCCCCCCATCCCCCCCATCCCACCTTGCCTCTGTGGCAGGGCATTCCCCTCTGTTCTCTCTCTCCTTTTGGGTGTTGTGGTTTGCAAAGGAGGCATGGAGTGGCAATCATGTTCGGTCTATAGTCTACTTTCAGCATGCTTCTCCCATCCTGGGAGGATCCTCCCAACACCTTCATTTGGTGTTCCCCTCTTTATCTGAGCTCCCTTTTCCCTAGTATGTGTGGTTGGCCTCCAAGTCATGGAGTAAAATTCCTGGTACTAATCTCGGCCATTCTTGGGTGTTAGTTTTCTATTTTGTTACTTTATGTTCCCCAGATGAATGCAATCTTTCTATGTCTATCCCTTTCTTTGAGTCATTTCGCTTAACATGATACTTTCCATGTAGTACCACTTGTATGTGAATTTTGTGACTCTGTCTTTTCTAACAGCTACATAGTACTCCATTGTGTAAATGTACCAAAGTTTCTTTAACCAGTCATCTGTTCTCGGGCACTCAGGTTTTTTCCAGATTCTGGCTATTGTAAAGAGTGCTGCAATAAACAGACAATTGCAGATGTCACTTCGGCTATACTTTTTTGCCTCTCTGGGATATATTCCCAGGAGTGGTATTGCTGGGTCAAATGGGAGCTCAATTTCTAGTTTTTTGAGAATCATCCATACTGTTTTCCAAAACTAGCCCTGAGATTTTAAAAGAGCCATTTCAATGCTCTTTCAGGATTAGGAGAATGAGACCCATGATTGTTACTGGTATTTGGCATACTGAGTCCGACACGGGAAGTTTGCCAGACTCTGCCGTGAGGGCAGGATACTTTTGGTAGCCTGTCAGGGTCTCCAAAGGAAAATAATAAGATGTCAGGAGCTGGGTTTTATAGTCTCTGCGTCTTGGCCGTTGATGAGACCAACCTGGCACTGGCGGCAGCTGGTGGGTGTGACGCCTACCTACTGGAAGATGGGGGTCTGGGTGGAGAAGGCCCAGTCCCAATCCGAGCAGGCTTGGAGATCTCAGCCCTGGGACCTGCATGCCTGGGTTTCTCTGCCAGATCGTTCATGCATGAGGCCCATCCAGACGTGTGGAGAATGGTCCCAGCATGGCTGTGGCTGGCTTCTGAGGTCCTCAGCTGCTGGGCCTATGCTCAGGGTGGGGGGAGGGAGGGAGACTCAACCCGCCCCCCTCCAAGGGGCCCCAATGAGGACAGCCAGGTGTGGGGGCAGGAGACTCTGCGCTGTTCTCTTCCGGGAGCTGGGTTTTATAGTCTCTGTCTTGGCCTTTGATGAGACCAACCTGGTGCTGGCGGCAGCTGGTGGGTGTGATGCCTACCTACTGGAAGACAAAAACAACAAACAAAAAGAGATGTTTAAGTCCTGTCCCCATAACTGGTGAGTAGAAACTTATTAAAAATAGGGGATGGGGGGGGGGGAGAGATAGGACAATGGGCAAGGCGTCAACGTGGGCCATATATGGTCCCCTAAGCCTGCCAGGAGTGATTTAAATAATATAAAAGAAACACATTCCTCCTTAGATGGATGGATGGATGGATGGATGGATGGATGGATGGATGGATGAGTGATGGTGGGTGGATGGATGGATGAGTAGATGGTGAGTGGATGGATGAATGGATGGATGGATGAATGGATGGGTGGATGAATGGATGGATGGATGGATGGATGGATGGATTGAGGATGGGTGAGTGGGTGGGTGGGTGGGTGGATGGATAATGAATACAAGGATAGATGAATAAATGAATGCAAGGATGGAGGATGGCTACATGGACCGATGAATGCATGGAGAATGGATTCATGGATGCATCAAAGATGGATGGTTGTGTGTGGAGGTGGATGCATGGATGGAAGAAAGGAAGGATGGATGATTGGATGGATGGATGGAGGATGGAAGGAAAATGGATGGATGGATAGATGAATGGATGGAAGGACTTAGCAGATGGATGCATGCGTGCAAGGGTGAATGGAACAAGGATTGAGCAAAGAACACACACATATTGGTGGACTGAAATCTCTATGTGACATGCCCACCAATCTAAGCCCTGTTACCTGCCCAGAACTTCTACTACCAATGTCGTGGTAACATCAAGTTTCTTATTTTAATAACATTTTTTAGTTTTTATCTACTGAAAGCAGAGTAGCAACTGTGAGTGTGTGTGTGTGTGTGTGTGTGTGTGTGTGTGTGTGTGTGTGTCCTCGTTTTCCTGCTTTTATGGGTTTTCTTGAATATTCTGAAATTAACCAGTAAAGGACATCTGTAAACATTTGGTCATAAAGAATCTTCAGAGAGCCCTTTTCTGAGCTAACCACACCCGATAAAAATCCTTCTGCATCACTGAAAGTCTTGTCTGCCTGTCAGCAGATGAGATCGTTTTATTGAAAAGACTCATGATGCAGTGAACAAAAGCTTCGGAAATAAACTCTAATTCCCAAAGGAACACTCGACACGACTCTGCTCACACTAAAATATTCAATTTATGGCCTTTATTGAATCTTGTGTCTATAATTTACTGCCCTAACTACAAAAGGGTTTTTTTAATACAAACCAATTTCAATATATTTTACTATTTTCCTTGCCTCTGTTAAAGCAGAAATAACAAATTTTGCTGAAAGATTAGGAGACAAATGCAACCCGTATTCCCGGAGATGCATCTTACAGTCACTGAGTTTTTCATCAGACTGGGAGAGGCTGGTCCACCCTCTGGACACCTGAGTATTCTCGCTTTCTGCTGGCTCTGTAGGTCATTCTGATGTGCACCAGGAAGTACCATCCTCACCAAGCAACCGTGTGTTTATCTGGTAGGTACTTCCAGAGCACTGGCTGTGTGCAAATCCATCCCAGGTGGGAACATAGTAGTACCTAATCGAGGCAACAGTCTCTGTCCCTGCAAGGAGCTGTCCTAGAAGAGAGGAAATATGCAGTAAAACACACACTGTGGGGGCTGGAGCGATAGCACAGCGGGTAGGGCGTTTGCCTTGCACGTGGCCGACCCAGGTTCAATTCCCAGCATCCCATATGGTTCCCCGAGCACTGCCAGGATAATTCCTGAGTGCAGAGTCAGGAGGAACCCCTGAGCATCTCTGGGTGTGACACAAAAAGCAAAAATAAACAAAAAAAACCTACGTAAATGCTCCAGGGAGAGGAAAGTCCCCACTGACAGGATGACATTTGGGCAAAGAGTTGAAGGAAGTGGGGTCGGAGCGACAGTTCAACGGGGAGGGTCTTTGCCTGGCCCATGTTGACCTGGGTTCAACCCTCAGCATCCTGTAAGTTTCCCCAGGCATCACCAGGAGTAATTCCTGAGTCCTGAGCATTGCTGGGTGGGAACCAAAGGACAAAAATAAATAAATAAAGAGTTGAAGGAAGTGGAAGAAGAGACCAAGGGGCTGAGGAAGGGAAACCCATGAGGGACATGAAGCAACAATATTGACACTGAGTGAAATTTCTTTTTTCCTTTTGGGTCACACCCGGCGATGTTCAGGGGTTACCGCTGGCTCATGCACTCAGGAATTACACCTGGTGGTGCTCGGGGGACCCTATGGAATGCTGGGAATTGAACCCGGGTCGGCCGCGTGCAAGGCAAACGCCCTACCCGCTGGGCTATTGCTCCGGCCTCAGACTGAGTGAAATTTGTGATGTGCGTTTCTGAATTCTATGTTGGCACTGACTCCAGGAGGATCAGGGAGGAAGGGCTGGGTTGATGGTCCCAGTGACTGGTCTCGGGAGCAGGGAGTGACAGCCCGCGATGGTCACCGAGATTATGGGGGGGTATGACTGCTTGGGGACACAGCTGAAGTCAGAGTAGCCAGTAGCAGGGGCTGGAGTTAGCACAGCGGGGAGAGCACTGGCCTGGCATGTGGCTGACATGGGTTCAGTCCCTGGCTCCCCGTGTGGTCCCTTGAGCCTTGTCCAGAGTGATCCCTGAACATGGTCAAGTGTGACCCAAAAACAGAAAAAAAAAAAGTTTTCTGCTTGTTTTTTTTTTTTTCTTTTTGGGTCACACCCGGAGATGCTCAGGGTTTACTCCTGGTTCTGCACTCAGGAATTACTCCTGGCGGTGCTTGGGGGACCCTATGGGATGCCGAGAATTGAACTCGGGTCGGCCACGGGCAAGGCAAACGCCCTTCCCACTGTGCTATCACTGCAGTCCCCAAAACAAAAGTTTTTAAGGAACAGTGAGAATTGTTCCTTCATTGGATTTGGGGGTCGTGATGTTAAGACAGACTCTAAGAACGTCTGCAGGTTTCAGCCTGAATAACAGGATTCATGACACAGGGCTGGAGCGATGGCGCAGCGGAAAGGGCGTTTGCCTTGCACGCGGCCGACCTGGGTTCGAGCCCCAGCATCCCATATGGTCCCCCGAGCACCTCCAGGAGTGATTCCTGAGTGCAGAGCCAGGAGGAACCCCTGAGCATCGCTGGGTGTGACCCAAAAAGCAAAAATAAATAAATAAAGTGAATCTGTTCCTGTCATAAAAAAACAACTTCTGATTTAAACTCGGTGGGAAAGAAAAGGCCTCAAATAATCAGAACCATCTAAATCAGCATTTTTTCAGTGAGTGGGGGAGGGGTTTCTCCAGGAAAGTTCAGTGGGGGGTGGGGAGTGGGGTCAGATGAAAATCACATGAAGGGTCACGGCAGGAGAGCAGGGGCCAGTCTGAAGGACTTGGGGGGTCACGGGAAGGAAGCGTGGTCAGAAGGGGGAAGGCAGTGCTGCTCGAGATTATGACGTAAAAAGTGAGATTTTGGGGCCAGAGCGATAGCACAGCGGGGAGGGTGTTTGCCTTGCGCACGGGCGACCTGGGTTCGATCCCCGGCATCCCATAGGGTCCCCCGAGCACCGCCAGCAGTAACTCCTGAGTGCAGAGCCAGGAGGAAGCCCTGAGCATCGCTGGGTGTGACCCAAAAAGCAAAAAAAAAAAAAAAGTGAGATTTTTATTTTGGTTTTGGGGTCACCCCTAGTGGTGCTCAGGGCTTACGCCTGGCTCTGTGCTCAGATAGGACTTGGGGGACCATCCGGGGTGCCAGGGCCAACTCAGTGCCTTAACCCCTGTACTCTCTCTCCGGCCCCAAATCACCGTTTTTGTTTGTTTGCTTCTTTGGCTTGAGGGCCACACCCAGCGATGCTCAGGGCTGACTCCTGGCTCTGAGCTCAGGGATCACTCCTGGTGGGACTCAGGGGACCATATTGGGGGTCAGGGATCAAACCCAGCACTGCAGGCAAAGCAAACACCTGACCCCCGCTGTTCTAGGACTCCTGCCCCCCAAAAATCACTTTTTAAAGCAACAGCATTGGAAGACAAAGGTTCTGGTCCCTGTTGTAGAATGTATGTTTTGTCCTCTTAAATTCCTTTGTTGAAGACTCATCCCCAGGGGCATCTGTGGGGACACGGGGCCTGGGGGGGGGGGCCTTACTACTTGCCCAAGTGTGGATGAGAAGACACACAAGTTTGCCTCCTCTCTCTGAGCTCCTTCCCAGAGTCATGGGGAGATTCCCCTGCGGACCCCAGTGAGCCGGCCTCCCCCGGGCGCCCCCACACAGGGATACACACATACATACACACACACACACACACACACACACACACACACATGCATCAGTGTGGGAATGCTCGGTCCCCAACAGGGTCCTCAGGCCCGGAAGAATCAGGCCCTACTCTCTGCACTCAGATTTTATCGCCCCAAATAAAATAGATTTTTTTTTTTAAATCTGGGTTTGCAGGCCACACCTGGCAGTGTTGGGGGCTGTTTCTGGCCCAGTGCTCAAGGAGTCACTCCTGGCAGGGCCGGAGGTTGAACCTCTAGGGAAAGGCTGAGTATCTCTCTCTCTCTCTCTCTCTCTCTCCCTCCCTCTCTCTCTCTCTCCCCCCAGAATGCAACTTTGCTTTGGAAAGACGCTTCTGGTCAGACACAGGCTCCAGGACTCGCCGCCTCCCGCCCCTCCTCGCCTCTCACATCACAATTTACAGCTGCTCTTTCTGCGTCTGTTACCCTAAATCACGCGGCCTTCCGTGAGGACATCGGGAGTTTATGCTCTGCCTCCGCTCACAAAGGATTTAGAACAAAAATTCGAACTTTTCGTGGAGATGACTGGGGCTGAAGCTATAATACAGCGAAGAAGGCACTTGGCGCGCATGCAACAGGCCCGGGTTCGATCCACAGCGCTGCATAAGGTCCCCCGAAGTCAACACGGTCATCCCTGAGTGCAGAGCCAGGAGTTAGTCCTGGGTACCACCAGGTGCGACCCTCCCCCCACCAAAAAAATTAATTAAAAATAAAATAAAATCTGGTTCCCAGAGCAATAGCACAGCAGGTAGGGCGTTTGCCTTGCATGCAGCCAACCCGGGTTCCATTCCCAGCGTCCCAAAGGGTCCCCCAAGCACCACCAGGAGTTAATTCCCTGGTGCAGAGCCAGGAGGAACCCCTGAGCATCGCCCGTTGTGACCGAAAACAAAAAATAAAATAAAATAAAATCTGGGCCAGAGCCAAAGTACAGCAGGGAGGGCGTTTTCCTTGCAAGCGGCCAATGAGGGTTCCATCCCTGGAGTCCCGTCTGATCCCCTGAGCACTGCTACGAGGGATTCCTGAGTGCAGAGCCAGGAGTCAACCCTGAGCATCGCTGAGTGTGGACCCCAAATCCCCCCCCAAAAAAAATAAATCAATGAATTAATTAAAAACTGAGAGGCTTGAGGCTGGAGTGATAGCACAGCGGGTAGGGCGTTTGCCTTGCACGCGGCCGACCCGGGTTCGATTCCCAGCATCCCATAGGGTCCCCTGAGCACCGCCAGGAGTAATACCTGAGTGCATGAGCCAGGAGGAACCCCTGTGCATCGCAGGGCATGACCCAAAAAAAGCAAAAAAAAAAACTCAAAGTCTTTAAAAGAAGCATCGCATGCACTGTCTGTCCCGGGGAAGCGCCTCCAGTGACGCCCTCAAGCCGAGCCGCGGGCCCCCGGGGTCCTGTAGCTGCTGAGGAAATTCCCGAACTTGGGTTTGGGAACCCGGGCCCGGGGCGATTTGGCCTTTTGTTGCCCAGCCGCGAGCAGGTGCAACTCTGAGCCGATGCTGCCCCCGCGTGGACACACGCCGCATCGACACCCTCCAGAATCTACCTGGGACCCGGGCACAGCGCGCTCCCCAGGGACCCAGAAGGACCCCCAGGAAGCTGCGCCCAGGTGCGGGTGTGAGTGTTAGGGCCCTCGTTCTCGGGTCGGCCGCGTGTAAGACCCTGTGACGCCTGGAGAAAAGGTACCCAGTGCTCCTCAGAGGAATAAGGATGAGGCTAGGGCTCTAGAACTAAGAGGCACTCACTGGGGTCCTGGGGTGGGGGGATGGGGTGGGGGGGGCCCCAGATGGGGTCGGGGGGGGGGATGGGTGACACAGGAACAGTGGTGAAGGTGCAGCAATTTTGCACGTCCAAACCGTAAATCCTGGGGCTGGAGCGACAGGACAGCGGGGAGGGCGTTGGCCTTGCTTTGTGGCCAAGCGAGGTTGGACCCCGGCATCCCAGATGGATCCCTGAGCACCTCCGGGAGTGATCCCTGGGCTCAGAGCTAGAAAAAAAGCCCTGAGCACACAGCCAGGTGTGGGCCAGAGTCACACACACACACACACACACACACACACACACACACACACTTTCTTTGGTTTTATTTGTTTGTTTGGGTCACACCCGGCGATACTCAGGAATTACTCTCCGCGGTGCTGGGGGTCCCGATAGGATGCCGGGGATTGAACCCGGTATCGGCCAGCCATGTGCAAGGCAAACACCCTCCCCGCTGTGCTATGGTGCTGGCCCCCACGTACTGTCTTGATCAGCTTGAACTGCTACAACAGAATTTGTCGCCCGAAATTTGGCGACTGTGTGGGCCACCCCCCAGGGGATGGCGATGGGTGGCTGGGGAGACCCCCTTCCTGGCTCTCTGTTGCCTCATGTGTGCACGGGACAGAGTGACGTGTGAGAAGGGACTGGACCCCATCCTGGGGACAGTTTCCTGCCCAGCTGACACACCCAAAGATGGGGGGAGCTGCCTGTGGGTGGGGGACCGCCCAGACCCTCCCTGTCACCTGCACCCCAGCTGCTTGAAAAGCCTAGCGCTCACCCCCCAAATAGTCAAGTTACTAAAGGATCTTTCCCCTGAATTTACCAACTATGGTTTTTTTTTTTCTTTACTTTTTGGGTCTGGGGCTGGAGCGATAGCACAGCGGGTAGGGCGTTCGCCTTACAAGCGGCCAACATGGCCGACCCGAGTTCGATTCCTCTGCCCCTCTGAGAGCCCGGCAAGCTACCGAGAGTATTCGATATGCCAGACACAGTAACAACAAAGTCTCCAATGGAGACGTTACTGGGCCCGCTCGAGCAAATCGACGATCAACGGGAGGGCCTTTACCTTTACCTTACCTTTACTTTTTGGGTCACACCCAGCGATGCTCAGGGGTCACTCCTGACTCTGCACTCAGGAATTACTCCTGGCGGTGCTTGGGGGACCCTATGGGATGCCGGGGATCGAACCCAGGTCGGCCGCGTGCAAGGCAAACGCCCTACCCACTCTGCTATCGCTCCGGCCCCTACCAACTACGTTTTAACAGCATTAGCAGCTTTTTGAAAAGCAGGAATATTTTTACCAGCCCAGGCAGCAAAGTGCAGTTTCATAACTGATGATGAAACGTGGTTGTCTGCCTAGTCACTAGCCAGAGCGTGAGAGACCATTCGAGAAACTGCTGGAAGAATCCTTGAGATGTTCTGAGTCAGCAAAATGGGAAGCCATGGGAGCTAGAACATTCCATCAGAGTGTGGGTCCCCTCCCCGGCAGGGTTCCAGCCTTCTCCCACACGGCTCCTGGGGACCCCCCCGCCCATCTTCTTCCCATCAGACCAAGTTCAGTGCCCACGTGCGCTCCACCAACAGCCCAGGGGCGTTATCACTCTGATAAAGGACATTTCTCTCTCTTTTTTGGTTTTGCTTTTGGGGGGCCACATCTGGAGGTGCTCGGGGCTTGCTCCTGGCGGGGCGGGCGGGACTCCATGGGGTGCAGGCGACCACAAATGCCCGCCCACTGTCCATCGATGTTTCTCGTTCGGGTCCATGCGATCATTCTCCTGTCTCGCGTCCTTCCCGGGCTCTGCGCAGGGCAGCTTGCCATGGCCGGGGGTGGGGGGGCGGGGGCAGAGGGTGGACGCAGGGAAGCAGCATCTGCATCCAGGCACTGCAAATTGGGGGCCAGGGACGAGGTGACCGGAAGTGACCTGTCAGTCCTTCTCTGCTGGCAGGAGACTCTGCACCAGGCGCAGCCTCTGAGGTTGTGGGTTTGAATCAGAAGAGAGAACGGCCCGGCTAACACGTGTCCTGCTTAACCCGGCCTCAGTGACAATTTGCTCTGTTTGTTTTTTGTTTTCTTGTTGTTGCTGTTGTTGCTTTTATGGGTCATACTCAGCAATGCACAGGAGTTACTCCTGGCTCTGCACTCAGGAATTACCCCTGGCGGTGCTCAGGGGACCATATGGGATGCTGGGAGTTGAACCCGGGTCAGCCGCGTGCAAGGCAGATGTCCTACCCGCTGTGCTACTGCTCCAGCCCCCAGTTTGCTGTTTGGCTCTGTGCTCGGGTACTATGGGATTACTCCTGGCTCTGTGCTCAGGGTACTCCAGGATTACTCCTGACAGTGCTCAGGGCACTCAGAGATCACTCCTGGCAGTGCTCGGGGACCATCTCTGGTCTCAGGGAGGAAGCCCCTCGTGTGCCTCGTCCCTCCGCACTGACTCACCCTGCCCTGCCCTGCCCTGCCCTGGGGAGATCCTCTGGCCACTGCCTGCCCAGGTCTTACCCCCGCTGGGCTCCACTCCCCTCCCACGGCCGAGGCTGGCCCAGCGGCCTCGCGGGAGGCAGCCCCTGGCCTGTTCTGCTGCCTGCGGGTGGACGCCCACTGAGAGTTATCCCGGACCCGGACCCCCGAGCCCCTGGCAGGGCGCGCGCTCGAACCCGGCCCAGGAAAGGCGGCCGGTGGGGAGTGCCGAGAGGCAGCGGGCACGCAGGAAGGGGGCCAAGGCCGCTGACCCTCACTGTGCCAAGACGGAGGCGGGGCGGAAGCCCAGGAGCAGCAGCTGACAAATTGCGCGGGTACGAGTCCAGCTCGCCCAAGCCCGGCCCACGGCCCGACACCCCGCCAGGGGCCCAAGAGAAGAGGAAAGCCGAGGCCGGCGGGGTGCAGGGCCCTGAAACAGCTGCACGGCCACAGGGTCAAACCCTCACAGTCCAGCAACCAGCAGGGCGCTAGTCACACGCAGGGGACCAGCCACACCGCGGCCAGAACCCACCCAAGGGGTGACTGCGAGGGAAGGGAAGGAGGGAGGGAGGGGAGGGGAGGAGGGAAGGAAAGAAGGAAGGAGGGAGGAAGGAAGGATAGAAGGGAGGGAGGGAGGGAGGAAGGAAGGAAGGAAGGAAGGAAGGAAGGAAGGAAGGAAGGAAGGAAGGAAGGAAGGAGGGAGGGAGGGAGGGAGGGAGAAAGAAAGAAAGAAAGAAAGAAAGAAAGAAAGAAAGAAAGAAAGAAAGAAAGAAAGGAGGGAAAGAAAGAAAGAAAGAAAGAAAGAAAGAAAGAAAGAAAGAAAGAAAGAAAGAAAGAAAGAAAGAAAGGAGGGAAAGAAAGAAAGAAAGAAAGAAAGAAAGAAAGAGAGAGAGAGAGAAGGGAGGGAGGGAAGGAAGGAAGGAAGGAAGGAAGAAAGAAAGAAAGAAAGAAAGAGAGAGAGAGAGAAGGGAGGGAGGGAGGGAGGGAGGGGAAAGAAAGAGAAAGAAAGAAAGAAAGAAAGAAAGAAAGAAAGAGAGAAAGAAAGAGAGAGAGAGAGAGAAAGAGAGAAGGGAGGGAGGAGGGGAGGGAGGGGGGAGGCAGGAAGGGCAGGCGGGCGGGGCGGGGCGGCTGGGGCGCTGGGCCGTCCCCCGGGTGGGCCCCGCCTCGGCCTTCGCCCTGGCGCGCACCTGCAGCCCGGCTTTGGGGGTCTCTCCCGCCCCCCGCCCCGCGGGTGCCCGGTTCCCCGCGCGCCTGGCGCCCCCGTGCGGCCGCGACGGGAACTGCCGCCCCGGCCGACCGTGGCTCAGAGCACTCGGGGGTCCCGGGGTCCCGGGGTCCCGGGGGTCCCTGCGCCCGCTGCTCCTGCAAAGCCTCTGCGGCTGGGGTGGGGGAGTCGGGGCCGCCGCGGGGCTCTGGGGTTTCGTCTACACCGACCTCCCCCACCTCCGCCCCCCGCAGGTGGGAATCACCCTCCGGGGGGCCCGCGCCCCACCTGGCCGCACCTGGCAAGGCTGGGACCCATCCCCACTCGGCACAGGCCAGTCGGGTGACCCCGCCAGGAGTGAGCCCTGGGCACCCCTGGGTGCCCCTTCCCAACCAGAAGCGCCGGGCTGGGGGTTTGGGGGGGGGGGGGTCTGTGTGTGCAGTGAGCTGGGCTGGGGCCCTTTGCACTCGCGGGTGTGTGCCTGACCCCCGACACTGCACCCCTGCGCCTGCTCCAGCGCCCTCCCCTGGTCCCCTCCTCAGTCCACTGAGCTGCCTCCCACCACCCACCGGTGGAACAAACCCTCCCTGCTCCCGGGCAGTCTCTTCCAGGAAGCCCTCCCGACTGCCTCCTGGGAGTCCCATGCAGGGTCGGGGTCCTTCCCAGGGCAGGATGCTGATCCACGTGGTGGGATGCGCAGGGGGTCTCTGCTGCAGATGCTGACCAGGCCACGGCTGTGAACCCATCACAGCCCGGGTTCCTCCGGCCAGATTCTCCCCACCGGGTGCCCTGGGCTGGGAGGACGAGTCCAAGCTTTGTGCCCACATCTCTGGGCTTCCCTCGGCCTCAGCCAGGGCCGGACACCCCTGGAGGGGCAGTGCCTGCCCTTCCCCTCACCCGCCAGGAAGAGGCCGTCAGTGGAACTTGTGCCTACTGGAGGCCAGGGCGGGCCCACCCAGCCGCCCCGGCTACCCATGGCCAGGGCAGCGCCCAGTGTGGCCCCCAAATAAGTCAGTGACAGGCTGGAGCGATAGCACAGCGGGTAGGGCGTTTGCCTTGCACGCAGCCAACATGACCGACACAGGTGCGATTCCCAGCACCCCACATGGTCCCCTGAGCACCGCCAGGAGCAATTCCTGAGTGCATGAGCCAGGAGTAACCCCTGAGCATCGCCGGGTGTGACCCCCCCCCCAAAAAAAGCAAGTAAGTCAGTGACTTGGAATGATGCCAGCATCATACAGGGTCCGGGCCCCTGGGACAGGGTCTGGGGCCCCCAGGACAGGTCCGGGCCCCCAGGACAGACAGGGCTGGGTCAACACAGAGCTTCCTGCAGCTAAGCCAATTCCCTTGATCCAAGTTCTTTTAGGAGGGGCCGAGCTAAGGGCCACAGCCAGCCCAGTTCAAGGCTGACTTCAGGAGGGGCTGGGGGGCCACGTGGGGGCAGGCGTTGAGCTGCCCCCTGCACTCTTCCCCCACCTTCCCTCCTCCCCCCATCTCTGTTCTCCATGAGGGTCCCTGGGGGTGGGAGGCAGAGGAAGGGATGAGGCAGACGAGGACGAGGGTCCCTGCTCCCTCTAGCGGTGGCTCCTGAGAACGCGCCGTTCCCTTCCAGAGAAAGGGATGGACGGTGTGTCCAGTGTCCATCCCTGCCCCCTGCTGACCCACAGAGCCTGACCCCAGCTTCGGGCCTTCTGCAGCCTCTTCCGACAAGCCTCCAAGGGTGAAAGGGGACAGGCCCTGTGCGGCTCCCCTCCCTCTCCTCCTTTCTCCCTCCCGCTGTTCCTTCTTGCCTCTGAAAACTGAAAAAAATAAATAAGAGGGTTACCCCCCCCTCCCATCCAGCTTTCTTTTGCTAGAATCACACAGCCCCAGGGTTGAACTAGGTAACAGACACAAAGGCTAACTCTCAGGGTGTTGGATTGTTGAAGTTTTAAGTACACCAACAAGATTTTAGTAAATGCTCATTGCTTTTTAAAAAAGATTTTTTATTAGTGAAACACCATGAGGTAGTTGTAGACTTACAAATTTTTGTGCTTGGGTTTCAGTTATACAATGAACGAACAACGATCCCTCCACCAGTGCCCATTCTCCACCACCACGGGTCCCAGTATCCCTCCCACCCCCCATCTCCCCCATCCCACCCTGCCTCTGTGGCAGGGCATTCCCTTTTGTTCTCTCTCTCCTTTTGGGTGCTGTGGTTTGCAAAAGAGGCATTGAGTGGCAATCATGTTCGGTCTAAAGTCTACTTTCAACATGTTAGCCCTGATAAGGGCCAGTTATTTTGGCTCCTCTGTCCTAAGCTGCAGTGAAAAATGTTCATATTTCTTGCAACTTTTGAAAAAGTTCAAATGATTGTCTTGGAGAGTTGGCTGGAAGCTGGAAGGACCCTGGAGACGCTGACAACAGCGCCACCTGGTGGCAGCGTGTGTGTACTGCGCCAGTGTTCGAGCATCTTTCACCTTGGTTGGTACCTTTGCTCATCCAGGGCAATAGAACAGTGGGTAAGGCACTTGCCTCGCCCGTACCCGACCCAGGTTTGATCCCAGCACCCCAAGTGGTCCCCAAGACCTCCAGGAGTGACTCCTGAGTGCAGAGCCCAGAGTAAGCCCTGAGCACGGCCGGGTACGACCCCGAAACAAAATGAAAAGTCTTGGCTGAGAGACTTGGAAGAACGAAACTTAGGCACCTGGGGTCCCCTGGGGACATCCCAGGGTGACAAACACTGACTTCAACGATGTAAGGCTAGATCTAGCCTGTCCTGAGAACAAACTTAAAGCTGAAAGCAGGTCAAGGAGAAACTGCAGATCCCAAAAGGTTGGGGGAGGTGTAATCAAGGACAGAGATGATCTAGAGGAAGACACCAACATGAGGGCGGGCACATAGGAAGCCGGAGAAGTCCCTCGAGCGGCCCTCATCCATGAGGACAGGGACAGCACGGCGGAGCACCCAGGCTCAAACCCCAGCAGCTCCGAGCAGTCAGGTCTAGCCCCAAACAAAAGAGGAATGGTGTTCTTTTTCATCTTCTGCAACATTTCCTAAAGTTACTAAAAGCCAGAGGTCTAAGTCAGTTGGGAAAACTCAAAACGGGGGTGAGGGCTAGAATAGCAGCAATGACCAAAAGCCACTGCAGGGCTGGAGCGAGAGCAAAGCAGGTAGGGCGTTTGCCTTGCACACAGCCAACCCGGGTTCGATTCCCAGCATCCCATAGGGTCCCCTGAGCACTGCCAGGAGTAATTCCTGAGCGCAGAGCCAGGAGGAACCCCTGTGTATCGCCAGGTGTGATCCAAATTTTTTTAAAAACTTTTAAAAAAAAGGGGGGGGCTGGAGCAATAGCACAGCGGATAGGGCGTTTGCCTTGCACACAGTCAACCTGGGTTCGATTCCCAGCATCCCATAGGGTCCCCCGAGCACCGCCAGGAGTAATTTCTGAGTGCAGAGCCAGGAGTGACCCATGTGCCAAAAAAGCCATTGCAAGCTGTGGCCAGTCCAAGGCCCTGGACGCCCAAAGACCCCAGCACCACATGCATAAAACCAAACACGTCTGTCTGTCTGTCTCTCTCTGAATCCGTGTAGGCTCCTGGTCCCGCCCCTCCCAGTCTGAGCGCAGTGGGTCTGCACATCTGCTTCCACTGACCGGCTTAGGGGGCAGCGGGGAGCTTGAGACGGAGCCAAGCTCAGCTCCGAGCGAGCGCAGCTGCCCCACCAGGGAAGAAGCGCCAGGAAGCGAGCCAGACTCTCCCCATGAACGTCAAGGTTGGTGCGTGGACACGTGCACAAGGGAGAACGCGCGAGGACACGTCTATGTGCAAACACGGCACACGCACGCACACACACACGTTCAATCATGCTGTGTGTGTGGATGCGTAGGTGCCAACCTGGTTCACGTGTGCAAATGTGGTTCGTGTCTGTGCGCATGCGCAAACATGACCTGTGTGTATGTGTGTGTGTGTGTATAAACTGTCGTGATTGTGTGTGCACGCCTGGTGTGCAAACATGGTGTGTGTGTGAAGGTCCTGGTGCATACGTGCATGTATGTGCGTGTCAGCACGCATGACCCCTTCCCTCTGTTCGGGCCCCCGAGCAGACAACAGCTCTGAGCACATACGGGGACCCGGGCTGAGCTGGCTGCGGTCTCCCTGAGCCTGGGTGCAGGCGGGTCGCTGTGGGGTCACACCAGCAGGGTGGGAGGCGTGGTCCTTCGCATCCTCTCGATGGCACGGGTGCTGGAGGCGCGGTCCTTATTCAAGACTCCGAACGAGAGCACGCAACAGAATAAAGACCAAAGCCCGATATTGCAAAACACCAAATCTATATTTACATCCATGTAAAATAACATAACTTTAAGCTGAAATATATCATAAATAAAAAAAACAAGTAAATGCCTACTGTTTGACAACTTAAGTATCGACAATTAAAATAAATCAAACTGGAATGAAATAAATAAACAAAAAAAAAAATCCAACGGATTGTACCTCTATTGTACTGCTGTCTCAGAATAAAAAAAAAAAACATAAAAACCAGTAGTATTCCAATAGTTAATACTGATGGACCAAAAAAACAAAAAAAAAAAAAAACCATTGTTTTGGGAGTACAAGGGCTGTTGAAAAAAAGACAAGTTTTTTTTTTAAAAAGATGATTTTCTGGATTCAGAAAAGTGGTCAGAAAGGGAAAAAAAAATCTGCAAGCCCCCCCCACCCCAATTTCAGCATAACACAAAATTGGCTTGTTTTCAAATAGATTTGGTGATTTTTTTTTTTAAATACAGGTTTAAACTTCAGCCATCTTACCATCACATATCCCCCTTTAAGATATACAAGAGTCAGAGCCAACTCCGTAACACTCATCAGATTAAGCAAAAGATCAGGTCAATCATCCTGCAAATGTGTTAATCTTCCAAAAATAGGATATAAAAGTGCAAAAACTATGAAAACAAAAAAACTCTAGATTATGTACATATGGCTCAGCTTGTGAACAGGAAAGCAGGTCAATAGTGTGAAGTTTCCTGATTACAAAAGCACTTGGATGCGCTGCCGGCAGACGCCTCTCGGACCCGGGCTGGCGCCCAGACTCAAGTACCTTCAGGCTGTGTCCGGGGTACGAGTCGGGACCACCCCGCCCCGATCCCCCCGGATGGGCGCCCTCGAGAACAGAGCAACGCGCAGTGCAAATCTTCTCCTGGAAACGGTTTTCCTTGTAAAGCGCTGGGCTATGCCAGCCGGGTGGGATGCAGGGGACACCCCCCAAGGCCGGGGCGCTACCACCAACCACCAGGGGAGGGGCAGCCCTGCCGCCACCTCCCCCAACACCCCTCAAAGTTTGAGCTTTGAGACCAGCCTCAAACCCGGGTCGGCGAGGCCGGACCCTGACCTCGAGGGGGTCCAGCGCAGGGCAGACCGTTTTTCCAGGCTGTGTCAGGCACGTGTTTGGTTCCGCATGTGCAGTGGCTCGGGGCGGGCCCGCAACACTGACAAATTTCCAACCGAAGGAGGAAAAAAGAGGGAAAAAAAAAAATGATTACTTGGGTAGGAAAAAAAGCAAATTGAAAGGAATTCTAAGGCCCGCTAGGATGCGGGATACACACTTGACAGATGCCACCAAGGCCGCCCCGGGCAGGACAGAAGGGCTAGCCTCCTTCCACCACACGACAACCCCCGTCCCCCGTCCTCCCCTTTTTTTGGGGGGTGGGGGGGTAGGGCAGCCCACGATTCACTCAAGGACCCTGTGAAGACAACAGACTGCAGAGGATTTGACATAATACAAGTCATTGCAAAAAAAAATTTTTTCCCCCCTTAAAAACATACACTCGTAAAAAGAAAGGGCACGAACAAACTGCTCAAGGGACAAGCTAGGAGAACAGAAAATACAGAGGAGAAAAGGAGCGGGTTTACCACGTAAGGTTATGTACAGTCTTTACCTGAGGTGCAAGCATTATAGACTTTCTCTCCCGCGCCCCCCACCCCCCGGCCCCCAATGATTTCAGCAGCGCTCAAGTATGCAAAAAAAAAAAAAAACTTTTTTGGTCAATTCTTTTTTTTTTTTTGAAAAAAAAAAATAAAATAAAAATGATTCAGTTATTCAAGGACAAAAATAGAGAGATTTCCGGTCTCCGTCTGGGTACAAACCGACTGTTCCAACTCGCGTGTTTTTTTTTTTATTGCTATTTGGTACAAAAGTGACCCGAAGCACTCAGGACTGTAGTGTTCCTTCCTGCCTCCTCCGCACTGTCCAGGCCAGTCACAGCTTGTGTCAGTAGCTTTGCTGTCGCTTCCTCGAGGGGGGGGTGGCTGGGCACTAACTGCAGGAGAGAACGCTTCCGGCCGCGACACCTGCGGGAGACGAGGCCCCCCCGTGAGTCGGTGCCAGCCTGGGGCACTGGCCAGGCTCGGTCCCCGGCATCCCACGGGGAGTGACCCCAGCGCAATGCCAGGGGTGACCCCCAAAACACAAAAGGCTTAAAAAATGAGGGGCTGGAGCGATAGTACAGTGAGTAGAGTTTGCCCTGCACACAGCTGACCCGGGTTCGATTCCCAGCATCCCCGAGGGTCCCCCGAGCACCACCAGGAGTAACTTCCTGAGCACAGAGCCAGGAGGAAGGAACCTCTGCCCATCGCCGGGTGGGACCCAAAAAAAATAAATATACAAATAAAAAACGAACACAAGGGAGCCTCAACACGCGAAGGTTAACAGTGACTTCTTACAGGGGGCCTCCGGGGTTATTGCTCTCAGTTCTGTGCTCAGAGGGTCACTCCCCGTGGGGCTCAGGAGACCGGGCAGGGCCAGGGACAAAACCCAGGCCATCTTAGCGCCAGAACGATAGCACAGCGGGGAGGGCATTTGCCTTGCACGCGGCCAACCCAGGTTCAATCCCCGGCATCCCCTAGGGTCCCCGAGCACCGCCAGGAGACATTCCTGAGTGCAGAGCCAGGAGGAAGCCCTGAGCATCGTCCGGTGTGACCCGAAAGGCCAAAAAAAAAAAAAAAGACCATCTCTGGCCCCCTCAACTCCAGAGACTCAACAGAGCAGGTCATTCATTCCCTGGGGAAGCCTCAAACCCCATCAGCCACGGGGTATCCAAAACCACAAAACTGGCCGGAACGTGGAAGGGGCCCAACTGGGGGCACACCAGGAGCCCAGTGCTGTAGGACCCCGGGCAGAGCCTCCCACCCCACCCCGCCGGGGTCCCTCAGTGCCCCAACTCAGAACACGCAGCAGGCTCTGGGTCTTGGCGGGCTGACCCCGAGTCAGAACAGGTGCAGTCACCCCAAAAGGGGGGGGGGGAGATCCTACAACTGTAGATGCTGCAGACCCCTGAAGCAACTGGGGGTCACCTAGCCCGGTCCTGGGTCCTGGGGTCCAGGCTCCCACACTCTGGTGAAGAAGACCTGAGTGTGGTCCCGGGACAACGGTGCTCCTAGCCAGCCCCACGCAGGGCAGTAGGGGGCCGACGGACGTGGCCATAAAGGACCCTGAGCCCCAAGACCCCGCCCGACCTCTGACCCCACCATTCCCCTGAGAGGGACCAGCACCAGCCTCCGCCCCGACCCTGTCCAAGGCCCGCACGGGAGGCCGCGGTTAGTGGCGTCGCTGCCCTGAGCAGCGCTTCACGTGGGCTCCCGTTGGCAGCGCCCAAGGCCAGCGTCTGCCCAGTGGACACAGCCTAGGACCACCTCCCCACCACCCCCCGAGCCCAGCGGACCCCAAGCACCCCACACGCTCACCTTCGTCTCCCCCACAGCGGAAATCAAGTTTTCTTGTCGTTCGGTCGATAATGTGCGTTCCCGATGAAATTCTCATAGTTCCTCTTCTGCAGGATGCTGCTGGACAAGTGTTGGTAGGACACCGGCCTCTTCCCTGCAGGGGGGATGGGGGGGACGCTTAGAGCCACCCGGGAACGGAGCGGGAACGACCGGCAACCAACCAGCCCCCCTGCCCCAGCCCGGCCCTGACAGAAGGAGCAGCCCACGGTCCTCCGGGGACCGTCCCCACCACCGTCAGCCCGCCACATGCCAGGGCAGGCCAGGGACGCTCCAGCCAAGAACCAAGGCCCCCAGGGCGTCCCTGGGGGACGGGGACCGCAGCCCCACCGCCAGCCTCCAAGAGCCCAGGTCCAGCGCGGCCAGCCCTCTGCCCGCCCGGGGCGCCCGGGAGCCCTGTCCCAGGAGTCGCGCTCCCAGAGAGACCCAGAATGGAGCACATGCCCAGGACAGGGAGTCACGGCCCTGTAAGCCGACGTCCACACACCCGGCCTAGCCCTACAGGCGCTCAGCAGCAGCTGTGGCCACCGAGAGGCCCAGGACGCCTGGACTTCCCGTCCCGAAGGGGTTCGGTCTGCGCCCCTCGACCTCAAGCGGGACACAAGTGCTGACCCCCAGAAAACCCACCACCAGGGAAGGACAGCCCGCCCCCACGGGGGCCAGGTTGCCTACCTTCGAGCCGGGGCCCGGCCGCGGCAGCGCCCCCTGCAGGCCCGCAGGGGTTAGAGCGGCGCGGGACCCCTGTAGGTCTTGTGGCCACTCAGCAGACCCGAGGGCTCGGCCTCCCCGGGGCCCAGGAACCTGGCCTTGGGGGGCAGCACGGCCGCCGGCGGGCACACGTACTCCTGGGGCAGCAGCGCGGGCACCCCGCGCACCACGTGGTACTTGGGGAGGTGGGCGAAGCCGCGGCGGTAGCCGGGGTCCCCCTCGGGGGGCCCCGCGCCGGCCTTGGACCGCTTGGGCAGGGGCTCCCCGAAGTCCGCGGCCCGGCCGCCGAAGTAGTCTCTGCCGGCCGCCGCGTGCTCGGCGAAGCCGTTGGTGAGCGCGGGGCCGGGCGCTTTGGCCTTGACCTCGGGGCGTCGGGCCTTGTCGGCGGCCTTGGCCAACAGCTCCGGGGCTGGCGGCGGGGGGCGGCGGGGGGCGGCGGGGGCTGCCGGCCGGGCGGGGGCCGCGGGGCCTTCAGGTTGCTGGGCGCTAAAGTGCTGATGTCCGCCCCCGTGGCGGGGGTCGCCTTGCCGCCGGACCCCGGGGCGGCGCCGGGCTTGGGCCTGGGCTGGGCGGTCAGGGCGGGCTTGGTGGGCCGGGCCCGGGGCAGGGCGGGCAGGGGCGGCACGTCGCGGCCCAGCAGGGCGGGCGGGCAGCCCGTGCGGCGGGTCCGCGGCGGCGCCTTGGCCCGGCAGTGCCGGTGGACGTCGGGGTTGTACTTGTGCTCCAGGCGCTGGTGCATCATCAGGACCTCGGGGTAGAAGGTCTTGAAGGTGCAGAAGGGGCAGGTGATGGAGGGGACGAGGTTGCGGCTCAGGGACAGCGCCGTGCAGCCGTGCAGGGCCCCCAGCGACAGGTTCAGCGGCCGCTCCTGGCCGTCGACGCCCCGCCGCGCCCCACCGACGCCCGCCGGTTCGCTTCTGCAGGCCAGGCGGGGGAGGAGCTGGGGGTCCGCGGGGGTCCGCCTCGGGAGCACGTCGTGGGCGCCGGCCCCCTTCTCGGCCCCCTTCTCGGCGGGGGCCTCGTCCAGGGCGTGGCTCGGTAAATCCTGAGAATCTTGGCGGGCGGCAAGGCCGCCCAGAACGTTCTGGAAGGCGGCAGCTGCCACTGCCGCTGCCGCCACCACCTTGGGCTGCTTGGCGGGCGGGCCGGCCTTCCCGTCTTTGGCACCGTCGCAGAAGCGTTTCAGGGTCTTGGGGGGGTGGGCACCAGCGCCGCCGCCGTCCTCGGGGGCCAGCGTGGCCTCGGCCTCCGGGGGCTTCGTCTCGGCCCTGGCCTCGGCCGCCCCCGGGTCCGCCGGCTTCTCCTTGTGGTGACGCTCCAGGTGATACCGCAGGGACGTCTTCTGGGCCGCCGCGTAGTCGCAGAATTCACATTTGTACGGCTTCTCCCCTGCAACGGAGCAAGGAAGGACGAGGAGTCAGGGAGGGGAAGGAGAGGACGGGGCGGGCAGGGACCCCCCCCTCCTCCTCGGGCTGGGGGAGGGGTCCCGGGGCTGGAGGCGGGCGTCGTGAGGGGAGGGGGGGCCGTGTCCCCGAGCCTCGGGGCCTCCCTGGGGAGCCCCCGGCGGGGCGGCGTGACCGAGACATGCGGCCGCGAGGGTCCTTACCTGTGTGTGTTCTGAGATGAATATTGAGGTAATAATTTGAACGGAAAAACTTTCCACAATAACTACATTCTCTGGAGGATGTAAGATGCTTTAGTTTCCCTCCATCATCATTTTTCTCTTTAAAGCAGAAACAAAAAATAGGTCAGAAGGCAGCTCAGGCAACGGGAGGCGGGAGCGAGAGCTTCAACCCCTGGCCGCTTCCGGGGTGGGGGCCCGCTGACCTGCCGGCCCCTGACCCTCGGGGCCACAGGCTAGGGTGTGCGAGAAGGGGGCGGGGGGGCGGAGGGGTGGGAGCACGGGGCCGTGTCCACGGGGACACCTGGGCAGGAGGGGGGCAGTTTCCCGGTGGACAGGCCACCCCCCTCCCCCAGCCCAGCAAGGCCAGGATGCCGCAATCCTGCCAGCGGCCACTGGGGGGCAGCAGGCACGGCCACATCGCGGCAGGAGCCGCCGGGGGCCGGCCAGCATTTCGCAAGCCTTTCTGCGAGGGTCAGCATTTTGCCAAACTCGTTTGGGGAAGGCAGGTTGGGTTCGGGCCGGGGGCAACAAGCCTTCCCCCGCCCCAGGTGAAGGAAATCAGATGACCAGCGGTCACCCTCGGAGAGCTCATGTGTTTGCAGCTGTGATCTGGGGGCAGGAGACCCAGGGTTCGAACCCCCGAGCGGGGGCCCAAGACACACACCTGCCCCAAAGCCCTGCAGGCCACAACCACCGGGCCACGGTGGGAACGGGGTCCCCAGGGCTGGGGCAGGAGGGCACCTCGAGCAGACAGCCCCGGGCCCCAGAAGGCACCAGACTCTGGGGTGATTGTGCACGGGAGGGTAGCAGGAGACCCCGGAACCGCTGAGGAAACGGAGTGAGCATGAATGTGCAAGTGTGTAAGTGTCTGTCGGTCCCCATCCGGTAAGCCCATGCCTGCCTGCCTGCCTGCCTGCCTGCCGCCTGCCATGTCCTACTCTGTCGTACTCCGTCCATCTCTGCCTCAGGACCTCTGGGCCCTGCAGCACACCCAGAGGGTCAGGAAACGCCCACACTGGCGCACCTTGGCCAGGGACGGCCCACAGCCCACCCCCGCCGGGTTCTGCTCCTCTCTGAGCGATGCCCGTTGCTCATCTCCCATTAATGGGCCCAGGCCGGGGGCAGACAAGGAAGGGCCCGTGGCCAGGCAGCTATGTCAGGGTCCCAGGGCAATGCCAGGGCTGGCGCTCCCAGTCCAGCCCGGTCTCCACCCAACTCCTCTGCCCGTATCCCCACTGGCCACTTGGCGTCTCCCGGGCACAAGGCAGCTCGGGGCCAAAGCCCCAACTCGGCACAGACCCCCCCAGGGGCCCAGAGGCCTGGGCCCAACCAAGTTTCCCTCTGGGGCTGTCCCGGGAACAATCTCTAAGGAGCTCTGGGTGGCCCCTGGCTCACAGCAGAGGCCGGGAAAAGTGCCCTCCGCGGAGCACAGACCACGCACACGTCCCTCATGCGCCCACTGGTCCCTGCCCGCTCTCGGGGCAAGGGCCGGCCACTAGCTAGAGGACCCAATGCCCGCAATCCGGAACTGCCAGCAAAGACCAGGACAAGGCCGGGGACCCTGACTCCCACCGCCCTGGGAGCTCTGAGGGGCAGCGGGGTGGGGGGGGGGACCTCGCAGGCCCCGTCAGGACCCGTCAAAGGGAAGGCCCCTCGCTCTCCATGCCTGGTGTGACCCACCCCCCCCCCCCCCGCAGTCCGGGCCATTCTCTCAAGGACCCCGCGAGGAACCAGGAGCATCCTTGGGTCGGGTCGGGACAGACTCCGGGGGGCACGGGGGAGGGACCCGACGTGGGTGGGGGGTGGGGAGTCGGGGGTCCGCTTACCCAGATGGAGCCCCTCGGGAAGCCCGTCCTCGGAGCCGTCCTCGGAGCCGCCCTCCCGGTCCAGGCCGCCGGCCTCCTCCAGCTCGGGCGAGCCGGGGCGGCGCTGCCGGCCGTCGGCGGCGAGGGTGGGGGACTCGGCGTCGGGCCGCCGCTCCTTCTTGTGCACGCGCGAGTGCAGCACCAGCTGGTGGTAGGTGCGGAAGGCCTTGCCGCACTCGGCGCAGTGCGTGGGCTTCTCCTTGCCGCCCGGCAGCTTGGGGTCGGGCTCGGGGCGCTCGGGGCCCTCGGCCGGCGCCACTGCCGCGGCCCTTCTCCTTGTCGGCCAGCCCGGGGCAGGCGCCGCCACCGGCCCCGCTGCCGCGCCCCGCCCTTGCTGCTGGCCTTGGCGTCGGGGCCCCGGCCGGGCCGCCCAGATCTCCAGCAGCTCCTCCTTCTCCGAGCACGAGTCGTCGTTGTCGGTGCTGCCCTCCTGGCCGGGCTGCTCCTTCACCTCCCGGCACACGGCCACCTTGCCCTTGGTGGCCAGCTGCCAGGCCTGGTAGGTGGTGAAGGGGTCGAGCTGCGGGATCCACTTGGCGGGCTGGCGGCTGGGGTCGGGGGCCGGCTGCGGCCGCAGGCTGAGGAACTGCAGGAACTCGGGGGCGGGCGGGTCCTGGGGTGGGTCCCGGGGAGCCGGGCCGGGGCCGGGGCCGGGGCCGGAGCCGGGGCCGGCGGGGGTGGCGGGCCCCTCTTTGGTGTGCATCTTGCGGTGCTCCATCAGGCTCTCCTTGCCCGGGAAGAGGAAGCCGCAGACCATGCAGATCTTGTAGGGGGACGCGACGGGGGCGGCGGCGGCCGCGGGCTCCTGGACCACCTCGTTGATGGTGGCCGGGCTGTCCAGGCCCGCCTGCAGCCGGCCGCGGGCGCCCGCCTTGCCCGTGTGGGTGCGCATGTGGTTCTTCAGGAACCAGGGCTCCTTGAAGCGGCGGCCGCACACGTGGCAGCCGTAGGTGAACGAGTCCTTGTGCTTCTTCATGTGCGTCTCCACGTCCAGGGCGGCGCAGAAGGCCTGGCCGCACACCTCGCAGCTGGGACCCTCGGGCTCCGGGGGGTCGGCGTCGGCGGGGGCCGCGGCGGCGGGCCGGGCCGGCCGCTTGTCCAGGGGGCTCAGGTACTCGGCCTCCACGCGCAGCACGGCCGGCTCGCACACCGTGGGCCGGTGCTGCAGCAGCACGTGCTTGTTGAGGTCGTCGGCGTGGGCGAAGGTCTGGCTGCAGAACATGCAGTCCAGGGGCAGCTGCGTGTCGTCGGGCTGCACGGCCACCGCCGCCGCCGCCGCCACCGCCGCCCCCCGCTCGGGCCCCGCGCGGAAGGGCACCACGGGCGGCCCCTTGGTGGCCACGGCGTCCTCCAGCTCGGCGCCCAGCACGTCGGGCCCGTCCATGTACACCAGCAGCGACTGGGTGGGCATGGTGGGGGGGCCGGCGCGGGTCTGGGTCTGGGGGCTCGGGAACCAGGAGCAGAGACGACGACGACGACGACGACGACGAGGGGATCGAGCAGGTTCACCAAGGAGGCGTCCACGGACTGACGGCGGCAGCAGTAGCAGCAGCAGGACACGCCGGGCCCCCGCGGGGTCTCCCCGAACGTCCCCCCACCAGGCCTCCCTCCGCCTGGCCGCTGGGACTCAAGCGTGAGTCGGCAGAGCCTTCGTTCTCCCGGTCTCCATGGGGGCCTCGGCCCAGCACCACGTCAGTCCAGCGACCTGCAGTCAAGGGATGTCCACGCCCTGGAGGGGAACGAGAGAGAGAGAGAGACGTCAACGTCAGCAGCATGGGGGGACACCAGCCCCGGGGCCTGTCTTGAGCAGAGGTGGCCACTTGGCCACGCAGCAGCTGGGATGGACGCCAAGGAACGTGGGTACCACGGCCCCGGCCACCCCGACACTCCACGGCCTCGCAGTGGGACCCTGACCCCCATCCTTAGACCCGTCCCCATCCCCTGCATCGCAACCCATTCCGAAACCCCAGCGAGGGGCGGGAGCACAGCGGGAGAGCGAGTGTCTGCCTTGCACGCGGCCGACCCGGGTTCGATTCCCAGCATCCCCGAGCACCACCAGGAGTTGATTCCTGAGTGCAGAGCCAGGAGCATCGCCAGGTGTGACCCAAAAAGCAAAGAAAAAGAAAGTCCAGCGAGATGCGCCAAGGACGCCAATCTCCAATGTCAAGTAGCTGCGGGCGGGAAGCCTCACGTGTGGCCGTGGCCACTGTGTTGGCCACAGAAAGGCCGCGTGCAGCTACGGACACATGCCCCCCGAACCCGGCCTGTCGGGAGGGTGGACGCTAAGCTGCGCCCGCAGAAACGGCGGAGGCACAAACGGGAAGGCCAGGGAGGGCCCCCGAGGGTTCCCCACACCACCCAGCGCACCCAGAGGCCCAGGTCAGACCACCCCGCGCACGCGGTCCGAACACTTCTCTGAGAGTCCAACCAGCAACAAGGCCACAGCACACACCACCAGCTCAGATGAACAGGCCCCTCGACCCCGCCGGGCCAGAGAGGGTGGAGCAAGCAGCCCCTTCCCTCCTTTCCCCACGTTTCTCCAGAACACTCAAGAGCCCTGAGTTCGAGCCCCGGCTAAGGCAGGCTGCAAGCTGGCCCGGCACAGGCCGGAACAAGGGTGTGGGTGTGGGGGGTGGAGGGGGTTGTCGTGAGAGTTCCCAAGGCCCAGGCTGGGGGTCAGTTACGCGGAGCAGGGACAGGTCCCCGTGCGGTCTTTGACTCATTCAACAAACACAAGCTGCTGGCCCGTGTCCCGGGCGACGCTGGGACTACAGAAACTCGCAGCGGGGACCGGAGCCCGGCAGTTATCAAACTGCCAACCAACTGCGGGCTTTCCTGGGCAACAGCTAAGTAACGGAGCGGCCACGCCTGGTCCACAGGGCCTCATGGCGGGGCCTCCCCGAACCCAGACGCACCTGCCCTGGAGGTTCCCATCCTGGGCTCGAGTAGCTGCGGGCGGGAGAAATAGAATCGGGGCAGCAGAGGCACCTAAGGACGGTTCTGGGCGGCCCCGGACAGCAAAAGCAGAGCTCACCCCCCCCCCCCCCCCCCACACACACACACACACACACGAGGCCGCAACTGCGCTTCAGTTCGGGGATCTGACTTCTCCGGGAGTTTATACGTCCGGGGAAGAGTTTCCGCAGAAACTGGCTGGCCTGGGGGCTGGAGCGACAGCACAGCGGGGAGGGCGTTGGCCTTGCACGTGGCCGACCCGGGTTCGATTCCCAGCATCCCATAGGGTCCCCCTGAGCACCGCCAGGAGTGATTCCTGAGTGCATGAGCCAGGAGGAACCCCCTGTGCATCGCTGGGTGTAACGCGAAAATAAAAAAAGAAGTGGTTGGTCTGTAGAAAAGCACCCAAAAGGAGAGAGAGAACAAAAGGGAATGCCCTGCCACAGAGGCAGGGTGGGATGGGGGATGATGGGGGGGGTGGGAGGGATGCTGGGACCCGTGGTGGTGGAAAATGGGCACTGGTGGAGGGATGGGCACGCGATCATTGTGTAACTGAAACCCAAGCACAAAAACTTGTAAGTCTACAACTGCACCTCATGGTGTTTCACTATTTTTTAAAAAATAAAGTGTCTTTGTGGCATATTCGATATGCCAGAAACAGTAACAAGTCTCACTAGGGAGACGTTACTGGTGCCCGCTCGACAAATGGATGAACGCGACAGTGGGACAGTGCTACTCTTGCCTCAGAGGCCAGTGGCGCCCCCTCCTGGAAGCCCGTGTGCAGACGGGCCTGGAGGGCCCCGCCAGGGTAAACCCATGCTGATGGCCATCGTGGGGGGGCAGAGGGGAGCCCGCTGGGGGCAGGACAGACCCGCAGGCCTGCGTGTCTCCAGGAAGCAGCATCAGGGCCAATTCTGGGGGTCACCGTGCCCGGCTGGACTCGGCAACGCTCATTCTTGCCGGCAGAGACAGCGCCCGGCTCCTCCTAGGCTCCGGGCAGCGGCCCCTTTGTGGGGGGCTCCGCCCAGGTCCCCCCGCGGTACCCCTGCCATCCACACCCTGCTGAGGACCCAACCAAGTGCTTTGCTTCATTTTTCTCTCCGGGGCACCCCCTCGGAAGGAGTGCGTGGGGGGCTAAGTGCTCGGGTCAGCTCCAGTAGGGTAGGGTCGGATCCCCACAGGGTAAACTGAGGAGCATGGCCCCAGGCCCGTCCCCACCAGCTGCCCACTGGAATTACAACCGACTTCACTGTCCATTCCGACTTCACTGTGGTCACCTACAACTGTCGTCTCATCAGCATCCTTGACAGTTTCAAGGCCACCAAGCCCAAGAACAAGATCAAGTTCCGTCACACCATCGAGTTGCCCACAAGCAGACCTGCACCACTTTAAGGCTGTTACGTCTCTCCGTGCCAACCCACCCAAAGGAGCCCCGCCAGGCAGGTGGGAATATCCGAGTACCAAGGCACGAGATCCCAATATCAACAGATGGAGACAGAACACTTCCCGAAAACCACAGATCAATACCCAAATCATCCCCACGAACCAGCTGGGGGGGGCGGAGGGGGGGATCAAGAACCTTTCAGAGTAACTGAGAGGACGGGAAAAGTGACGGACGGAAGAGCAGGTCATCTCTCAACTGGGGTCAGTGACAAATCCCCTTCCCGATCCAGCGAAGGATGTGTGCACACTCAGTGTTCTAGAACCTTCTGCCTCCCCCCCCCCCCCCCCCGGGCACTGCAGGCCAAGCCAAGGCCAGGGAGGTTTTGGGAGGGGCGGGCATCAGGTACCACATTCCAAAGGCAAACCCCACAGCCGGGAGCCCTCAGTGAGGGCCCAGATGTGCTCCCAGACCTATCAGCTCAGCATATCAGCGCAGAGAAACCCACCACTCAAGCTTTGTAAGGGCCCAACTCAGTGATTCAGTTAAAAAAAAAATAAAACAATTTGGGGGCGGGAGGGGGGGCTGGAGTGACAGCAAAGCGGGGAGAGCACGCGGCCAATCCGGGTTCGATTCCCAGCATCACGTCACATGGTCCCGAGCACTGCCGGGAGTAACTCCCGACTGCAGAGCCAAAAGTAACCCCTTTGCATCGCCAGGGGTAACCAAAAAGGCAAAAATAAATAAATTCAGGGGTCTGGGCACAGCACAGTGGGGAGGGCATTTGCCTCGACCCAGGCTTGACCCCACGAATGGTCCCCCAATCCCCACCAGAAGTGGGCCCTGAGCACAGACCAGGAGTGAGCCCTGAGCACCACCAGGCTGAGTACCCCGCAACCCCACCAAAAAAAAAAAAAAAGTAGTAATAAAAGAAAAATAAACTGCTCGGGGCCAGAGAGATGGTACAACGGGGAAGGAAGGTGCTTGCAGGTGGCCGGCCCGGTCCCATCCTCCGCACCCCTTAATCAAGGTCGGTTAGGAGTGACCCCTGAGCACAGAGCAAGGAAGAAGCCCTGAGGGGTGCCAGGTATGGCCTCGCTACACACACACACACACACTCCCAAAATGGAAATTAAATGTTTGACCTCACTCAAGGCAATGGCAGCACTTGACCTTGAGAAAAGGTACCAAGCCCAAAGGCGTTACCTAGTAGAAACTATAGGACAGTGGACAACACTTCCAAAACTTTTTTGAACTTAGCAGAACGTGGGGGGGGAGGAGGTAGCTGGGGACAGACCCACCCCCTGCCTGTCGCTAAGCCCCAGGTGCCCAGGGGGAGGTCACACCTTGCCCTGTCCTAAGGCACTGTGCCTTCTGCAGATTCTGTACCGGGTCCACACACAGCTGGGAGGGAAGCCAGGCATCTGCTAGGGCCAAGCCCTTGGGGGGGGCGGGGAGACTGGCTCCCCCCCCAACCCGGGGCCCCTCCACCCCCCAGAGGGCCCACCTGCCCGGCTCCATCTCTGGGGGTAGAGCTCAAACTGACTGCACGAGCAGGTCCCACTTCTATATAGCCATCAAAAAAAACACTAATACACACACAAACACACACATACACAGCCAAGGGACTCCATATCCCCCAGTTACAAAGACCCATGTGAAAAAGGCTGGCCCCGGGGTATCCACACTCCCGGGACTGCCCCCTGCCCCGTCAGCCTTCACTCTGCCCCCCCAGAACCCAGCAAGCAGGTAGTTTTCCCCCTGTAGTGGACACGGGGCCATTCCCCTGGCCCCCTGTTCATCAGACTCGCCACGACAACTTCATAGTAGAGACCGACGACAGAAGCCAAAACCTGTGACAAATCTGGCCACAAGAGTCCTAGGAAATCACCAAGGTCACACACACACACACACTATAGCCCTGCATGGCCAGCTCAGCCTGGAGACACACACACACACACACACACACACTCTCTCTCTCTCTCTCTCTGCATGCCCCCCCCCCCCACACACACACACTCTATAGCCCTGCATGGCCAACTCAGCCTCCTCAGAGCCCTGGAGACAGGCCTGAAAAAGTTAAGGCAAAGAGGAAGATTAAAACATTCCAAATTCCCCGCCGCCATCAGATGGTCGGAGAGCCAGCGGTCTGGAGGCCGGGCGGAACCCACAGAGTCACTTTCCGGAACCTGCCTCTAAGGGCTCGGTGTCAAACAGGTTTAGCCCCCTCAGAGCAAAATCAATACATCAGCATAGCGAACACAGTTCACAATCCTAACTGCGAAACTGCACGATGCATTCCGAATCGTCAGAGTCAGGAAGAGAATCCTCACGTGAACCACACGTCCGTTTTAGTTTCAGTATTGCCCATGTTTTTTTTCTTTTTTAACTGCCGCTGATCTGTGAACTGGCTTTTAAAAATCCCATCTTAAATGAGGTGGGGATGGGGGGGGAAATGGGAGGGGTAGAAACTTAATAGGAAAAAGGAAAGGGGGGGAGGAGGGGGGATTTTTTTAATTAAGCGAGATTTAAGCCAGACTTAACTCAGTTCTCAGTTATGACTCCTTACTTCTACCTTAAATAGTAGTTTCAACAGACTTTTCAACAAAACGGGCAACAGAGATTCCGACAAGTCACACAGTTCTATCCTTACCTGGCCGGATGAGCCAACTCTCTACAGAGGAAACGCCAAGTACAGAAACACACACAGAAACACACACACACACACACACACACACACGGAGAGAGAGAGAACCACCACCACCTCAGTGCTCCCCCAACCCTTTTACGCAAGGCCAAGCTATGGCCGATTTAACCCTGATTAAACACAAAGGGAACTAAGTAAGGTGCCTGTGAAGGCCTGCGCCCTCTTCCTGGAGGCCGGTTAAGTGTTTCTTTGTGAGGCCCAGCTCAGAAGGGCTGGTGGTTCTGCTCGGCCACCACCTGTTCGCTTTCAAGATTTGGGGGGGAGCCGCGTGTGTGTCTCTGTGTGTGTGTGTGTTTGGGGCTGGGGGGAGGGCTCCTTTGAACCCGCAACAACATGATAATCACTGTCAACACCAGGCCAACTTGACCACGGCTGGCTGGCTGGCTCGCTGGGGCGTCTTTTCAGGTTTAGTAATTTGATTTCTCAACGCGAACATAAAATTACCAAACAGGTCCCAAACCTCCAGTTACCTCTGTTGCAGGGGGGGGCAGGAAGCCCGAGGGAGGCCCAGCCCCCCCTACCCACCCCAGGGAGGCGGCGCGGGCCAGGGAGGCAGGTTCAGATGCCGAGTTCTCTACCCTGCATTCCAAGATGCAGAATCAAAAGGTGCTTTCTGAGGAAGGTGGGAGCCAGCGAGGACCCAGCCGGCTCAGGGTGAGCGGCAGAGTTGGGGATCGTTCCCCACCACTTCCTCAAAGCCGCTCCCCGCCCGGGACTCCCCGAGCAAAGGGGTCCGAGGAGATCAGCTGTCACCTTGGGAACAGACCCCCAAGAGTCCAGATCACCTGTTCCCTGAGAACCCGGAGAACCCATGTCGGGATGAAAGGTACTTACAGGACCCCCAACTGTGGCTCCAACGCCCCTCACCCAAAACCGGGGGCCACTTCCTGCTCTCTTCTCGGAGAATTCATTCCTCCTCCCACGTGTTTTAAGCTTCAACAAGCCACCACTCCTCCTCCCCACCCCACCCCCCCCAAAAAAAATCTGAAGATGGGGGCGAACAAATCAAGACTCGCCAACCGTCCTGGGTTGTACCTAACAGACAGGAACTGCGGCCTGCGCTATTCTGATGATTTCCTTCCACTGGGATGCCTTTCGCTCCCAGGCGCTGTTTGCTTCGAATTTTACTTTAAAAAAAAAAAAGAAAAGAAAACCAGCCTCTGGTTGAGTTGAAAACCGGTCGGTGCGTCCCAAGAGCTGCCGTCACACTTCTCCTAGAAATCCCCTAATTTTTTTCACCTACCTATCCATTTTATTTTTACAAACCAGTGTTTTCCACGCCGGCTGTATAATCCCCCCCAAAAGTTGGAAGAGAGACACACAGCCATGGGCTGGATTCTTTGGCTTCCCACCCACCCACCCACCCAACCCCACCTGCTTACGGCACCGCCCTGCGAAGGGATTAAAACTCAAGTAGGAACTTGGGAACCAGCGCATTTCAAGAAAGTCAGACCGGGAAGTCTCCAACCTTACAGCACACAGGTGTGTGTGTGACACCATCAAAACTCAGCCTCTTTCTCCTCCAACTTTTTTTTTTTTGTCCTTAAGCACAGGGCAACAAAGCTTCCTGGAAAGGGCCCCAAGCCTGACGGTTTTGGTTTAGGGTGTGAGTCGGATCAAGGAAGACCCTCCCCACTTTACTAAGGGGGGGAGGGGGTCATGGCAGGCAGCATGGCAACGACTCAAACACTGACCCACTGACACACTGACTGACACACACACACACACACAGACACACACCAGGACCATGTTTGCCAGCACCGGGGCAGAGGATGTCATTTCGCCAAGTGAGGAAACAGCCCATCTTCGGGGACCCCCCTGAGGCGCTAATCAAGAGCCACTGAAGACTTTGCTGGGGTGAGGAGAGGGGGGTCCTGCTGGGGCCATTTCAGAATAAATGTCGTTGAGAGAGACAGTGATCAGCGTTTGTCTGCAGTGAGGGGCTGGGGGGGTGAGGGAGGGCCCCCCCACCTCCCACCCCTGCGGCTGCCAGGCCATTACATTCCTTAATTATTTCATCAGTTTCTAAGTGACTTGATGATTAAGTCTTATTTTCAGATTTCCTTTTTTGAAAAGAGATCCACTGGATTGGAGGGGGGGGGGTCGTCCCGGAGTCCTCTCCCTCCCAGCACCTAGAGCTGGGCCTTACGGGACCCCTTCAAGGCCAGGATCCCAGGAAGGGGGAGGGAGTCTGGCTGATTTTCCTGGGGGGGGGGGTGGGAGGTAGGGGGAGTGGGGGTAAGGACTTCATCCAAGTGCTTAGAACTGGTTCCTTTTTTTTGCACGAAGGAGGAGGAGGAGGAGGAGGAGGAGGAAATCACCGCTCTGAACACCCCTCCCTCCTCCCGGAAGACAGCCTAACTCCGAGTGATTTCAAGAAATACACAATTTGTAAAACAACCAAAAAGAAGAAACACACACACACACACACACACCCCAAAACTAAAACAACAACAACAAAAAAAACCCAGCAAAGGTCAAACTGCCAAGTGTTCGTGGGAAAGTGTCTAAGAGATAAAAGGGCCCCGGAGGGAGAGAGGCCGGAGGAACTGCAGCCGCCCGGGGCCCGGGGCCCACTTCCTCCTCCGGGCCCGACGTGCAACGCAGCCCAGGTGCTGCCGCCGACACCCGCGCGGCTGCACCCACCCACCCACCCCGGGGCGCGCGGGGGACGGGACGGTGGGATTTGCACAGACCCCGGCTCCCAGCAAGCTCCCTCCGGCTGGGCGGTGGGGAAGGGGGCGCCGACCCCGGAAGCGCCCCCCACCACCACCCCCAGCAACAGGCCCCCGACACACCTTCCAAGGCCCCCCCCACCCCCAGCACGCGGGCAGAGCCCCGCCAGCACCAAGGGGAGGTGTGGGGGGGGGGGCGGCTGCATGCACAATTTTGGACCTGGGGGGGTTGGTTTGCTTTTCTCCTCCCCCCTCCCAGACGCAAAGCAATTAAGTTCTTGAGGCTGCACTTGTCAGCAAAGCTTCAAAAGGCTTTTTTTTTCCCTCTTTTTCTCGAAACTGCATCTATTTACTGATTCTCCAAGAGCTTCACCCAAAATTTAAAAAAAAAAAAAAACAAAAGCTGGTAATTTTCAAAGTCTTAAGTGTCCTCTTATCCACGCGCGGGGAGAGTCCGTTGGCGACCCTCTTGCAAGGTCCTTCTTGGGACAGACGAAAAGGCGAGGCCGGGCGCCCCCCCACCCCCACCCCCATGCTCCCCGCCCGCTGGCCCCCCTCCCCCTCCCCCTCCCCTCCCCCTCCCCGCCCCTCCCTCCCCAGCCCCCTACCTAGGGAGCGGCCCCGGCCCGGGCCCGGCAGCTGTGGTCACCGTGCCTCGCCTTTTGTTGCGCTTAATCTCATGTCAACTCATTCAAGCAACTCAAAAGCGATGAAGACGTAATTGAATCAACCTGAACCACGGCATCGGGGCGCGCGCGCGCGCACACACACACAGACACACACAGACACACACACAGACACACAACACAACACACTCACATACAGACACACACGCCCGCGCGCTCGCGGGGCTCCGGCTCCGCACCCCGGGGCCCGGGGCGCGCCCCGCCAACGCCGCGCGCGCGCTCCGGAATGCGCCCCGCTGCGGCCACCGCGCGCGCGGACTCTCCAAGGGGGACCCGCGCGTCCCCAAGGCGCCCGCTCCCGAGTCGCGGCCGGACGGCCGGGACAGAGACGGGGGAGGGGGTGGGGGTGGGGGTGTGCGTGTCGGGAGGGGGGGGGGGTCCTGGGACTTCACGATGGGGAGGGGGGGGACACGCTATGCTTTGGGGGGACCCCCGGGCGGCATCCCCAGTTGGGGAGGGGGGCACTCCTCCCCATCCCGCCCCCTCCCCTTCCCCCCAGAAATGCGGGCGTCCCGTCCTCGGAGCCACCTACCCCGACTCCGAAAAGGTGGGCTGGGGTGTGGGCGGGGGCGACCCTCGGGAGGATGCGGCCGGATGCCGCCGACTTCCTCTCCCCGGGACCCCAGCCCCGCGCAGGTAGCAGCGCGCGCGCGCGCGCATCCTCGGGGGCTGGAGGTGGGGAGGGGGAGGGGAGGGAGGGCGCCCGCTCCGGGACGGGCCCCCGCCCCATGGGTGAGGGTGGGGGGCGGGGCCGCCCCCCAGCCGCTCGCACCGGGGTGGGCGAGCGGAAGGCGGAAGGGGGGTCCCCAAGTCTGCAGGGATGAGCTCGGCGTCGTTCCGCCACTCGGCGCCCCCCCCGCCCCCGGCCCAAACTTCCCTTTAAAAAGGGGAAAAAGAGGAAAAACCAGCAGCCCGGCCCAGAAGAGCCACTTTCCGGGGCGCGCTTCCTTCCACCCCGCCGGCCCGGGGGGCGCAGGCTCCGCTCTCCCGGCGCATTTGGGGGGCTCTGCCTTCCCCCCCCCCCCGCAAACTCCGCGCACCGCAGAGGGGCGGCATCTCGGACCCCGCCGCCACCACCCCCCACGCCCGACCCCCAACCAAGCACGCGTTTCGGGATCGTTTAAAGGAAAAAGAAAGTTTCAGCCGCCGCCGCCGCCGCCAACACCCGCGGCGAGGCGGTGGGGGAGGGGCCGCGCCGCGCCCCGGAGCCCCCCGCGGGGGGGACCCGGGCCCCGGGACTCGGCGCGCCCCGAGCGAGGACCCCCCCGGCCGGGTCCGCCGCGGCCGCGCCAGGCCCCGCCCTCCTCGGCCCGCGTAGACGCGCCCTCCCCGCCCGGCCGGCCGCGGTGGACGGTCCCGGCCCATTGTTCGCGGGGGACGCCTGTGGGGGCGCGTTGCTGGGGCGCTTCTGCAGCTGGCCCCGGGGGGCGGGGGGCCGCGGCGGGGGGCCCGCGCGCGCCCGCAGCCCCCACGGCCCCGCGGGACCCCCCCACCTCGCCCCGACCTCGAGGGCCGGGGGCAGGAGGAGGAGGAGAGGGGCACACGGCCGCGCCCGGGCCGAGCTCGCACAACTTTCTTTTCTTTTTGGGGGGGGGGTGGGGAGGCGAAGCGGCACCCCCGCCCCGGGAGCCGGGATGAGTTGGGACCGGGGGAAGATAAGAGATTGGGGGGGTCGGTCGGCACGTCCCCCGCCCCGGGGGGAACCTGGAGGGGTGCGGGGGGGCGGCCGGCCGGGGGCCGTGGTCACTGTGTCCCCGAGTGCGGTGTGCGGGGCGGGCGACTGTGGGCACACGCCGGGGGCGGGTGGGCGCCCGCGGGGCTGGGGGCGGGGGCGGGGTGGAGGGGGCGCGCGCTGCCACGCGCGGCGCCGCGCTGGAGCGGGGGCGGCCCCGGGCGGGGGGCCCCGGCGCGGGGCGGGGGGCGCGCCCCCCTTTACCTGCGGCGGCGGCGGCGGCGGCGGCTCCTCGGCCATTTCCTCGCTCGCCGGGGCCGGGACTGAACTGACACGGCACGAGCGGGCCGGGTTTGAATGAGGAGGGCGCGGGCGAGGCCGGGGAGGGGGCGGGGAGCGCGGGGAGGGGCGCGGGAGGGAGGGAGGGGACGCGCCGCCGCCGCCGGGCCCGCGGCCTTTTGTGCCGACCCCTCCCGGCGCCCCCCGCAGACCCCCCCAGGACCCCCGCCCCGCGCATCCCCGGGCCGGAGGGGGGGTGGGGGGGCGGGGAACGCCGGCCAGGGGGGTCCCCGCGCAAGACGAGCGCGGCGCCCCCCTCCCCTCCCCACCCACCCACCCACCCCGCCGGGAGCATTTGGTGGCCGGGCTCACCTCGGGCGCGGGGCTTAAGGTGAACGGGGCGGGGGGTGTGCACGGGGGGGGGCGGGGGGCGGGCCCGGCGGAGGCGCGGGCGCCCCCTACTCGTCCGCGCGGGGGCGGTGCAGGCGCGGAGCCGGTGTCGGGTGGGACACGGGGAGGAGGGGGTCGTCCCGAGGGCCGCCGGGGCGCGACTGTTGGGTCCGAAAGTGCTCCGGGAGCAGCAGCTGTTGCGCCCTCCCCCCCGGCCCCGCCCACCGCCTCCGCGGATGCCGCCCACCGCCGCCCACGTGACTGCGCAGGCGCGCGCCCGGCCCCGCCCCCCCCGCCGAGGGCCCCGCCCCCGCGTGCCGCGAGCGCGCGCGCCTCCCGCTGTTAATGTGGCCCGCGGGGCGCGCGCGCGCGCTCCCCCTCTCCCCCCCCCCCCCAGGCTCCGGTGACAGGTAGGCGCGGAGGGCGCCCCGGGCGCAGTGCGCAGGCGCGGTCCGCCCCCCACCCCCCACCCCCCCCACCCCCCCGCCAACCCCTTCCCGTCCTGCAAGGTGTGTCGGGCCGCCGCGGGGGAGGGGGCTCGGCGCCCCGGCGGCGGCGGCTCCAGGGTCAGCCCCGACCTGCCCGCAGCACGCCCCTAAGCCAGGAAGGGGGGCGAGGCAGCTCAGGACCAGCAGCTGCAGGAGGGGGGGGGGGGGGAATAGATGGGTTTTTTGGATTTTTTTTTTTTTTTTTTTGGAGATTTCCCTAAGTGTGAAGAAGGTCGGAGTCGGGGCTGATCTCACTGTTTGTTTAAGCGTCTTCAGAAATCCCTGTTTTTCTGGACGGGCCAGTAACTGGCTTGCGCAGCCCTGATGACTCGAGATTTCTAAACTTGGCTTCTGTTCCAAGAATCCACGTGCACGCAAAACCCCGGGCTTAGACCCGGGGACACGGCGAATTAAAAAAAAAAAAAATCCACCAAACAAAACAACAAGCCTGCTTTTTTTTTTTCCCCTCCTCTTCCCCAACTCTTTAAGGGCTCTCTGCCCTCCACCCTGGGTGAGGTCTCCTCCGTCCTCCCGCTCTGCCAGGAGGAGGAGGACCCCGGGGGGAAGCCCCACGACCCTCTTTTTTCTTTTTTTTTTTTAAGTTTTCTACCCCCCCCACCGCAGATGCAAATGCACGCGGGACCCCACACAATAGCCTGGTCGTGGTCCTGCCAAATTGGAAAAATCTTGACTGGCTCAAGAAAGGCACTCCAAGAACACACGGAGCAATAAAAAGTTAATTAAATATGTGTAATAGCTTCTTGACAAATGTATTAAGCATCTTTTAATAAATTTCGAAAAGCTGGGGACGTGTTGTGGGCGAACAAGGCCATTCTTATGAAGAAAAGGGGCACTTGAGCTGCAGCTTCTGGGCCAGGGGGGAAATCATTCATTCACCAGTGGGGTCCTCCCTGCCATCTCCTGTGACCCCCCACAGAGGGTCTCATCAGCCTATTTTTGGTGGTGGCTGTGCTTTAAGAAAGTGAACCAATGACAGGGAATCAATCCACAGTGCCCCCAGCCAGGGGGGCCAGGGAGGCCAAAGGTTTCCCTGCAGTCCAAGGAGGGGTAGTGTCTTCCAGTGCCCTTTTCTCAGGAAATGCAAAGACCTTCTTCTTGCTAGAAGTTATTTTCTTGAAGCCCTCCCAGTCACATCCCCCAACCGCCCCCAAAACATCCTCTTAGTCAACAAGAAACTTCATTTCACTTCTCAAAACAAATCCACTTGGATGGAGCCCGGGCTGCAAAACAAAGCCGGAAACCAGTGGAACCAGGTTTGGTCTGTCTCCACCTCGGGCCTGCCTCCCTCCACATGTTAATGGATAACCTTTGCACTCCCAAACCTTGAATGCAGTTCACAGAAGAGCACTTGCAAAAAAAAGTGTCAAAATGGAACACCCCCCCCCAAAAAAAATAGATTTTTTTTTTTAAAGGCCCCAAACTTTGGGGAAGGGACAGAGACAACCACCCACCAGCTGTTTGGATCAACAAGCCTGTTTTTTTTTTTCCACCAGCAACCATGAGAGACTCCTGGGCTCAGCCCTCTCTTGCTACTGAATTATTTTCTAAGCAAAAACAAAAAAAAGTGCTTTTTTTTTCCTCCCCCTCCTTGTCCACCGAGCTACCTCTTCATGTAACATCCGATGGTTTATTACTGTTCCTCTTACCTCCCTCCCCCCACCAAAAAAAAATAAATAAAAGCCTTGATTTTATGTTTCTGAAGCTTTAAATAAAAAAAAGAAACGGACAGGGAATGATCTGATCTCTCCGCGTAAGACTTTTTTTTTCCCCCCTCCGTGGATCCTTCGAGAGAAATTTATAAAGAACCTTCTTCCTGGCCAGGCGCCAACGAAACTGGGAAATCATTGCAAAATTCAGCCAGCGGCCCAGGGCTGGGTGGCAGCTAGAGACCGTGTGTGTGTATGTGTGTGTGTGTGTGTGTGTGTGTGTGTGTGTGTTTTAAAGGGCCACGGCGATCTGCGGCCGGCGTGTTTATTTGGTTTACTTGGAAAGCATGTGTAAGTTCGCGCAGCCAGCGTCTAAAGGGGCAAGGGTGGTGGTGGTGGTGGTGGTGGTGGTGGTGGGAGGTGGGGGGGGGGGAAAGACCCTCCCCCCCCCAAAAAAAAGGAGGGTAGGAAAATTGGAGAAGCGCCTGTCAATGAACAGCAGCAAGAATCCAGGCTCAGGCCGATTGCAGCGCCAGCCAACGGAAGAAGGTTGCAAGCCGATGGTTGGGGGGTGGGGGGATGGGGGGGTTTTGCCCAGGGATGGGGGGGTTGGTGGGGCCACAACTGAGCTCCAACCCAATAGGGGGTAGGATTGGGGGGGGGGGGGGCAGGGGAGGCAGCAGCATTTGCCAAAAACACTCTTCTTCCAGACTCCAGGAAAAGGGAGTCAAGGAAGGAGTGCTCTGGTTTCAGAGGGAGGAGGATTCAAAAAGAATAATAAAATAAAATGAACCGTTTTTAAGCTGAGCTGCAGCAACCAGGGGATATAGATACAGTCCAAGAGCCCCACTCCCTACATCAGAGCGACCCACATCAGCCACGCCTCATCTTCCACGACCCAAACAGACCAGACCTTCCCTCCACCCCCACTGGGGGAGGGGAGGATGGGTGCTTCTAAAATCGCCCCAGTAGCTCTGCTCCCCCCCCCCCCATATTGCCCCGCACCCAGCCCGGGATGGTGACTTCTCTTTTCCTCGGGACCCTCCCTGCCCGCCAGAATCTCAGGTTTAAAGAACAAAACAAACAGACCAGGAAGCCCTCCCGCCTGGCTCGTCCCAGCCCCTGTGGCTCTATTGAAACGTTTTATCTTTGGAGATGGAGAACCTTGGTGCAAAAAAAAAAAAAAAAAGGGAGAAGAAGACAAGACAGGTTTGCAAGTTTAAACTTCTTGGCCCTGCCTGCGCAATGCTCCGACGAGGCACCGTGGGGGAAAAAAAAAAGCCAACGGGCAGCCCTGGCGCCAGCACTGATAACTCCTCTTTGCAAGGGAAAAAAAAAAAAAAAATTCAGGGTTCCGAGCAGGAAAACCTGCAACGCTGCTGCTGCTGCGGCCAGGAGCGAACAGGAAAAAAAAAAAAGAAGAAGAGGAAAATGAAGTTGCAGGGAACCTGCCAGGCTTTGGCAAACGACAAAGGCTATTTGAGAAGCCAGCCCGGGACTTGAATACCCAGCGACTCCAGCCACCCACTTCTTTCCTATTAAGTTTCCTGATCCCCCCCCCCCCCCCACTCCAGCCTCCTTCTCTAAGGTTAAAAGGCCCTGGATAAGAACATGAATAAGTAAATAAATAAATAACACGGCCCTCAAGAACACAGGAGGGGAAAAAGAAATCGCAGAAACTCACCTTGGCGAAGTGGAGGCCGGGCCGGGCACTTGGAGACTCCCACTCTCGGCGTTGGCCAATCCACCTGGCTCCCAGCGATTCTGGAAGGGAAGGGATTGCTGGTTTTTTAACAGCAAAACAAAGAGGGAGGGGCCCCCGGTAGGGCTCAATCTAAATAAAGGTTTCGATCTCAGCCTCCGAGAGACGACGGGCGGGATGGAGCCATCCCGGGCGACCTTGAGCATTGGGCAAGGGAACAGGATTTCTTCTTCTCCCTGTCCCACAGGCGACTGGGATCGTGACGGCCCCCACTGAACACGCACCGTGCCTGCCCTTCTGGAACGTTCTGGGTGGTTTTTCAAGGCTGACCCCACTCGGGAGTGTTGAAAAGGCACGTAGGGTGTATTTTGTCAATGTCAGGGGCGAGGCCTGGAGCTGAATGGATAGAACAGCCCGGGCCATCCACGCCTGAGGCCCCAGGTTCAATCCCTAACACCAAACCGGAACAGTTCAATAGGGTGCCAGAGAGCGGGTCCAGCAGGCATAGACGGGTAGGGCTTTGCACTTGGCTGCCCAGGACATGATCTGCAGCACCTCATAGGGTTCCCAGAGCCCCACCTGAACCCCATGCCACCTGGAGTAAATAAGCCCTGAATAGCACCCCAGGGTGGCCCCAAAACCAAAAAATAAATTTTAAATATAAGACATAGTGTCTCGAGGCTGGAGCAATAGCACAGCGGGTAGGGCGTTTGCCTTACACGCGGCCGACCCGGGTTCGATTCCCAGCATCCCATAGGGTCCCCTGAGCACTGCCAGGAGTGATTCCTGAGTGCATGAACCAGGAGTAACTCCTGTGCATCGCTGGGTGTGACCAAAAAAAAGAAAAAAAATTTTTAAAAAAGACATAGTGTCTCATTAAAAATATATATATATACGTTTAGGGGCTGGAGCAATAGCAGAGCGGGTAAGGCATTTGCCTTGCACACGGCTGACCCGGGTTCGAGTCCCAATATCCCATATGGTCCCCTGAGCACAGCCAGGGGTAATTCCTGAGTGCAAAGCCAGAAGAAACCCCTGTACATTGCCGGGTGTGACCCAAAAAGAAAAAAAAAAATTTTAAACTATAGCAAGTATTATAACTTTCAGAATGGCTCTTTAAAAGCTTGGAATTCACCCTAAAGGAGAGAGAGAGTAAAAGGGAATGTGCCTGCCACAGAGGCCTGGGGGGGGAGGGGAGATACTGGGAACATTGGTGGTGGAGAATGGGCACTGGTGGAGGGATGGGTACCCAATCATTGTATGAGATCACTGTATGAAACAATCATTGTATGAGATCATTGTAAGCACACAAGTTTTTTTAAATTTGTAACTGTACCTCAGTGATTCACTGAATGAATAAATGAATAAATAAATAAATAAAAGCTTGGGACTTTGATCCACAGCATCCCATGTGGTGCCCCAAGCCCGCCAGGAGTGATCCCTGAGCACAGAACCAGGAGTCAACCCTGAGCACTGCGGGGGTGTGGCCCCAAAACAAACAACCAAAAAAGCTTTGGGACTCCTCTGGTTTTCCTGATAGGAAGTTTGGGGATGAGGGAGAGGCCCTGAATCACCCCATCAGCATCAGCATCGCCCCCACGCACTCACTTCCTGGAGCCAAGCCTGGCTCCCTCTTCCTCTCTCTCCCCGCGTGGCCAACCCCCTCCAGTCAACTTTGCGTCCATCATCTATCTGACCCCGGTCCCTCCATCGGTGACCGCCACTGGACACTCTGCCTCCCTGGGTCTGTCTGCAGATCCACCCCCCACGGAAGGCCCCCCAGAGATCTGGGCTGGATAAACCGGACCCTGCTCCCGCTCAAAGTTTCCTATTGCTGGGGGGCTGGAGCGATAGCACAGCGGGTGGGGCGTTTTTCCTTGCATGCGGCCGACCCGGGTTCAATTCCCAGCCTCCCATATGGTCCCCTGAGCACTGCCAGGGGTATTAGTAATTCCTGAGTGCAAAGCCAGGAGTAACCCCTGTGCATCGCCTGGTGTGACCCAAAAAGAAAAAAAAAAAAAAAGTTTCCTATTGCCTCAGGAGGAAGGATGGAACTCAAGTCTCCCCTTTTCCCAGGCCAGGGAATCCTCATTTGGGTGCTCCCTGGAGGTGGGGGGGCGGGCAGGCATTCTCTGATCTCAGCAGCCAGATCTGAGCACTGCTAGGCCCACTTCCTTCCCCTTCTTCCAGGAAGTCAGCCATCATTTCTTTCCACGCGTGGTTTGATTTGGGGGGAGGGGGCCCCAACAGTGCCCAGGGGGCCCAGCCCCTTAATTCATGGCCAACAGTGCTCATTAGCTCCCACTAGGCCAACATGCAGTTCCTCTCAAGCCCTGCAATCCGGGCACCGTCCCCAGGTGCTTATGGGGTCACCAGAGTCATACCCTGTGGTCACTCAGGAACATCTTCCCCCCAACGCTGAGGCCAAGGGGGGTTGACCGTGGGCCTCCCACAGAGTAGAAGCGTCTGGTCCTCCAATACCCACACTCATCCTCCAGCCCCACCTCTTCCAAGCACGTTTTCCCTAAGATATTAGTAACTTCTACAATATTAGTAACTTCTGGCTAGCAGGGTCAAAGCCAACAGTAGCAGGAGTCGGGCGCTCACCCTGCATGCGGCCAACAGGATCAATCCCCAGCAACCCACATGGTGCTGCCCTGGGCCCCGCCAGCAGCTGATGCCTGAGCACAGAGCCAGGAGTAAACAAGCCCTGAGCACCTCTGGGAGCTGCCCCCAAATCAAAACACATTCTGGCTACCAGTTCGTCATTTATAAAATAGATTGAAAAAGGGGGAAGGGAGGAGAAAAAAAGGGAGATCCGGAAAGTTCTCATCACAAAGGCAAAATTCTGCAGTGAAGCCTGTTAACTTCAGAGCATCAGGGGCTGGAGAGATAGCACAGCGGGGAGGGCGTTTGCCTTGCACGCGGCCGACCCGGGTTCGATTCCCAGCATCCCATATGGTCCCCCGAACACCGCCAGGGGTAATTCCTGAATACAGAGCCAGGAGTAACCCCTGTGCATCGCCAGGTATGACCCCAAGCCAAAAAAATAAATAAATAAATAAATAAACCAGAGTATCATGATAGTTTGTTTTGTTTGGGGGGAGGATGTTTTCTTCTTTTTGCTTTTTTGGGTTTTTTTTTTTTTTTTGGTGTTTTGGGTCACACCCGGCCATGCTCAGGGGTGCTACTTCTGGCTCTGCACTCAGGAATCACTTCCTGGCGGTGCTGGGGGGGTGGGGGGGACCCTATGGGATGCTGGGGATCAAATTTAGGTCTGCTGCATGCAAGGCCAACACCCTCCCCACTGTGCTATCAGCATTATAAGGCTTAAATTTATGCATTCTATGCGGTCATCATTTCTCAACACTGGACAGGAGGGTCTGGGGAGAGCGCAGAGGGGCTGAGACGCTGGCCTTGTGAGCAGCCAACCCAAGCCCCTCCGCCACCTCAGGAGTGATCAGAGCCACCAGGAGGGACCCAAAAAAGAGAGAAGACAGAGGTGATGAGGGGTACCCCGTGGCAATGCCCAATTCCTGGGTCGGGCTGCAGAATTTGGGATCTTGTCACTCTTCACGGCTTCAATGATGCCCTGCTTCCTCCCAAGAGTACCAGAGGCTGGGGGGAGGGGAGGCAGAGCCCCCATTTCCTTTCCTGTCAGGGGCAATGGGCAGGTTGGGCCTGAGGCCAAAGTCCACCGGTGCTCCCCAACTAAATCCCCTTACATCCTAAAAATCAACCTCTAGGGACTGGAGCAATGGCACAGCGGGTAGGGTGCTTGCCTTGCAGGCAGCCAACCTAGGTTCGATTCCCAGCATCCCATATGGTCCCCCGAGCACCGCCAGGAGTAATTCCTGAGTGCCTGAACCAGGAGTAACTACTGTGCATCACTGGGTGTGACCCAAAAAGAAAAAAAAAAATCAACCTCTAGGCTGGAACCATTAGCATAGCAGGTAACCTTACCCGGATGAAAACCTTACCCAGGGTTCCACCCCCAGCATCCTATAGGTCCCCAAGCACAGCCAGGAGTGATTTCTGAGTGCAGAGCCAGGAGGAACCCCTGAACATTGCAGGGTGTGCTCCCCACCCCCAAAAAAATTACTTTTAGACACACTTCGGGGCTATTTCCTGAATGCTGTCTGGGGACCCGGCTAAGCCCCCCCACCCGAAACTGTAGTACCTCATGGTCGCCCCAGGCCAAGCTCTCAGTTGCTCCCTTGGGTTCTCTGCCTACCTGTCTGCGTACACGCAAATCTCCTCTAAAGGCAGGGAAGAAAGGTCACGTAAATTTATGTCCTGGCAGCAATTAGCAGAGTGCATTTTGCCCAGTGCTGGGAGGCAATAAACGTTTGGAAAGATGAAAACGTTTTAGACTTGGCCTCAGTCTTGCCCACCTGCCCCAGCTGCGTGGTGCTGACTGGCTTAGTAAGTTCTAGATCTTTCCAGATTGGGCGCCTCCTGCTCCTCCTCTGAAAATAGAAGGGTCCTAGGTTGAAACCTATGTGGAAAGAAGCGGGGCTGGAGCGATAGTACAGCGGGGAGGGCATTTGCCCTGCACGCGGCCAACCTGGGTTCGATCCCCAGCATCCCATATGGTCCCCGAGCACTGCCAGGAGTGATTCCTGAGTGCATGAGCCAGGAGGAACCCCTGAGCATCGCTGGGTGTGATCCAAAAAGCCAAAAAAAAAAAAAAAAAAGCAACTGCTCATAGTTTTTTTTTATTATTATTATTTGATTGGTTTGGGGGGCACACCCAGCAGTGCTCAGGGCTAACTCCTAGCTCTGCACTCAGGGATCACTCCTGGCAGGCCTGGTGGGAGAGGACGGAGACATATGGAGTGGCACGGATGGAACTTGTTCAGCTGTGTATAAGCTTATCCGCTATGTTATGGCTCCGGGCCATGACCAGTGGGGGGGGGAGGGGGCTAGGATCACACCAAGAGGTGCTAGTGCCAACTCTTGACAGTGCTCCGGAGCCCAGATGATCCAACTGGGACCAATAACACACAAGGCACTAGTCCCTATATTATTTCTCTGGCCCTCCCGTGCCTTTTTTTTTTTTTCGCTTTTTGGGTCACTCCTGGTGATGCTCAGGGGTTACTCCTGGCAGGGCTCAGGGGACCATACGGGATGCTGGGAATCAAATGCCCTACCCGCTGTGCTATCACTCCAGCCCCCCTCCCGTGCTCTTTTAAGGAAAAATTATGAGCCCCCCCCAGACACCCCCCAAAATAGCTCCGCCATATCTTACCCAATCCCAGGATGCCTCTACCCACACCACCACCTCGTCAGGAAAAGGTGCGAGGGCCAGAGAGATGGGACAGCAGGTAGGCACCCCAGGGATGCCCCAGCCCACCAGGAGTGATCCCTGAGCACCACAACGTTTGTCCTATAAACTCCTATCCCCATGTGTTTTTTTGTGTGTGTGTGTGTGTGCCCTCATATTCTTCACTTTTCCCAACTATTCTTTAGTATAAAAAATTCCCGGGGCCGGAGTAATAGCACAGAGGGTAGGGCGTTTGCCTTGCACGCAGCCGACCTGGGTTCAATCCCCAGCATTCCATATGGTCCCCCAAGCACTGCCAGGAATAATTCCTGAGTGCAGAGCCAGGAACAACCCCTGAGCATCGCTCGGTGTGACCCAAAAAGCAAAAAATAAGTATATAAATAAAAGAATTCCCAACTCATTCTTACTTTGGACGACCTGGCAGGCTACCGAATGTAGCCTACCCGCACGGCAAAGTCTGGCAAACTCCCCGTGGTGTGCTCAATATGCCAAATACCAGTAACAATGATGGGTCTCATTCTCCTAACCCTGAAAGAGCCTTGATATGTCACTTTTGAAAATCTCAGGGTTAGGGCAAAGGAGACATTACTGGGGCCTGCTCGAGGCAATCGACGAACAACAGGATGGTCGTGATCGTGATTCCTTAGTATTTAGAGGATTCTGCCTTCTCTATCCAAAATTTTTAAAAGAAAATGTAAGGTACTGGTAAGAGCAGGGCCTGATCCAACACAATAGTGACCGCTGCCCAGCTCAGAGACCCTGCCCCACCCCCCAACGAGTGCAGCAAAGCCCAGCCCAAACCAGCTCCTACAGGCTTCAAACTGAAAACTCCCATCAGTAAGAAACAGATTCACTACTCTGGGTCTCTACAAGCCGTTTACCTTGAACTTTTGCATCCCTTCAAGGTACCCTTTCCCTTAAACCACAGGACGCACTCTCCAGATTCTGCCCCAGGCAAAAATAAATAAATAAATCTCCAACTGGGTCTCCAGTTCTTCCCCTGGTTAAGCTCCAAGACCACACCCCATGCATGGCCCTGGTCAACCTTTGCGCTGGATTCATTCCAAGAATATTTCCTGACCTTCCTGTTTGGTCACCAGCCCCTGACTAGGTTGTAATTAAAGAGTGAGGTCCAGAACTCTCTGGGACAGGGAACCTGCCTTCATGGAGCTTGTTTTCACAGAAGAAACACATTCAACAAAACAGAAATCGGGGCGCGTATAATTAAGCCACGACCCTAGAGAAACCACTGCTTAGCTGCAAACACACACACACACACACACACACACACACACACACAAAGATGTTCTCGGCGACACTGTGATCAGCATGAAAAAACTAGTCCCTGTAGCATGTTCATCCAAAGGAATGAAGAAGGGAAGGGGGGAGGAGCCTTTAAGGGGAAAAAAATATGGAAACAAAAAGAAAATTTTATTTTGGGGCTGGAGCAATAGCCCAGCGGGTAGGGCGTTTGCCTTGCACGCAGCCAACCTGGGTTCGATTCCCAGCATCCCATAGGGTCCCCTGAGCACCACCAGGGGTAATTCCTGAGTGCAGAGCCAGGAGGAACCCCTGTGCATCGCCGGGTGTGACGCAAAAAAAAAAAAATTTGTTTTTGGGCGACACCTGGCAATGTTCCAGGCTTACTCCTGCCTGTGCTCAGGGATCCGTCCTGGCTGACTCAGGGATGCTGGAGTCTGAACCCACATCAGCCACGTGCAAGGCAAACATCCTACCCACTATACTATTGCTCCAGCTCCAAAACTGGTTGTTTTTTTTTTAAGAGAGTACGGGGGTTAATACACTTGCCTTGCATCAGCCGATCCCAGTTTAAACCCTCGCACTGCAGGTGGGTTTCCCAAGTCCCACTAGTCGTAAGCCCTGCGCACCACTGGGAATGACCCCAAAATCAACAGCCAAAAAACACACCAGGGTCGGAGCAATAGTACAGCAGGCAGGGCGTTTGCCTGGCATGTGGCCGACCCGGGTTTAATCCCCAACATCCCATATGGTCCCCCAAGCACTGCCAGAAGTAACCTGAGTGCAGAGCCAGGAGTAACCCCTGAGCATCGCCACGTGTGATGCCCCAAAAAAACACACATACACATACAACAATCAAGCGCCTACGAGGTATGCCATTTGTAGAGGCCCCAGAACAATAATACAGCAAAATTATCATTTGCCTTGCATATGGCTGACCCAGGTTCAATCCCCAAGCCCTGCCGGGAGTGACCATTCAGCGCAGAGCCAGGAATAAGCCTTGAGCTCAGGCAGGTGTGGCCCCAAAATAAAACAAAATAGGGACCGGAGAGATAGGGCGCTTGCCACGCACACAAGAAACCCTAGTTCCATCATCCTATATGGTCTCCTGAGCACCACCAGGAGAGTTTCCTGAATAGAGTCAGGAGTAACCCACGACCATCCCCGGGTATAATTCCCAAAGTAAATAGCAAGAGTAATAAGATACGCCATTTGTTTGGAAATGGCAAAGCCCTGACACTGGGTGTGGCACCAAAACAAGAATTTGTGAATAATTTTGATACAAATATTGAGGGGCCTTGCATGCTTGTTCATGGCCAACCTGGGTTCAACTCCTAGCACCCCAGAACACAGGGTCCCGAGTCCTTCCGGTAATGACCCCTGAGCAGACAAAGGCACCTTACAGGTGCTACTGATTGTTGTGTGTGTGTATGTTTGTTGGAGGGTTACACGCGGCAATACTCAGGGATTACTCCTGGTTCTGCACTCAGGTTACTTCTGGCAGCGCTTGGGGGACCCTATGGAATGTACGGATTAAGCCCTCAGCATCTGCTGGGTGTGATCCCAGAACCAAACAATAAACAAGCACTGAATCATTATTTTGATTCACAATAAATAGAATGCATGTATTCCATCTCAGTTAAAAAAAAATAAACGAGAAGGAAGAAAAGTAAACACGAAAGCACGTGACCAAACGCAGGGAAGACGGCAGCAGGTGAGTGGAGACAAGTGGGGAATTATCTAACGGGGCAGTGGTTAAAATATTTGGATCTTCAGCAGGTGAAACAGACTTGGCTTTCCAGTGTCACTAGTGAAGTCGCCGTTCCCTGGGCAAGAGCCTGAGTGGTCAGGCGGGCAGTAGGGCCGAATCTCCTCTACTCACCATCTCCTTGCTGGTTCTGCCGCCCGCCCGTCCCTCTCGCTCAATCTCCCCCCAGACACATGCCATGTATGCGCAGAAGTCACCCTGCGACCTCCTCCCCACTCTGAGACCCCTCTTTGTTCAGTCACCCTTTGTTCGTTCAGCGCCCCCTTTGTGACCCGGGCTGGGCAGTGCCCGGCCCTGGCTGGGGATATTTTCTCAGGACCAGAGAAGTGGCAGCTTGTGTCCCAGACCAGAAGCCAGCTGACAGGAAGGGTTCCGGCGTTTCACCCTTCCATTCTATCCACCAAGGACTCTTCCACCTGCTCCTTCTTGGACCCTCTCGTGACTCAAGCCAGATGCCCTTGGAAACGCACCCCCGTCCCCATGCTCATTCTCCCACACCTCCGCTTGTGTCTTTGGGTTTTGAGGCCACATCTAGCGGTGCTCAGGGCTGATTCCTGGCTCTGCACTCAGGAACCACTTCCTGACGGTGCTCAGAGGACCATAGGGGATGCCAGGGATCAAACGCATGTTGGAGTCGCCTCCCTGGTGCCTGGGGTTAGTAGTAACTGCTCGTTCTACAGTGTGATACAGAGAACATTAAGGGGAGGGAAAAGGGCAGCCCCCCTGGAGTAGAGATGGACCAGGAAGATGGTATTCAACAGGCTGGAGTGGAAAGGGAAGGGGTGGCAAGAGGGAGCCAGGCTGAGCTCATGCGAGAGCGTTCCTGGCCAAGGGGTGAGTCTGCAAAGGTCTGGAGCAGCATGTAGGGGTGGGGGAGGGCTGAGGCTGGCACAGCTGAGGGAAGTCTGAAGCGGGGCCGGGGTGGTTTGCAGCCTCCAGGTGTTGTAAAGTGGATTATACTGAAGGGAGCGCAGTCTGAGGAGTGGGGCCGGGCTAATGACGTCATCGTTCCTTATTAAACGGACCCACGGGACCACCACGTGTGCTCCAAATACAGTAGCACAGGCAGGGCCCCCGCTGGCAGCAGGCAAGGGCATCTGAGTTCCAGGTGACTTTACAAGCACCACGGAGGACAACAATGGTGAAAGAGCGAGGAGGAGGAGGAGGAGGAGGAGGAGGAGGAGGAGGAGGAGGAGGAGAACTAGGAGAAGTAGGAAGGAGGAGGAGGAGGAGGAGGAGGAGGAGCAACAGGAAGTGGAGGAGGAGGCAACGGAGGAAGAGGAGGTGGAGGAGGAGGAGGAAGAGGAAGAAAAAGAAAAGGAGGAAGAATAAGAAAAGCAACAAAGAGAAGGAAAGGAGGAAGAATGAGCCGGGGAAGAAGAGAAGAAAAAGAAGAGAAACAAAGAAGAGGATGGGGCTGGAGCGATAGCACAGAGGGTAGGGCGTTTGCCTTGCGTGTGGCCAACCCAGGTTCGATTCCCAGCATCCCATATGGTCCTCTGAGCACCGCCAGGAGTAATTCCTGAGTGCAGAGCCAGGAGGAACCCCCTGTGCATTGCCAAGTACGTCCCAAAAAGCAAAAAAAAAAAAAAAAAAAAAAAGAGGAGAAGAAATGAAAAAAACAATTTCACCCTAAGGACCTAAGAATACCCAACTCTGCGCAGGATGTTGCCTTCACCTGTGACCTCCTGCGATTCAGAGCCAGTTCAGGGCCAACGTGTACATTTCCGCCAACTCACTGAACTGCCCTGAGATGCTACAGGAGGAATCAAGGGGCATCCTGGGCGGCGATGGCTCACGGGGCCCATTCTCCGCCAGTGGGCCAGCCCCTACCTCAGGCCACCAGAAATAGCAACAGCGCTCAGGAAACACGGCTGGGCTGGGCAGGTCGCCCCTCAGGGTTCACGGGCCCAAGTCAGTGCCCAGCTGACCAGACTCCAAGGAGGGGCCGAGGTGGTAGGGAAGAACCGGAAACTGGCTTTCTGGGTTCAAACCCTGAGTCTGGTATACCAGGCCTCTCTTTCCCGCTGTCCCATCTCACAGATGAGGACAATCAGACTAACAGGCAAGCCCATGACGCAGGAAGACATGATGGCGGGGAGGGAGAACTTGGCACGCAGTAATCAACTAAGAAACCCAGCGGGTTACAAAGCTCAACGCCTGGCACTGGGTCCAAAGACCCTGCACGAAGCTGGAGCAATAGCACAGCGAGTAGGGCGTTTGCCTTGCACGAGGCTCACCTGGGTTCGATTCCCAGCATCCCATAGGGTCCCCCAAGTACCTTCAGGAGTAATTCCTGAGTGCAGAGCCAGAAGTAACCCCTGAGCATCACAGGGTGTGACCCAAAAAGCAAAAATAATAATAATAGGGGCTGGAGCAATAGAGCAGCGGGTAGGGCATTTGCCTTGCACGGGGCCAACCCGGGTTCAATTCCCAGCATCCCATATGATCCCCTGAGCACTGCCAGGGGTGATTGCTGAGTGCAGAGCCAGGAGTAACCTCTGTGCATCGCTGGGTGTGACCCAAAAAGCAGTAAGTAAACAGGGTCACGGTCCTCCCGTTGTTCATCGATTTGCTCGAGCAGGCCCAGTAACGTCCATTGGAGACTTCATTGTTACTGCGTTTGGCATATCGAATACGTCACGGGGAGCTTGCCAGGCTCTGCCGTGTGGGCGAGATACTCGGTAGCTTGCTGGGCTCTCCGAGAGGGGCGGAGGAATCGAACTCAGGTCGGCCATATTGTCTGCATGCAAGACAAACGCTCTACCACTGTGCTATCGCTCCAACAATATTTACTTATTATAAATAAATATTTATAAATAATTTATTTATTTCACTTAATCACTTAATCACTTAACTTCCCGTTAGTCGTCGATTTATTTAAATAAATTTATAAATAAATAAACATTTATTTATAATAAGTAAATAAAATAACAAATGAAACAAAACAACAAAAACAATGAATAAATAAAATAATGATTATAACAACAACAACAACCACAAAACCAAAGGCCCTGCACACGGAAAGTCGAGCCACCCCCCCACCCCCAACCCAGCATAGCCGTCAAACCCAGCTGGGCCACAGGACCCAACGCTGACCCAGACAAAGTCCGAAAGTTGTCCAGAACCATACCTGGGTCAGGTGATCTAGAGAGCGCCCTGCATCTCAATGTCCTGCCAGCATCTGCCTCAGGAAGGATCCAGGCCAAGGCGAGTGGTCCCTAGGGTGGGATGGTGAAGGGTGAGTAGCGGTAGAAGGGGAGGGGCCTTTTGAATACTCCCCTCTAGACAGTGGGTGTGGCCTGGTGCCCACACCCTAGCCCAGGATGCTGGGATTAAGGTGAGGGGGGCCACACCCTAGCCAGGGAGCTGACTCCATGCTCCACTCCTCATGGGCACGTTTTCTCCCCCCCCAAAAAAAAGGGAGGGGTGAGCTGGAGTGATGTTACAGGGGGTAGGTAGGGTGTTTGCCTTGCACAAGGCCGACCCAGATGGACCTAAATTCGACTCCCAGCATCCCACAGGGTCCCCCGAGCACCGCCAGGAGTCATTCCTGAGTGCAGACCCAGGAAGGAACCCCTGAGCATTTGCTGGGTGTGGCCCAAAAAGCAAAAAATAAATGAATAAATCAATAAAATGATGGGAGAAAATCCCAGTCGCGTGCTCCTGGGCTCAGCTGCCTGGACACAGGTTCCTGCCCGCCTCCTGCCCACATGGTGGGCAAACTCCAGCGGCGTTGGAGAGTTTTCCACTTGGTGGTGGTGTTCAGACCGGCCCCTGCTTGGCACCCTGAGTCCCCCCACAGCCAAGATGCCCTTCGACCCCCTCCCCCCATCCCATCCCATCCCCTTCCCCCGTCGTCTTCCTTCCCGTCTTCACCCCCCTCCCCTGCCTCCCCATCCTTTCTGGCTGGAACGGAGCGAGCACATCTTGTTGACATATTTCTAACAGATACTAAGCCTGGCCCGACCTCTTAAAAAATATCTGAAGCGATTAGGTTTTTGTTCCCACTTGTTTTGTTTGAAGGAACGTCCTCCCCGGGAGCCCAGTAGGATGAAAAACAGAGAGGAGGGGTGGGGGGGAGTGGGGAGGACCAGGAGAATAGAACCCTCGTTCCTGAACGCCCCCGCAAAAAAAAAAAAAAAGCACAAAAAAAAAAAAAGATTCCAGATGCTGAGCTTGAAAGAGCCATCTTAAGGCTTTTATCAAAGTTCCTTTTTTTTTTTGGGTTGTTTTCCCTCCCTGATACACGCCCGTCGGAATAGCTTTCCTTTCTCTTCGCGTCCCCCAAAAAAAGAAAAAAAAAATTTGTTTTTAATTTATTTTTTTTCCAATCTGTCTCATCAATGCCTACCAACCAAGACAATTGGATTTTTCAACCAGGATCTGTCCCCCGCGCGCCGCGTTGCTCTGCTCGCCGGCTCCCGGAAAGGAAAACAGGAATGTAGCGAGAAGTAACCAGTTCCCGAAGCCGCGGGGATGTGAAATCTACAAAATCAGAACAACGTGTCCCCAAGGAAACCGGGGAGAATCGGGGCTGCGGGTTGAAATGGCTGTGAGCCTTAATCCTCTCTTACCCCTGCTCAGGAAATGCCTGCCAGTGGAAGAAGAAGTTTTCTGCTGATTTTTCTCTCCTTTTTTTTTTTTTTTTTTTGCATCAGCAATCCAGCTATATAAGGGGGGCTAATAAAAATAATACCAAAAGGAAGACTCGGCTCTTTAGAAAGCGGAAAAGTGAAGCAAGCAAGCAAACCAGCCCGTAAGGGAAGAAAAAGAAAGAAGAAGAAGAGGAGGAGAAAGAAGGCTGACCTGTGCAAATTCCCACTTCCTCCGGGATGGCAAGAGGCGAAGCCGCCAGAAAGAAGCAAAAAAAAAAAAAAAAAAAAAAAGCAAACGCCTCTCCCCTCCCTCCCCTCCCCTCCCCCCCGCGCCGGCTGCCCGGCGGGCTGCAAACTCATCCCCACGTTTGCAACAAGTCGACCCGCTTCCTCGCTGAAGCCGAGTTAAGTTTGGGGGTGGTTTGGGCAGTTCTGCTGCCCGCCAGGCTTTGGAGGGCCCTAGGAAAAGAAAAAAAAAAAGTGTGTGTGTGTGTGTGTGTGTGTGTGTGTATTTGCAGCGGTGACTGGGGGGCAGAAAAGCCGGCCCTAGGAAAAAAAAAAGTGTGTGTATTTGCAGCGGTAACTAGAAAAAAAAAGTGTGTGTGTGTATTTGCAGGGTTAACTAGAAAAAAAGTGTGTGTGTGTATTTGCAGCGGTAACTAGAAAAAAAAGTGTGTGTTTGTGTGTGTGTTTGTATTTGCAGGGGTAACTAGAAAAAAAATGGGTGTGTGTGTGTATTTGCAGGGGTAACTAGAAAAAAAAAGTGTGTGTGTGTGTGTGTGTGTGTGTGTGTGTGTGTGTGTGTATTTGCAGCGGTGACTCGGGGGCAGAGAAGCCGGCCCCAGCCCCCGGGAGTGGTCAGCGCTCTCATCCTTTGTAAGTGCCAGTGTAAATTGGTACAGGCCTTTTGTCAACAACTCAGGGACGCAAGTCAAGGGCCTTACCAATGTTCAGACATTCGGGATGCAGCGAAATCACGCTCCTGGAATAGGTCCTAGGGAAACAGCCCTCCTCAAGGGGAGGGGGGAAAATAAAAGGGGGTTCTGGCTATAAGAGTGTCTGTCCCAACTGAAACACGCACAAACAACCTCCCCCCCTCCCCCCGCCGTGTGCACGGGACACGCACGGGGTGGGGGGTGCGGCCGAGCTAATGATCTGGGCGCCCTGCACACGCCCTGGCAGCGTTTTCAATGAGAGCCGTTGGGGGGGGTCTGGGATGTGGTGAAGCACATGTCTGTCTGCATGGCCAAGCACAGAAGAGGAAAAAAAAAAGTCTCCTAGAAAGTTTTGAAAAGTACGCCCCAGGGGGAAGTCTTACAATAGCCCCCCCCCCCAAAAAGGAGGAAGAACCAAAATCATATTTGAATAAGTGATAAATCTTTTTATTAGTATGCCACAGGGAAGATGTTGAAATCCGTGAGAACTGTGAAGTGTTTTACTTGCTTTACAGTTTTTGGGAAAATGTGTATAGGTGTATTTATATGTAAATATACATATTATTTATAGATATGTAGAGATATACCGGAATAGATAAGGGAAGTGACATGTTGGAATTTAGAATATTTAACAGATTTGAGAAAAAGAATTAGACGAGTTTTTTTTTTTTTTTTGGCGATAGAGATGGAATTAATCTTCTAACTGCAGAATTGACTGGTTAGTCCAGGGAATCATTCTTGTACTTGAGCATCATATGTTTTGAAATATTTCTTGGAATTTTTTTTGGGGGGGGTACTGGGGTATGCATGACCTACCTCCTATTTTTACTTCAGATTATTTTCTATAATAGGTATCTGTTACCTGTGAAATCAAGTACATTAACACTTACTTTACCCCCAAAATTAATTAAAACTATGAGTAAATAAAAGTTGAAGTGCCTCTGAGATGTTTCTATTGCTGTGTAATTGCAGTGGATACTGGGGATTCTGCGATAAGCCTGTGTACCTGAAAATGTGAGTCCCATAAACCCCAAGCCGGGTGTGACCCAAAACCAAAAAAAAAATCGAGTTCAAAAGAAAAAAAAAAATGGCTTCTACCATCTGAGTCTCGCTGTAAATACGATCAGCTGATAAGAAGGCCAGCTGCAACAAGCCATTTTCAAGATTAGGAGCCATTTACACACACACACACACACACACACACACACACCCTCCCTTCTCTGGCCTCTTGGATCACACACACACACCCTCCATTTACACAAACACACACACACACACACACCCTCCCTCCTCTGCTCCTCTGGACTCTTGCAACACACACACACACACACCCTCCTCTGGCCTCTACACACACACCCCTCCACACACACACACACACACACACACACACACGCCCTCCTCTGGCCTCTTGGATGTCAAGTGTTGTGTTTCTCAAGTTTCCTGCGGGAAGCCTGTGAGCTGCTGACTCAGGGGGAGGCTTCCACATTCCTGCCCTGCGCCCCAGCACCGGGCTTCCTGCAGCCAGCTTCCCGTTTCAGACAGCCGCTCTGCTTGCAGTTCATGTGGGTATTTCCAGAGTCACTGCACTCAGACTTCGGAGTGTCCGTCTCCCTGAGTCATTTTCCCTTTTCCCCTTTATGCTGCCTTATGAGTTGGTTTTTGTTTTGTTTTGAGACCACGCTCAATGATGCTCAGGGCTCACGCCTGGCTTGGGGGAGGCCCCCTTGGAGGTGCCCAAGCTCAAACCCAGGCTGGCCACGCACAAGGCAAGTGCCCTACCTGTTGTGCTATGGCTCTGGGCCCTTCAGTCCATTTTATTACTGTTTTTTGTTTTGGGTTTTATTCCTTTTTTTTAAATTTTTTTTTTGGCTTTTTGGGTCACCCCCGTCAATGCACAAGGGGTTACTCCTGGCAGTGCTCAGAGGACCATGAGCATCCTATATGGAATGCTGGGAATCAAACCCAGGTCCGCCTTGTGCAAGGCAAACAAACGCCCTACCCACTGTGCTATCGCTCCAGCCCCCCCCCCTTTTTTTTTTTCTATAATGATTTGGGCCAAACCAGGAGATGCTCAGGGCTTACTCCTGGTTCGGTACCCGAGGATCATTCCTGGCAGAGCTCAGGAGACCCTTTGTGGTGCTGGGAATGAAAACGGGGGTGGGCCAGGTACAGGGCAAACATCTTAACCCTGGTGCTAAACAGAAGTATCTGTTTGTTTGGGATTAAGGGCCACACTTGGTGGTACCAGAGCTGACACTCCCTCCCATCTCCCTCCCATCACAACTCTCATGCGGTACACGGTGGCCACGGCCTGGACCCGGAGCTCCCACATGCAACGCCCTTGACACCATCTTCCCCACCCTGTGTTCTACGTTTTCCGTCCCGCCCTGCCCTGTCCTGCCCTTTGTGGTTTGCACAATGACCCTCGTTGAAAGTTCTGTTCCCCAGCCAGAGATAGCACAACGGGCTACGTACAGCCACACTTTGCCCGCGCAGGAGGTGGAGGTTCGATCCCTGGCACCACACTGAGCCGAGGAGTAGCACAAAATCCAAAGGAATAACTCCTAATGGAGCTCTATTCTATTCTCTTGGTTGCTCATAGCAAAGATTTCAAACGCTGGAAATGAGGTTTTCCTGAGTTCAAGAGAAAGAAGAGTGAAAGGGAAGGAGGGAGGGAGGAGGGGGCCGGACCTTTGCATCAGAGAGAGAGGTCAGGGTTGTGGGTTGCTGGATTTAAATCTCCGGTACCCGTCACCCTACCGGGAGTGATCCCTGAGTACCAGCCAGGTGTAAGTTGTAAGCAACACCGGAAGTGGCCAAAACCCAGCAAAAAAGCACTGGGACACAAAGATTTTTTTTTTTCCCTTGTAGGATCAATGACTTAAATCAAGTTCCTGATTTGTGTTCAGTTTCTCCGGCGACAGGATTCAGAAGCAGGAGGAAGATTTCCAAACAAGATTACACGGTTTTCTAAAGTGATATATTTGATCATCTTCGAAAAGGCAGAGAGCCCCAGCGCTGCGCTAATTGAAATGTCAAATTCTCGGGACACATTCTCCTTGTAAATATTGGATTTAACTCGGTTAAAGATTATTTACTTTGAACTGCCAAGGGTTTTAAAGGGATGTAAAAATAACCCTAGGCAGGGCCTAGGGGTGTGGCTCAGCGACTTCCGGGCCTCACCTTACAGAGGCTCAGGATTTGATCCCAGCATTGGGAAAAAAATAAAAAAATCAGTAACTACCCTTAGCAGGTAACTGATGCATCTGACAGGCATTGGGGAAAAAAACCACTTGGAACACAGTTTTACTCTTTGAGGGAATCCAATATCTGTTTTGTGTTACATTTTTATTCCATTTTCTCCTTTTAGTTCTCTCTTCCTTAAACATTTTTTTTTTCTTCTTGGGCCACACCCGGCGATGCACAGGGGTTCCTCCTGGCTCTGCACTCAGGAGTTACTCCTGGCGGTGCTCAGGGGACCATATGGGATGCTGGGAATCGAACCCGGGTCGGCCGCGTGCAAGGCAAACATCCTATCCGCTGTGCTATCTCTCCAGCCCAATTTAATTTCTTTTTAAATCTTGAGGTTAACTCATGGCACAGTGCTCTGGGGACCATAACGTGACAGGGATGATACCTGGGCCTCCTGTATGCAAATCATGCCTTCAGTCCATTGAGCTCTCTGGCCGTGTTCTTTTTTTTTTTTTTAACTTAAGTTCTTGTGTATTTATTTTGGGGCCACAATCAGCTGTGCTGAGGGGTCACTTTTAGTGGTGGATCATATGTGGTGTCTGGGATCTAACCTGGGCCAACCGTATACAAGGCAAGCATCCCCTCTGCTACACTATCTCTCCAGTTCCTGTAACTTATATTTTGATAAAGTTTACTTAAAAAAAAAAAAAAAAGATAGGGGCTGGAGCAATAGCACAGCGGGCAGGGCGTTTGCCTGGCATGCAGCCGACCTAGGTTCGATTCCCAACATCCCATAGGGTCCCCTGAGCACCGCCAGGAGTAATTCCTGAGTGAACGAACCAGGAGTAACTCCTGTGCATCGCCGAGTGTGACCCAAAAAGCAAAAAAAAAAAAAAAAAAAAAAAAATGATAGTAGGAAATTGTCCAGTCAGTCCCTAAGTGCAAAACCAGGAGTCAGCCCTGAGAAGTGCTGGGCGTGGCCCAAAAACGGAAAAAGAAAAAAAATTTTTTTTTTTTGCTTTTTGGGTCACACCTGGCAATGCTCAGGGGTTCCTCCTGGCTCATGTACTCAGGAATTACTCCTGGGGGTGCTCGGGGGACCATATGGGAGGCTGGGAATCGAACCTGTCACGGGGACCCTATGGGGTGTCAGGGATCAAACCCAGGTTCGCGGTACGCAAGGGAAATGTCCTCCCCACTGTAGTGTCCTTCTGTCTCTCTCTCTCTCTCTCTCTCTCTCTCTTTTTTTTTTTTTTTTTGCTTTTTGGGTCACACCTGGTGATGGTCAGGGGTTACTCCTGGCTTTGCACTCAGGAATTATTCCTGGTGGAGCTCGGGGGACCATATGGGATGCCGCGATGTTGGCTGCGTGCAAGGCAAATGCCCTACCCGCTGTGCTATCGCTCCAGCCCCTATTTATTTATTTATTTATTTATTTTTATTTATTTTTGCTTGTTGGGTCACACCCGGCGATGCCCAGGGGTTCCTCCTGGCTCTGCACTCAGGAATTACTCCTGGCGGTGCTCGGGGGACCCTATGGGATGCTGGGAGTCGAACCCGGGTTGGCCGCGTGCGAGGCAAACGCCCTATCCGCTGTGCTATCTATCACTCCAGCCCCCCCTATTTATTTATTTTTTAATGTAGGAGTGCTGCTATTTATTCAGCCACTGACTGGCCCTGTTCTTGAAAACTTTTTCAGACTTCTCTGCCCCTTTTGGCCAGGAAGCAGAAGGATATTTTTTTATTTTAGGATTTGGTTAAGGAGACCACACCCATCAAGCTCCTCCTCCCCACCGCTGTGCTCTGGGGCTGTTCGGTGCCTGGGTTTCAACTCAGGGATCAAGAGCTCAGGACTCCTATACAACCCCTGTTTTACCACTTGGGCTATCTCCCCAGCCCTTATACTTGATTTTTTTTTTTTTTTTTTTGCTTTTTGAGTCACACCTGGCAATGCACAGGGAGTTACTCCTGGCTCTGCACTCAGGAATTACCCCTGGCAGTGCTCAGGGGACCATATGGGATGCTGGGAATCGAACCCAGGATGGCCACGTGCAAGGCAAATGCCCTACCCGCTGTGCTATTGCTCCAGCCCCTATACTTGATTTTCAACAAAATAAAAGTTAGCTAAAAATGAGTAGATGGGACCTGAGTGATAGAGGAATAATACAGTGGATAAGCAGCTTGCCTTGCAAGGGTCCCACCCAGGTTCAGTTCCTGGCATCCCATCAGATTTCTCAAGCCCCACCAGGCGTGATCCCTGATCACAGAGCCAGAAAAGTAAGCCCTGAGCGCCGTTGGGTGTTGCCCCCAAACAAAAACAAATAACAAAAAGAAGAGACAGGTCTGAAAAGTTCTTGGTCCTAACCCCCCAGAAAAAACAAATAATTCCTTTTGTGACCAAGTCGGCTTTACCAGGATCTAAGACGCCTCACAGAGGACCTACCACTTACATTGCTTCTTCTGAAGACAGCTGAATCTTGATCGGTTTGGTTTGGGGCCACACCCAGTGATGCTCAGAAGTTACTCCAGCCCTGACATTTGAGAACCTGTGAGGCTGTTCGGAGGGGAAGACCATCCCTTATCTGAATCTCTTATTTTATTTTGATTTGGCGGGGGAGGGAGGTGTCACACCTGGCTCTTTCAGGATCAAACCAGTGTTCACCAAGGCAAGCGCCCTACCCGCTGTTCTGTCTCCAGATCTCCTGGTACAACGATGTACCATGATGTTGAAAATCTGTATACCCAGGAAACCATCATTGATCCCACAGTACAGAGAAGGTGTAAAAAAAGAAAATTAAGGAAGGAAAAAAAAAAAGAGGAGGGGCTGGAGCAATAGTACAGCCGGTAGGGGGTTTGCCTTGCACGTGGCTGACCCAGGTTCGGTCCCCGGCATCCCGTATGGTCCCCCGAGCTCCGCCAGGAATAATTCCTGAGTGCAAAGCCAGGAGTAACCCCTGACCATCACCAGGTGTGACCCAAAAAGCAAAAAAAAAAAAAAAGAGAGAGAGAGACAGAGACAGAAGGACACTACAGTGGGGAGGACATTTCCCTTGCGTACCGCGAACCTGGGTTTGATCCCTGACACCCCGTAGGGTCCCCGTGACAATTGCCAAGATGATTCCTGAGTGCGGAGTCAGGAGTAAACCCTGAGCATCATGGGGTGGGGCCCAAGAAGAAAAAGATAAACAAAACACAAAGGAGGCAGGAGAGAGCAGAAAGGCGGAAGGGCGCGTTTGACCTGGGTTTGCAGGAGCACCTAGTCCAGCCTTAGCCACACGTGATCTCCTGAACTCTGCCTGGAGCAACCCTGAGCACTGCACCAGGAGTAAGCCTCCAGCATGCCAGATGTGGTCCAAACACCACCCCCCCATAAAAAAAAAAATAAAGAGTGAATCCCTTGACCTGGGTGTGTAACTTGAAGGTAGAACATTTGCCTGGGTGTGTGAGGTCTGGGTCATTCCCCGCCACACATGGTCCGTCAGTGTCCTTAGGATTGGGCCCAGCGTCCTGGCAAGTAGCACCTGAGCACTGCTGGGAGGTCACCCCGCATTAAAAGAAACGGTTGGGCTGGAGTGATAGCACAACGGGTAGGGTGTTTGCCTTGCATGCGGCTGACCCGGGTTCGATTCCCAGCATCCCATGTGGTCCCCCGAGCACCGCCAGGAGTAATTCCTGGGTGCAGAGCCAGGAGTAACCCCTGTGCATCGCCGGGTGTGACCCAAAAAGCAAAAATAAAAAAAAGTTGTGTGTGTTTGGGTTGGTTACACTGGGCAGTGCTCAGGACTTATTCCTGTATTCCTGGCTCTGTGCTCAGTGATCACTCCTGGCAGGGACGAGGATCAAACCCAGGTCGGCGGCATCCAAGGCAAGCATCTTCCCCTCCATACTGTCTCTCCAGCCTCGAAATACGGATGAATGGAAGTGTTTCCTTCTGACTTCAGTAAGTAATTCAGTAATTCAAGTCCGGCGCGGTCATTAGATGAAAAATTGCTTTTAAAATTCTTTTTTCAAACAATTTTTTTCGTTGTTAAAAATAAGTTAAGTCAGATGGAATCCAGCAGTGTCTAAAATGAACAAGAACTTGAGCTTTCATCATCCCTGGGTGGTGTAAGAGGGTTGATGCTTCTGGTTTCAGTTCCCTCTTCTGCCTGAACACTCCTGCTGAGGGCTGGATAGTACAGTGGGTAGGGCACTTGTCTTGCACTCAACCAACCTGGGTTCGTTCCCCGGCATCCCATATAATAACCCTGTGCCCACCAGCAGTGATCCGTGAGCACAGAGGCACAAGGGAGCACCTCTGTGTGTAGCCCCAAAACCAAAAAGGAGGGGCTGGAGCGAGAGCACAGCAGGTAGGGCGTTTGCCTTGCACGCGGCCGACGCGGGTTCGATTCCCAGCATCCCATAGAGTCCCCTGAGCACCGCCGGGAGTAACTCCTGAGTGCAGAGCCAGGAGGAACCCCTGCGCATCGCCGGGTGTGACCCAAAAAGCAAAAAAAAAGAAAAAAAAAAAAAAGAAAGAAAAGAAAATAACATCTCCATGGCTGAGAGCTAGTACAGAAGGGAAGGTACCGACCTGCCATTCAGGCAGTCAACCTGGGTTTGACCCAGTGTAAATATCATTTCCTGGCACCGCAAAGGCACTCCCAAGCATTGCCAGGAGTGATACCTGAGTACAAAGTCAGGAGTAAGGGGCAGGGAGGTGATGGGAGGAAACCTAGGGACACTGGTGATGCGAAATGTACACTAGTGGAGGGGTGGGTGTTGTTGGGACAATATATGACTGAAACCTAATTGTGGACAGCTTTGTAAAGGTCTATCTGACAGTGATTCATCATAAAATCTTTTTTATTTTTCTTTTCGGGTCACACCTGGCGATGCTCAGGGGTTACTCCTGGCTTTGCACTCAGGAATCACTACTGGCAGTGCTCAGGTGACCATATGGGATGCTGGGAATCGAACCCGGGCCGGCCGCGTGCAAGGCAAATGCCCTACCCGCTGTGCTATCACTCCAGCCCCAAAATCTTTCTTTTTAAAACAAAAAGAACAGGAGTAAGCTCTGAGCACTTGTAGGTGTTCCCCACCCCCAAAAAAAAAAACCTATAAAGTTTGTACCTCATGGAGATTCACTAATAAAAAAAATGAATACATAAATAAATAAACCTACATAATAATTGATGTAATTTTATGTCAAATAAGGAAAGGAAAAGAAAAATGAGAAAAAAATTGAAATAACAGCTAAGGATGGATTGGTAATACAGTAGTTAGGGCCTTGCATGCGGTTGACCCAGGTTCGATCCCCAGCATCCCATATGGTCCCCTGCGCACCGCCAGGTGTGACCCAAGAAGCAAAAACAAAAAGGAAAGAAAAGAACATCTCTAAAAATACCACATGGTAAGACACAATCGCGAGCTCAAGAAGCAATCTTCTTCTGCCTTCCAAAAAAAATGTCAGGGGGCTGGAGCGATAGCACAGCGGGTAGGGCGTTTGCCTTGCACGCGGCCGACCCAGGTTCGATTCCCGGCATCCCATATGGTCCCCCGAGCACCGCCAGGAGTAATTCCTGAGTGCATGAGCCAGGAGTAACCCCTGTGCATCGCCGAGTGTGACCCAAAAAGCAAAATATATATATATGTATATATATATATATATATACAAAACAAATAAAATTATATTAAAATGGAGAGGGCAACATTTGAGAGTGTCTGTCTGGGGAGGGGAGTAAAATAAAAAGAGGCGATCTGAACTCACTCTCAAGTCCTCCCTTCCCCGTTTCTGCAGATTAGGAAACAATTTCTGCTCTTTTCTCTACTTTCCAAGTTATTAACGATTCTGTCCTGGGGTTCCACTTCATGTCACAGCCCCATAAATCCCTGGGAGAAATGCAGTCCCTCAGGCACCAGCAGAGACGCACATGCCTGGCCTGGTTAAGGCCCTGGGCCCTGGGCCCCCTCAAGCACCCTCCGAGGTGAGTTTGCAACACAGCAGCCCTGAGTCTCCAAGACAGGGAGCAGACGTCTCGCACACTACATCTGTCTCGGGTCCGTTTCCACGGAAGCCTCGTGGCGCAGGGAATCCCAGTCATTCTCTCCGGTTTTCTCTTCTTTCTTGATTATAATTTGCTCTCTTATTAGTCGACTTTTTTTAGGCTACTCCTGGCAGTGCTCGGTGCTGACTCCTGGCTCTGGGTTCAGGGATCTCTCCTGGGAAGCTGTAGGATTCCAGGGTCTGAGCAGAGCGGTAGGGCATTTGCCTTGGGCGCAGCCAGCCCGGCCAAGCCGGGTTCGATTCCTCTGCCCCCCCTCGGAGAGCCCGGCAAACTACCGAGAGTATCTCGCCTGCACGGCAAAGCCTGGCAAGATCCCCGTGACGTATTCGATATGCCAGACACAGTAACAACAAGTCTCAAGATGGAAACGTTACTGGGCCCGCTCGAGCAAATCGATGAACAACGGGAGGACAGTGTTTGTTTTGTTTGATCACTTGGGCTGTGTGCCCAGTATGTTCCCTGGCTGCTGTACTGTCTCTCCAGTCCTTTTTTTTTTAATTATTATTATTATTTTATTTATTTATTTATTTTTGCTTTTTGCTCATACCCAGGGGTTACTCCTGGCTCTGCACTCAGAAATTACTCCTGGCAGTGCTCGGGGGACCCTATAGGATGCCAGGGATCGAACCCGGGTCGATCTGTCTCATGCAGGGCAAACGCCCTACCTGCTGTACTATGACTCCTGGCCCTTAATTTAATTTGTTTGCAGGGCTGGGAATCCAAGCCAAGGCTGCTTGTTCCATGCAAGGCGAATAAATGCTCTACCCCTGAGCCCTAAGCCAGATTTCCTCAGAGAATTAGCAAATGTGGAAGCCCAATAAGCACTCTTTCTGTCCTCATGTGCCGGGCTGACTGCTGGTACCACTGTCTGTTAGATAGTCTCTGGGGAGCCTCCTGGCCTCCCTGATATTTCCCGGCTTATCAGCGGATCATGAGGTGGTGCCTTTCCTTCGGCACAGAGACTGGCCGTTTATTGAAATGTTCTCGGGACAGACTGCGGGTGAAGATAACAAAATAGTTCTGTGAAAAAGCACCTAGAGATGCTGGCTCCTTGGAAACTTCAGATTGGGTGACTGTCTCCTGATTCTGAAACTTGGAGTTCTTTTTTAACACGCCTTGATCTCATCCCCGCCCCCCCATTCCATCCCCCCCTTTCTCATCAAGTCATTTGGATGTTTATGACTTTTGAAAAAAAAAATTTACATTTGCCGACCAGTCAACAATACTCTGTATCATGAAGTTTCTGAGATTAAGAAAGTGGGAGAAAGCTAAGTAGATTTTGGCAAGGGAGGCTGTAAGAATTTGGCAAGGAAATTATTGAGCAAGAGTCTATGGGTTTGAGTTTATTGGAACATTTGAAAGCAATTAAATTGATTGGCCCCCCCCCCACCACCACCAACTTATTTTTGTCCTCTTTAAGCACACACAGGCATATAACTGAAAAATAACACTATAAGCACAAATGAGTCATTAAGCTGATCAAGCCAAGAAGCTGCCTCCAGGGTCTCTCTAGAATATTCGGCCGAGTGTCTGTGATCCATACTCAGGCTTTTAACACGTGTCAAGACCAACCCTTTGCAGGAAAAACTCGTCAGATCTTGGATGTTCAAATTCAATTCACATTTGTTCGATTTATAGAATACTCTGCGTGGAGTTCAAAGTACTTCGGCAAACTGTGGGCATAGAAACTGAACTAGTCTCTCTGGGGTTGAAACAATATATTAATAGGGGAGGTGCGGGCAGGGATAAAAGGGAATGAAAGACAGATGTCTGGGGGATGAGTCAGAATCATTCAGGATAACACCTCAAAGCTTGCAAAATGCAAGGAAGTCAAGTAAGTCTAGACCTGCCATATTTCATCTCATTTATTTCAGTTTTGTTTCTGAGCCACGCCCAGTGGCACTCAGGGCTTTGTCCCAGCTCTGTGTTTAGGGACCATCTGCCGTGCTGGGGGTCGAACCCCAGATTGGCCGTGCCTGAGGCCGGTCCCTTGACCCCTGTCCTATCTTTCAGAACCGGAAACTACCATGTTTTAGGTCCAAGTTCTCTGGTTTTACCAGACCAGTTAGAAATCACCCAGGGATATACTCCTCTGCATTATACAGTTCGTGTTTTGTTTTGTTTTTAACATACTTTTTGATTTTCATGATTAGAAAACTCGACTGATGATAGAAAAAAAAACAGAAGAAAGACACGCATAAACTCAAAAGCACTTAATAAACCTAACAGAAGTTCTCGTATTGACTTATTTATCTTGCTGTCTTTTCAAAAACTGGCACGGTACCAGAGCCAAAGAGATAGTAGAGGTGGTAAACCCTACGCCTTGTATGTGGCTGACCCTGATTCCACCCAGGACACCACGTGATGCCCTGAGCATAGCTGCAGGCCACCCCCGGAGCACAGAGCCAGGAGCATTCTGTGCACACCACCGGGTGTGGTCCCAAAACTAAATAAACAAAAAAATGTTAGCTTCTGGAGCCGGAGTGATAGTCCAGTGGGTAGGGCGTTTGGTTGCCTTGCACAGGGATTCCATCCCTGGCACTGCGTGTGGTCCCCAAGTCTGCCAGAAGTGATTGCTGAGTATGGCCAGGAGCAAGCCCTGAGTATTGCAGGGGAAGGCCCAATAAGCAAAGTGTAAGGCGTTCTTTTTTCTAGTTTTCTTTTTTGTTTTGTTTTTGTTTTTGCTTTATGGGTCACACCCGGCCATGCACAGGGGTTCCTCCTGGCTTTGCACTCAGGAATTACTCCTAGTGGTGTGCAGGGGACCATATGGGATGCTGGGAATCGAACCCGGGTCGGCCATGAACAAGGCAAACGCTCTACCTGCTATACTATCGCTCCAGCCCCAATAAGCAAATTTTATTTAAGCAAATTTTTTTTTATTTTTTTGGGGGGGTCACACCCGGCGATGCACAGGGGTTACTCCTGGCTCTGCACTCAGGAGTTACTCCTGGTGGTGTTCAGGGGACCATATGGGTCGGCCTTGCGCAAGGCAGACGCCCTCCCCGCTGTGCTATCACTCCAGCCCCTATTTAAGCAAATTTTAAAAGCTTCTTAAACATGTCTTGTGTTTTGTTTCTTTTATGAAATTGTATGAAATGCAAATGCTTTCGGGGGGGGGGGTCCCTCCACACCCCAGGTCCCACCTCTTTTGGGTTGAACAGGATAGTACAGAATACCTGAAAAGTGAAATCTTTGGGAAGTGGGTGGGATGGGAAAGTGTTATATTTTGATTGACAACTGAATTATAAACCTCAGGGGAGAAAGTCTGAAATGTTTGTTTGTTTTCTCAACTCTGGTACCTTAAAATAGTTCAGAGTAAATTATTCAGGAATAAAGACAACAAAAGGTTTATTTTTGTATAAAGGAATTAAAGTGACAGGGTAATAAGCTCTTTAAAAAAAAAAAATTGGGGGCCAAAGAGATAGTACAGTGGGTAGAGCTTTTGCCTTGCATGCAACCAACCTCGGTTCGATGCCTGGCATCCCACAGGGTCCCCTGAGCCCTCCGGGAATGATCCCTGAGTGTAGACCCAGGAGTAAGACCTGAGCACTGATGGTGCGACCTGAAAACGACACAAAATCTTCCTAGGATGGGGCCAAAGTGATAGTACAGTGGGTAGCGCGCTTGCCTTGCCTGCAGCGGACCTGGATTTGACCCCACACCCCAGTGACCCATATGGTCCCCTGAGTTCCTCCACGAATGATCCCGGAGCCCAGAGCCAGGAGTAAGTCTTGAATGCTGCTGGGTGTGGACCAAAAAAAAAAAATCTTCATAGGACTGAGAGATGGTACAGCAGGACCCCAGGTTCTTGAGCACAGTGCACTGCCAGGAGTGATCCCTGAGCACTGGCACCCCCCAAGTGGATGGAACGGCACTGCATCCTTGGTTCAGTTGTCTGAGACTCCTTACAGGGGTTATTTCGGGTCCTTTGAGCACAGCTCGGCAGAACCAAAGGAAAAAAATATTTATTCCAATCCTAGAGGGAAGGGGGTCTGTGCCCTGCCTAGGAGGAATTTCTCTGCATGGCCTTTTTTAGTTTTTCTTTTGGCTTTTTGGCACCTGGCCGTGCTCAGGAATTACTCCTGACAGTGCTCGGGGGACCTTAAAGGATGCCAGGGATTGAACCTGGGTCGGCTGCATGCAAGGCAAACGCCCTACCCGCTGTACCATTGTCTGACCTCTCTCCTGATCATTTTGAAAGGGGTCTCGCCTTCTCTCTGTGAGTTTGGGGGCTCCAGGAGGGTGGTGGGTGGGGGTACCCTGCACAGGGGTTGTTTCTGAGTCCAACCCATAAATGTAAAATTTCTTCCCACCTTGCTGCTGTGCCCAGATATGGGAGGAGCTGTGTGGAAGTTTCTGGAGAGAGTTAAACCCACTCTATCCATCCACGGTCCGCTTTCCAAGGTCCACCTTGTCCAGATAAGCCACTGAAGGGGACGTAGGAGACGATAGAGGTGTAAGAAGTGGTATCTTGGGGCTGGAGCGATAGCACAGCGGATAGGGCATTTGCCTTGCACGTGGCCTGACCCGGGTTCGATCCCCAGCATCCCATATGGTCCCCCTGAGCACAGCCAGGAGTAGTTCCTGAGTGCATGAACCAGGAGTAACCCCTGAGCATCGCCAGGTGTGACCCAAAAAAAAACAGTGGTGTCTTGGGGCTAGAGCAGTAGCACAGTGGGGAGGGCGTTTGCCTTGCACGCGGCCGACCTGGGTTCAGTTCCCAGCATCCCATAGGGTCCCCCGAGCACTGCTAGGAGTAATTCCTGAGTGCAGAGCCAGGAGGAATCCCTGAACATCGCTGGGTGTGGTCCAGAAAAAAAAAAAAAGCAGTATCTTTGGGGTCCAGGCTTGTCCTCACAACCTACAAATGTACCGTTTTGATTTTCTGACCCCAGCTCCAGGGACCTTGCTTTCCGGTCCTACCATCTAACCAGGAGAGATGGTCCTTGGCTCTGCATCCGGGAGGTTCCATGCTGGGCGCCTCCTGCTTCTGGGCTAGTCCGGGGAGGTACCAGCCAGCCAGCGCCCTGGGGCCTCATTAGCCCAGCATGTTAGCCTGGAAACTCCTCACTCACCAGACTCAAGTGACAAAAAGTCTGATTGTGCAACTCTCCCTGTAAGATGACCTGTGGCAAGTGGGATTCTTCTTGTTAACCTGACTTGGCCGGGCACCTCGTTAGGGCCCCAAGTCTGCTGTGTGAACACGTGAGGGACGGAGGTTGGTTTGTTTGACTCTGTGATTTGATTTCTTTTTAGTCACAGTTTCTCTCTCTCTCTCTCTCTCTCTCTCTCTCTCTCTCTCTCTCCTCTCTCTCTCTCTCTCTCTCCTCTCCCTTCACTCTCTCTAATTTTTCTAATCTCTATCCTTTCTGATTTCTCTATCCTCCCTCTCCCTCTCCCTCTCTTCTCTCTCTCTCTCTCTTTCTCTCTCTTGTCTCTCTGTCTCTGTCTCTCTTCTCACTCCCCCCAGCTTTAAAACAAGATATGCCTGTATGCAAATAGGGTCCCGGTCACCACAGGAACCTTCTCCACTTTATCTATTGAATCCCAGTCGCCTTCACCCGGTTAAGCGCCATTTGCATACCTTTAACATTTATTCCTGGGCTGAGTCACTGCCAGCATCTTCAGTGCAGAAGGCTGGGGGTGGGGTGGAGGTGGGGGGGTCTGGATTCACCGGGCTAGGGGGCTGGAGTGGGCAGTCTTCTAGCTGAAACTTTGGGGATTCTTTTTCTTTCCTTTTGGGTCCCACCCAGCGGTGCTCAGGGCTTTACTGCTGGCTCTGTGCTCAGGGAGCACTCCTGGCCGGGACTTGGAAGACCACATGGGAGGCCGGAGATTGAACCCAGGTCGGACAATGCAAGGCAAACGCCCTCCCCGCTGGACTGTCTCTCTCTAACCCTCCAGAAAACTTTGAGATTGTTTATGGGCCCGGGCAAAACCAAAGGGAGATGCTTATTGAATTACTGAACTCAAACATGGAAATAAACGTGCCCTGGTGAACCAAAGATAATATTTGATACTGGGGTCTGTGGTGGTGGAAAGTGGGCACCGGTGGAGGGATGGTATTTGATCATTGTATAATTGAAACCCAGGCACAAAAATGTGTAAGTCTGCAACTGTACCTCATGATGTCTCACTATTAAAAAAATCACTTAATCACTTAACTTCCCGTTAGTCGGCGATTTGCTCGAGCGGGCGCCAGTAACGTCTCCATTTGTCCTGTCGCGTGCTAGTGTAGCCCAATGGCATCTGTTCGCTCCGGGAACATGAAGGGCCTCAAACCGATCGTTCATGATCTTGACGAAGAAGTCTGACCATCTGGTAGGTGGGCGGCCACGCGGTCTTTTGACATCCCGTGGAATCCAGTCGGTAACGGCTCTAGTCCAGCGGTCATCTTTAAATCTCATTACGTGATTTTCGACACCTTGGCAAACAAGACAGCGTCCCTGATTCTTGATCGTGGATGGAGGTCAGAACTCCGGATTCTTTCTCTCATTCGAGTGAAACCTGATATTCCAAACATAGCTCTTTCTATTCTTCTTTGGGAGACCTGAATACTATTAAAATAATAACATTTTATTATTATTTTACTATTTTTATTTTATTATTATTTTACTATTTTTTAATAGTGGAATAATATTCCACTATTAAAAAAATTTTTAATAAAAAAAAAGATAATATTTGAAACTGCTGTGTGTGGGGGGGGTTGGGTTCTCAGGCCCAGAATGATCCTGTTTGTCCCGGGAGAGCAGCCGCTCCCTGGCTTCTTGATTTCCAGCGTTTTCTCCAGCCTTTCAGAGCTGTATTGGATCCAAGGCTATTACGTATATTGCTTACGTGCGGGGGTGTGGATTTGCTGCATGATATTTTCAATAATTTTAAATAGAAAGAATAGAAGAGAAGGGCAAGAAGGAAAAGCAACCTTCATGCTTTTCTCAGAAAGAACAGGAAGCCCGAAGGAGGAAGTGAGTGACAGTTTATTTTTCAACAAGCACACGTTATCGGGTGAATGAAATTCCTCTGGAAGCCAGAAAAAAAAATACGAAGGGGGGGAGGGGATGGGAGGGGAGGGCACCCGGAGCACAAAAGTCGCCTGATATTTAGAACCTTTTCTTTCTCTCCCCCCTACCCCCCTCTCCAAGCCAAGTTATTCATGAAAGCCAATTATTGCACTTTTCCAAGACGAAACACTGAGTCATTCATAAAATGATCTAAGATTTCGAAAGTTGCTTACACCATTTTCTCTCTCTCTCTCTCTCTCTCTCTCTCTCTCTCTCTCTCTCTCTCTCTCTCTCTCTCCTCCTTTTCTACCTGTGCCAAAAAAGCAAACTCCGAAAAAGAAAAAAAAAAAGCCAGTAACTGTGGACCCAATCCAGGTGGCCAGCACCAAATGATTTCAAGACCAGAGTCATTTCACAAAGAGGCTGCGGCCCCCCTAGACTCACTGTCCTTGGGGCCAAAGGCTCCCCAGTCCGAGTGGGGGGTGGGGGCAGCCCTCACCCCCTCCCAGGAGATTAACTGCTCTGGCACCGACGTTGTGGAACCGACCAGAGCCCTGGCCAGCTGCCAAGTTCTCTGTGCAAGAGCAAATGGGCACAGGGTGTGGCCAGGAAGATCTCCAGGCCCGGCTTTTGGGAGGTTCAGCCTATTGACGGCCTGAACCCTACGAAGTTTGGCCCGAGAAGGGGTTTGGTGAGGCCAGCCCGACTTCTTGGTCCATTTATCAAGAAGCCCCAAAACCTCAGCCAGGAAGTCTCTGGGCTCTGAGTTTAGTTAGCAAGCGTTAGTGGGGAGGAAGAGCCAGGACCAGGGCTTGCCTCCTGCCTCCTGCCTGCCTGCTTAGGGGGAGTATTTCTAGTATTTCTCATCTGTAAAAACAAAATTTGTAGGGCTGGAGCGATAGCACAGCGGGGAGGGCGTTTGCCTTGCACGTGGCCAACCTCGGTTCGATTCTCAGCATCCCATAGGGTCCCCCGAGCACCGCCAGGAGTAATTCCTGAGTGCAGAGCCAGGAGGAACCCTGAGCATCGCTGGATGAGATCCCAAAAGTGAAAAAATAATAAAATAAAATAAAATAAAACTGTAGGGCCAGGCTGTGGTTCCATGGCAGATCACTCGCCTCCTGCCCCCAGGAGACCCTGTGCTCCATCCCCTCCCCCACCCACCTACCCACCCGAGAACACCCACCCCTCCCTCACCTCCGGTGTATTCCATTCCTGCAGAGGTCTGTTTTTTCATCTTTTTTTTAATTTAATTTTTTTTTATATTTTTATTAGTGAAACACCATGAGGTACAGTTGTAGATTTACAAATTTTTGTGCTTGGGTTTCGATTATACAATGATCAAATACCCATCCCTCCACCAGCGCCCATTTCCCACCACCGCGGGTCCCAGTATCCCACCACCCCCGTCCCCCCCATCCCACCCTGCCTCTGTGGCAGGGCATTCCCTTTTGTTCTCTCTCTCCTTTTGGCTGCTGTGGTTTGCAAAAGAGGCATTGAGTGGCAAACATGTTCAGTCCCATAGTCTACTTTCAACATGCATCTCCCATCCTGGGAGGATCCTCCCAACACCCTTTATTTGGTGCTCCCTTCTCTACCTGAGCTGCCCTTTCCCCCAGAATGCCCGGCTGGCCTCCACTTGTTGGAGGACCACTTGTTGGTCCACTTAGGGAAGGAGTGTGGGCCTGGAAACCATGTCCTTATCCAAATAATACAGCCTACCTTGTTTTTTGTTTGTTTGTTTGTTTGTTTTGGCTGCACCTGGCAGTGCTCAGAACTTAATCGTGGCAGGATTGGGACCACGTGGGGTGCCGGGGCTGGGACCTGGGTGGGCTGTGTGCGTGGCAAGAGCCCTCCCTGATGTCCAATCGCTCAGGCCCCAGACCGATGTCCAATCGCTCAGGCCCCAGACCGTGTAGCTTGGGATTGTGGCTCCGTGGCAGAGCCCGGACTTCTGTTCCTATTGTACTATTAAAGGCTTTTCCAGGGCCAGAGGGGCAGGAAGGACGCTTGCCTTGCACTCAGCCAACCCTGCTCTGATCCCCAGCATCCTATGCAGTACCTCAAGAATCACCAGGAGTGGGGCTGGAGTGATAGCATAGCGGGTAGGGTGTTTGCTTAGCGTGTGGCCGACCCGGGTTCAATTCCCAGCATTCCATATGGTCCCCCTGTGAGCATAGCTGGGCATGGCCCCCAAACCAAATAATAATAATAATAATAATAGCGGGTAAAGCATTTGCCTTGCACACGGCTGACGAGATCGACCTAGCCGACACGGGTTCAATTCCTCCACCCCTCTCGGAGAGCCCAGCAAGCTACCAAGAGTATCTCGCCCTCAGAGAGAGAGCAAAAGGAAATGTCCTGCCACAGAGGCAGGGTGGGATGGGGGGGATGGGGTGGGAGGGATACTGGGATCCATGGTGGTGGAAAATGGGCACTGGTGGAGGGATGGGTACTTGATCATTGTATAATCGAAACCCAAGCACAAAAATTTGTAAATCTACAACTGTACCTCATGGTGTTTCACTAATAAAAATTAAAAAAAAAAAAAAAGTATCTCGCCCTCATGGCAAAGCCTGGAAAGCTACCCATGACATATTTGATCTGCCGAAAACAAAAACAGTAACAACAATTCTCACAATGGAGACGTTACTGGTGCCCCGCTCGAGCAAAATTGATGAACAACAGGAAGACAGTGCTACAGTGCTTGATAATAAAGTAAAAAGCTTCTCCCAGGTCAGAGAGATATGGGCTGGGACCAGGTTTTGCATGCAAAAGACCAGGGTTTCTTTTGCAGCTCTGCGTGGTCCCCCAAGTACCACCAGGTTTAATCCCCAAGCAGAGAACTAGGAGTCCACTGTCTACTGTCCTCCCGTTGTTCATCGATTTGCTCGAGCGGGCCCAGTAACGTCTCCATTGGAGACTTTGTCGTTACTGTGTTTGGCATATTGAATACGTCACAGGCAGCTTGCCAGGCTCTGCCATGCGGTGTGAGATACTCTTCGTAGCTTGCCGGGCTCGCCGAGAGGGGTGGAGGAATCGAACCCAGCTCGGCCAGGCAGGCTGCGTGCAAGGCAAACACTCTACCGCTGTGCTATCGCTCCAGCCCACAACTAGGAGTAACTCTTTTTTTTTTCCTTTTTGGATCACACCTAGCGATGCTCAGGGCTTGCTCCTGGCTCTGCTCTCAGGAATCACTCCTGGTGGTATTTGGAGACCCTCTAGGGTAGCAGGGATTGAAGCTGGATTGGCCACATGCCAGGCAAACACCCTCCCGGCTCTACCATTGCTCTGGACCCACTAGGAATAACTCGAGCACTGTTGGGTGTGGTCCTCAAAGCAGCAATATAAAAACTAAGGGACGGGAGAGCAAGTATAGAGGATAAGACATTTGCCTGAGCCCTGGCTGGCCCCAGTTCCATCCACCGCATCCAATTTGTTCCCTCAGCACTGCCAGGAATGATACCAGAGCACAGAGCCAGGAGTAAGCCCTGAGCCCTGCTGGGTGTGCTCCTCCTCAACTCTCCCCAAAATAAGTGAAAGAAAAACATAAAAATGAATGTTTTCTCTGGATACAATTTCCTAATAGAACTCTGCAAACTGGATGGGGAAGCTGACGGTCCTATTTCACAGATGAGACACACTGAGGCCAGTCTCCTGGTTTCCACCCAGGCCCTGCCCGCCAGACTGACCCCTCTTACCAGGTTCCTGCTTCTCTCAAGCCTGTGAACTCGTATGTCTCTAAGGTAAGCCGAGGCTTTTTTTTGTTTGTTTGATTTGGGGGCCACACCTGGCAGTGCTAGGAGCATGGCTGGGCCTGGCCCCCAAATCAAACAAAACAAAACAAAATGAATGAAGCCAGGGAAGATGTTCTCCAGTGATCTTTGTTATTGTCCTTGGGACACACTCAAAGGTGCTCCGGGCTTACTCTTGGCTCTGTGCTCAGGGATCACTCCTGGTGGGTTCAGGGGACCCTGTGGAGTGCCAGGGTGTGGTCCTCGTGTGTTGGGTGCAAGGCCAGCACCGTCCCCACTGTCTTGTCTCTCTGGCCAGTCTCCAGCAGGTTTTGTAAAATACTTCGGATGCTTGGGAGGGTGAGATCTGGCTTTTATACTCAGCAGGAGCGGGAGGAGGAGGTGCTTTGGGGAATACTGCTTGATTACTCAGCTAAGGTCCCTGGGCTGTCCAAGCCCCGCCTCCGGGGAGGGCCGAGGCTCCTGGCTGCTCCCTGGCCTGTTGCTGAGCAGAAGAGCTGTGATTTCCATGTTCGAACACACCCCAGAAAACTTTGCTCCTTCAGTCAGAGATTTCCCTCCCCGCCCAGGTGCTGCGGGGGCCTTTTGCAGAAGGAAGTTCTTGTTGGCATATTGGCAGTCACGGGCATTAGACATGGCATCGCCATCTACTCCCATCCATGGCGAATATTTTATTTATGTTTTTTTTTTTTTTGCTTTATGGGTCACACCCGGCGATGCTCAGGGGTTACTCCTGGCTCATGCACTCAGGAATTGCTCCTGGCGGTGCTCAGGGGACCATATGGGATGCTGAAAATCGAACCTGGGTCGGCCGCGTGCAAGGCAAACGCCCTACCAGCTGTGCTATCGCTCCAGCCCCTCATTTTGCTTTTTTGGGGGAGTTAATTCCAGCAATATTTCTTCTGTCCCTGAGCTCAGGGATCACTCCTGGTAGGTACGGGGGGACCATTTAAGATGCCAGGGATCGAACCCGGGTTGGCTGCATGCAAGGCCAAAGCCCTACCTGCTGTGCTATCGCTCCAGCCCCAATGGCAAATTGCATGTGTGTTACTCATTAAAAAAAATAATTTTGAATGAAAACATCGTGATTTACAAAGCTGTTCATTATACAGTTGTTTTCAAGCATTTAGTGTTCTTTTTTTTTTTTTTTTTGCTTTTTGGGTCACACCCGGCGATGCTCAGTGGTTACTCCTGTCTCTCTGCACTCAGGAATCGCTCCTGGCGGTGCTCAGGGGACCATATGGGATGCTGGGAATCGAACCTGGGTCGGCCGCATGCAAGGCAAATACCCTACCCGCTGAAGCACTTAGTGTTCTGACCCCGCCTGTGTGGGATATTGGCGGTCCCTCCACCAATGTCCCCAGTTTCCCTCGCAATCCCAACCTGCCCCCTTAGGCACATGACATATTTGCTTCTATTGCTTCTTCCAACAAAACTTTAAGTACTGGGGGCTGGAGAGATAGCACAGCAGGTGGGGCGTTTGCCTTGCATGCAGCCGACCCAGGTTCGATTCCCAGCATCCCATATGGTCCCCTGAGCACCGCCAGGAGTGACTCCTGAGTGCAGAGCCAGGAGGAACCCCTGTGCATCGCCAGGTGTGACCCAAAAAGCAAAAAAAAAAAAAACAAAAAAAAACTTTAAGAACTGGCAAATAGGGTGATCAGAAATCAGTAAGAGCCAATTTGTGATTACTCTATGATTTTTGATCTATGGAATTTTAATTTTCTTAAATTAAAACCACTGACTACAATGTAATAGAAATGCCTTATTCTCATTTACATATGTACATGCTTGACTCTGGAATATAAGTATATGCCATTGCATTTTATTTTATACTTGGAGCTCATTATGGTAATAATCATGTCTCACCTGTCATGAATAAAATCTTTAAATCAATTCTGTGTTAATATATCTTGAAATGTATGAGGACTAGGTGTGGTCTCCATATGGAAATTTTCCACTGACAAACATTTTATCAGTGTTCACCAGGGTCCCATCTGCGGTGCTCAGGGGCCCTGCTTCAGTGCTGGGGGTTGGGGGGTCTTGAGGGTGCCGTGCCAGCCCTTTAAGCTGAATCCCCTGTTCCCTGGCACTAAGTCCAGACCCTGTGGGGCAGAGGTTGTTTTTCAGACCTGGAAACTGAGGCTGAACCCTGCTCACTAACTTACCCTCAGTCCCAAATCTAAGTAATTTTTTTCCCCTTTTTTTGGGTCACACCCAACAATGCACAGGGATTACTCCTGGCTCTGCATTCAGGAATTATTACTCCTGGCGGTGCTTGGGGGACCCTATGGGATGCTGGGGATTGAACCTGGATTGGCAAATGCCCTACCCACTTTACTATCTCTTCGACCCCTCAGTCCCAAGTCTAAACTGTCCTTCTGTACTGTATCTGGCCTCCGGGCAGCTCAAAACCCTCAATTTAAGTCCAAGGCATTGACTCGCTGTTCCAGAGAGAGACTTCTCTGCTGCCACAAACACACGTCATCAAAAATTTATTTTCAATGTATATATACAGGGTTGGAGCAATAGCACAGCAGTAGGGCGTTTGCCTTGCAAGATGCCTGTCTGGCCGAGCCGGGTTCGATTCCTCCGCCCCTCTCAGAGAGCCCAGCAAGCTTCCGAGAGTATTTCGCCCTTACGGCAAAACCTGGCAAGTTCCCCGTGACGTACTGGATATGCCAAACACGGTAACAACAAGTCTCACAATGGAGAAGTTACTGGGCCCGCTCGAGCAAACCGAACAACGGGAGGACAGTGCTACAGTATATAGATACAGGAGTAGAGTTGAAATCCTACAGTGGTCCCCCGCCAGGTAATCCACGGAGAAAGAGAAGGGATGCAGTGTGGGTCTAGACAAATTACTCCCCATTCACCTTTCTTTCAATTCACCAAACCAGGAAGCTGTGGAGAGACAATACAGCAGGGAGAGCCTTTGCCTCGCTCCCAGCCAACCCGTGTTCCAGCCCTGGGATCGTGCAGGGTCCCCTGAGAATTGCCAGGAGTGATCCCTGAGTCCAGTGCTGAGGTAAGTCCTGAGCATAGCTGGGTGCACCCCAAAAGCCAAACAAACAAACAAACAAAAATCCAGATATGTCATCTTTGTGGAAACAAAATAAACCACACGCCAAAGAAAAAAAAGTGACTTTTTTTGTTTTGTTTTTTGGGTCACACCTGGTGATGCTCAGGGGTTCCTCCTGGCTTTGCACTCAAGAATCACTCCTGGCGGTGCTCGGGGGACCATATGGGATACTGGGAATCGAACCTGGGTTGGCCGCGTGCAAGGAAAACGCCCTACCCGCTGTGCTATCACTCCAGCCCCAAAAAGTGACTTTTTTTTTTTCTGTCCAGGATAATTCACAATTCTTTGACGCCCTCATTCTGAATAGAAGAACCATCCACGATGAAATAGAAAGCACAAGAAGTCCAATTCTCCCTGCCCAGACTCCGGCGGTAGCTGGAAGCGCTTCCTTTCTCCTCTTATTCAGTGACAGGGCTTGACGCCAGGCCTCAAACTTGTCGGGCAAGTGCTCTGGCTCTGAGCCGCATGGTTAACTCTGGAAGCTTCTCTGTCTGGACCAAACTCCTGCTATCAGTTCTGTTCTCACGATTTGCCTCTTCCTGCTTCTCAAGGGGAAGTGAAAAGATGAAAGGACTCGGCTTTTGCTCGCACACACGTTGATCACTGCAGCTCACTCTCCAAATGAGTAGCCAGCCCAGCACCCTTTAAGCAAGAAACAGAAGCCCTGTGTATGGAACTTCCGCAGACGGTTCGAACTCACCTTTACCAAGTTGCTAAACCACGTTATTAATGGCGGGGAGGCCACAACCGGCCACACTCGGGGTGACTCTTGGCTCTGCGCTTGGAATAAGTCTGGCAGTGCTTGGGGAATTCCATGGGATTCCCAAGACTGAACCCAGATCGGTTGCACACACGGCAAGTGCCCTGCTCCTGTTCCACTGATTCTCCAGCCCCGTCCTTCATTTTAAAGTTCAAAGACAGTTGCAGCAGCCAACCTGGGTCCAGTTTCCAGCAATCTGGTCCCCTGGGCACTGTGACGAACCTGAAGGGGAGAGTCAAGAGTCAGCGCAGAGTACCGCAAGGTGCTCCACACTTCCCCCCTCGCCCCCAACCAAAGCAGAAAGCCAGAAAACAAACGCTCATAAACACAGTGAACACATAATGGTAAACGCGGCAGGAATTATCTGAACCTTCTTGATGTCCCACAAAGACTAAACTGCACGGGGTGGCATGAGTCAGCTTTGATTCTGGCTAGGGGAACATGAGAAGGGTCTCTGGGGTGGGGAGTGTGTGTGAAAGGGACCCCGTGGAGGTCGGGGGAGGTAGCATCCGGAAGGCAGAGCTGAAAGGGACCCAGAGACTAGTGACAGGGGTAGAGAGGAAGGAGTAGGAAGAAGTTAGAATGAGGAAGAAATTTCGAGCAGCGGGTCCAGGATGTGCAAAGGGCCTGGGGTAGGAAAGACTGTGGGTAAAGGAACTGAAGAAAACTGTCAGGTTAGAGGCACTCGGTTGCAGTATAGAGAGGGAAGGCAGAGGTCAGCCAAGGCTGGTTCATAGACCACAGAGCCAAGCAGGACCTTTCCTTCGGGTCTGCTTCCAAGAGGAGACAAGCCTTTCAGATGTATCGATTCTGTCTTATTGATCTGTAAAGTGTGCATTAAAATCCTGATCCTTCTTGCCCTTTTAATGCTAATAACCATCTGATCTGTGTTGGTGAGGATTTGGGGGCACCTCCGCAAAAGGAAGAGAAGAATCCAGATTTGTTTTGTTTTTTTTTGGGGGGGGGTTTCTTGTTTGCCTAGACACTGGAATTGATGGCAAGGCAAGATAATCAAGCCAACACAATTTGGAAGGTTCTGGAAGCTGTATATGAACTATGAAAGCATATTTGTGGAGGAGAGAAGAAGACGGTACAGCAGGTAAGACACTCGCTTTGTACCCATCGACCTGGGTTCGACCCCCCACACCCCATAGGGTCCTCCGAGCCCTCCAAGAGGGATCCATAATTTGTTTGTGTGTTTGGTTGGTTGGTTGGGGGCCATACCTAGCAGTGCTCAGGAGTAATTCCTGGCAGTGCTCAGGAGTATGGGATGACGGGGCTCAAGGCAAACGTCTACTCATTGTGCGATGGCTCCACCCCCAAGACTGAGCCTTGAGCACAGAGCCAGGAGAAGTCCTGAGCCCTGCTGGGTGTGGCCCCAAAGCAAAGCGAAAGAAAAGAGAAAAATGTTTAAAAAAGGGGGCTGGATGGGCTGGAGCAATAGCACAGAGGGTAGGGCGTTTGCCTTGCACACAGCCGACCTGGGTTCGATTCCCAGCATCTCATATGGTCCCCCGAGCACCGCCAGGAGTGATTCCTGAGTGCAGAGCCAGGAGGAACCCCTAAGCATCGCCAGGTGTGACCCAAAAAGAAAAAAAAAGAAGAATACTGTGAAGAACTTAGTTTCAGCATCTATGCTCTGTGGGCCCCACGCCCCCTCCTCCCCAACCAGATTTGAGTGAGTTCCAGCATCATCACTGTCATCACTGTCATCCTGTTGTTCATCAATTTATTCAAGTGGGCGCCAGTAAAGTCTTCATTTGTCCCAGCCTTGAGATTTTAGCAGCCTCTCCTTACTGATCTTTCCCAACACTGCCATATTGGAGGCTCTTTCAGGGTCAGGGGAATGAGACCCGTTATTGTTATTGTTTTTGGCGTATCGAATATGCCACGGGTATCTTGCCAGGCTCTGCCGTGCAGGTAGGATGCTCTTAGTAGTTCATGGGCTCTCTGGTATATATATATATATATATATATATATATATATATATATACATCATATATATACATATATATATAGAGAGAGAGAAAGAATCCAGAGTTCTGACATCCGTCGACGATCAAGAATCAGGGATGCTGTCTCATTTGCCAAGGTGTCGAAAATCAGATGGGCTGGTCACGTAATGAGATTTAAAGACGACCGCTGGACTAGAGCTGTTACTGACTGGATTCCACGGGATGTCAAAAGACCGCGTGGCCGCCCACCTACCAGATGGTCAGACTTCTTCGTCAAGATCATTAACGATCGGTTTGAGGCCCTTCATGTTCCCGGAGCGAACAGATGCCATTGGGCTACACTAGCACGCGACAGGGACAAATGGAGACGTTACTGGCGCCCGCTCGAGCAAATCGACGACTAACGGGAAGTCAAGTGATTAAGTGATATATATATATATATATATATAAAACCCTCTATGATTTGTTTTGGCATATCAAATACACCACCACAGGGAACTTGCCAGGCTCTCCCATGCAGGCGGGACACTCTCGGTAGCTTGCCAGGTTCTCTGAGAGGCCAAAAACAGTAACAACAACAACAAGTCTCATTCCCCTGACCCTGAAAGAGCCTCCAATCATTGGGAAAGACGAGTAAGGAGCTGCTAAAATCTCAGGGCTGGGGGCCAGAGCAATAGCACAGCAGGTAGGGCGTTTGCCTTGCACGCAGCCAACCTGGGTTCAACCCCCGGCATCCCATACGGTCCCCCAAGCACTGCCAGGAGTGATTCCTGAGTGCAGAGCCAGGAATGACCCCTGAGCGTTGCTGAGTGTGACCCAAAAAGAAAAAAAAAAAAGCACTAAAATCTCAGGGCTGGGACGAATGGAGACATTATCAGTGCCCGCTCGAGTAAATCGATGAATAACGGGATGACAGTGATACATTGATACAGTCATGATTTGTTACCTACTGTCTGAACCCCATCAAATATGGTGTGGTAATTATGGAGAATGGGTAGGGCGTGTCTTATGATGTGTCCAGGAATATGTTCACTCATATGTGAGGCTCAGCCCAGCATCCTACGGTCCCCAAAACACTACTGGGAGCAATGGTAAACAAAATGCAAAACAGTGCTGTGTGCTGGTGACTGGGAGATGGGGAAGAAATCATTTGAAAGCCAGTGCTGAGAATTTGTGGGTTGTGGGTTGTGGGTCTCCTCGCCTCCCTCAGCAGCACCAGGCGCGCAAAGGGACTAAAGGAACTGTTTCCTCGGGAAGACAGCGGGGCTGGGAACTGTGACAGAGGAAGGTGTCGCCAGAAGAGTCGCCATCCTCAACACTCGCCAGTCACGGATGTCAGCTGTCAGGATGCTGGTCTCAGGTAGAAGGCACTGCGCTTGTTCCTAAGAAAACCAGGAATCTGGTGTTACCGTTTTGGTTTTGAGTTAGGGTTTGGATTTTGGGCCACACCTCGGGCCTTACTCCTGGTTCTGCATTCAAGGATCGCTCCTAGCAGGGCTCTGGGTGCACATGGACTGCGCCCATGTCTGGGGTGCCCATGGCTTCCAGAAAAGCCATGCACCCAGCAGGGAACGAAAAAAAAATCCTCGGAGATTTCTCAAAACCCTCTAAAATCCTTGAAGTAGGGTCAAAGAGATAGTGCAGTGGGTAGGGTGCTGGCCTTGCATGCAGCTATCATGACAACCATTCTGTTATTCGTCGATTGCCTCGAGCAGGCCCCAGTAACGTCTCCTTCGTCCTAGCCCTGAGATTATTAAAAAAGTGCCACATTCAAGGCTCTTTCAGGGTTAGGAGAATGAGACCCATCATTGTTACTGGTATTTGGCATATTGGGTACGTCACAGGGAATTTGCCAGACTCTGCCGTATGGGCAGGTTACATTCGGTAGCCTGCCAGGTTGTCCAAAGTAGGAATGAAATGATAAGATGTCGTGAGGCCGCAAATGCGGCCGCATGCTTCCGGGAGCTGGGTTTTATAGTCTCTGAGTCTTGGCCGTTGATGGGATTACATAGGCGCCAGGGGGCCAGTTGGTGGGTGTGACCCCTGCCTACTGGAAAGGAGGCAGGCATGCAGCTAATCACAGTTCAATCCCCAGAACCACTAGGACCCCTGAGCTCAGATGTAGAAGGCCAGAACACGAATCTAAACAACGCAAAGCAAATCCTTGGAGAGGCCCAAGATGGCGGCTGGGCCTTCCTCCTGAATGATCCCTAGAGGTGAGACTCTTTCTTCCATCCTCAGCCTGAATGTGGGTGGTCCCCTGCCTGGACGCCACTGATAAGGGTTGATGCAACTGAGATTACGTCTCCATTCCAAAGACTCAACAGCTCACTCTAGTCCTTTTCCTCTATTTTTTTTTTCTCTTGGCTTTTTGGGTCACACCCAGCGATGCTCAGGGGTCACTCTTGGCTCTGCACTCAGGAATCACTCCTGGCGGTGCTTGGGGGACTCTATGGGATGCTGGGGATCGAACCCCGGTTGGCCACGTGCAAGACAAATGCACTCCCTGCTGTTCTGTTGCTCCAGCCCTATCGCCCCAGCTTTGAAGCTACCTGACCTTGGGCAAGTGACTTAACTTTCTGTGCTGTAGCTCTCTGGCCTCAGGGATTTTCAGGACTGTTCATCTAGGGGTGAGGACTAAATCCATTCATCCTGGGTTGTGGGTTGTGGGTCTCCTCGCCTCCTGGGCTAAAGCCTGGCCCAGCAAAGGACTGGCACTCTTTGAATGCGTCTCGCTTGGTTGATTGTTTGATAGTGTGTGCATCATTCTCAATTAAATTGAAAACATCTTCAGGAGGAGGGGTGAGGCAGGGATGGGTGGGGAGGGATGTGCGCTGGTGGAGGGACGGGTGTTCGATCATAGTATGACTGAAACTCAAACATGAAAATTTTTAAACTGGCGCTCACGATGATTCAATTAAAAAAAATATATATATATATAATAAACAAATGGGCTGGAGCAATAGCACAGTTGGTAGGGCATTTGCCTTGCACTCAGCCGACCCAGGTTCGATTCCTCGATAGCCTGGCAAGCTACCGAGAGTATCCCGCCCGCACGGTAGAGCCTGGCAAGCTCCCCATCGTGTATTCGATATGCCAAAAACAGTAACAACAAGTCTCATAATGGAGACGTTACTGGTTCCCGCTCGAGCAAATCCATGAACAACAGGAGGACAGTGCTGCAGTGCTATAATCAATCAATCAATCAATCAATCAATTGAAAACATCTTTTTTTTTGCTGATGAAAAACAGGCAAGACACACCTTGACCCTGTTCTCCTCACAAGACCAGGATACAATCTGCAGAGTGCAGGATATAATGTATGCAAATCCTAGGGTCAAAAGAAAATCGCAGATTATGATGTGGGTCCCAGAAGCAAAGGAGGTTAAGAATTTATTTCTCTCTGGTGAAAAAAGAGGTTGGGGAGGAGGCAGAGCAATAGCACAGCAGGTACGGCACTTGCCTGGCATGCAGCAGACCGGGGTTCAATCCCTGGTGTCCCATATGGCCCCCGATCGCTGCCGGGAGTGAACCCCAAATGCAGAGCCAGCCGGAAGCCTGAGCACTGTCGGATTTGGCCCAGGACCCCACTACTAAAAGGAAAAGATTTTAAAAAGTTGGGAGGCCTCATCATGTCTGTCCGGAGGGGAAAGGGTGTTGCCCCATTCGCCCTTTCCTCCCTGGAAAGAAAGATGGCGGCCGCATTGGAGCCTTGTGGACAGCAGGTATGAGCCGGGGGTGTGGGGGCAACTAAAACCTCATGGGAAGGGGGGCGTTTCGGTTCGCCCTTCACGCCCTACCGAGGCCACCAGTTGCCCCCCACGAGCGGCTCTCCAGCACGGCCACGACTCCAGAGCACAGAAACCAATTTCTTCACTATCTGACTTTCAGTAGAAATACTTCCAGGGTCAATAAGTAAAATAGCAGAAATCCAAAACCAACATTTAATTCTTGAACCCAGCTGTAGAAAGCGAATCACTTCACAATGCTTTTTCAGCATGTCTGATTTGGGGGGGGGGGGTAAACTCTAAATAATAGTGGTGAATCTTTTATTGAAACAATGAATCTAATCAAAGCAGATAGTGTTAACTAGAATTCATCTGCCTCACAGGGACTGGGAGGGGTGGGGGGTGGGGTCTTATTGGGGTTCTTCATGGTAAAAAAATAAGTAGTGGTAAAGGGAAATGTGTTTGATATTTGCATGACTGAGACCTAAACCTGAAAGCTTTGTAAGTTTTCCCACAGTGATTCAATAAATAAATAAATTAAAAAAAAAAAGTTGGGAGGCCTCAAATGTTGGGGTATAAGGCTACGTGTGATTTCTTTATAATTTTTTGGCCGCACTCAGCGATGTTCAGGGTATACTCCTGCTCTTCCATCAGGAATCACAGCCTGCAGAGCTTGGGGGAGTATATGGGATGTCAGAGATTGAACCCATGTCAACCCTGTAGGGGGCAAATGCCCTACCCACCGTACTAGCTTTCCAGCACCAAAAACTGCTTTAGTTTTTGTTCCTGGGCCACACCCCAGTAATCCTCAGGGGTTACTCATGACTCTGCACTCAGGAATTACTTCTAGCAGTGCTCAGGGGACTATCTGGGGTGCTGGGGATCAAACTCAGGTCAGTCACATGGAAGGAAGGCCGGCCCCCTGCCTCCCATCCTATGGCTCAGGCCCGTGGCTATCGGTTTAGGAATTGGGTTTCTTTCTTTCTTTCTTGTTTTTTTGTTTTTTTGGTTTTTTTTTTTTTTTTTGCTTTTTGGGTCACACCCGGCAATGCACAGGGGTTACTCCTGGCTCATGCACTCAGGAATTACCCCTGACCATATGGGATGCTGGGAATCGAACCCGGGTTTTAGGAATTGGGTTTCTTTCTTTCTTTCTTTCTTTCTTTCTTTCTTTCTTTTTTTTTTCTTTTTGGGTCACACCCGGCAATGCACGGGGGCTACTCCTGGCTCATGCACTCAGGAATTACCCCTGACCATATGGGATGCTGGGAATCAAACCCCGGGTCAGCCGCGTGCAAGGCAAACGCCCAATCCGCTGTGCTATCACTCCAGCCCAGGAATTGGGTTTCTATCTTATTCCTCCACCATCCCCTGAGCGGGTTGGCCGCTCAGACTCCAGCTCGTAGACCGGATCTCAGCAGGGAGAGAGAAGGATGGCAAGAAGGAAGGAAGCCATGTCTCTTGAAAGGCATTTTCAGGGGGCTGGAGCAATAGCATAGCAGTGGCTGACCTGACCCTGGTTCGATTCCCAGCATCCCATATAGTCTCCCGTGCACAGCTAAGAGTAATTCCTGAGTGTAGAGCCAGGAGTAATCCCTGATTATTGCCGGGTGTGACCCAAGAAGCAAAAAAAAAAAAAAAAAAAAGGCATTTCAGGAAGTCCTAGCTATCACTTCCCATTACAAATCACTGGTCAAAATGCAGTCACAGAGCTACCCTGGAAGCTAAGGAGTTTGGGAAACATTTATGCCGGTGGCCACCTCTGCTAATGAAAAGCCAAAAAGGTCTTCCCTCATTTGGTCTTCTAAGAGTGGGAGCAAAGGAGAGAGTTATCAGGGCAATTAGCGTGAGTTCTAATTCTGTTTGGAATTCTTATAAAAGTCTTCATTTCATGCCTTTTCATTTGCAAATTTCAGTGTTCAGGATCATCCATCTGCCTTAAGAAAGAAGCACACAGGGGTTACTCCTGGCTCTGCACTCAGGAATTACTCCTGGCGGTGCTCGGGGGTCCCTATGAGATGCTGGGAATTGAACCTGTGTTGGCAGCATGCAAGGTAAATGCCCTTCCCGCTGTGCTATCGTTTCAGCCCCCACAACTCCTGAATTTCTACATCAACTGTGTCCCTGAGCACCGTCCTGAAGAGTCCCTCAGGCAGGAACTTCTGCTTCATTCTTGAGCAGAAGCTGAGAACTCTTGTATGCATTCCAGTGTTTGCTGAAAATTATAATCCAAGGCACCGATAGTATCGTTCTCTCCTTTTTTGTTTTTGTTTTTGTTTTGGGGCCATGCCCAGTGGCACTCGGCCATCACTCCTGTGCTCAGGGGAGCCTACAACAGTGCCAGGAATTGACTGGACTAACTCTCTGAACCAGTTTTTCTCCTTTTAATGAACACCATTCTGCTTTCTCTACTCACAGTGCCTTGCAGACTCCAACGGGTTCAGAAGCCTTTAGACTCAATCCTGGCTTTAGGGGCTCCTAGTGAGACCCTCCTCCCGCAAGGGGGCCAGAGAGGGGGCTAGTGAACAAGACTTTGTCTCTCCTGGAGGAAGCCAGGAAACAATCAGTGTTTGATCATCACCCTGCAGAGCAACTCTGCAAGCAGGCACTGAGTGGGGGTTGGGCAGGGCAGGCCCCTTCCTCCTTGCTCCTGAGCGGTGTGTCTGGTTCCTGGCCAAGCAAGGGTGCCGGCCAGGTCCTCACCGGGCAACACAGACACCAGAATCTGAGCGTTTCCAGGGATCTGCCAACGACAGTCAGACCAAGCAAGCCTTAGAGCCTCTGCCAGAAGGAAGAAGCAGCACTTAACCTGTCCCTAAAGTGCCCTCTCCCAAGGGCTGCCAATTGCAGAATTTCAAGCAAACTTTTTTTTGTATGTTTTTTTTTATTTTATAAGGTAGTTCACAATATTTGATTATATTTAATAGTCAAACAACAATCCCACCACCATGACACATTCCCACCACCATATATATATTTTTTTCTTTTTGGGTCACACCTGGCGATGCACAGGGGTTACTCCTGGCGGTGCTCAGGGGACCATATGGGATGCTGGGAGTCGAACCCGGGTCAGCCGCGTGCAAGGAAGGCAAACGCCCTATCCGCTGTGCTATCTCTCCAGACCCTCACCACCATATTTCAGATGTTTCCATCCCAAACCCCAATTCCTGTTCCAAAGCAGAACTGAAATAATAGATTTTGTCTTGTTTGTTATAAAAAAAAAATGCTGAAAATGCTACCAAAAAAAGTATCCTTAGAGGCAAGAGTGTGAAAATCGCTCTATTTTAACAGGGGCCGTTATGACCTTCTGTTAGAAATCACTAACATGTTGTTAAAAGTTGAGCCCCTTACAAGTCAACTTCAAAGAACAGCAGGGCTGTACAGTACAGAGGGTAATACTGTATTACATTGCCTTGCAATCAGGGGATCCCCAGAAGCTCCTAGGCCCCCCCCCCCCCCCAGTCTTCCAGGAGTGATCCCTGAGCACAGAGCCAGGAGCAAGTCTTGAGCATTGCTGGGAGTGGCCTAAAAACTGCACTGTCCTCCCGTTGTTCATCGATTTGCTCGAGCGGGTCCAGTGAAGTCTCCATTATGAGAATTGCTGTTACTGCGTTTGGCATATCGAATATGTCACAGGGAGCTTGCCAGGCTCTGCCATGTGGGCGAGATACTCTCAGTAGCTTGCCGGGCTCTCCGAGAGGGGTGGAGGAATTGAACCCGGGTTGGCTGGGCCCGCCGCGTGCAAGGCAAACGCTCTACCTCTGTGCTATTGCTCCAGCCCTGCAGAATAAGTAGAACTTATATTCTCTAATTGTCAGAGAGTTTTTGTTTGTGTTTTCAGTTTGGTTTTGGTTTGGGGACCAAACCTAGCAGTGCTCAGGGCTTACTCCTGGCTCTGTGCTCAGGGATCACTCCTATAGGAGTCTGGAGACTGAACAAGGCAAGAGCTGTACTTTTGTGCTATCTCTCATCTGCTTTTTTCTTTCTTTTCTTTTTTTTTTTTTAATTTTTATAAGTGAAACACCATGAGGTACAATTGTAAACTTACAGATTTTTATGCTTGGGTTTCAGTTATACAATGATCGAGTACTCATCCCTCCACCAGTGCCCATTTCCCACTGCCACGGATCCCAGTATCCCTCCCACCCCCATCCCCCCATCCTACCCTGCCTCTGTGGCAGGGCATTCCCTTTTGCTCTCTCTCTCTCCTTTTGGGTGCTGTCTCACCTGCTTTTTTTTGAGGGGGCTCTAACATAAGAAGCATGTGTTCTGCCAGTGAACTATATGCCCTCACTCCCCAACAGCCGAGGGCATCTTAGATCCCGAATTCATCACATTAATGTCACTCAAGATTTTCCATTTTAAAGTAATCATGGGCTGGAGAGATAGCACAGTGGGCAGGGCGTTTGCTTTGCACGCGGCCGACCCGAGTTCGATTCCCAGCATCCCATAGGGCCCCCTGAGCACCGCCAGGAGTAACTCCTGAGTGCAGAGCCAGGAGGAACCCCTGTGCATCTCCAGGTGTGACCCAAAAAGCAAAATAAATAAATAAATAAATAAATAAATAAAGTAATCATAAGCTGTGGTGAGTGTCCTTCAAATTCTAAATATAATAAAGTTTGCTTTAGGTTAAAAAGGGGAAAAAAATGCACCCTCTAAAGTATCAATTTAAAAAAAAAAGGAAGCGACAAGTGCTATGCTAATGCAGATGCAGTAATTTTGTAGCAAGGTGCTCCTGTTGTTCATCCATTTGCTGGAACAGGCCCAGTAACGTCTCCATCGTGAGACTCGTTGTTACTGTGTTTGGCATATTGAATACGGGTAGCTTGTCAGGCTTTGCCATGCGGGCGAGATACTCTCGGTAGCTTGCCGGGCTCTCCGAGGGGGGGCGGAGGAATCGAACCCGGCTCAGCTGGGCCGGCTGCGTGCAAGGCAAACGCCCTACTGCTGTGTTATCGCTCCAGCCCTGCAGTCATTTTGTACATAAAAAAAATGTAAATGTTACAAAAAGGTAAAAGTTGCTGGAGTGGAAGTACAGTGGGTAGGTCATTTGCCATGCATGTGGTTGACCAAGGTTCGATCCCTGGCATCCCATAGGGTTCCCGAGCACTGCCAGGAGTAATTCCTGAGTGCAAAGCCAGGAGTAACCCCTGAGCATCGCTGGGTGTGACCCAAAGAGCTTTGTGTGTGTGTGTGTGTGTGTGTGTGTGTGTGTGTGTGTGTTGATGTGGGATTTTTAAATTTTTCATAGAAAGTCTTTTAAGCACACGTGTGGCTTTCGAAGCAGCTTCCGTTGCTTCATTTGGAATCCATCCCCAGTTCAGGAGCTTGAAGCGTGTGAAGGCTGCCTGCCTCCTCTCTCGGCATGTATTTCCTCTTCTCAAAGAAAGTTCTGGCCCTGCGACTCTCAAAAGACAATATCAAATGTTTCAACAACTGACAAAACCTCAGACTTCCTGTCTTTCTGTCGCTTGGAGTTTTCTCTTCCTTCTTCTAATTTGTTAATGATCTCTCAAGCCCGGGCTCTCTGTCAGGCAGTCCCTAACTAGATCAGTAGATCAAAGGTGAGACGGTGCAAAGTCATCAGTGTCATTTCACCCGTGGAGCAAAGCTATTAAAAACAGCCCTAGAGGGTTTGTCAAGGACAGCCAAGGTATTGACAAGGGAGCTGGGATCTCCCATCGTGGACACGAGGGTGGGGGCCCCCTACCAGGGAGGGTGTTTGCACCCCTTCACTTACTCTCTCCACTCACCCTCTGCTGAAACCCACCCAATTCTGAAACCCCCGGGATCCTGCCAGGCTCAGTTGGTTGCAGACATCCTGCCCCGCCCCCACCCACCATCCTCCCCTTCAAGAAGGAATTTCAGTTACAAATTAGACAGGGCTTTGGGAGCAACTTCTCTTTGCATTGACCTTTCTTTTTTAAAAAGAGATTTGTTTCTTCTGTGCAGACATTTTTTTTTTCTCACCGTGATTACAACTTTCTGTGGATTTTTCTCTTTGGTCAAGACTACTTCTCTGATGGAATTTGCCCAGCAGTTCAGGAATGAGGAAACTGAAAGGAGGCTACTGAGTGTTGGTCAGGCCCAGACGTCCCTTGGAATTCAGTGCCCTGCTGAGCGGTGGGAGGAACCGCAGTTGGGTTCAGTCACTGAAGGGTTTTTAGGAAGGCAGGTGATACCGGAAGTCATCTGCAGAAAGCCGAGAGCTGTGAGATTCTCTCCAGGCAGCCTCCCCCTGCTCCTTCCGGTTTAGCCAGCTTTCTTTCCAACAGCTTTCATTCAATCTCCTCTGTCCCAGCACAGTGCTGGAAAGATCCTTTTTATTTTATTTTGAAACACCTGCTCCACCTCCTTGCCCCCTGCAGTGTAAGGAGGTTGAACCCCAACCACTGAGCTACCTTTCCCTTCTTTTTTTTTTTTTTGTTGATGTTGCTGCTCTGATGAGGGAGTGGTGTTTGGCTGTGGCATATATATATATATATATATATATATATATATATATATATATATATGCGGGCCGGAGCGATAGCACAGTGGGTAGGGCGTTTGCCTTGCATGCGGCCAACCTGGCCAACCCAAGTTCGATTCCTCTGCCCCTCTCGGAGAGCCCGGCAAGCTACCGAGAGTATCTCGCCCGCACGGCAGAGCCTGGCAAGCTCCCCGTGACGTATTCGATATGCCAGACACAGTAACAAGTCTCACAATGTTACTGGGCCCGCTCACGGTTCAGTATATCACCGTCCACGGTCCTCCCGTTGTTCATCGATTTGCTCGAGCGGGCCCAGTAACGTTTCCATTGGAGACTTTGTTGTTACTGTGTTTGGCATATCGAATACATCACGGGGAGCTTGCCAGGCTCTGCCGTGCGGGCGAGATACTCTCGGTAGCTTGCTGGGCTCTCCGAGAGGAGCGGAGGAATCGAACTTGGGTCAGCCATGTTGGCCATGATAGCAAACGCCCTACCGCTGTGCTATCGCTCTGACCCATATGTATATATATTATACATATATTTTAGTTTTGGAGCTTGCTGGCAGTCACAGCTCTTGGCTGTGCCTTGGTTACATGGCCAGGCAGGCTGAAAGGGGCATGTGGGAGTTCGGGAGCTCAAACTCATGACCATACTCTGGGCAAGGCCTCACTTTCCATTTTTATTTATTTATTTATTTGGTGGCTCTTTCCGGGTCAGGGGAATGAGACCCATTGTATTTACTGTTTTTGGCATATCAAATACACCACGGATAGCTTGCCAGACTCTGCCGTGCGGGCAGGATATTCTCGGTAGCTTGCCACACTCTCCAAGAGCGATAGAGGCTTTTAGGGTGGCCTCTAATCACCCTTGTAAGTGTTCCCATGGTTCTAACATATTTGAACCCTATCAAATATGGTGCGGCAATAAATAAAATTTATTTATTTATTAGGTCACGCCCAGCGATGTACAGTGGTTCCTCCTGGCTCTGCACCCAGGAATTACTCCTGGCAGTGCTCAGGGGACCCTATGGGATGCTGGGAATCGAACCCTGTTGTCCACATGCAAGGCAAACGCCCTCCCCGCTGTAGTATCGCTCAGGCCCCCTCACATTCCATTTGTATTTTGTAAAAGAAATCCATGCATCTATAAAACTTCATCCTCCTCCTTCAGCCCATTCAATTTTGAACTTCAAAATTTCACTTCAGGGGCCAGAGCGATAGCACAGCGGGGAGGGCATTTGCCTTGCACGCGGCCGACCCGGGTTCGATCCCCGGCATCCCATATGGTCCCCCAAGCACCGCCAGGATTAATTCCTGAGTGCAGAGCCAGGAATAACCCTTGAGCATCGCTTGGTGTGACCCAAAAAGCAAAATAATAATAATAATAAAATAAATAAAATAAAAAATTTAACTTCAACAAAAAGCCAGCATGGAAACAACGTGGGGAGGAAACCAGAAGGTCTACATCTATTGCTAATAAAAAGATGCCAAGCAAGGGGGAAAAATGAAAACTATGTTTTTTCTTTTCCTCTCTGTGTTTGGTTGGAGGCTGATCACAGGTATCCTGAGGTCAGAAACTAGTGGCTCATCTTCTTTACAAAAAGCCACGTGGGCCTGAGCTGTAGTACAGCAGGGAGGGATGGGGTTTGATCCCGATTCGATCCCGGACCTCCCATCTAGACCCCTAAGCCCTGCCAGGAGTGACCTGCAGAGGCAGGAGTAACCCCTGAGTATTGCCGGGTCTGGCCCCTACCCCAAAAGCAAAAATAAATAAATAAGAAGTAAATACAAGGAAAGAAAAGTGATGAAGGATGTGACTTATTTCTCATTTTCCCTTGTTTAGTTACATTTCACGGCTGAAAACTGATGAGTGGGGAAGGAAATGATCTGGATACTTTAGACACTGGATTGGCAGTTCCTACTTGTATTACAGTGTCCCACATGGAAGCAGTCTGAGCTAATCCGCCAGTTTTGGCCAACTCTGCTCAAACCAGGCAGCGTAGAAAACGAATATTCGAAGTAAAGTCATTTTTCTGTCGCCCTTAAAGGTCACTTTTTCTCCCAATTTCAAAAGACATAAAAATGTTTCTGCGGGTCCTTGTGTCTAATGGGAAGTTTGTCCTGAAGAAAGGTTATTGTCCAGAAACACAGATTGAATAGTCCTCAAACTCCAAAAGACAAAAGTTTTTTAAATTAAAAAAATCTGTCAGTGAATTGCCACGATTATGAAAAATATATTGTCCTCACATTAAAAAAAAAAAAGCCTCAATACAAAGTAAAAACCAATTGAGTGCATCGCATTAGGGGAATGGGGAATATAAATAAATCATGATGACTCTGTAATAGAGCGAAATAATAATGCTATAATGCAACATGAGTCCATCACTAAAAGAAATTATTTTTAGTCTGGAGAGAGAGGGCAGAGGTCGAGGTGTTTGCCTTGACCACAGCCAACCCGCGTGCAAACCCTGGCAACACAGAGGACCCCTAAACATATCCAGGAGGGACCCCCGAGCGGGCAGCCCTCGCTGAGACCGCTGGGTGTGGTCCCCTGGTTCCAGAGCAAAACAAACAAAAAATAATTTTCAAGAAACAGTCACAGGCATTAGCCAAAATCTGGAAAAAAACCGAGTGCCCAAGAACAGATGACTGGTTAAAGACACTCTGGTACATTGACACAACGGAGTACTATGTAGCTGTTAGAAAAGATGAAGTCATGAAATTTACATACAAGTGGTACTACATGGAAAGTATCATGCTAAGCGAAATGAGTCAGAATGAATGGGATAGACACAAAAAGATTGCATGCATCTGGGGCACAGAAAGTAACAAAATGGGAGACTAACACCCAGGAGTGACTGAGATTAGTACCAGGAATTTTGCTCCATGACTTGGAGGCCAGCCACACATGCTAGGGGAAAAGGCAGCTCAGATAGAGAAGGGAGCACCAAATAAAGGGTGTTGGGAGGATCCTCCCAGGATGGAAGAAGCTTGCTGAAAGTAGACTATAGACCAAACATGATTGCCACTCAATGCCTCTCTTGCAAACCACAGGACCCAAAAGGAGAGAGAGAGAGAACAAAAGGGAATGCCCTGCCACAGAGGCAGGGTGGGATGGGGGGACGGTTGGTGGGAGGGATGCTGGGACCCGTGGTGGTGGAGGATGGGCACTGGTGGAGGGATGGGTACTTGATCATTGTATAACTGAAACCCAAGCATAAAAATTTGTAAGTCTATAACTGTACCTCATGGTGTTTCACTAATTAAATAAATAAATAAATAAAATTTAAAATAAAAAAGAAAAGAAACAGTAATAGGGCGGCTGGAGTGATAGCACAGTGGGGAGGACATTTGCCTTGCATGTGATTCACCCAGGTTCGATTCCCAGCATCCCATAGGGTCCCCCGAGCACCGCCAGGAGTAATTCCCGAGTGTGTGAACCAGGAGTAACCCCTGTGCATCGTAGGGTGTGACCCAAAAAAGAAAAAAAAAGGCTTTGGGGGCCACACCTGGCAGTGCCAAATGGGATGCTGGGAATCAAACCTGGGTTGGCCGCATGCAAGGCAAACGCCGTGCCTTCTGCACTATCGCTCCAGCCCCTGTTCCTTCGCTTTTTCTGTTGCTTAGTTTTGAGCCATCTTTCCAGAAGAAAGTGTTGGATGGAAGGAAGAATGGAACCGCAGCTGTCGAGGCAGGAGCGACACTACAGCGGGTATAGGGCATTTGCCTTGCAAGCAGGTTTGATTCCCAGGTGCCCTGAGCAAGTCATTCCAAGTGCAGAGCCAGGAGTCACCCTGAGCATTGCCAGTTGGGATCTGAAAAAAAAAAAAAAAAACAACAAAACCTCAGGTGGTCTGCCTGTCTTCTAGAAAGGTCTGTCGGTGGTGGCACTCGGACCTGGGTCTGCAGCATGCAAGGCCCTGACTCCCGAAACCTTCTCTCCTACCTCTGGTGTTTGTGTGTGTGTGTGTGTGTGTGTGTGTGTGTGTGTGTTGCTTTTTGCTTTTTTTGGTCACACCCAGCGATTCACAGGGTTACTCCTGGCTCTGCACTGAGGAATTACTGCTGGTGGTGCTCGGGGGACCCTATGGGATGCTGGGAATCAAACCCGGGTTGGCCGTGTGCAAGGCAAAAGCCCTGCCCGCTGTACTATCGCTCCAGCCCCAGATGAGTGTCTTTTAGAAGTCTGTCTTATATTCCTAACCTTTCTCTCATACCCTTCTTGTAACATAAAAGTAAATTGTTAACATAAATTCTAAAGTTTGGGGCTGGAGCGATAGCACAGCGGGTAGGGCATTTGCCTTGCATGAGGAGGAGCTGGCCGACCTGTGTTCGGTTCCTCCGCCCCTCTCGGAGAGCCCGGCAAGCTACCAAGAGTATCTCACCCGCACGGCAAAGCCTGACAAGCTACCTGTGACGTATTCGATCTGCCAAATACAGCAACAACAAGTCTCACAATGGAGACATTACTGGGCCCGCTCAAGCAAATCGATGAACAACAGGAGTACAGTGCTACAGTGCCAATTGTTTTTTTTTTTTTTTTGCTTTTTGGGTCTCACCAGGCAATGCACAGGGGTTACTCCTGGCTCTGCTCTCAGGAATTACCCCTGACGGTGCTCAGGGGACCATATGGGATGCTGGGAATTGATCCCGGGTCGGCCGTGTGCAAGGCAAACGCCCTACCTGCTGTGCTATTGCTCCAGTCCAGTGCTAATTATTTTTAATGAATCATCGTGAGATACAGTTTCAGATTTACAAACTTTCATGATTACGTTTCAGTCGTACAGTGATCAAACACCCATCCCTCCACCAGTGCCCGTTTTCCACCACCAATGTTCCCAGCATCCCTCTGGCCACCCCTACCCTGTCACCCCACCCTTGCCTCTGTGGCAAACACATTCCCTTTTACTCTCTCGCTCTCCTTTTGGGTGTTATGGTTTGCAATACAGGTTCTAAGTTGTCATCATAGTCTACTTTCAGCACGCATCTCCTACCCCGAGCGAGCCCTCCAAGCATCATTTACTTGGTGATCCCTCTCTGCTCTGGTAATGTCAGGGCTTGTTCTTTTGTGCTTGGGCCACACCCGAGAGAGCTCAGGGCTTCCTCCCGGCTCTATGCTCAGGGATCACTCCTGGGGGTGCACAGGGGACCCTATGGGGTGTCGGGGATCGAACCTGAATCAGCCCCATGTAAGGTGAGCACCCTAGCTGCTGTACTCTGGCCCTTGCTGAACTCTCTTTTCAGCCCTGAGAAAGATTTAATAACAGACCAGGAGAAAATAAATAAATAAATAAATAAATAATAAAACCAGGGCGGGGATGTGGGTCAAAAGGTTGGCAGTTGCCAGGCTCCTGTGAGACCCTGGGCTTATGCCCCAGCATTGCAAAAATAATGTTAAAAAAAACGTTAAGGGGGGAGGGGCTGGAGCAATAGCAGAGCGGGTAGGGCGTTTGCCTTGAACATGGCCGACCCGGGTTCGATTCCCAGCATCCTATAGGGTCCCCCAAGCACCACCAGGGGCAATTCCTGAGCGTAGAGCCAGGAGGAACCCCTGTGCATTGCCCGGTGTGACTCAAAAATAAATAAATAAATAAATAAATAAATAAATAAAATTTAACGGGAGAATAAAGAAAAAGAAATGAAGAGGAAAAAGAGAAAGGTGAAAAGGAGGAACTCAACAAATTAAGTATGACCCCCATGTGTCAGAAAAGCACAGGTGTTTAGGTAGGAACAGAGGGAGGACCTGGAGACTGGAAATAGAAATTGAATCATGCTATTTTTTCATGATTCTCTCTCTCTCTCTCCCTCTCTTTCTCTCCTTTTCCCTCCCTCTCTCCCTCCCTCCCATAACTAGTACATACACTGAATACTGTTCTTTGTTTTGTTTTTTTGGAGAGGAACCACATGTGGCACTTCAGTGGTGCTCAGGGATCACTCCCGGCAGTGCTGGGGGGCCATGCGCGGTGTTGGGGGTCAAACCCGGCTCGCTGTAGTGGACTATCCACAACACCCTCCGCTCGGCTCTGCCACAGGCCTGGGAGACACTCAGGGTCTCTGCACCAGAGCGAACCCCAAGGACTCCAGGGGGGACGAGGAGTGCCAGGTCCTGGCTACTTCTGTGGGGCCAGAAACAGGCGGTAATGTGTACCGGGATGGTCTGGAGTGAAAGCACAGCGGGGAGGGTGTTTGCCTTGCACACAGCTGACCCAGGTTCGATTCCCAGCATCCCATAGGGTCCCCCGAGCACCGCTAGGAGTAATTCCTGAGTACAGAGCCAGTAGATCACCGGGTGTGACCCAAAGAGAAAAAAAAAAGTGTACCCGGGGCTCTATCGTTTCTCCCAACTCCAGTGCTCCCTACTAAAATGGGGTGATGGTCATACCCCTCCATGCTGGGCTTGGGCGGTAAGGGTGGTAGTTTGGCAGGAATGAGTCAGGTTTAAGCCATCTACTGCCTCCGGGAGGAGAGGGTGGGGGACACATCCAGGCCCTGGCTGCCTGTTTCTATGAATAAAGTTTTATTGGGACACAGTCACTGGGGCACATTCCTGGAGGGATTGATTGCCCTTGGCTGCTTGCTTGCTTACTGAGTTGGCAGTGGAGACAGACGAGAGATTTTGAAGTCCCAGATATATATATACACATTGTGAACTGCGAGCATGTTCCCTGAGCCGGATCCAAAACATCCAGTCCAGCCCCTGCCTGACAAAAAGACCCCCTGGGTGCTGGGATTTTGCATAAACTTGAGAGGGAAGAGAAGGACCAGCGAGGTAGGTGGCTGGTGGACTTAAGGGAAGCCTGTTTCCAGATTGGGCTGGCCTGGCCGGGTGCCAGGCACCAAAGAGTCCTTCCTCCCTTTTTTTTTTTTTTTTTGCACTTGGCTCTAAGGCAGAGAGCAGCCGAGAAACGCTTCCAAACAGAAACAAACACACAGTGGGGTGGAGAAAGAGCCAACCTTGCCTTCGCTCTTTTTTTTTTTCCCCTTCAATTAGTGCAGGAAATAGTGTTAATAGCGCTCACCCAACCAACACAGCCTGGCTTTATTGCAGGCTGCAGTTGTTTATGCAAAAAAAAAAAAAAAAACACGGTAACCCCTGAAAAAAGAAACTGGCTCCCAGCTGTATTCTCTCCCTAGCTTCGAGAACAACACCTGGCAGGTAACATGCAGTCGGGGCTTTTGCCGAAAGGAAATCTAAGCTGCTTCAGTTCCTACCATCCCCGGTGCCTGAGAGCTGAGAGCTGAGAGCTGAGAGCTGGCCCGTCCTACCCCTGGCCTGCTGGGCTGCAGTATCAGGGAAGAGTCTGACAGTTCAAGCGGTCATTAATGCAACTTGTGATAAATACTCTGGCAGGAAACAGGATGCTGAGGAGGGCCCCCGGGTCGAAGTTGGCCGCCTGGGTCTGAAGTCTGGTTCCCGACCAGGGTGGGGACTAGGGTGAGGCATTTGCCTGGGGCGTGAAAAGCTCACAGACACCCAAAATCCCATCCATAGAGATGCATGTTTTTTTAAGATGCACGTTTTCAAGAAGGAAGAAAGAAAAAGTGTTTCCCAACTCTATGGTCAGATATCAAACTTATCCTTAAAGATAGGACTGAGATCAGGGAGGTAAATCCTGGCAAATGCGCCTTTTCTTTCTTTTCTTTTCTTTCTTTCTTTCTTTCTTTCTTTCTTTCTTTCTTTCTTTCTTTCTTTTTCTTTCTTTCCTTTCTCTCTCTTTCTCTCTTTCTTTCTTTCTTTCTTTCTTTCTTTCTTTCTTTCTTTCCTTCTTTTCTCTCTCTTTCTCTCTTTCTTTCTCTTTCTTTCTTTCTTTCTTTCTTTCTTTCTTTCTCTCTTTCTTTCTCTCTTTCTTTCTCTCTTTCTTTCTTTCTCTCTCGCTCTTCAGCCACAAATGGGATAAGACCAGGACTCCTCTCCGGCTTTCTCAACGTCAGGGATTGACACGGTGACTGACTCAGGGCCAGCGCTCACTCAAGAGCGATAATTGCTTGATTGTTTTCATCAGTGTTATTGGTCCATCCTCGAGAAAGATTAAGCAACGGCATTACACGGGTGCAGGAAACTGAAAGCTCACTGCGTTTTTGGTCATCACGGAATCCATTCTTTTATGGCCCATTCCAGAGACAGGCTCTGACCCAACACCACAAAAAAAAAAAAAAAAAAAGGAAGAAAAAACATAAAAGCCTCCAGGAAGAGAAGGGCTGGGTGCTCTGGAGGTGGGGGCAAAATGCAAAAATGCACACTGATTTCAGTTATGCGAAACTGTGAAAACGGAAGTACACCTTGGGATTCGGCTAAGAGACAGCAGCAAGCTTCCGCCCCAAAGCCTTTGAGGAGCTGCTCTCAATGGAGGGGTTGTGACTTTTGACTTAAAAGAAAAAAAAATATCATCTCCATTTGAAAAAAAAAAAACAACTAGCAATTTTCCCCCAAATACTTTCTAAAAAGGAGCGCCACACACCACAAACGTTTCTGCTGTCTCTAGTCCTTGCAGTTACAAGGAGATGGTTTTCCCCCAAGATTTGTAGTCAGTGGGGGTTGGGGAGGGGAAGATTTTTATCTAAATCGCCTTCGGGGTGTCACCACCTACTGTTGCTTTGTTCAGTGAACTGCATACCTTCCGAGGGCAAAATTTGGTGGTGCAGAGCATTTCAGGACTGCACTTTTTTCTGGGTAAGTTCTTTGGAAGGCAGAAAGAAAAAGAAACTGTATCTATCTATACCTCCCATGTTGCAAAGAAAAGAGTGAGCCCATTTCTCTCTCTCTCTCTCTCTGGTAATGTATTTTGGCAGTTGAAAACAGGTGCTGTTCAATTTATTCGCCATCTGAGAGATCAATGTACATGTGAAACTCCTTTCTTTGGCTGAGGGCTGAGAAAGCGCGAGCCCCTTTCTAAATATAGCCAGGTCACGTGACCCGGCCTTTGTGCTCGGCGTTAAGGTAACAGACACTTGCTTCACGGATGGCGCGTGTAATTGACTGATTCTCGGGAGCCTCTCCAAACCGAACCTGCCTTGGCTGGGCTTCTCTGGACAAGGACCCCCCCAGCCCACCCCCCTCAAGAATGCTTCAGAAGGGGGAGCCCCTCCACACCTCCCACTTGCCCCATGCACTGAGAAAATAATTTTATTTTATTTCTATATTCTTTTATTTATTTTTTTCTATTTCTTTTCACATGCCTGGGCATAAACATGACATTTATTTATTTATTTATTTATTTTTTAAACCCTTTTTTAATTTTTGTATTCTTTTATTTTTTCTATTTCTTTTCATATGCCTGGGCATAAACATAACATTTATTTATTAAATATTTTTTAAATTTCTATATTCTTTTATTTTTTCTATTTCTTTTCACATGCCTGGGCATAAATATGACATTCATTTATTTATTTTTTAAAATAATTTTTTATTTTTATATTCTTTTATTTTCTTCTATTTCTTTTCATATGCCTGGGCATAAACATAACATTTATTTATTTATTAAATTTTTAAAAATTTCTATATTCTTTTATTTTTTCTATTTCTTTTCACATGCCTGGGCATAAACATGACATTCATTTATTTATTTTTTAGAATAATTTTTTATTTTTATATTCTTTTATTTTCTTCTATTTCTTTTTATATGCCTGGGCATAAACATAACATTTATTTATTTATTAAATATTTTTTAAATTTCTATATTCTTTTATTTCTATTTCTTTTCACACGCCTGGGCATAAACATGACATTCATTCATTTATTTTTTAAATAATTTTTAAAATTTTTATATTCTTTTTATTCTTTTATTTTTTTCTATTTCTTTTCACATACCTGGGTATAAACATGACATTCATTCATTTATTTTTTAAATAATCTTTTAGATTTTTATATTCTTTTATTTTTCTATTTCTTTTCACATGCCTGGGCATAAACATGGCATTCATTCATTTATATATATATATTTTTTTTTTTTTTCTTTTTCCCTTCTCCCCTTGACTGCCTGAACTGGATGTCCTCAAACTCACTTATCCGAAATCAGGCGTGCCAACCCTTTGGAGTTCTTCCTTTACAACCCGTCATTCATCTGTGAATGCAGTGTTTTGTTTGTTTTATTTTTCAAGGACTCTGAAGGAGCCCATTGAGATATGTATCCTCAGAGCGCAAAAGGGTTTTTAAAAAAAAAAAAACTTTTTTTTTTTTTTTTTTGGTTATTGTTTGTTTCCTAAGAGCCTTTCAGGTTTACTGCCTGTCTGGAACTTTCCGTGAAAGATTAGGTTGGGAATGAAAGTTCAAAAGCTAGATCCCTGCATTTTTCACTCTCACTAAGATTCTTCCAGGGCCCTTTCTATCTGGAGGGGGCAATCTTGCTCAGCGAGCAAGGGTGGGCCAAGTCTTGAATTAGGCCCCAAGCCTGGCTTTGGCAGGGTGGGGGAGGGGGGAGTCCATACATATTAAAATGTCGAAATGGCCTAGAGGGCGAGGAGCGGGAGAGCGGGTGTGGGGGGTGGGTTCGTACACTGCTGAGGAACTGTTTATCGGAAGAAAAATTTGTACATTTGCCCTCTGGGCTAGTGGGAGGGAAGGAGGAAGTTACCAGGATTGTCCCGTGCTCAAAGAAACGGAGACCTCAGCTGCTTGCTAAAAATTCAATTAAAAAAAAAAAATTGTAGCTCAGGGTGATATAGGAAGTTGTGGACTAGAATAGAGAATCTGGTTTTTAGGAGGCTTGAAATGGAAGAGCCTGGTCGCCTGCCCAGTGATCATTTTAGAAGTTTGAGACTCAGGAAATCTGTGTTTGTCATAAACCTTTTGCTCCAGAGTGATTTTTCTTTTTTTTTTTCTTTCTTTTTTAAATTCCCCTCCTCCCAACCCCACCTCCCACCATTTAGAAATGATTATCGGGTCAAAATTATTTTGCAACTGCTTTTCAATTAGAAACAATTTGGTTTTGGTTTTGGTTTGAGTTGGGGTTCCTACATCTGGTGGTGGTCAGGGTTTACTCCTGGCAGGGTTCCTTTGGGGGGGGGGACCTTATGTAGTGCCCAGGATTGAACCCAGGTCCCCCAGAGAAGGGCTCCTACCTGCTCTTCTTTCTCTCTGGCCCCTGAAATGACTTTTAAGATGCTGTATTTTAGGGACCGGAGAAATTAGTACAGTGAGTAGGGTTTTTTTTGCCTCGCATTCAGCGTACTGGGGTTCAATCCTCAGCATCCCAAATGGACCCCTGAGCCCACCCGGAGTAATTCTTGAGTGCAGAGCCAGGAGTTTGCACTTTAACCCCTGAACATCACCGGGTGTGGCCACACACACACACACAAAAACAAACAGAAAGAAAGCCATGCTATCTCTTAAAATGACAAATGACTCAAAAGACCCACATTTCATGAAATACACCCCTTTATAGAACAGTCCGCCACTGTTAGATTAAAAGTCAATTTGTTCTCTGTGACCTTAACTTATTTTTTAAAAAATAATAAGCAAACAAACTGCTTGAGTGGGGGTGGGGGAGTGTGTCCCCTGCCAGACGATAAATCATAACTTTATCAGCTTCCCCAGAGAGTTTCTGAATCAAACCGCTCAGCTAAGAGGCTTGGAACATTCATCCACCCCCCAAAGCCGGCTTGTGCTTTGTTTACACCGAACCTTTCCCTCCACGACCCTCTTTTCCCTGATGCTGAGAATCCGGGGGGGTAAAGGATGCCCAGATCTGAGCAGGACCCCCGATGCCCCTGCTTGCCGAGGTCTTGTCTTTGGTTGTGGCAAAACTGAAGCTTTAGTCAGTGTGAACCGTTTCAAAGCGGAGGAAACCCTCAGCTCACTTCCAAGCACGGTTCTCCCACACAGCTAAGAATGGAAACTTCCTTTGTTTTTCACCCATTCCACAGCCTTTTCCTGGGCTAAGAGTTTTCCCTGGTCCCTTCTCTTTCTCCCTTCCCTTGTCTGCTCCCCACTTCCTCCCAATAATCAACCCGAGGGCCTGGAGTGATCGTTAATACAAAAGAAGGTTTGGCAGTTTACTCTGTAACCTGTAAAGCTCCTCGTGAAGAGGAAAAATTCCCCCCACGCTCTCTGGACTTTTTTCTGCCTCCCTGAATCTTTTTCCTGAGTTCGTTTCTGATTAATCACTCAGCTCAGAGAGGATTCAGGAACTTACCCCTGCCGGCGGTGACTATCTTTAGGCCATTTCACTAAAACTCACAGGGCGGTTTGGTAACTCGATTTTGCCCACCCTGCTGCGATTCTTTTCAAATGAAATTTAAAGGTCGTAAAATCATTGCAAGGAAAGACTGAACTGTATTAAGAACAAAGTCCCCATTCTCTTAGGTGTCCCGAGTCATTTTCGTTTTATCTTTCCAAAAAAATGGAGAATTAAAAAATCTCCTGAAATATCGGGCTTCCTTTTTTTTTTTGTCTTACAGAGTAGGTCAAAACACTCACATGTAGTAATAGGAAGTGAACACATTAAACCAAAAAACAAAAAACACCCAAACAAAAAAACGACACCAACTAACAGTGTTATTTAAATTCACTTCGGTTAATCACTGGCATTTAAATTATTAAAAATGGAATAAAATCACTACATTGAAATTAAAATAATTTCAATTCATGTTCTTACTTTGTTCCAGTTGGCCTTTTTGTTGAATTCTAAACATGCTCACAATATGGGGGAGAATTGGGGTTTGTTTGGGGTCACACTCACTGTTGGGGGGGGGAGAGGGCATTGCTCCTGAATCCTGCTGGGGTGGGCTTGGGAGTGGGGGGAGGGGGGAGGGATGCCTGTGATGGAGAAGGGTCTAACCTGGGGCTCCCACATGCAAAGCAGGCTATCTGGGTATTTGTCTATCTGCTGGGTCCATGTTCACATACGTGTGTGTGTATGTACATCTATGGAAGCCCTATGTGTATGTCTAAAACGTGCGTGTGTGTATGTGTCTGCATACACAGACCTATGTCCTGCTGGCAGAGCAAGGCAATGGAGAAAGTAGATCTGGATTCAAGATATCAAAACCATGGCACTCAGAAATCATATGGTCTTCTTTTGTTTTGGTTTGGTGTTGGGCTACACCCAGTGGTGCTCAGGGCTTACTCCTGGCTCTGTGCTCAGGGACTCACTCCTGGCTGGAGGGACCGTAAGGGGTGCTGGGGATCAGCCCGTGCTAACTACGTGCAAGGCAGGTGCTCTGCCCTCTGTACTATGGCTTCAGCCTCCAAGATTTTGTCGATTCCAGCTCTTTGACTCTCCCAGAGGAAACAAGCTGAGAAAAGCAATCGAGTTTGCCCTTGGGACTCGCAAGTCTGTTCTCGGACTTGCCAAGTCATTTTGCATAGAAACTTGAGAGGCTTCTGTTTCTTCAGCTGTAAAATGGGTCCGCTGGCCGATAGGACTTTCAGTTCTTGTAAAGGGCATGATTTTCAGCAGTAGAACACAGGTCTTGCATTGCGAGATCTGGCTTTGATTCCTGGAACTGCAAAAGAAAAAAAAATGTGCATCATTTTTGTTTTTCTAGTCTAGGATTTGGATCATGTGTGAAAGGACATCCCAGGTTCCTTGGGACTTGTCAGTGCCCTGAACTCATCTTTGAATCAGTTTGCTTTGGCTTTTGTATCTGTACCACCAGTATTTTTCATTGAAAAACTGAGTTCTGTGCCAGAGTGGTACTACAATAGGGAGCATCTCATAGGATCCCCTGAGCACCGCTAAGAGTAATTCGTGAGTGCAGAGCCAAAGTCATCCCTGAGCACTGCCAGGTGTGACCCCAAAAGCCAAAAAAGCCCAAAAAAGTCAAAAATAAAATAAACAAATGAACAGTAACCGAGTTCTGGAAAAAAAAATGTTTCCGGCTCATTTGGGTTGATACTTTTCAGCCAGCCCTTAACTCAGGAGAATTCCATTGGAGTGATTCCCATTGCTTGTGTGTGTGTGTGTGTGTGTGTGTGTGTGTGTGTGTGTGTGTGTTATTTGGGAGGAGTCTCTCATACAGTGGTGCTCAAGGGTTATTCCCAGCTCAGTGCTTGGTGAACCAGGTCACACCAGGGACCCCACTTAGGGATTCTATATCCAGGTCTTAGAACCATCTTCCAGGGCTGGAGTGATAGCACAGCGGGTAGGGCGTTTGCCTTGCACACGGCCCGACCCTGGTTCAATCCCTGGCATCCCATATGGTCCCCTGAGCACAGCCAGGAGTAGTTCCTGAGTGCATGAACCAGGAGTAACCCCTCTGAGCATCTCCGGGTGTGACCCAAAAAAAAGCAAAAAAGAAAAGAAAAGAAAAAAACATCTTCCTGATGCTTAGAACCATCCTCTGTGAAGGCAGCAGATGCTGCCAGCCAGTACTCTCCTCTCTGCCTTCCCCAACCTCCCCGTCTCCATTCTGCAGAATTTTAAGCTTGGCCCGCCCGGGTCCTTTGTACTTGGGGAAATTTTCCTCCGCTCGCCGTCATTTCAAGCTGCGTAGGCATGATTTATCCAGCAAGAGTTATTAAAATTGACTGTGGTCTCTGAAGAAAGGCTAGTTTGTCAAACCTCCGTCCGAAGACTAATTGGATATATTTTGCATGAATTGTGATTAATGCAAGGTAATTTCAGAGGATGGCTTTTGCTAATTAATAAATCAATCAAATTGCCTCATCTTGTTAGGCTAAACTTCACAAGTTCACGACAGACTGGTTCAAAACTAGAGTCCCGAACGCACACCGTGGAGGGGTTTCACGTTCTGCTTCTGAAGAGAGCAAGTAAATTGAGCAACACTTTAATTCAGAAATAAGTTGCTCAATGCATCCTCCGAAAAATAACAAGCTCGAGAAAGGGAAACGAGGAAGCAGGAACGCAGCAGTGCACCTCTGCTGCCTGATTGATTTTCATTTGTTTTATTCATTTATTTTTTGTTTTGGGGGCCACACCCAGCGATGCTCAGGGGTTACTCCTGCTTCTGCACTTAGGAATTACTCCTGGCAGTGCTTGGGGGACCATCTGGGGATGCTGAGGATCGAACCCGGGCCAGCCGTGTGGCAGGGCAAACGCCCTCCCCGCTGTACTGTCGCCTGGGCCTCTCCTGATTGATTTTACAGTTCCAAGCTTAACTTCTCAGACAGGACTTGGACAGGTCAGTGGAAGTACCTTAGTGCCCGGGCAATGCCAAGGTTTCTGAAAGCGCCAAAGGAATTGGGAACAACAGAATCCACAGGAAAACATCCCCAGTTCAAACGTGTCTGGCTCCGAAACTCTACAGAACTCATAAACTGCACACCGGTGAATTCTTTCCTCCTCCTTCTGTTCACAGTTATGTTGAGTTATTTAAAAATCTACTGCCAGGGCTGGGCTATATAGTACGGTGGGTAGGGGTGCTGACCTGGGTTCAATCCCTGGTTTAATGCCTGAGTTCAATCCCTAGAGTTCCTAGTGCCACACCAGGAGTGATCCCTGAACCCAGTGCCAGGAGTAATCTCTGAGCATCACTGGGGTGTAAGCAGCCCCCCCACCTCCACCATACACACACACACACACACACACACCCCTTACAAAACAAAACGAACAAGAAGTACAGTGTGGGGGCTGGAGCGATAGCACAGCAGGTAGGGCGTTTGCCTTGCATGCAGCCAACATGGCCGACCCAGGTTTGATTCCCAGCATCCCATATGATCCCCCGAGCACCACCAGGAGTAATTCCTGAGTGCTTGAGCCAGGAGTAACCCCTGTGCATCACCGGGTGTGACCCAAAAAGAAAAAAAAAATCAGAGTAAGAGATATACCAGTAATGTAAATTATGTGAGATTAATTAAACCAAAATCATACATTTTTAAAAAGGGGGGTGGTGTGAAGCGGTAGGGTGTTTGCCTTGCTCGCAGCCAGCCTGGCCGAGCCGGGTTCGATTCCTCCGCCCCTCTTGGAGAGACCGGCAAGCTACCAAGAGTATTTTTTTTTTAATTAAAAAAAAAAAAAAGAAATACAGTGTAGTTGTGGTTTCAAAACTGGAAAGTGGTTTGTTTCTCTTATCACCTTGGATGGAACCTACATGCCATTCACCAGAGAGCAATGACCAGTCTTTGAAAGAAAGATTCTAACTGTAGGGGCTGGAGCGAGAGCACCGCGGGGAGGGCGTTTGCCTTGCATGCGGCCGACCCGGGTTCGATTCCCAGCATCCCATAGGGTCCCCTGAGCACCACCAGGAGTGATTCTTGAGTACCAGGAGTAACCCCTGAACATCGCTGGATGTAACCCAAAAAGAAAAAAAAAGAAGAAGAAAGATTCTAACTGCAGTTCATGGCCTTGGAGCGGGGTCTCGATCAAGTAAGTTACATGCCAAGAATCAATCAAAATCAATCAGACTGAAAGCAAAGAGCTCCTTCAATTCCCGTGTAAGCGAACCCTACAGTGACTTTTTCAGCAAGCGCATTTCCTGTTTTGTTATCAGCGTGAGGGTGTGTACATTTTTCCTTCATTAAGGGAACAGGTATTTAATTAATAAATGTCCTCAGACAGAAGGAAGCAGAAGCTGAGTCCCAGCCTTGGCGACATCTCCGTCCAACATCTGGAAAACAATGGTGATCCTGTCCTTCTAGAATATTCACTGCCTCAGCCCTCCAGACTGGAGCCTGGAATCTCACAAGCCCGACCTGGTTTCTGTGGGTGGGGATGGGCGGCTGGGCGGAGGTGGGGAGGTGGATGGGTGGGGGACGATTTAGAAAGATCCGGGAGTCTCACCTATTTCTCCACACCCATCCTTGGTAGAAGTGGACCAGACAGTTCTGGGGAATGCAAAGGTGGTCTCACTGCCCAAAAAAATGACAGAGAGAGAGGAGAGGAGGAGAGGGGGGGAGGGGAGGGGAGGGGAGGGGAGGGGAAGGGAAGGGAGAGGAGAGGAGAGGAGGGGAGGGGAGGGGAAGGGAGAGGAGAGGAGAGGAGGGGAGGGGGGAAGGAGAGGTGAGGAGGGGAGGGGAGGAGGGGAGGGGGGGAGGGGAGAGGAGAGGAGAGGAGAGGAGAAGAAGGAGAGGAGGGGAGGGGGGAAGGAGAGGAGAGGAGGAGAGGGGAGGGAAGGGGAGGGGAGAGGAGGGGAGAGGAAGGAGAGGAGGGGAGGGGGGAAGGAGAGGAGAGGAGAGGAGAGGAGAGGAGAGGGAATAACTCTTTGAGAGAGAGAAAAAAACTCTTGTGGGGGAGAGAGAGAAAGAGGGGAGAGTGAAAAACTATTTGTTTTTGATTTTATTTATTTTTGTTTTGTTTTTGGGTCACACCCGGCAATGCACAGGGATCACTCCTGGCTCTGCACTCAGGAATTACTCCTGGCGGTGCTCGAGGGACCCTATGGGATGCTGGGAATCGAACCTGGGTCTGCTGCGTGCAAGGCAAATTCCCTACCCGCTGTGCTATTGCTCCAGCCTATGTTTTTAATTCTAAAAAAGGTGGAAATAGTACCAATACTACGACCCCCAGCAATAGCAATAACGAGTGAGGTGAATTGACCAGGGCTATGCTGTACAGTACAGACAAGTTCCCCAGACTTAAGTACTTCCTGTTTCTCTGCCTGCAACCTCCAGTCAGGTAAACTCAGCCTCGGGGACACTCCCTCAGTTTCCTAAACCGCTTTAGTCATCCTTCCTCAGGGGATTGGCTCTTTCTGCTGCCTTCACACCCACTGGGGCTAAGGGCAGCTCTGGAAGACAGGTGCATACTCAGAAAGAAGGTGCGAGGTTTTGGGGAAAAGGGGATCAGAGGAGGAAAGAGTGGATTCTTCTCTAAGGGCCTTCGGAACCCTAAACAGCCAGAGGCTTTCACCCTGGGAGTCACCTGCCTGCCTCTCTAACTGGTGTGAACTTTTGACCTCAGTTTCAACATCTCTAAAATGGGTGTAATAATGGCATGGAGCCCAGAACATCGGCAGGAGAGACAGGTGCACACACCTGGCACAGAGGACTCCACCACCACCACACACAAAAAAGGTAGCCCAACCCATCCTTGTGTTTGGGTTCAGTTTGCAGTGGCTTGTTCAGAAGAACCAACAGTGCTCAGGGAGCAATTTCCTCCAGCCTGAAATGGTACTGATTCATAGGAGTGTCGGCAAAAAATAGTAAAAATAACTATTTTTGTTGTTTTTTTAGGGTTTTTAAAATGGAGAGGGTGGAGTTCATTCCCAATTCGATCAGTCTAATCAATGGCTGAATAAATAGCAGTGCTCCTACCAAAAAAAAAAAAAGGGAGAGGACCACACTGGATAGTGTCTAGTGACTACTCCTGACTCTGTGCTCAGGACTCACTCCTGGAAGAGCTCAGAGGAGCGTGTTTTTTTTTTCTTTTAAATTTAATTTTATTGGGGCTGGAGAGATAGCACAGCGGGTGGGGCGTTTGCCTTGCATGCAGCCGACCCGGGTTCAATTCCCAGCATCTCATAGGGTCCCCTGAGCACCGCCAGAGTAACTCCTGAATGCAGAGCCAGGAGTAACCCCTGTGCATCGCCGGGTGTGACCCAAAAAGCAAAAAATAAATAAATTTAATTTTATTTTATAAAGTAGTTCACAATATTTGGTTACATTTAATATTTGAACACTAATCCCACCACCATGACATCTTCCCATCACTGTATTTCAGATGTTTCTATCCTGAACCCCAACCCCTGCCCCAAAGCAGAACTGAAATCTTTTAATATGTATTATTTGTTATGAATAAACCGCTGAAAATACTCCAAAAAACTTTCCTTAGAGGAGCTTGTGTGAAGATTGTTGTATTTTAGCCAGGGGCCATTAAACCCTTCTAAGAGAGATCCCTAACATGTTGTTAAAGGTTGAGCCTTGTGTGCTTATATATATATGTATATATATCATATATATTGCGTATATATGTAAAAATATACTTCCCCTCTAAGATTGGTTGCCTTCTACTTTATTATTTATTATTTATTTATTTGCTTTTTGGGTCACACCCGGTAATACCCAGGGGTCACTCCTGGCTCTTCACTCAGGAATTACTCTCGGTGGTGCTTGGGGGACCATATGGGACCCTGGGAATCGAACTCAGCTCAGCCACATGCAAGACAAACAAACGCCTTACCCACTGGGCTATCGCTCCAGGGCCCGGATGCCTTCTGCTTTAAACCTCATCGAACGTGGTATGCTGCTCTTGGAATATGAGTGGGGGGAGGTATGAGTTTGGCTGTGTCAAGGCAAGCAACCTCTGGGGTGTACTAGTATTCCAGCCCGTCTCAGGATTGATGGTGGCTATGCCCCCCACCCCCACCCCACCCCCAGATGAAGCTGAGGGCTCAATCCTGCTAGTGCATAAGAGTGCCTTAAAATGCAATCGTGGGGTTGGAGCGATAGCACAGCGGGTAGGGCGCTTGCCTTGCACGCGGTCGACCTGGGTTCGATTCCCAGCATCCCATATGGTCCCCTGAGCACTGCCAGGCGTAATTCCTGAGTGCAGAGCCAGGAGTGACCCCTGTGCATTGCTGGGTGTGACCCAAAAAGCAAAAAAAAAAAAATGCAATCGTTTTCGGTCTGGTCCTTGGAGCTGCTTTGATTCTCATTTCTGCTTAAATTGCCTCTCCCTGTGGTTTCCCCCCACATCTCTGCCACCTGCCTGTGTGTATTTTCTCAGACTCGGCCCAGGAGAAGCTTCTCTCTTTGAATCCCAAGCCTATGGGTCTAGAGAACATCCTTATGGATCTAGGCTGGAAGGAGCCTCCCAGACGGGGCCGGAGCACTAAAGACCAAGAGTTGCATTGCAAAATGCGCCTCACGCATGGTTTCAGAAATAGTTGATTTCCCGAGGAGATCTTACTTTTCTTTTTTTTTTCTTTTTTTCTTTTTTTTTGTTTTGTTTTTGGGTCACACCTGGCGGAGCACAGGGGTTACTCCTGGTTCTGCACTCAGGAATTACCCCTGGCGGTGCTCAGGGGACCATTCCGATTTTACTTTTTCTTTACTTCACCAGCCGGCTCTCAGATTCTACTGAGATAACCTGACAGAGAGAAGTACCGAGAGACAGTGAAGGTGCTTGCTTGCTTTAGCCAGGTTTGACGCCTGGAACGTTCTAGAGAGCCCACTAGGAGTGATCCCTGAGCATCCCTGGGTGTGGCCCAGTCCTCCCCTTCTTCCTCCCGGAAAGACAAAGCACCCCAAGATCACTCAGTCATTCATTCCCTGCTGGGCTCAGCCCTGGGGACCAGAAGAGGAAGAAGCAGGAGATGGGCTGGGCGGGGCACAGGAAGAACCGAGACCCCACCCTCCCCACTCGGGTCTCGGGCCATTGTCTGTCTCCCCCACCCATGGGCTCTCCCTCAGTGGGGAAAAGAAAAAAAAAAGGGTGGTCCACTTATTGGGGAAAGGAAGAAGCTGATTCACATAGTCGGGAGAGGGGTGTAAAAAGAGGGGAGGGGTGGAGAGATGGGAGGAGGGAGGGGCCTGAGGGGAGAATGAGGAGAAAGAGAGAAGAGAAAGAGTGGGAGAGGAGATGAGGAGGGGGGGACAAAAAGGGAGGGAGAAAGAGAAGGGAAGGAGGGAGGAGAGCGGGAGGAGGAGGAGGAGGAGGGAGAGCAGGAGGAGGGCGAGGAGGGGAGGAGGAAGAGGAGGAGGAGGGGAGGAGGAAGAAGAGGGGAGGAGGAAGAGGAGGGGGAGGAGGAAGAGGAGGAGGACGGCGAGGAGGAGGAAGAGGAGGGGAGGAGGAGGAGGAGGAGGGGGAGGAAGAGAAGGGGGCCCACGTGACTTTCTGGAAGGCGCGGCTGCCTTCTTCCTTTTGATCCCCCAGCACACTCACTCTCTCCAAACTGCGGGGAGCAAAACGCGTCGGAAGGAGGGTCCCCCCTCAAGTTCCCACGAACTCACTCTTTGATCTTCCCCCCGCCCGGCCCTGGAGACCCGCTTCTCTTTCCAATCAAATCGTCTGTTTCGTTCTCACTCGGGGGAACCTGCCCTCTAGCCGGGCTTTCCCCGTGGAAAGGGAGACTTTGAAGTCCCCCAGCCCACCGGTCCTTAGAAGGCGAGGGCCGGACCCCGGGGGGGGGCGTACCCCCCACCCCACCCCACCCCCACCCACCCAGCTGGTCCTTCCCCCAAGCCCATCCCTGGCTCCCAGGATGGTCCAGGAGGAGCCGAGCTGCAAATGTCCCAGCTGCTGGCCAGGGGCAATTTCCCAACGCTGCCTTTCGGCGGGAACACCCCGGCTTTCCGCAGGGGCACCCCGACTTCTCTCCTCCCCCGCCCCCCGGAGCCCGGGGAGGGGGGGTGTCCGGCTGCAGGTGGCAGGAGCAGAAAGGATGCTTTTGTCTTGGCGCGGTCCTGGCTCCTTTCCGTGCCCGGGCTGTTTCCTTTGAAGGAGCATCCAGGGTCCGACCCTTCCCTGGGCCCTGCGGTTTGAAGGACTCCAGGGCAGAGCGGCCGAAAGCGAAGTTTGGACTTTGCCAGCCGCAGGGGCGTGGGATGGGGGTACCCGGCCCCCGCAGGGCTGGAGCCAGGCGAGCACCTGCCCGGTGCCCAGCGTCTTGGAAAGCGTCAGCCATTTGCTGCTGCCCTGCCACTGGGTCTTACCAGCAGCTCAGCTCGGATCAACATGTGGTCGCCTCCCTCGCCAGAGGTTACTGTATCTTATTTAAGCTGTCTGGGGTTAGTCCTTTCCGCCTTGAAATGACGCTTTCTGGCTTTCCTCTATTTGATGTGGCTTCAGGAAGCTTGCTTCTCCTCCCTCCTCGATTTTATTGTTTGATTAGAGCCTTTTGGGAAGTCAGATCAAAGATGACTTTTTTTTTTCCTTCTCTAGCAGAGAGCTTTCCTAAAAAAAACAATCAATAGCGGGTAGGAGAGGGAAGCCCGGAAGACTAGTGGAGAGAAGCTGACACGGTGGCAGAATGGGTGATGGAACATTGTACGTCGAAAGTTGAGCTATGAAAGCTATGAATAACTTTGTCATTCCTGGTGCTTTAATAATTTTTTTTTTGAGAAAACAAACCAATAGGACAGACTCCGCAGTCAAGAAGCACATCTCAATGGAAAAGAGTCTGGATTTGTTTAGGTTTGGTTTGTAGGACATCATTTATTATTGAAAAGATTTTGAAAAGGTGGCACCAGAGAGATAGTACGGGTGGGAAGGTGCTTGCCTTGCAAGCAGACGACAGGGGTTCGATCCCTGGCATCCCATATAGTTCCCTGAACACCACCAGGGGTGATTCCTGAGTGCAGAGCCAGGAATAATCCCTGAACTGCCCCGGGTGTGGCCCAGAAATTAAAAAAATAAATAAAATTATCTTAAAAAATGTTTTAGGAAGCTGGAGTGATAGTACAGCAGCTAAAGCGTTTGCTTTGCACGCAGCCAACCCAGGTTTGATTCCCAGCATCCCATATGGTTCCCTGAGCACTGCCAGGAATAATTCCTGAGTGCAAAGCTAGGAGTAAACCCCTGTGCATCACCGGGTGTGACCCAAAAAGCAAAAAAGCAAAAAAAAAAAAAAAGGTGTCAATGAGAGTGAAGAAAAATAAAAGATGATTAAAAAATAATAATAAATAAAATTAACATTCTGTATAAAAAAAAGTAATGTGTGTAGTTCATGGCTAATTCAATCAGCTTAATTGGCTGAATAAATAGCAGTACTCCCACGTTTGAAAAAAAAAAGAGGCTTTTCTTTTTTTTTTTCTTTTTGGGTCACACCCAGCAATGTTCAGGGGTTCCTCCTGGCTTTGCACTCAGGAATTACTCCTGGCAGTGCTCAGGGGACCCTATGGGATGCTGGGAATCGAACCTGGGTCGGCCACGCGTGCTAAGCAAACGCCCTACCCGCTGTGCTATCGCTCAGGCCCCAAGAGGCTTTTATTTCTGCATTATGTTTATCTGGCACAGAGACGAAAGCAAATACTTCGGTATTTGAAAGTACGAAAGCAAAGTTTGGACTAAAACTTTGACTTACTGGGAAAGGCTTTTGCTAGAGAGTGTGGCTAGAGACACAAGCGTCACGGGACACACCCATGGCCCAGTTTAAGCGCTGCAGTTCGCAGGAGAGCTGGCATCCCCGGGGCAACCTCTGCCCAGTTCCGCCCGGGTGCCCGTGCTCATAATGGTTTTGCTTGCTGGAAGAACGCGGCACTGGGCCGGGCAGGAAGCTGATCTGCACCCTTGCTCCTCCCCATGCCTCTTGGGGCGCTGATTATCTGTTGATCTGAACAGAACCAGGACAGCAATGTGGTGGTGCTGCTTTGCTCTGAAAAAGAAGATTCAGATTATTTGGGGGGGGTGGGGGATATTTGGCCGTCAGGCAGGAAGTGACATCTGTGGAACATTGCAGATGATCGCAGATGATTTATATGGAAGCTGCCAAGCAGTTATTAAGATCTCAAATGATAGGGTTTCTCTTATTGACCGTATTTATCTTAAAAAGTGTTTTAGAAAGCTGGAGTGATAGCACAGCAGGTAGGGCGTTTGCCTTGCAGGCGGACGACCCAGGTTCGATTCCCGGCATCCCATATGGTCCCCTGAGTGCCGCCAGGAGTAATTTCTGAGTGCAGAGCCAGGAGTAACCCCTGTGCATTGCTGGGTGTTACCCAAAAAAGAAAAAAAAAAAGAAAAAGAAAGTGTTTTAGAAAGCTGGAGTGATAGCACAGCAGGTAGGGCGTTTGCCTTGCAGGCGGACGACCCGGGTTTGATTCCCAGCATCCCATAGGGTCCCCTGAGCACCGTCAGGAGTAATTCCTGAGTGCAGAGCCAGGAGGAACCCCTGTGCATCGCTGGGTGCGACCCAAAAAAGAAAAAATTTAGAAATTAAAAAAAAAACAGTAAGGGATTTTTGAAAGCCCCAGGGTGTGCTTAGGGACGTTTTTCCTGGCTCAATGCTCAGGGCTCATCCTGGAAGAGCTCAGGACTCTGACCGGATGTGGAACCCTGGATGGAACCCAGGTAGACCCCAGGAAGGCAGGAACCTTATCCATTTTATTAACATGTGGACTCCCAGGCCCCACATATTAATGTTCATTAATCTGTCTTCTCTGTTTTCAAGGCCTGCTCCCCCAGGACAGAGTTTTTTTTTTTTTGTTTTGTCCCATTTTCTTTGGTTATTTGTGGGATCACACCCAGCAGGACCGGGCTTGGGGGCTCCTCCTGGCTCTGTGCCCTGGGGTTGCTCAGGTCAGTGCCCAGGGGACCCGTGCAGGGACTGGGATTGAAGGCAGACCTCCTGCAGGGGGGGGGAAACACCTGTGCTGGCCCCCCAGAGTCACCTCTCCAGCCCCTTGTGCTTTTCACTTCCCTCTGAACCTCCCCACCTTCAGAACAGAGCCTCAGGCAGAGCAAAGGCACCCAATCCTTTGGAGAGAGGGAAAAAGAACAGGTGATACCCCATTTCTGGAAATGGACTCAGTCACTGGAATCTCTGTCTGAAGATTCCTCAGTGTGTTGTCCTGGGGCTCTCCTGGACGATGGTATCGGGATGCTGATGGCTTATAACCTGCACTGCGGGGTGGGGGAAGGGAGGCAGGGAGGGTTAGGTGTGTCTTGGAGTGCTCAGGGCTCTCTTCTGGAGTGATCAAGGAGCCCTGTGAAATGATGGGGATCAATTTGGATCAGTATAACACTGTATTTTTTATTTTTATTTATTTTCTTTTTGTTTTTTGGGTCACACCCGGCAATGCACAGGGGTTACTCCTGGCTCCGCACTCAGGAATTACCCCTGGCGGTGCTCAGGGGACCATATGGGATGCTGGGAATCGAACTCGGGTCCACCGCGTGCAAGGCAAATGCCCTACCTGCTGTGCTATGGCTCCAGCCCCAACACTGTATTTTTTGTCTTTTTTTTTACATCTTTGTTTTTTTTTTAATTTTTAATTTTTATAAAATTGTTCACAGTGATTTTTATTACATTCAATATTCCCCAACACCTGAGGCTGGAGCCACAACACAGTGGGTAGGGTATTTGCCTTGCATGTGGTAAACCTGGGTTCGGTTCCCAGCATCTGGATCCCCTTCAGATGAGGTAAGAGTAAGCCCCTGAGCATAGCTGGGTGTGGCTCCAAAACTTAAAAACAAACAAACAAACAAAACACACACACACACACACACACACACACACACACAAAGAAACAGGGAAAGGGGCAGAACTATAATACAGCAGGTAGGATGCAGGGTACTGCTTTGTATGTGACCCGTCCTGGTTTGGTTCTCCAAACCCACCAGGAGTGATTGCTGAGCACAGAGGCAGAAGGAAGCCCTGAGCACTGCTGGGTGTGGCAAAGCAAAATAAAATACAAAAGCCAAAGAGATTTTCAAAGTTCTCATCATTAAAAAAAAAAAAAAGCATTTTTGGGGCCTGAGCGATAGCACAGTGGGTAGTGCATTTGCCTTGCACACGGCCGACCTGGATTCAATCCCCAGCATCCCATATGGTAATTTCCAGGAACAATTCCTAAGCACAGAGGCAGGAGTAACCCCTGAGCATCGCTGGGTGTGACCCAAAAAGAAAATTAAAAAAAAAAAGAGGGCTGGAGAGATAGCACAGCGGGTAGGGCGTTTGCCTTGCACGTGTCAGACCCAGGTTCGATTCCCAGCATCCCATAGGGTCCCCTGAGCACCGCCAGGAGTAACTCCTGAGTGCAGAGCCAGGAGTAACCCCTGTGCATTGCCGGGTGTGACCCAAATAGCAAAAAAAAAAAAAAAAAAAAAAAAAAAAGAAGAGTTTTGTAAGTATACCTGGTGAGGAACCAAATTTGTTCTGTAACAATAATATAGACTGATATTGAAGAACTATTATATAGCTGAAATGAATTTATGAACTTGACTTTACCATCAGTTACACCTCCCCTAACACACACACACATTTGAAAAGTGTTCCTTCCTTTGAGTGGTTGGTTTTCAAGGCCCCTTGTGTGGGTGGGTGCCTGTGAGAAATCTCGCTCAGTCTGTAAAGTTGAGCTGTAGGCTTCAAAGTAGCACACCGTGTGGTGGGTGCTTATGTAAGGCCACCACAATAAGTAATTCTTTTATTATTATTATTGTTGCTGTTGTTTTTGCTTTTGGGGTCACACTCTGCAATGCTCAGTTTAGTTTTGACTGTGCATGGGAGACGATATGGGATGTGGGGGATTGAACCCAGATCAGCTGCACGCAAGGTGAGCGCCCTCCCCGCTGGACTATGCTCTGGGCTGACAACAGTCCTCATTTTGTGGGTTTGGAGTCATACCCAGGTGGTGCTGAGGGCTTTCTCTTGGCTCTGTGCTCAGTGATCACTCTTGGGGGGTTTCGAGGACCATATGCTTAGAGTGCAGGGGACTAGACTCTATATAAGGCAAGTGCCCTACCTGCTATACTGTACCTGTGGGTGCTCCTAATCTACTCTTCATTTTGTGCAAATAATCAAGTCCATAAGAAAGAAAGAAAGAAAGAAAGAAAGAAAGAAAGAAAGAAAGAAGGGGCTGGAGAGATAGTATAGCGGGTAGGGCGTTTGCCTTGCACGCGGCAGACCCAATTCGATTCCCAGCATCCCATATGGTCCCCTGAGCACCGCCAGGAGTAACTCCTGAGTGCAGAACCAGGAGTAACCTCTGTGCATCGCCAGATGTGACCCCCCCCCCCAAAAAAAAAAAAAGGAAAGAAAGAAAGAAAGAGAATCCAGCCACAGGAAAAAGCATTAAAGCATTATTTGGTGTCTTGAAGAATAGCCAGGGCCATCCTTGAAAATGCTTCTTGGGCTGGAGTGATAGCACAGCAGGGAGGGTGGTTTGCCTTGCATGCAGCTGACCCGGGTTCTATTCCCAGCATCCCATATGATGCCCCGAGCACCGCCAGGAGTAATTCCTGAGTGCATGAGCCAGGAGTAAGCCCTGTGCATCACCGGGTATGACCAAAAAGCAAAAATAAATAAATAAATAAAATAAAAGAATCTTCTTTCTCTCTGGTCCCCACCATACTTCAAAGGGCGGCTGTTCACAGAAGTTTCCTGTTCTCCCTCGAGCCAAGGAAATCTAACAAGCCAAAGCATGTGGTGTGCTGAACACAAGCTCCATGGTGTCAGGGCCAGTGGCTCTGCCGGGGCTCCCATGCCCTGTGACCTTGCGCATAGTAGGTCCTCAAATAGAGACGAGTAAACGTGTGTCTCTGTGCCTGTTGTAGAATTACAAGCTTTTGTTTCGTTTTGGAGCTAACCCGGGAGTGCTCAGGGACTACTCGTGGCCCTGTGCTCTGGAGTGACCCCTAGTGGTGCTCAGGGGGCGCAGATGGGTACGGGGATTAACAGGATACAAGGTAAACGCCTTAATCCTTTTAAAAACATTTTCCCCTTCGACATGATATAAACACTGTGGTTTACAAAGTTGTTCATAATGATTTGTTACAGGCATTCACTATTCCAACACAAATGCCGCCAGGGCGCCTTAATCCTTTTACTGTACCTCTCTTCCTAGAATAACTTTCTTTCTTTCTTTCTTTCTTTCTTTCTTTCTTTCTTTCTTTCTTTCTTTCTTTCTTTCTCTTTCTCTCTTTCCTTCCTTCCTTCTTTATTTCTCTTTCCTTTTTCTTTTTCTCTCTCTCTTTCTGTGTCTCTCTCTTTCTCTCCCTCCCTCCCTTCTTTTTTCCCTTCTTGGGTCACACCCAGTGGTACTCAGGGATCACATCTGGCTTTGCACTCAGGAATTACTTCTGGCGCTGCTGCTCCAGGGACTATATGGGATACTGGGATTGAACCCATGTTGCCTATGTTCAAAGAAAACATCTTACCTGCTGTACTGTCTTTCCACTCCATATCTCTTATGCCCCCCCCCCCCACTTTTTGGACCATATCAGGTGGTGGTGCTCAGGGCTTACTCCTGACTTTGTGCTCAGGGATCGCTTCTGAGGCTTCGGGGGACCATAGGTGGTGCTAGGAGTTGCATCCAGGTCAGCCATGTGCAGAGCAAGTGCCCTACCCACTGTACTATTGCTTTGATCCCTAGATTAAATTTATTTTGGTTCTGTTTCGCTTTGTTTCTGGCTACACCAACGGTGTTCAGGGCTTACTCCTGGCTCTGCACTTAGGATTGATCCTGGCAGGACTCAGGGCACCATATGGGGTGCTGGGAACTGAGCCACGGTCAACCGTGTACAGGCAAACGTCTGACCTGCTGTTCTATCCCTCTGATCGAACATTTTGAGTCCAGTCTGGTTGAGATTGTGAAGGGTCACGGCAAAAAAGTCTCCCCTGCCCGGTTGGAAGGCTAATGACTTAATGTGAACACTTTGGTGGCCACTTGTATGCCCAATTAAAAGTTTCCAACCACAAGTTTGCATGTGCGCGGACTGACCCTACCATGAACTATGTGTGTAAAACACACCAAGTTTTTCTTGAACTAGAAGAAGCCGGGAGGAAATACAGAAACTGGTAGAATTGATAGAGATGGTAGCGTAGGCAAGCACTGGGAGAATTCTAGGAGTGGAAAATAAGAGCCCAAAAAGCAATCAAAGCCATTAGTTAATGTTTTTCCTTCTTTAGAGCCTGTGCTGTGAGCAGGTGTCGGGCTTAAGGAAAAAAGAAAAAAGATAAAGTTGAAGGTCAAGGTCGGGTCTGGCCTGATAAATCCCCTGACACATGGCTGGAAGCCATCAGCTTTTGTTCCTTTTCCTTTTTCAGCAACCAACTTAAAAAACAATTTAAATATATACATATTATATATATACATATATAATATATATATATATATATATATATATATATATATATATATATATTTGCTTTTTGGGTCACACCCGGCGATCCTCAGGGCTTACTCCTGGTTCTGCACTCAGGAATTACTCCTGGCAGAGCTCAGGGGACCATATGGGATGCTGGGAATCAAACCCGGGTTGACCGCGTGTAAGGCAAATGCCCCACCGCTGTGCTATCGCTCCAGCCCCAAAACCAATTTAAAATTTGGGGATGGGGAGAGTTGGGGAGTCTCCCAAGGAGTGAGTAGGGGGTCCGGGGCTGTTTTCAGTGCTCCTCAGCCCAGTGTTCCTTGGTGAGTAGTGCCCAGCGTGGGACTTGGGTGTCTGCAAGGACGCCAGACCTTTGGACTCACCGCCCTCCCTCCTTCCTTCTTTCCTTCCCTCCTTCTTTCCTTCCCTCCTTCCCCCCTCCCTCCCTCCCTCCCTCCCTTCCTTCTTTCTTTTCTGAGTCACACCCAGTTCAGGAGTTTCTCTTCTCTAGTCTTTACTCTCAGGTGAAGCTGGGTGGGGCAGGGTGGGAGTTCAAACCTGAGCCAGGCAAGTGCCCTACCTGCTGGACTGTCCTCTAATCCCTCTATTGTTTCCTTTCCACAGTTTCTGGGTCCTATTATCTCCAGAGCTGATGGAGTTCCCGACGGACAATAGCAGACCTTGAGCACTTGGTTTAAACCTCCAGGCTGGAGGGTGAAGCCTCCAGCAGGGTCCTGCCCCCATCCCCCACCCCCCAGCTCTTATCATTAGGACTTTGGCTATGCAAATCACAAGTAGTGAAATTCCGCTAAGAGAAAAACCAACTTTCCTTCCTCCCTTCCTCCCTCCGGGCTCTGTGCTCAGGAATCACTCCTGACAGTGCTCAGGGGGGACAGATAGGATGAGGGGGCTTGAATCAGGTCAGGTGCATGTAAGACCAGCACTTTGCTCTCTGATTCAATTGTCCAAACAACAAACACTGTCCTCCCGTTGTTCATCGATTTGCTCGAGGGGGCCCAGTAACGTCTTCATTGTGAGACTTGTTGTTACTGTGTTTGGCATATCGAATACGTCACGGGGAGCTTGCCAGGCTTTGCCGTGCGGGCGAGATACTCTCGGTAGCTTGCCAGGCTCTCCGAGAGGGGCGGAGGAATCGAACCCGGCTCGGCCGGGCTGGCTGCGCGCAAGGCAAAACACCCTACCGCTTCACCACCCCCCTTTTTTAAAAAATGTATGATTCTGGTTTAATTAATCTCACATAATTTGCATTACTGGTATATCTCTTACTCTGATTTTTTTTTTTTTTTGCTTTTTGGGTCACACCCAGCAATGCTCAGGGGTTATTCCTGGCTTTTGCACTCAGGAATTACTCCTGGCGGTGCTTGGGGGACCCTATGGGATGCTGGGGATTGAACCCGGGTCGGCCACATGCAAGGCAAACGCCCTACCCGCTGTGCTATCGCTCCGGCCCATCTTACTCTGATTTTTATATGTATTTTTTAGCATGTTTTGCTGTTTGCTTGAGCGGGGCCCAGTAACGTCTCCATTGTGAGACTTGTTGTTACAGTGTTTGGCATATCGAATACATCACGGGGAGCTTGCCAGGCTTTGCCGTGCGGGCGAGATACTCTTGGCAGTTTGCCGGGCTCTCCGAGGGGGTGGAGGAATCGAACCCGGGTCCACCGGGTCAGCCGCGTGCAAGGCGCTGTGCTACCCGCTGTGCTACCCGCTGTGCTACCCGCTGTGCTACCCGCTGTGCTACCGTGACGTATTCGATATGCCAAACACAGTAACAAGAAGTCTCACAATGGAAACGTTACTGGGCCCGATGGAGCAAATCGATGAACAACGGGAGGACAGTGCTACCGTGCTACGTTTTGCTGTTGTTTTGGGGTCACATCCAGTGGTATGCAGGGTTTACTCCTGCCCTGTGCTCAGGGGTAACTCCTGGCATTGCTTGGGGACCATATGAAATGTTAGGGACCCGTGTTGGCTGTGTGCAAGGCAAATGCTTAAACCCTCGTTACTCTTTTTTTTAAGACCTTACAATCATTTTCAAACTCTTCTATTTGCTTTTGTTTGGGGGGTCACCTGACAGTTGCCCCGGGGTCATTCTCAACGAGGTGCTAGGTGCTAGTACCGCTGGATGTGACCCCAAAACAACAGCACAAAATACACAACAGGACCCTGGCCTCTTGTGTGTCAAACACACATTCCTACCACTGAGCTGTCTCCTCCCACCATATCTAGTTTATTTGTTTTTTTGTTTGGGGGCCACACCTGGTGGGGCCCAGGGGCTGGCGCTGATTCTGTGTCAGGAGTGGCCTCTGGCGATGCTCGGGGGTCCATGGCGGTACCAGGGACCAAACCCAGGCTGGTACATACGAGGCAAGGGACTCACTTGCTGTCCTCTCTCTCCATCCCCTTCTCCGTATTTTAATTTTTCTTTCCCTTTTTGGGTCACACCAGATGATGCACAGGGGTTCCTCCTGGCTCATGCACTCAGGAATCACTCCTGGTGGTGCTTGGGGGGGACCCTATGGGATGCTGGGAATCGAACTCGGGTCAGCCGCGTGCAAGGCAAACTCCCTCCCCGCTGTGCTATCACTCCAGCCTCCCCCTAAAGCACCTGCCTTGCGTGTGTGAGATTATATACCTGGCACTGAAAAAATAAAACAGAACAAAGACCAGCAGGCTAGGGAGATGACTTAAAGGGTGGAGAGCGGGATCTGCATGCAGGAGCCCTGGGTTTGATCCCCGGCACCTCACGGTCTCGGAACATCTCCAGGAGTGACCTCTGAGCACTGAGCCGGGAGTACTAACCCGAGCACTGTTAGGTGTGCGCCCCCCCCCCCAAATAACAAATACCTGACTGACCGGGGATGTGGCTCTGTGGGAGCTCCTGCCTCTCACGTGTGACTCCCTGGGTTCCGTCTCTGGCACCAACCCCGCACTGGCACACACAAATACATACGCATACATACAGATATGCAAACATGCGCGCACACACACTTACAAATACACATATGCATATAGACACAAAAACACACATGTGCACACAGATAGATGTACATGCATCTGTACACGCACACATACACACGCACACGTACCACACCGTATGCACAGTATCACACACCATAAAGAATGGCAATAAAGTGGACGTTCTAAAGCACATTGGACCCAAGAGGAGAGAGAGAACAAAAGGGAATGCCCTGCCACAGAGGCAGGATGGGACGGGGGGGGGGGGGGGGGGGGATGGGGGGTGGGAGGGATACTGGGATCCGTGGTGGTGGAGAATGGGCACTGGTGGAGGGATGGGCATTTGATCATTGTATAACTGAAACCCAAGCACGAAAGTTTGTAAGTCTGCAACTGTACCTCATGGTGTTTCACTAATAAAATTAAAAAAAAAAAAGCAGTGGATCATAGTAAAAAAATAAACAAAGCACAATGGATACTGTCTATACTTTTTTTTTCTTTTTTGGGTCACACTGGCAATGTTCAGGGGTTCCTCCTGGCTCTGGAACTACTCTTGGAGGTGCTTGGGGGACCCCATGGGATGCCGGGGATGGAACCTGAATCAGACGTGTACAAGGCAAATGCCCAATCTGCTATACCGTCACTCCAGTCTCGCACTAGCAGTTCTTAATTCTTTTTTTTTTTTTTTTGCTTTTTGGGGTCACACGTGGCGATGCTCAGGGGTTACTCCTGGCTCTGCACTCAGGAGTTACCCCTGGCAGTGCTCAGGGGACCCTATGGGATGCTGGGAATCAAACCCGGGTCGGCTGCGTGCAAGGCAAATGCCCTACCCACTGTGCCATCTCTCCAGCCCCCAACAGTACTTCGTTCTATGAAGCACAGGCTTCTTTTGTGGTCGGAGCGTAGGCATCTATTTTGGGACGCATTAAAATTATTTTCAACGACTGGAAAGACAGTGCAGGCTCTGCGGGTGGGAGGCCTGGGTGTCATCCCCAGGATCACATGCTCCCCTGAGCCTAGCCAGAAGTCAATCCTGAGCACGGAGTTGGGAGTGGCCCTGAGCACCACTGGGAGAGTGGCCTCCAAACAGACAGTATACATCCATGTTTATAACTTTGCATTAAATAAAAGACTTGACTTAACTTTAGTTTTCAGTCACACCCAGTGGTGCTCAGAGCTTACTCCTGGTTCTGCACTCAGGGATCACTCCTGGCGGGGCTGATCTTACTTTCTCTGAGACATGTATGAGAAAATACAACATTTTCTTGTCTTGTGCTTATATATATGTGTGTAAATTTATTTGTTGTTTATTTATTTTATTATTATTTTTTGCTTTTTGGGTCACACCCGGCGATGCGCAGGGGTTACTCCTGGCTCTGCACTCAGGAATTACTCCTGGCGGTGCTCAGGGGACCATATGATGTCCTGGGGATGGAACCCAGTTTGGTCCCATGCAAGCTCCCTACCCTACCTGATGTATTATCACACTGACCCTCAAGGCCTGCATTTTTTTTTCTTTTTTGGGTTACATCTGGCATTGCACAGGGGTCACTCCTGGCTCTGCACTCAGGAACTACCCCTGGTGGTGCTCAGGGGACCATATGGGATGTTGGGAATCGAACCCGGGTCGGGCGTGTGCAAGGCAAACGCTCTCCCCCGCTGTGCTATCACTCCAGCCCCTATCTATCTATATCTTTATCTTCATTTTTAAATGAAGCGGGCTGGAGCGATAGCACAGCGGGTAGGGCGTCTGCCTTGCACGCAGCCAACATGGCCGACCCGAGTTCGATTCCTCCGCCCCTCTCGGAGAGCCCTACAAGCTACCTAGAGTATTCGATATGCCAGACACAGGAACAACAAAGTCTCCAATGGAGACGTTACTGGGCCCGCTCGAGCAAATCAACGATCAACGGGAGGGCCTTTACTTACTTTACATTTTTAAATGAATTATTCCTTTATACGAACGTCTTGCATAAAGGGACGATGGGTTAAAGGATAAGAGTCACTCTGAGTCATTAGGAAATAATAGCATAATATGTTAAAAAAAATAGAACTCCTTTCAAGCCAGGATGAGTCATATGTTATTATCCTTTTTGAAGGACTTTGCCATTCTTTGGGGAGGGGCTGATTCCATGGTCCATAAATTCAGGATATACAACCTCCTCCCTCTCCTGAAAATCCAGAACATATGTTTACATGTTCAATGTTTATCCTTTGCGCCTGTCTCTGGCTAAGGGACCTTACCTGTTTAAGGTGCTGAGAGGTTCTGCAGGTTAAAAAAAACAAAGTTTAATTTCCCTTTAAAAACCCCGTTTCCGGGGCTGGAGCAAAAAATAAAAAAATAAAAAAAAAAAAATAAATAAAATAAAAATCCCGTTTCCGGGGCTGGAGCAATAGCACAGCGAGTAGGGTGTTTGCCTTGCATGCGGCAGACCCAGGTTCGATTCCCAACATCCCATATGGTCCCCCGAGAACTGCTAGGAGAGATTTCTGAGTGCATGAACCAGGAGTAACTCCCGTGCATCACTGGATGTGACCCAAAAAAGAAAAAAAAAATCCCATTTCCTGGACTGATTCAATTGCAGACACTTTCTTGCTGCCATGTACACTTCCCCTGAACACAGTAGAACCACTGGGAATATGCTAGCATATTCTACATCTACAGTACACCTCAGCCCCCACAAACATGGGGTCTGATCACCCAAATCAGCCTGCAGCATTCTGTGAGCTGTAGGGGACATCCCGAGGCAAGGAGGCCGGGGAATGACCAGTTCACTCTTTTCTCAACTGATTCTCTCTTTTTTTTTTTTCAAACTTTTTGGGTTGCACCTGACGATGCACATCCTGGCTCATGCACTCAGGAATTACTCCCGGCGGTGCTCGGGGGACCCTATGGGATGCTGGGAATCGAACCCGGGTTGGCTGCATGCAAGGCAAACGCCCTACCCGCTGTGCTATCGCTCCAGCCCCTCAGCTGATTCTTGTGGTTGAATGCAGAGGTGACTTCAAAGCCCGGGGTACAGACAGCGGAATGCAGGACAAGGAGTGTCCTAGAGCTAGGGGTGAAAAAGGGGTGCTGAGTGTTTCTGATACTGTGTGGCCCCAAACACCCAGAGTATGCCATGTCTGCAGCCCCCATGCAGGTGATGGTATAGGCCAAAGACTGGAGAGCGGACCTCAGGCCCACTAAGGCTTCACAGTGGGCTCTCACTGAGCACAGTTGCAGAACTGAGAACTGATTGGCAAAGATTTCTGATTTCCTTTTCTGTCTGCTTATGCTCAATTAAAAAAAAATTTTTTTTTATTTATTTTTTGCTTTTTGGGTCATGCCTGGCGGTGCCCAGGGGCTGCTCCTGGCTCTGCACTCAGGAATCACTCTTGGCGGTGCTCGGGGGACCCTTTGGGATGTGGGGGGTCGAACCCAGGTTGGCTGCATGCAAGGCAAACACCCTCCCCTCTGTACTATCGCTCTGGTCTGCCTATGCTGAATTTATTTCTCTGTTTAAAATGGTATTTATTTATTTATTTATTTATTTACTTTTGCTTTTTGGGTCACACCCGGTGATGCCCAGGGGTTATTCCTGGCTCATGCACTCAGGAATTACTCCTGGCGGTGCTTGGGGGACTATATGGGATGCTGGGAATCAAATCCGGGTCGGCCGCATACAAGGCAAATGCCCTACCCGCTGTGCTATCCCTCCAGCCCCCCAGCCTGACATTCTTAATTTTTTGGAAAAGAGATTTCTGGGCTGAAGAGATAGCATAGGGGTTAAAATGCCATATCCCGGGGCCGGAGCGATAGCACAGCGGTTAGGGCATTTGCCATGCACGCGGCCGACCCGGGTTCGATCCCCGGCATCCCATATGGTCCCCTCCCCAAGCACTGCCAGGCGTAATTCCTGAGTGCAGAGCCAGGAGTGACCCCTGCGCATTGCTGGGTGTGACCCAAAAAGGCAAAAAAAAAAAAAAGCCGTATCTCATACAATCCCCTGAGCGTTTCTACGCGTGGCCCCCAAATCAAAACAATAAATACCTCTCAAGCGTCAAAAAAATCCACTCCTTCGAGACCCCCAAGTGAACAAAAAACCCACCAACCAAACCAAGCCCAAACAAATAAAAAATCCAAACTTTTCTGCCGGGGGTGCTGGGGCCAAAGAGAGATAGGTAGGAGAGATAGGCCGAACAGCGGGTAAGGCACTTGCCCTGCACCCGGCCGATCCGGATTTGATCCTTGCTACCCCATATGGTTCCCTGAGCACTGCCAGGAGTGAGTCCTGAGCTCAGGGTCAGGAGTAAGCCCTGTGCACAACTGGCTATTGTCCAACCCACGTCTCTCCCCCTCCTTCCCCCAACCCCCCGCCCAAGGTACCGGGGAGGAAGCAAGTTTTGTGGTTCTGAGGATGAAACCAGGGCCTCAGGTATGCAGGGTATGTGCGTTACCAGTTGAACCACATCTCTGGGCCCATGCAGTGTGTGAAAGGCCTTCCCCTTCAACGCTGAGCACAGAACTGTGCTAGCTTCATCAGTGATGGGAAAAAACTGCAGTGTGGGCCTGGAGAGATAGGACGGCAGGGAGGGAGCTTGCCTTGGGTGCCCTGCTTGCTGGACACCGTCCCTGGTGCTGTCTAGGATCCCCTGGAGTCTGTCCAGGAGTGATCTGTGAGTGAAGAGCCAGTAGTAAGTACTGAGCATCACGGACTGTGACCCCAAAACTAAACTAAACCAAACCAAAACAAACCAAGAAAAAAAAAAAACAAAACCAAAAAACACCCAAACCCAAAATCAACCCCACTTGAGTCTACGCCAGCTGGTAGAGGATCTTTTCTCTGCTTTTGAGGAAGTTTCTGATTCCTAGTAATTTTATTTGTTTGTTTATTTTGGCCTTGGGGTCACTTCGGGCTATCTCAGGACTTATTTCTGGCTCTGTGGTCGGTGCTCACTTCTGGCAGGGCTCAGGGGAGTTTCTGGGTTGCTGGGGATTGAACCTGGGTCGCGTGTGTGCAAGGCAAACTCTACCTGACCACTGTCCTTTCTCTGCGGCCCTTGATTCTTAGTAATTGTATTTATTCCACGTTGGGCCTGGGGGCAACCCCCCTGTGCATTTCTGTTTTCACATCTGAGAGATCTCTGAAGTAAGATCCCTGTATCAAAGCACACCTGTGTCACAGAAAATTTTTACAGAAAAGTTTTAAGGAACTATTCTCACCCCAAATGTGTACAGGAGATTATTGCTTTTAATTCTTGCCGTCATCTGTTTATAAGGTCCCTCTTCAAAAACTAAAAAAAAAATTCCCTTTTGGTCTCTATGTAGGAAACTACCATTTCCTGGGTAACAAAAGATTAGTTCCATTATAAACTGGATCCCTTTTGAGAAAAAATAGAAGCAAAACAACAAAAAAAAAGCCTAAATTCAGAAACTGGCTAATTTTCCATTTTTTGTCCCTATAATGCCAACTGATAAATTGAATGGTCCCTTTCAGAGAATTAACTAGTGTTTCAAGCTGCATAAAGATAATATTTGGGCTCAACGCTGAAAAGCCAAATGAGAAAAAGTTTTCTTTGCCTCCCAATACTTAGAAAATCCTTAATGTAAGTCTTTATATAGAAGGGAGGTTGTTACGAAATCAAAGATTGACTTACTATGTGCCATAAATAACCGGATCATTTAGAAGAGATGTCACTTTGCAAACCAGGTATTTGTGTGTGTGTGTGTGTGTGTGTGTGTGGGGAGGGGGGAGGGAACAGCCACACCTGGAGGTACTCTGGGGGAGGGAGGGAATTCCTGCAGTACTGGGGATCAAATCCCACATGCTCAGCCCATTGATCTCCCTCTCAGTCCCTTTCCCCGCCCCCCACCCCCCCACCCCTTTGCTGATCTGCTGAATTTTCCTGGACAGTCTGAGCTAGTGGGCAATGCTGATGGCGGGCACTTAGGAGATGCTGGATCAAAACTGACCCACCGTGGGGCATTTGACAAGAGAAAGGGAAGGATGAGGCCGTGAGCTTCTCTCTAATCAGCCCCAGTTACTCAGAACCTATTAATAGGTAACCGGGGTGTGAGTGGTGGCCCAGAAAACTCCCTTTCTGCCTCTGAAAAAAAAAAAAAGGCTGGCGGTTGACTCACATCACATATATGTATATATATGTATATATATATATATTTGGGGGGTGCTGGTAGGGGTGATCTGGGGGCATTTAAACATCTGGAAATCAATGCCAGTATTTTCAAAAATGTTTCTTTGACAGAGATGCCCGGAGACCTGACTTTTTTTTTTTTTTTTTTGAGTCTCTGGTCACGCTAAGGCTAAACTTCCGGCCTGGGCTGGTGGCCAGCACCCACCCCACCCCCATTCCTCCTCGTCTTTCACGGGTGCAGCCCTCCCTGGCCAGGCTCGAGGCTCTGCAGGCTGGGGCCCCTGGAGGAACCGCCTGGATGGGGCCACACTTTCTCTTTCTTTTTTCTTTTTCCTTGCACTGTTGGGCCTCCCCGCTGCGGTGCTCAGGGCTTGCTCCTGGCTGGGCCCTGGGGACCTGATGGGGTGTCGGGGATCGAGGCCGGTTGGCTGTGTGCAAGGCAGCGCTGAGTCTTTCTCCTGTGTACTCGGTTTGTTTTCTGAGGGGGATGTGCACCTCCGAAGGGCTCCGAATCGCCCGCAGATCAAAGGCATTTCCTCCTTTCCTCTGCCTTCGGAAACTGCAGTTTTCTCCTTTAAAAAAAAATTAATATTGTTTTTAAACTGAATCACTGTGAGGTACACAGTCACAGAACTGTTCAGGGTCGGGTTTCAGTCATCCAGTGTTCCAACACCCTCCCTCCACCAACGTCTGTTTCCCACCAACAATGACCCCAGTTTCTCTCTCTCTCTCTCTCTCTCTCTCTCTCTCTCTCTCTCTGTCTCTCTCTCTCCTTCTGGGCATTACGGTTTTCAATACAGATACTGAGAGGTTATCATATTTGCCCCTTTACCTATTTCCAGCACACCGTTTTTAGATAAAATTTATTTTATTTTATTTTTATAAAGTAGTTCATAATATTTGCTTACATTTAATATTCAAACACCCAATCCCACCACCCTTACACCTTCCCACCACCATATTTCCATCTAGAACCCCGGCCCCTGGCCCCAAAGCAGAACCGAAATAATTTATTTGTATGGCTTGTTATGAATAATCTGGCTAAAAATGATCCAAAACAGGTTTCGTAGAGGAAAGTGTGTGAAGATGGTTGTATTTCACCCAGGAGCCATTAAGCCCTTGTATAAGAGACTATTAGCATGTTGTTAAAGGTTGAGCCTTGTGTGCTTGTATCTAATATATGTATATAATATATATATATATATTAGCCATATGTTTTATCTTATGTCTGTATAAATATATTTCCCCTATCAGATGGGAGACCGCACCGTTCTTATCCAACTTCTTTTCCAACTCTTGTTCCCATCGGGGTCCCTTCTCTATCCCAGCGACTTTTCCCCAGTTTTCTTCTTTGTTTGCAGAGTGGCAGAGAAGACTGTCACAGCTAACTGCACCGTGGCTTGAAGTCAACCAAAACCCTTGTAGGACACTGCAGGGGTGAGGAAGGGGGGCAGGGTGGGGGGAGCAAGACACAAAGATGCCCCAGGCGGGTGGCTCCCGGTGGAACAAGCTTGGCTGGCAGAGGAGCCTGGAGCTAGACTTTTCCTTGTCCGTCTGTTGCTTTTCTCCTTTTGGTGGTGGTGGTGGGGGGGGGGGGGGATGCCGATTTGACTCTGTTTTGGAAAAAGAAGACAGTTTCCTCTCCTTATAGGAATTTAGACATCAGCAGAGAACCATGTTGAACACGTGCTATCAGAAGAGCAGACATTTCAGCCCCCACAGATAACAGGCGAGATAAGCATCGCCCCTCCTCCCAGAGCTTTATAATCACCCCCCCAAAAAAAACTTGTATGCCCCCAGTTGTCAGTCCCACAGGGCCGGCTTTCCCCAAACAGGGGTGTTCAGTATCGCTGCGTTCATTTTTTTTCTAACCACCACTTACAATGCTTTCCCCAAACTATTTAGTTTTGTTGTTGTTGTTGTTTAAAAAAATGAATAATACAGTGTGGCCCGCTTATTAGTTAGTTGGCTTGGATGCCGGCCGCATGCTCTGCATTTTAATTTAAGTGTAACTGCTCTGGAAAAAATGCAAATCTCTTCTATTCAAATTCAAAAGAAAATAAATGGATTTTTTATGGCCTAAAGGATCTATTCATTACCAAATCATTTATCTTTTCAGAAAGAACAGTTTATGTATCCAATATGCCCGAATGCTGTCTTTATTTTCCTCATTTTTTTTTTTTCCGTCTTTGATAAATATGTTCACTCATTCAAATCTGTCTGAATCTCTGCCGATAGGGGCAGCGTATAGCAGAAGGAACAAGAATAAAATTAATGGCATTAAACTGAAAGCAAAGGTTACGCAGGAAGCCCGAACATATTGGATTAAACACACACACACGCACACACACACACACACACACACACAACAATATACGTGTTGATCCTGTGGATTGCTATGGTAGAAGTTACAGCACATACAGTTTTCAGCCAGCTCTAGAAAACAGACAGAAAAGGCCAGGGAGAGCCGTAAGTTAGGGGCGGCCCCCTGTCCCCTGAGTTTGCTGCTGATTTAAACCCAGACAGCACCCAGGGCTACAGACCTCACTGCTTTTGCAGTTCCTGGCTCCTAGAACTTTCAAAGTCAGGCTGTTTTTTTTTTTTTTTTCTTGCATAGATTTCTTGATATTTTGCTCTTGATGAAAGACAACCAGTTTGGAGGACTTTGCTCTGGGCCAGTGTAAGAATCCTCCAACAGCTGTATCACAAAGCCGTTCCCGTTTAGCTCCTCCCGACTCCAGCGGGCTTCCCCCGGAATGAGGAAGGCCCCAAAAGGAAGAGCAAAAGTGTGAGCTGCTTTCTGACTTGAAAAAAGAAAGAAAGAAAGAAAGAAAGAAAGAATTTTGCCTTCCTCTGCATATTGTACTTCTAAAAAAAAAATCTCCTGAAAACCAGGTTCCTGCACAGGCTAACTTTCCCGTTCATGTTTATGGATTAAGGGGGACGGCAGGGCCCGGCAAAGGTTCTTTGTTCCCTCTAGATTAAGTCTAGAGAGATAATCTGGTTGGGTTGTGGCTGCATTGTTTAAAGCGCGCTAATTATAGTGCTGACAATACGGTGGCAGAGAGAGGCCATTTACATGTTCATTTTGAAGAAGAAGGAAAAAAAACCTCACTGCCAGGCTCAAAAATGTGCCTGCTCCCTCCAGCTCCCCCAAGGCCAATTTAAAGACAGGTTTTCCAAGAACTGTTTACCTTGAAATTCTTAAACACTAGCCATGCTTCCAAACACACAGACTGTGTGTGGTGGGATCATTGTGTGTGTGTGTGTGTGTGTGTGTGTGTGTGTGTATCCTATGCAGAACAGACTTCTGATTTCCAGTGAGATCAGTGTGTGTGTGTGTGTGTGTGTGTGTGTGTGTGTATCCTATGCAGAACAGACTTCTGATTTCCAGTGAGATCAGTGTGTGTGTGTGTGTGTGTGTGTGTGTGTATCCTATGCAGAACAGACTTCTGATTTCCAGTGAGATCAGTGTGTGTGTGTGTGTGTGTGTGTGTGTGTGTATCCTATGCAGAACAGACTTCTGATTTCCAGCTGGATCAGTGTGTGTGTGTGTGTGTGTATGTGTGTGTCATATGCAGATCAGACTTCTGATTTCCAGTGGGATCAGTGTGTGTGTGTGTGTGTGTGTATGTGTGTATGTGTGTGTGTGTCCAATGCAGAACAGACTTCTGATTTCCAGCGGGATCAGTGTGTGTGTGTGTGGGTGTGGGTGTATGTGTGTATGTGTGTGTGTGTCCAATGCAGAACAGACTTCTGATTTCCAGAGGGATCAGTGTGTGTGTGTGTGTGTGTGTGTGTGTGTGTGTGTGTCTGTGTGTCCTACGCAGAACAGACTTCTGATTTCCAGCCAGGATCAGCTGCTTATGTTTTCAGGAAGGGAAGCGGGAGGTTGGGGGGGAGGAGGGGTGACCGGGTGGGCCCCCAAATAAAAGGAACAGTTTCAAGAGGTGAAGGAGGGTTCTGAGGAATGGGCGGGGTGTGGGGGAACAGCTGACCCGAACTCCTTGGGAGACTGAGCGAAGTCAGGGTTTAATGAGGGGCTTCTCTAAAGTGTGGAGCGTTTCCTAGGAGGAGAAATTGGAGGGTGGGTCCGGGAAAGGGCGGCAGAGAGCAAACGTCAAACGTGCTATGCTGCCGCTGCCGGGGTCACTCCTGGCTTCGCTGTCGGCACGATTTAGTTATTGGGAGTGAAAACAGGAAGGTTCTCGAAACACAAATCACCGTTGGCAGATGATAAGGCAGGACCCAGAGAAGATTCAGCAGTTTTTGTTACTGCTGTTTTTGAATTTTGTTTTGGGGGCTGTACCCTGTAGGGCTTCTGTGCCCACGGGATCACTCCTGGTGGGGCTCAGGGGACCCCTAGTTACTGCCAATGATCCACCTGGGGTCAGCTTCAAGCAAAGTGGGCACCCCCCCTGCAAAAAAAAAAACACACATTTTTTTTTCTGTGACATCTATTTTGATGAGTTGACTTTTTTTGGGGGGGGCTGCTGGGGTGGTGTTTGAGCCACACCTGGCTGTGCTCAGGGCTAATTCCTGGCTCTGCACTCAGGAATCACTCCTGGTGGGCTCGGGGGACCATCTGGGGTGCTGGGGATTGAACTTGGATGAGCAGCATGCAAGACAAGTGCCCTCCCCGTTGTAGGAGAGCTCTGGCCCCAATTGACTTTTTTTTTTTCCCCCAATTGACTTTTGTTTGCTTGTTCAAAACGGAAAACAGAAGGCCAGGCCAGCCCGCAGGGCGTAGCTGGAAAAAAATCTGTCTTAGAAAGCTCAGGGCTTGGAAGTGGGACTTAATTCTTCCCAATAAATACCTTTCCAATTACATGGAGTTTATGATCGCTCCTTGTGGGAAATAGGTTATGAAAAGCATAATAAACTTGAACTTGGAGGAATGAAATTCGATTGGTAATCGTGAGCGACTGTTGTTTTCCTGCGGAGGCAGGAAGGGAAAAGTTTCAGAAACAGGCTCGGTAATAAGAGGTAGAGCTTAAAGCTTCAGGAAAACCCAGATTCCTGAACTCTGCTATTGCGGCTGCTGCTTTTTGGAATTTTTTAGTTTTGTTTTATTTTATTTTAGTTTGTTTTGGGGGCTGTAGAGATAGCACAGCGGTAGGGCGTTTGCCTTGCGCACAGCCAGCCTGGCGAAGCCGGGTTCGATTCCTCCGCCCCTCTTGGAGAGCCCGGCAAGGTACAGAGAGTATCTCGCCCACACTGCAAAGCCTGGCAAGCTCCCCGTGACGTATTCGATATGCCAAACACAGTAACAACAAAGTCTCCAATGGAGACGTTACTGGGCCCGCTTGAGCAAATCGATGAACGACGGGAGGGCAGTGTTTTTGTTTGTTTGTTGTTTTGGGACCACACCTGACTGTGCTCAGCAATCACTTTTTTTTCTTCTTTTTGGGTCACACCCGGTCATGCATAGGGCTTACTCCTGGCTCTGCACTCAGGAATCACCCCTGGAGGTGCCCAGGGGGCCATACGGGATGCTGGGAACTGAACCCGGGTCGGCCGCGTGCAAGGCAAACGCTCTACCCGCTGTGCTATCGCTCCAGCCCCCTCAGCAATCAATCACTTTTGGTGGGCTTGGAGGACCGTGTGGGATGCCGGGGATCAAACCCTGGCTGGTTGTGTGCAAAGCAAACTCCTTACAGGCTGTTCTATCATGCTGGCCCCAATACTGCTTTTTCGAAAATCTCTTTTGGGGGTTTCGAGTCATACCCAGCGGTGCTCAGGGCTTACTCCTGACTCTGTGCTTAGGGATCACTCCTGGCAGGGCTTGGGGGGACCATATGGGGTGCCAGGGATCGAACTGGGCTTAGCACTGTACAAGGCAAGTGCCCTAACCATTCTACTCTCCAGCCCATCTTTTTTGGGGCAGGGGGGAGTTCAGGGGTCACTCCTAGCTTGTGCTTGCTCCTGGGGGTGCTTAGGGGACCATGAGAGATGGGGCATCAAACTCTGCCTCCCGCATGCCCAGCATGTTGGTATTATTATTATTATTATTATTATTGAATCACTGTGAGATAGATTTTTTTTCTTTTTGGGTCTCACCTGGAGATGCACAGGAGTTACTCCTGGCTCTGCACTCAGGAATCACTCCTGGCGGTGCTCGGGGGACCATATGGGATGCTGGGAATCGAACCTGGGTTGGCCGTGTGCAAGGCAAACGCCCCATCCGCTGGGCTATCTCTCCAGCCCCTGAGATAGATCTTTACAAAGCTGTTCGTGATTAGGTTTCAATCATACAGTGCTCCCACACCCATCCCTCTTCCGCCCTGGTTTACTGCCCCTCACTGGGTGTGAGGGGACTCTTGCAAACAGTGCTCAGGAGACCTGAGGCTCCGCTCAGCCTTCTCAGCCCACTGCCGCCCTGTGGTGGTTCTGCTGGCTTAGGGGGTTGGCACAGTCTCTGGGCACCACGCCCTGGGTGTTCTAGAGAACACAGTCCGGGGCCTGGGGCCAGGACGGGTGGTGTGCAAAGTTGTGTTCCTTAACTCCTGCGCTGGCCTGCCCTCCATTGCTTTGTGTTTGGGACACACCCTGTGGTGTGCAGGGCTTATTGCTGGCTCTGTGCTCAGGAGCGACCCCTGGCGGTGCTCAGGCCCCCCCACCACCCCCCCCCAAGTAGCGGCGAGGATCTGATGTGAGTTGGCTTTGCCAAGTGCGCGTTGTGCTCTCACAGTCAGTTGTGAATCCCCACTAATTCATCTCCAGAGCAATTTCCTTTCAGGCCTGGAGAGAAGGCTCAAAGGTCTTGGCATAGGCTTGGCTGGCAGGCGGCCTGGACTCCATCCTGGGCACTGCATGTCCCCCCGGCACTGCCTGGAGGACCCCCCTCAACTCCCCAATATTTATTCAGATCATTTGCCTGCTTTTAGCTTTGTAGCACTGTCGCACTGTCCTCCCGTTGTTCATCGATTTGCTCGAGCGGGCCCAGTAACGTCTCCTTATTGTGTTTGGCATATGGAATACGTCACGGGGAGCTTGCCAGGCTTTGCCATGTGGGCGAGATACTCTCGGTAGCTTGTTGGGCTTTCCGAGAGGGGTGGATGAATGGAACCCGGGTTGGCCAGGTGGACCGCGTGCAAGGCAAACGCCCTACCGCTGTGCTATCGCTCCAGCCCTTTTAGCTTTGTATTTTTTTCTTTTCTTTTCTTTTTTTTCTCCTTTTGTTTGTTTTAGTGTCGCACTGGCAGTGCTCAGGGCTTACTCCTGGCTCTGCACTCAGGAATCGCTCCTGTGCAGGGGACCATATGGGATGCTGAGGATCGAACCCAGGTGTGACCCAAAAAGCAAAGAATAAATAAATAAATAAATAAATAAATAAAATAAGATTCACCCCCATAAGACTCAGGTTGCTGGGTTCTAGTGTCACCCCTGGGCATTTTGTAAATGCAGTCACCCTTTTTTTTTTTTTTTTGCTTTTTGGGTCACACCCGGCGATGCACAGGGGTTCCTCCTGGCTCTGCACTCAGGAATTACTCCTGGCAGTACTTGGGGGACCCTATGGGATGCTGGGAATCGAACCCAGGTCGGCTGCATGCAAGGCGAACGCCCTGCCCTACCCGCTGTGCTATCGCTCCGACCCCCCAGTCACTCTTTGAAAGGTTGAGGGCCGCTTCCGCTTTGTATTTTTTGAGCCCTCGTAAAAGCAACAGGGTCTGGGATTTTGCCTCTTTATATAAATCCCTGGTCGACTTTAAATCCAACAAAGTTCAATCTCTCGGGACCTTGGCCGACTGTGTGGATATTTTCTTTCTGGACACATTGAGTTGTCACAGGACTGAAATATCTTGGAGTTAATTCAGGCTCACCCTCCGCCTGGTTGTGCCAGTATCCAGTTCCCTCATCCTCCCCGGGGAAGGAGCGGCGTAGGGACCCCCACATTGGGTAGGGTTGTGTCTGCAGATAGTCCCTGGTGTTGCTTTGGAATTGTGAACGTTTAGAAACTATATGGTTGCCCACTCAAAAGAGAACCAAGGATTTCTCGCTCTCTCTCTCTTTTTTTTTTTTGCTTTTTAGGTCACACCCAGTGATGCATAGGGGTTATTCCTGGCTCTGCACTCAGGAATTATTCCTGACAGTGCTCAGTGGATCATATGGGATGCTGGGAATCGAACCCTGGTCGGTCGAGTGCAAGGCAAACACCCTACCTGCTGTGCTATTGCTCCAGCCCCAGGATTTCTCTTTTTTTGTACTTAAAAAAAAAAAAAGATGACATAGTGTGAGTGTGTGTGTGTGTGTGTCTGTGTGTGTGTGTGTGTGTGTAGATACATTCTTTCTTTGCCATGCCTGGTACTGCTCAGGACTAACTTGGCTCTCCCCTCAGGGATGACTCCTGGTGGGCTTGGAGGACAAAATGGGGTACTGGGGATTGAACCCAGGTCAGCCTTGTGCAAGGCCAGTGCTCTACCCACTTGCCTTGTTCTGGAACCAGGTTTATTTATTAATTTATTATTTATTAACTTAGTCACCGTGAAGTTACACACTTGTTTGTGATTAGATTTCAGGCATACAATGTCTCAACGCTGACTCCTTCACCAGTGCCCGCTTCCTGTATAGGATGCCAGGGATCGAACCCAGATCGTCCGCATGCAAGGCAAGTGCCCCCTCCCTGCGGGCTCTCTCTCCTGCTCCTCAGCTTTATTTAAAATGAAGTCGATGGGGGCTGGAGCAATAGCACAGCGGGTAGGGCGTTTGCCTTGCACGCAGCCGACCTGGGTTCGACTCCCCCTGAACACTGCCAGGAGTGATTCCTGAGCACAAAGCCAGGAGTAACCCCTGAGCCTCGCTGGATGTGACCAAAAAAAAAAAAGCGATAAAATTAAGTCGATTTACTTTTGGCTTTAGAACCACACCCAGCTGTGCCCAGGGCTTAACTCTGGCTCTGAGCTCAGGGATCACTTCTGGCAGTGCTCAGGGGATCATATGGGGTGCTGGGGTTTGAACCCAGGTCAGCTCCATGTGAGGCAAGAGCCTTAGCTGTTATACTATCTCTCTGGATGCTAACTTTTATTTATTTATTTATTTATTTATTTATTTATTGTTTTGGCTTTTTGGGTCATGCCCAGGCCTTGCTCAGGGATTATTCCTGGATCCGCACTCAGGAATTCCTCCTGTTGGTGTTCAGGGGTCCATATGGGATTCGAAGATCGAACCTGGGTGGACCGTATGCACAGCAAATGCCCTCCTAGTTGTACTATCGCTCCAGCCCCCTCCTAACTTTATTTTATTATTTTGCTTTTTGGGTCACACCCAGCGATGCTCAGGGGTTACTCCTGGCTCTGCACTCAGGAATCACTCGTGGCAGTGCTCTGGGGGACCCTATGGGATGCTGGGAATCGAAATTGGGTCGGCCGCATGCAAGGCAAACGCCTCCCCATTCTACTATCACTCCATGCCCTAACTTTATTATTATTATTATTATTTTTGCTTTTTGGGTCACACCAGTGATGCACAGGGGTTACTCCTGGCTCTGCACTCAGGAATTACCCCTGGCGGTGCTCAGGCGAGGGGACCATATGGGATGCTGGGAATCGAACTCGGGTCGGCAGCATGCAAGGCAAACGCCCTTCCCGTTGTATTATCGCTCCAGCCCCCCAACTTTATTTTTTAATAAAAAAGTATTTAGGGGGCTAGAGCTATCGCAGAGTGGGGAGGGCCTTTGCCTTATACGCGGCTGACCCAGGTTTGAACCCCAGCATCCCATATGGTCCTCGGAGCCTACCAGGAATAATCTGTGAGTACAGACAGGAGTAACCACCCCTGAGAACCACCAGGTATGGCCCCAACATAAACCAAAAAATTTAGAACATTTTTTGAGCCTCACCAGGCGATGCCCAAGGGTACTCCCCGCCCAGTGCTCAGAGGCCAGTACTGGCAGTGCTCAGGGCTGCTTTGTGGTGCCGGGGATCCAGTCCGGGTTCGTTGCGTGCAAAGCATAGTTTCATCAGGTCGAGTTTTCTCTCCAGTGCTGCATGCCAAAAAGATACGCCACATTTTCCCTTCAGTCTCTGCTCATCGAATACTTTTTATAGTTCACTGTGCCAAATGGTGTTATCGCTCCTGTAACTCTTTGATTAAAAATGAAAGAGGTTCTTTGAAAACGATGTTATTGTAATATTAAACTGAAATTATACCTGTCATTCTTTGTTATTGCCTATGGAGTTTTGGACCTTTTTCTCATTATCCAATTTGTAAGAATTTTTTTGTTCCTTCCTTTGGCAAAGCCCTGTGCTGTCTGTCTGCTTTTTTCCCCTCCACCCCTTTTTTTCTCTCCTTTCTTTCTTCTCTCCTTTTCTCCTTCCCTCCTTCCCTCTCTCCAGCTGCTTTCTCCTTTTGCGAGGATATGTGTTGTTTACTACAGATTCTGAGTGTGAGCTGGCAAACCTCTCCTGAGTAATTCATTAATAATAGTAACACACCGCATTTAGAAATACATAACTAAATATCATAATTGAGCGTGATTGCATTATATATAACTTGCAGACTGAAATAAATTCCCAAGTGGGTTTTTAAGCGGCCAACCGCGAGGCAGTGAGACAGGCAGCTGTGAGCACTGGGTTGATGAGAAGCCAGTATGAAAGTTATGGCTTGATTCTGAACACTTTGGAGGGCCTGGGCTAAGAGCTTGAGCGGATTATTTCATTTAATTCTGACAACCATCCAAAGGAGATAATTGTATTGTTCTTGTCTTACCCACTGGAAGAGCCCAGAGAGGCTAACTCACTTGCCCTGGGACACACAGCTATTTGACGCCTGCAGAAGATGCAAAACCTAATCTCACGGACCGCAAATAAGATCGTGACAACTTCCATGTCTCCTAGGAGCCCTGTTCAGTGGAAATGAGGGAAACTCTGAGGGCTGAATCATTCACGGGTCTTTGTGTCTTATCTGGCCTCTCCGTCCCTGCCTCTGCAAATTGAAGGATGTCAATGGATGTCTTTTTTTTTTCTTTTTGGGTCACACCCGGTGATTCTCGGGGGTTACTCCTGGCTCTGCTCTCAGGAATTACTCCTGGCGGTGCTCAGGGGACCCTATGAGATGTTGGGAACAGAACCTGGGTCGGCCTCATGCAAGGCAAACGCTCTCCTCGCTGTGCTATGGCTCCAGCCCCCTACGTCATCTTTTTATTTCCTCTGATTTCTTCTGCTGAGAGGTCTGTGCTTGGGTCTGAGCTTCTGGTGGGTGAGCATGCAGAGACTGGCAGCCCCTGCCCCTCCCTGAGGCTCAGTGTCCAGTCCTGGAAATGGGCACCAGGGATCCTTCTTGGTGCTTTGGAGAGTGTGTGAGCGAAGCATGATCAGCACATGTGGGGAATGGGGACAATGGACTGTGTAAACCCAAAAAGACAGCCGCAGAGGGGCTCTATCTCTCCCGCTGCCTGCGTTCGGTAGTCTCAAGCCGCTTCCCCCACCCCAGGGAGGCCGATGGCGATGGGCAGGAGAAGGAAGGAACGAGGGCCAGGCTGGTTGGTGTCACTTGCAGTTTGTTCCAATCCCATCTCCATTCTCCTCTGATTCTTCTCCTGCCTCTTCCTCCCCCATGCTACTTCATTCTCCTCCTCGATCCCCTTTCATTCTCCTTCTGGCTCTGGAATCTGGATCCCCCAACCCACTCTTACAGTCTAGTTAAATCCCCCAACATGAGAGGTTGGGGTTACAATTACACATAGGTATCATCATACGATCAGTGGATGTAAGGTCTTTCCTTCAGGGGAAGCTACTTGCAGGACAGATTCTTATCCAGCCAGGAGACTGGCCCAAAGGCAAATATGGGTGTGTTTCTCCTCTCCTTAGTCCAACAAACATATAAACATTCATAATATTAATCATTTTGTATGACACAGTAAGAGATACATTAAGCTTATAGAATTGCTCTCCTAGGTCCATCTCGATCTCAGACTACAGTGCTCAGACCAGATAGTCTTTCCTACCCCTAGCAGGGTCCTTATCTCATCGTTACTTTTGGATCATGACGGTGTTTCTCCATGATCAAGCTCTTAACTTATAGTTAAGAATCATGCCACTTTGGCTTGGCCCATTTCGATGCCAGGGTAGCTCACCACTTGCCCTGGGTCCATTCAGTCCCTCGTCGGGACCCTGCTTTTGGGGTGCTAGGAACTAAGGGCAACTGAGGCTTAAGTAAGAAAGCAGATGCCCGGGAGTGAATAATATTAGAAGCCAATTAAATCCCAAGTTATAAAAGCCTAATATTAACTGCCTTCCTGTGTCTATACAAAAAGGACATTGCTTTAAAGTAAACTATTCAAGAGACATAAGAAGAGAAAGGCAATTTTTCACTCATACATATAAAATCATAGATCTCCGAGGAATCTGACCTTACAAGTTAACAGAGTCTGATAGGGAGAAAAGCTGATTAGCTGGTTGGGGAGGAGAGCATAGGGAAGAGTTTGCAGATAAACACAATGGAATGGAAGTGCCTCAGGAGCACTGGGATGGGTGTAACCTGATAAACCTAAGCTCCTTGTGGCAAGGGAGAAAGGACAAATCAATTGTTATCCTACAATGGACCATATTCATTTTTTAAAAATTTATTTATTTATTTATTTATTTTCTTTTTGGGTTACACCTGGCGATGCACAGGGGTTACTCCTGGCTCTGCACTTGGGAGCTACTCCTGATGGTGCTCGGGGGACCATATGGGATGCTGGGAATCGAACCCGGGTCAGCCGTGTGCAAGGCAAATGTCCTACCCACTGTGCTATCACTCCAGCCCTTTTAAAAAATTTTATATTCGATATGCCAAACACAGTAACAAGTGTCATAATGGAGACATCACTGGGCCTGCTCGAGAAATCAATGAACAAAGGGAGAACAGTGACAGTGAACAGTGACATTTCCGTAAGGTTGTTCACATTAATTGATTACATTCAATATTTCAACACCAATTCCACCACCATGACACCTTCCCACCACCATTGTTTAAAATTTTCCCACCACCATTCAAGTCTGCCTGACAGGGGCAGATGCTAGATCATTTATTTTCTATTGCTTATTATGAATATAGCACAGCGGGTAGGGCGTTTGCCTTGCATGAGACCGACCCGGATTCGATTCCTCCGTCCCTCTAGGAGAGCCCGGCAAGCTACTGAGAGTATCTCGCCCGCACGGCAGTGCCTGGCAAGCTCCCCGTGGCGTATTCAATATGCCAAAAACAGTAACAACAAGTGTCACAGTGGAGACATTACTGGTGCCCGCTTCAGCAAATCGATGAACAATAGGAGGACAGTGCTATAGTGCTCTGATGAATATCATGAGAGGTTGCGTGGCCACAAAAGTGGCGGAGTGCTACTGGAATTCTAAAAGTGTAAATGGTTGGGGTCCAGAGACATCTCTGTAGGGAGCTAATCCATTTTGGGATTCGTTTGGGAGTCTCTGGGTCAAGGCCATTGATGCCCTGAGATGGCGCCCAGAGGTAGATCGTGGGTGTGACAGCCAGGACCCCAAGTGGGCGGGGAGACAGAGACAGAGACTCCTCTGCCGCCATGTGGCCTGGAGTTTTAGTCCCTGACCCCGTTATACCTGGGTTTTGCTTCTGGAAGCTCGTGACCCCTGGGGTTTCAACTGGAGTGGGCAGAGAGGGGACATCGCTCCCCCTGAGGTAGCCGGTGGAATTGGCTGTGTACAGGGTCTAGAGAGATCTCCAGAGAGCGAGAGATCTCCAGAGAGCTGCTGTCTTCTTCATATTAATTTTTTATTTGATTCGATTATTTTGGCTTTTTGGGTCACATCTAGTGATGCTCGGGGGTTCCTCCTGGCTCATGCACTCAGGAATTACTCCTGGCGGTGCTCAGAGGACCATATAGGGTGCTGGGAATTGAACCCGGTTCAGCCATGTGCAAGACAAGCGCCCTGCCTGCTGGACTGTCATTCTGGCCCTGAACACTACTTTTTACGAGCAGTTTTAGATTCTCAGTAAAACCAAGTGGGAGACGTGAATGCAGAGAGATTCCCAGAGTTTTCCTCCACGCACACTATCAACATTGGTTTCGGGTGATTGTCCTTATCACTACTGATAACTAAAATCCATCGCATCATCAAAAACCATAACACACCATCCTCCCATTTTTCATCGATTTGCTCGAGCGGGCCCAGTAACGTCTCCATTTTGAGACTTGTTGTAACTGTGTCTGGCATATCGAATACGTCACGGGGAGCTTGCCAGGCTTTGCCATGCAGGTGAGATACTCTCGGCAGCTTGCCGGGCTCTCCGAGAGGGGCGGAGGAATTGATCATCATTCCCCCCCTAAAGTCCATCATTCCCTTCAGGGTTCCCTCATGGTCTTACCCAGGTTGTGTGTGTGTAAAAATGGCTACTGACCTGCAGTCACCGTTAGTGTCACGCAGAGACACTTCACCGCCTGATGCATTCCTCCCTTCCCATCAGACATCCATTAGAAATCAAACAGAAAGATGAAAACGAACAACGAAAAAGCACCAGGGGGCCTGTGTAATAATAGCACAGCAGGTAGGGCATTTGCCTTGCACACGCCCAACCCCTGTTGGACCCCGGGCACCACATACGATCCCCTGAGCCCTGCCAGGAGTGATCCCTAAGTACAGAGTCAGGAGTAAGCCCTGAGCACCACTGGGTGTGGCCTTCCAAAGTCCTAGATATCTTGATCACTTGATCACTTGACTTCCCGCTAATCGGCGATTTGCTCGAGCGGGCGCCAGTAACGTCTCCATTTGTCCCTGTCGCGTGCTAGTGTGGCCCAATGGCGTCTGTTCGCTCTAGGAACACGAAGAGCCTCAAACCGATCGTTCACGATCTTGACGAAGAAGTCTGACCATCTGGTAGGTGGGCGGCCACGCGGTCTTTTGACATCCCCTGGAATCCAGTGGGTAACACTGGATTTAGTCCAGCGGTCGTCTTTAAATCTCATTACGTGACCAGCCCATCTGATTTTCGACACCTTGGCAAACGAGACAGCGTCCCTGATTCTTGATCGTCGACGGATGTCGGAACTCCGGATTCGTTCTCTCATTTGAGTGAAACGTGATATTCCAAGCATAGTGCTTTCAATTCCTCTACTAGATATCCGATTTCTAAAATATTCTACTTGAGAAACTGGAAAAACAAAACAAAACAAAACAGAAGAAGTCAGTGGAGAGTGAGGAAGAAAGACGGGTGAAGGGTCAAGACTAGCTTATAGGGGTGAGAGCAATAGTGCTCTGAGTAGGGCTTTTGCCTTGCACGCCCCGCCAGGAGTAATTCCTGAGTGCAGAGCCAGGAGTAAGCCCTGAGCATCGCCGGGTGTGGCTCAAAAAGGCAAAAAAAAAAAAAAAAAAAAAAGACAGTTCATGATGGTTTTTGTTTTCTTTTGTTTTAGGCATGCCTGGCATTGCTCAGGGCTTACTCCTGGCAGGGTTTAGGGAACTCTTTGCGGATGGGTTGGGGGGATAGAATCTGGTTGGGCCTCATGCAAGACCAGCGCCTTCCAAGCTGTACTGTCTCTCTGTTCTAGCTTGAACTGGGCAACCAGAGAAACAGAACAGAGAAGCTGTGTAAGGGTTGGAGCAAGAAGTTCCAAAGGGGGCTGGAGCGATAGCACAGTTGGTAGGGCGTTTGCTTTGCATGTGGCCAACCCGGGTTCAATTCCCAGCATCCCATAGGGTCCCCTGAGCAGCTCCAGGAGTAATTCTTGAGTGCAGAGCCAGGAGGAACCCCTGTGCATCGCCGGGTGTGACCCCAAGAAGCCAAAAAACTTAAAAAAAAAAAGTAATGGGTGAGTAGGCACCAGGGCTTCAGTTACTTATACTGGCCATATGAGTTAGTGGTAGAGCTGGGCATTCAAAACACACTCAACAGGACACTCAACAGGGGCTGGAGCGATAGCACAGCAGAGAGGGCATTTGCCTTGCAGGCGGCCGACCCAGGTTCGATTCCCAGCATCTCATAGGGTCCCCTGAGCACCTCCAGGAGTGACTCCTGAGTGCAGAGCCAGGAGGAACCCCTGTGCATCGCTGGGTGTGGCCCAAAAAGCAAATAAATAAATAAAAAGAAGTCATCAATGATGCAAGGTTAAGGGTGGAAGGACAGACAGGAAATACCCACAGGGCATTGCTGGGTAAATGGAGAATTGAACTTAGCAGAGTCTCAGCGGAGAGCAGGGGTGCCCCCTGCCCCCTCTCCCCACCCTGCCTCCTCCGCTCCATCCTTCACCTGGGACTGAAAAAGAATCACAGTGAAACAAAAAGGGGATTCGTTGCCAGGTGTGGCCCCCAGACCAAACAATAAAACCCCGAAAGGATTCAGCAACTGACTGGCTGTGGAAGGAAGGATTAGAAGGACGCCAGTCCCAAGGGGTTTGCTCTGCCTGGGCCCTGCAGAGCACACGAAATAGTCTCAAGTCTGTCCTTCCGCACAGAAGCCAGCCAGGCTCTGAGGGTGCGAGAGGAGGGAACCCAGAGGAGAATAAGAGCTTTCGAGAGTCGGCAGTGTCATTACTGAAGCCAGAGGGGTAATGTGTGTTTTAATGAGCCCATTAGACCGCGTTGGGGCTTCCTGCAGCCATAGGAACTGACCTGGATAAGTTAAATGATAGAAAATGGGGGACCCACTCCAACCGAGCCCAGCAGATTGGCCGGTTAGGGCTGTTAGTCCAAAACGCTTTGCATGGCAGGCCCGTTACCAGCAACGATAAGGGAGACACATTTCTATATGCACCGGCTTAAATAATGTAACTGGACATGCACACAGATCTATTTCATAATGTACTATATTTAGCAATCTTTAGCAAGATTTATCATCACCATAGGATATAATCTTACTCTAAATCAATGAAGGAAGAATGCATACTCTTAGAAACAAATTATTTTACAAGTTTATTATTTTAAGATTTAAATTAGGAGTTCATTATTTTATTTTTTAAATTTTTATTTTTATTTTTTTGGGGGGGGTCACGCCCGGTGATACTCCTGGCTTTGCACTCAGAAATTACTCCTGGCAGTGCTCGGGGGACCATATGGGATGCAGGGAGTTGAACCCGGGTTGGCCGCATGCAAGGCAAATACTCTACCCGCTGTACTATCACTCTGGCCCTGATGTTTTTTTGCCACAATGTCCATGTTAGGGGCAACTCCTGGCTCTGTACTGGAGGGTGGAGGTGGCAGGGATCAAACTGGGGTCAGCTGCATGCAAGGCAAGCGTCTTAATCCCTGTAGTATCTTTCTGGCTCGAGAAATTAAAAAAAATGATTTTAACCTATTTATTAATGTTTATAAGTGAAGGATGCAATTTGTAGCTACATTATAGCAGAGGCGTACAAAGGCTTGTTTGTCCACTACCCTCTTCTCAAAAGATTAGAAAAATTGGGGCGGGAGCGATAGCACAGCGGGTAGGGTGTTTGCCTTGCACACAGCCAACCCGGGTTCGATTCCCAGCATCCCATACGGTCCCCTGAGCACCGCCAGGGGTAATTCCTGAGTGCAGAACCAGGAGTATCCTCTGAGCATCGGCTGGGTGTGACCCCCCCCCCAAAAAAAATTATCAGTGTCCAAAAAAGATTATCAATGTCCCTTTGGTAATCGACTGTTTTTTTTTTTTTTGGCGGGGGGTTGGGGCACAGCCAGCAAGCTCAGGGCTGACTCCTGGCTCTGTGCTCAGGGATTGCTCCTGGTGGACTCAGGGGACTGTAGAGGGTGATGAGGATCAAACCCGAGTCTGCTGCGTGCAAGGAAGCCCCTTACCCTTGGCTGTTACAAACTAATCACCAATCACTTAACTTCCCGTTAGTCGTCGATTTGCTCGAGTGGGCGCCAGTAACATCTCCGCTTGGCCCTGTCACGTGCTAGTGTAGCCCAATGGTGTCTATTCGCTCCGGGAACATGAAGGGCCTCAAACCGATCGTTCATGATCTTGACGAAGAAGTCTGACCATCTGGTAGGTGGGCGGCCACGCGGTCTTTTGACATCCCGTGGAATCCAGTCGGTGACAGCTCTAGTCCAGCGGTCGTCTTTAAATCTCATTACGTGACTAGCCCATCTGATTTTCGACACCTTGGCAAATGAGACAGCGTCCCTGATTCTTGATCGTCGACGGAGGTCGGAACTCCGGATTCTTTCTCTCATTTGAGTGAGAAAGAACTACAAACGAATGCACCACAAACACGGAGCAGTGCAGTTGCTGGCTCAGAGGGCAACTCCACGCTTGTTCTCTGAGGAACCACCAGCCTTTCCTCCCCTTCTTGTACATTTTTGGGGGCATCCCCTGGCAATGCTAGGGGTGATTTCTGCGTCTATACTGTCCCCCAAGCACCACCGGGAGTAATTCCTGAGCGCAGAGTCAGGAGTAAGCCCTGAGCATTGCTGGGTGTGACCTCCAAAGCAAAAATAAATAAATATCAAATAAATAAAAATGAGCAAGTGGGAGAAATTTCTTACATCGTGATGCCATTTATTTATTTATTTATTTATTTATTTTGCTTTTTGGGTCACACCCAGCGATGCACAGGGGTTCCTCCTGGCTCTGTACTCAGGAGTCACTCCTGGCGGTGCTCAGGGGACCATATGGGTTGCTGGGAATTGAACCCGGGTTGGCCGCGTGCAAGGCAAACGCCCTACCCGCTGTGCTATCACTCCTGCCTGTGATGCCATTTATTTAAATGAAAGCAAACTACTTGATAATCTCTCAGCGTCAGTATTGCAGACCACAATGTCCACAAAAGGAGAGAGAGAAAAAGAGAGACAGAGACAGAGACAAAAAAACAGAGATAGAAGAAAAGCCCCGGCCATAGAGGCAGGCTGGGGACTGGGGGGTGATGGAAGGGAACTTGGGGACACTGGTGCCGGGAAATGTGCCCTGGTGGAGGGGTGGGTGTTGGAGTATTGTGTGACTGAAATCTAATCATTTGAACAGCTTCGTAAGGATCTGTCTAACAGTGATTCAATAAACTTTTCTTTTTTATAAAAAAAGCAAACTAAAAAAAAAAAGTGAATCAATCTTTCATTAATTTACTCATGCATCCCAGCTGGACTATAGACAGTCCGCATCCCTGAGCCCTCCACACCTAAAACTCCTGCCTCAGAGACAGCCTCACCCATCCTGGAGTTGATTTGGAACTAGGCCAGCTTCGGAAGAACAGGGGGCCGGAATGATGGTTCAGTGGGTAGAGCACTTGCCTTGCATGGGGCCAACACGGGTTTGACCCCCACCATCCCCATATAGTCCCTCAAGCATCACCAGGGGTAATTCCTGAGTGCAGAGACAGATGTGACCCCTGAGCCTCGCTGGGTGTGGGCCCCAAATGAAAGATAAGCCCCCATAAAAAACAAAAACAAAGGGGTATAGGGGAGGGAAGCAGGGAATGTTGGTGGAGGGAAGGTGACACTGGGTGGGTGGGATCGGGGCTGCGATATGTGTGTCTAAAACCCAGCTGTGGGGAACTTTGTAAATCACCAGGCTTTCATTAAAAAACAAAAAAACAAAAAAAAATTGAGGGGCCAGAGGGATAGCACAATGGGTAGGGCGTTTGCCTTGCACGCGGCCAACCCAGGTTCAATCTTCTGCATCCCATATGGTCCCCCAGCATGCCAGGAGTAATTCCTGAGTGAAGAGCCAGGAGTAATCCCTGAGCATCGTTGAGTGAGACCCAAAAAGCAAAAAAACAAAAACAAACAAACAAAACAACAACAACAAAAAAGCAAAAAAAAAACCAAAAACAACACAAAAAATAAAAAACAAATGAGGGGCTGGAGCGATAGCACAGCGGGTAGGGCATTTGCCTTACCGACCCGGGTTCGATTCCCAGCATCCCATATGGTCCCTGAGCATCCATTCCATATGGTCCCTGAGCACCGCCAGGAGTAATTCCTGAGTGAAGAGCCAGGAGTAACCCCTGTGCATCGCTGAGTGTGTCCCAAAAAGCAAAACAAAACAAAACAAAACAAAAAATGAAAAAATTTGTGTTTTCAAAACAATAGAACACCCCCTGGAAGATCATATCTCAGCAGCAGCAGGACAAGAAATCTGTGGGCGCTCCATGGTGGAAGTTCCTCTGCCTTGCAAGCCTGACATGGGGGTTTAGTCCTTTGGCAGCCCTGGGGTCACGGCAAGGCTAGGTCGGAGTGCCTCCCTGGCCCCGGGTCCGCCTTCTTTCACTTAATATGTTCAAGTTCATCCATGTGTCTCACATCCAGACTTTATTGGGTTTTGGGTCACAGCCTGCCGAGCTCAGGGCCAACTGTCGCTCTGTGCTCAGGAGCGACCTCTGGTGCTTGAGGGACGTGTGGGGTGCTGGGGATTTGAACTGAGGGTCAGCGCCTTCCCTGCAGCACTATGTCTCGGGCCAGAACTTCAGCCTCTTTTTCTTTTTCTTTTTTTTTTTTTGTTTTGCTTTTTGGGTCACACTCAGCGATGCTCAGGGGTTCCTCCTGGCTCATGCACTCAGGAATCACTCCTGGCGGTGCTCGGGGGACCCTATGGGATGCTGGGGATCAAACCCGGGTCGGCCGCATGCAAGGCAAACGCCCTCCCCGCTGGACTATTGCTCCGGCCCCCACTTCAGTCCTGCTTAGGGCTGATTCGAGTGTTTGTTCCTTGCCTCTTGGCTGATGGACACTAGGCTTGAGTCTTCCCGGTCAGCTACAGCAGCGTGTGAACTTCCTGTTTGTTGTTGTCTCCTAGCCCGTGGCTGACTTACCTTCTCAGCTTCAAGTTTATTATTATTTTTTATTTATTTATTTATTTTTTGCTTTTTGGGTCACACCCGGCGATGCTCAGGGGTTACTCCTGGCTCATGCACTCAGGAATCACTCCTGGCGGTGCTCAGGGGACCATGTGGGGTGCTGGGAATCGAACCTGTGTCGGCCATGTTGGCTGCGTGCAAGGCAAACGCCCTACCCGCTGTGCTATAGCTCCAGCCCCAAGTTTATTATTTTTTTATGTTTTTTTTTGTTTGTTTGTTTTTTGGTTTTTGGGTCACACCCAGTAAGGCACAGGGGTTACTCCTGGTTTATGCACTCAGGAATTACTCCTGGCCATGCTTGGGGGACTATATGGGATGCTGGGAATCGAACTCGGGCCGGGCCATGTGCAAGGCAAACGTCCTACCCGCTGTGCTATCACTCCAGCCCCTTATTATTTTTTTAAAGTTTTTTTTTTTTTTTTTTTGCTTTTTTGGTCACACCCGGCGATGCACAGGGGTTCCTCCTGGCTCTGCACTCAGGAATCACCCTTGGCAATGCTCGAGGGACCATATAGGACGCTGGGAATCGAACCCGGGTCGGCCGCGTGCAAGGCAAACGCCCTACCCGCTGTGCTATCTCTCCAGCCCCCTAAAGTAATTTTTAAACTTTTGCTTTTTTGGGGGGCCACACCCAGCAGTGCTCAGACATTACTTTGCACTCAGGAATCATTCCTGGAGGGGCTCAGGGGACCCTCTGGGGTGCTGGGGATCAATCCTGGGTTGCCTGTGTGCAAGGCAAGTGCCCTCCCCTCTGGACTATCTCTCTGGCCTCTCAGCTTTAAGTTTCGCATAGAAGATTTCTGAAAAGAGAAGTGCACCCAAGAGAAAGACCTCGCAACTCCTCCACCCCCGCCTGGGTGGCGGTCCCGGCATCCCCCGTCCCGTCACTCTCCCAAGGAGAGACGCGGCTTAGAGAGAGACTCGAGGCTTCCTTTCCCAGCAAGTCTTTTCTTCAGAAGTTCCAATTAGACACAATTTCCCCAGAACCTGAAACGGTGATTTTCCACACGCTTGACACTCTAGCGGAAATGAGCTTCTCTTCACACCTGCTTGGTTTGGTTGTTTGAAGACACGCGAGAGAGGACCCCAGCTGCAAGCGGCGTCAGATCGACCACAGGCTTTCCTGGATGGAGCCAACTCGCAGGCGCAAGTCTGTGTTTTGATTTTACTTGATTTAAAACATTTTTTGGGGGGGGGGGGGCTGGAGCAATAGCACAGCGGGTAGGGCGTTTGCCTTGCACGCGGCCAACCCGGGTTCGATTCCCAGCATCCCATATGGTCCCCTGAGCACCGCCAGGGGTAATTCCTGAGCGCAGAGCCAGGAGGAACCCCTGTGCATTGTTGGGTGTGACCCAAAAAGCAAAAACAAACAGGTAAGGTAAAGGTAAAGGCCCTCCCGTTGATCGTCGATTTGCTCGAGCAGGCCCAGTAACGTCTCCATTGGAGACTTGGTTGTTACTGTGTCTGGCATATCGAATACTCTCGGTAGCTTGCCGGGCTCTCCAAGAGGGGCGGAGGAATCGAACTCGGGTCGGCCATGTTGGCCGCTTGTAAGGCGAACGCCCTACCGCTGTGCTATCACTCCAGCCAAAAACAAACAAACAAAAAATTTTTTGGGGGGGGTGAACAGCTGGCTGCACTCAGGGATCACTCCTGGCAAGGCTCAGGGAAGCATCATGGGGTTCAAGGGATCAAACCTGGGTTGACTGTTTGCAAGAAAGGTCCCCTACCTGCTAGACTATGTCTCCAGCCCCTACATTATTTTATTCTTTTGGTTTTGGGGCCATACCCAGCAGTGCTCAAGAAAACACTGCTGGCAGAGCATAGGGGATCATTCGCAGTGCCAGGGGATTGAACCCGGGTTGAGAGATTACTAGGTGAACCCCTTACCTGCTGGGCTATCTCTCTGGCCCAGACAACTGAACCCAAATTAGGTCCCAATTCTTTGTGTGTGTGTGTGTGTGTGTGTGTGTTGTTGTTGCTTTTGAGTCACCCTCAGTGGTGCTCAGGGGTTATTTCTGGTTTTACGCTTAGGTATCACTCCTGACAGTGCTTGGGAAATTATGTGGGTTGCCGGGGATCGAACCCAGGTTGGCTGCGTGCAAGGCACGTGACTTACCCACTGTTCTGTGTCTATCGCTCCGGCCTTGGTTTTTGTTTTTAGGCTCACCTGCTCACGCTCAGGATTTATTCCAGGCTCCGTGCTCAGGGGGATCACTCCGGGCAGGACTTGGGTGGGAGGCGCGACCCTATGGGGTGCTGGGGATTGCACCCAGGTTGCTGGCATGTGAGGCAAGCACCCTGCCGTCTTGTCTGTCTTGCTGGCCCCATCGTCCCACCTCTCTTAAATATGCCACACTTCATTCCAGCCCATATGTGATTTTGAGATCAATTTCCTCCATCGAGGGTGAAATCCTTCAGGAAACTGGAAATATTCCAGGAATCTAAACTATTCTATTTCGAGATCGGGCCCGCCGTGCTCCCCGTCCACAGAACAGGAACCTCGTGGTAAACACAGTTCCCCGAAGAAGGGAAATAAATCCACTCTGCCTTGACAGCTCGTGGGCTGGCGTGAGCCCCTCCCGGTTCGGCCCCTCGGCTGGCGGGCTCCGCTCCACTGCTTCTGAGAAGCAATTTGTTCCTTTCCCCTAAAGCCCTCCGCAGGGGCGAGACCTTGCTCCCCCTCGAACAAGCCGGCTACGAGAAGGTTCTGGCAGGTTGCTTCATCCCTGACCTGAGAGAGTTTCCCTGCAGAAGCAGAAACAGCCTCTTTCTTCCAAATTCCCCTTCTGAGGCAAAGCTGCGATAACCCCCCGCGCGTGGGGCCAGGAACGGCCTCGCCGTGTATTTTTAACCACGATGAAAGCCGTCCGCTCTGCCTCATCAGAGACACGTCGGTGCTGGCCACAGCGGGGCCTTTCTCTGCAGCAGAGAGAGGCTATTTCAGGAGTCGGGGAAGAAGCCGGGGTTTCTAGAGTGGCAGCTAGAAAACTCAGGCCAAGTGGCTGCAGGGAGGGAGATGCTAGGTCCTGGGGTGGGGGACTCTGCTTCCGGGGGCCAATTTCTATTCTTTTCTTTTTTTTGTTTGCTTTTTGGGTCACACCTGGCGATGCTCAGGGGTTCCTCCTGGCTCTGCACTCAGGAATCACCCCCTGGCGGTGCTCAGGGGACCCTAGGGGACGGTGGGAATCGAACCCAGGTCGGCTGCGTGCAAGGCAAACACCCTACTCACTGTGCTATTGCTCCAGCCCCTTGAAGTCAGACTTAGAAGTACAGTCTCAGAAGGTAGAGAGTGGAATGGTCCTTTTATTTATCTATTTTTTGGGGGAGCAGCTGGGGTACACCTGACTACTCAGAGCTCACTCTTGGCTCTGTGCTCAGGGATCTTTCCTGGCAGGGGGACCATAGGTGGTCCCAGGGCATAAATCTGGCTCGGCTGTAATGCAAGGCAAGTGCCCTACCTGCTTGCTGTATTATCTCTCCAGCCCCTGAAATTGCCCTTTTTTTGGGTCACACCCGGCGATGCACAGGGGTTCCTCCTGCCTCTGCACTCAGGAATTACTCCTGGCAGTGCTCAGGGGACCCTGTGGGATGCTGGGAATCGAACTTGGGTCAGCCGCGTGCAAGGCAGACACCCTACCTGCCGTGCTATTGCTCCAGCCCCTAAAATTCTCCTTTGATTTAGGAGTAGTAGAGAAGTTAAATCTTTTCCAACAGAACCTCCCCGTTCTCCCCCGGAGAAAGGTAAGAATGAGACACTCATTGGTGTAGGCACTATCTCTGTCTCCATCGCAAAATCCCAGAGGCTCTGCTTCATTCTTTCCCGGTAGCAGGATTGATTTAAATTGTTCTAAAGTTAATATTAAACCTCAACTGTTGTTCTGATTGAGAGGATAGGCATCCTGAGAAATTAATTTTTTTTTTTTGGTATTGAAAAATAAAAAAGCACCTCATTAAGTGCCTCCCTGCGGTGGAATTAATCCTCTTTAAAAATAATTGTCACATGTACTTGAGAACTTGGAGTTATTTTAACAGAATGTTCTTGTCATGTTGATGTCATTCTAATGACATGCTATTGGTATTTTTGTTCTCAGAATGTGGCTGTTTCCCAGGAAACTGACCAGGGAGAAGGCACGTGGGCCGGGGAGGTAAGAATGTGTGAGAAACTTAACTCACAGCCTGGTTAACTCGTGGTGCTTAAGTTCTAGGGGGATGTAGAATTTTCTGGAAGAGCTCTCTCAATTCTTCAGATTAGGTAAAGGTCCTGTCAGCACCAGAAACCAGGAGTGAACCGGGACATAGCTCTTGCTGCCTTGGGACCCAGCATTGGAGCTGTCGGTTTTTCTCTCTCTCTCCTCACACCTGGCTCTTCATCAACTGACTTCTCCATCCTCTGAATCCTCTCCAGTGCCCAGAAAAGCACCAGCTTTGTGGGTGAGAGAAATGACAGAAATGATTTTTTTTTGTTTTTTTTGGGTCACATCTGGCGATGCACAGGGGTTACTCCTGGATTTGCACTCAGGAGTTACTCCTGGCGGTGCTCAGGGGACCATATGGGATGCTGGGAATCGAACCCGGGTCGGCCGCGTGCAAGGCAAACGCTCTACCCGCTGTACTATCTCTCCAGCCCCAGAAATGATTTTCAAAACTCATTTTTGAATGAGTTTTGGCACCTTTGGCTGTTTCTAGACGTCAGTGAAATTTTGTGTTGTTTTGGGGGTCACGCCCGGCAGTGCTCAGGGCTTACCCCTGACTCAGGGATCGCTCCTGGCGGGCTCGGAAGACCATATGGGATGCCAAGGATCGAACCTGGGTCAGTTGCATGCAAGGCAAGTGCCCTACTGGCTGTGCGGTTGCTCCCATCCCATCCAAGAGTGCCCCTTGCCCCCGGCCAGAGGTCCCTGGACGCCCCTGGATTTAGCCAGCAGCTGACTCCTCCGGAAGTTCTGTAGGAAACGGACTTCCTGGGTCTGAGGGATTCTGTCTTGCTCCTCTGTTGTGTGTAACTTGTGTCCCCAGCCTATTGGTCTCAGGGTTGGCCCTACTGCATTACAACTCACAACACTGTCCCCTGTGGAGGTGAAGCAGGTGTTATTGGGGGTAAGAGGGACCATGTCTACTTCCTCAGTTCCTTGTGAGTGGCGTCTGGGGTACAAAGAGCTTCTGGCCCCCCACAACAATAGGCTGTCCGCACAGGGGGGCCACATCTGTAGGCACCATCTCTCCTCTCGAAATGGGGACGGGGGCTAGAGAAAGAATTTAGCAGGGAAGGCGCTGACCCTCTCTATAAGGAGCAAGACGCAGGAAAGATCCAGAATCTTCAGAACAGCAAAGCTTCAGAACTAGTTCTTGTTCTTTCCAGCACAGACACTTGGGTTAAAGGCAAGAGAAAGGAAATACTGGGGAAATGAGACAAGAAGGCAAAGGGGGGCCAGAGCAATCGCACGGCTGAGCAGGGAAGGCGCGGGCCTTGCGTGCAGCTACCGGGGTCTGAGGTGCTCACCAAGAGTGATCCCTGAGCACAGAGCCAGGAGTTAAGCCCTGAGCACCAACAATGGGTATGGCCCAAAAAAATGAGAGAGAGAGAGAGAGAGAGAGAGAGAGAGAGGAGAGGAAGAGAGAGGAGAGAGAGAGGTGTGAAAGGAAGAGAGAGAGGGAGGGGGAGAGAGAAAGAGAGAGAGAGGAAGAGAGAAAGGAGAGAGAGGGAAAGAAAGAAGAGAGAGAGGGAGAGAGAGAAAGGGAGAGAGAGGAGAGGAAGAAAGAGGAGAGAGAGAGGTGAAAGGGAGAGAGGGAGAGAGAGGGGGAGAGAGAAAGAGAGAGAGGGAAAGAAAGAGAGAGAAGAGAGAGGGAGAGAGAGGAGAGAGGGAATGAAAGAGAGAGGAGAGGGAGAATAAGAGAGGGAGAGAGAGAGGGAGAGAGGGAGAGAGAGAGGTAGGAGAGAGGAGGAGAGAGAAAAGAGAGAGGGAAAGAGAGAGAGGAGAGAGAGAGGGAGAGAGGAGAAAGTGAGGGAGGGGGAGAGAGAGAAAGGGAGAGAGGGAGAGAGAGGCAGGAGAGAGAGGAGAGAGTGAGGAGGGGAGGGGGAGACAGGAGAGAGAAGAGAGAGAGAGAGAGGGAGAGTCAGAGAGAGAGTGAGAGAGGGAGAGAGAGAGAGAGAGGAAGGGAGGGAGGGGGGAGTCCAGAGAGGGCACAGGGGTTAAGGAATTAAAGCACCTGCCTTGCGCAGAGCTGCCCGGGTTTCTTTCCCCAGACGACGTATGTTCTTATTGTATCGAACCCGCAAGGCAAATTCCCCGCCTGCTCCACTATGGCTCCAGCCCCATACCAGATTTTTGTTCAGGGACTGTGAGCACCACCCATGCCACTGATTGTGCGGTGCCAGGAGCCTGGTACATTCCCAGGAGCACTGTGCCACCAGGGTGCCACCCTCGCTGCGATCTGGAGGATAGCGCCTCTACTTCAGGCCTTCCAGGGAGGAGAGGCGGGTGCGGCAGGTGGAGGCGTGGTCCCCCCCCCCCGCCCCCCATACACACACACACAGGGCAGCCTCTTCCTCCTCCTTGGAGGATGTTGCCATGAGCAAAGAGCATTCAAGCCACATCGGAGACCCCCAGGGCCCTCTCCACCAGGGTCTGCTCTCAGGCTGGGCAACCCCTTCGTGTCCACTCACCACGACAACCATCATTTCCACTAAAGCATCGACAGTCTCTACCCCAGAGATGCTCCGAGGAGAAGCTTCACGCAACGGGAACAATCCGAAATCATCCGGCTTTATACGCTATGAAAATCGACTCATTTAAAGACAACTTCATATTTGCAGGGATAATTACCAGTCTGGTACATGCCAATTATCTGAGGAATAACAGCAAAGAATGATGCCTGAGTCTAGAGTATTAGTTGAAGAATATTTTATCAGAGAGCTTTCCGGACTGAGACAAACCCAAAATATTCATGGACCTAAAAGTACAGAAAAATCTTTCACCCATTTTTTTTTGTTTTGTTTTGTTTTGCATTTGGTTCCGAATTCCGGGCAGAAGGAAATATTTGGGACCCAGGCATCTGGACCTGAGTAACTCTCGTAATTCAGAACACCGCTGGCCCATTCACCCATGTTCTTGTGGGGCTAGCCCATCAATGGCTGACCGTTCGCTTCCACCCTGCGAGTTTCAAAATTGGATTTCTTGGGACTGGAGCACAGCGGGTAGGGCGTTTGCCTTGCATGCGGCCAACCCGGGTTCAATTCCCAGCATCCCATATGGTCCCCTGAGCACCGCCAGGACTAATTTCTGAGTGCAGAGTCAGGAGTAGCCCCTGTGCATCTCCGGATGTGACCCAAAAAGCAAAAAAAAAAAAAAGAAAAAAAAAAAAAGAAAAAAAGAAAAAAGAAACAAAATTGGGTTTCTTGCCACATTTGTAATCGGAGAAAAAAAGCATGCCAAATTTCACCATCAGCTAGGCTTTTGCATGGGGGAGGATGGGACCACACTCAACAGTGCTTGAGGGCTGACTCCTAGCTCTGTGCTCAGGAATCACTCCTGTTGGGGGACCCCACAGGGTGCTCAGCCTGCAAGGTCGACCCCTGACCCATTGTCCTGTCTATCACTCCAGACCTCACAAGGAGTTTTTATTTTATTTTTTTGCTTTTTGGGCCACACCTGGCAGTGCTCAGGGCTGACTCCTGGCTTGCACTCAAGTATCACTCCTGGAGGGGCTCAGGGGACCCGACGGGATGCTGAGGGTCAAACCTGGATTGGCTGCTTGTAAATGCACCCCCCCCCCCGCCACCTCTGTACTATCTCAGTCCCCCTTTTTTTTTTTTTTGCTTTGTGGGTCACACCCAGCCAGCAATGCTCAGGGGTTACTCCTGGCTCTGCACTCAGGAATTACCCCTAACAGGACCATATGGGATGCTGGGAATTGAACCTGGGCAATTCAGCCGTGTGCAAGGCAAACACCCTACCTGCTGGCGCTCCAGCCCAGGCCTCTCATTTTTAATGTTTTAAGTAGCGGTATTTTAAATTCATATAGTCAAGGGTTCAAACGTTTCTCATACTTCTATTAGACTGTGTGGAATCCAGAAAACAGGACCCCAAGACCAGTCCCAAAGACTTTGGCTTTACACTGCCTGTCTGTGTATCAGAAGGTCATGTAAACGCAGCCCTTTTGATATTTGAGGCTGGAAAATTCTCTCTCTCTCTCTCTCTCTCTCTCTCTCTCTTTCTCTCTCTCTCTCTCTCTCTTTTTTTTTTTTTTGCTTTTTGGGTCACACCGGGCGATACACAGGGCACAGGGGTTCCTCCTGGCTCTGCACTCAGGAATTACTCCTGGCAGTGCTTGGGGAACCCTACAGGATGCTGGGAATCGAACCCGGGTCAGTCACATGCAAGGCAACCACCCTACCTGCTGGGCTATATAGCTCCAGCTCCAAGGCTGGAATTTTTTTTTTTAGTTTTGCTAATGTTGTCAGTAAAGGTAAAGGCCCTCCCGTTGATCGTCGATTTGCTCGAGCGGGCCCAGTAACGTCTCCATTGGAGACTTTGTTGTTACTGTGTCTGGCATATCGAATACTCTCGGTAGCTTGCCGGGCTCTCGAGAGGGGCGGAGGAATCGAACTCGGGTCGGCCATGTTGGCCGCTTGTCAGGCGAACGCCCTACCCGCTGTGCTATCGCTCCAGCCCTAATGTTCTCAGTACCATCTTTTTTTTTTTAATTTTACTGAATCACCGTGAGATAGTTACAAGATTTAATGCTTGGGTTACAATCACACAATGATCAAACACCCCTCCCTCCACCAGTGCACAGTCCCCACCACCAATATCTCCGGTATACCCCCCCTTTCCCACCCTCCCTCTGCCTCCATGGCAGATATGATCCCCCATAATCTCCCTCTGCTTTTGGGCATTATGGTTTGCAATATGGACACTGAGAGGTTATGGTATTTGGTCTTTTATCTACTTTCTACACCATTCCGACTGATTCCTCCAGCCATCTTTTTCTTAGTGATCCTTTCTCTATTCCAGCTGCCCTCTCCCCTTCGTCCCGGAGGCAGACTTAAGGCTCGAAAATTCTTCACCGGGCACAGCAGAACTCTCTGCATTAGATGCCAGGAGCTGTCCCACCCAGCAGTGGCACCCAGCTGGTCCCTAGCTATCACTAAATCTTTTCCCCTGACTGAGAACCTCAGGGGCGGAATGTTCCAGAACCCTTACTTCAGACTTAGAGCCAGAATCATTTATCAGCTGGGGGAAACTGAAGCAAATGTGCTTCACAGAACTCTGAATTCTTTCCAGAACCTGGGCGTGGCCAGGAAGGGAGGAAGAGGAAGTAGTTTGATTTGATGCGCCCTGGAGCTTGGTTACTACCTGAGCAGGAAGAGCTGAACTTGATCTCTGCGCACGGTCCTCTCTGGGACCAAGACCCCGGCATATTCCAGGAGGGAAAGTGGGGTCTTCCCTTCCTGCCCCGCCGTCCCCAACCCTCACTCCCACCTTCAGACTTCAGCGCTACTCTTCAGCGAAGCCCTAAACCCCTCTGGGCATCAGCCACTCAGCCATTCACGGGCGCCTGACAGAGTGGCATCCCTTCTCTTCAGGGCCAGAATGCCCCCCCCACCCCGCCCCCACTGCCTCACACCTCGGAGGCCTGTGTGAGATACAACCCAGGGTCTTGCTTTATTTTATTTTATTTTTTGCTTTTTTGGTCACACCCGGTGATGCACAGGGGTTACTCCTGGCTCTGTGCTCAGGAATTACCCCTGGCGGTGGTCTATGGGATGCTGGGAATTGAACCCGGGTCGGCTGCGTGCAAGGCAAATGCCCTACCCGCTGTGCTATTGCTCCAGCCCCCAGGGTCCTGCTTTAAATGCAGCACATCAGGGGCCAGAGAGATAGCAGAGTGGGGAGGGCACCTGCCTTGCACGCAGCAGACCCAGGTTCAATCCTCGGCACGGTATTCTGACCCCTGAGCCCTACCAGGAGTGATTCCCTGGGCAAAGAGTCAGGATCTGAGCACTGCTCTCTGAGTACTGCCTGAGGTGACCACAAAAATAATTAATCTGGGGGCTGGAGCGATAGCACAGCGGGTAGGGCATTTGCCTTGGACTTGGCCGACCCAGGTTCGATTCCCAGCACCCCATATGGCCCCCCAAGCACCACCAGGAGTAACCCTGTGCATCGCCGGCTGTGACCCCAAAAGCCCCCACCCCAAATGAATTTAATAAATATAGCACGTCAAATGCACATGGTTACAAAGGAAGCCAAATCTATTAAAATGAACTTATAAAGGGCCGAAGGCTCTGCATCAGGCATTACTCCGGGCGGTGCTCAAGGGACCCTGTGGGACGCCGAGGATCGAACCCAGATCAGCCGCATGCAAGGCAAATGCCCTCCTCGCTGTACTATCGCTCCAGCCTCATAGTCGGATCATTTTCTGCATGCCTCAGTCTCCTTCTCTGCAAAATAGGAATAATTTTCCTCTATGACTTACAAAACCGTCAAAAGACCAAAATAATGCCTGCAGAAAGTGGATGCCAGGAGGGAAGGGCTGAAAAAAAAAAAAACAACTTCCTTGAGGATGAGGGTGATAACATGGGGTTCAGGTGCTTGTCTTGCCTTGGACGGACTTCTGGTTCTGTCCCCAGATCTGTATTTCCGACCAGGAACACAGACCAGGGCGAGCTCCTGAGCCACACAGGACAAGGTGGTGCTCAAGACACCTCCGACTCAGCCCTCCTCCCCCCAAAGAAAAACCAAAAACTTCCCTGAACAGTCCAATTGCCGTATTGAGCAATACTCTATTGGCTCCGTTCTTCTGGCGAGTGACCTTTACTTTATTTATTTATTTATTTATTTATTTAGGCTTATATCCAGCAATGCTCTAGGATTATTCCTGGTGGGGATCGGCATTCTCTGAGTCCCCCATTCCATATGGGGTGCCAGAAATTGAACCTGGGTTGACCACTTGCAAGGCAAACACTCTACTTTCTGGTCTATCGGTCTGGCCTGATCTTTACTTTTTTTTTTTTTTAGCTTTTTTTTGGGTCACACCTGGCAATGCACAGGGGTTGCTCCTGGCTCTGCACTCAGGAATTACTCCTGGCAGTAGCTCAGGGGACCATATGGGATGCTGGGAATCGAACCCGTGTTGGCCGCGTGCAAGGCAAACGTCCTACCTGCTGTGCTCTCGCTCCAGCCCCTGATCTTTACTTTCTGAAACAAGAAATTAGAGGAGGGCGCTAGAGAAGACATAACTCCGTCCCCTGCCCCTTGCTGCTCAGGGGCCCTGCTCCTTGCTCCAGCACCCACTGGAAATTTTATATGAAACTTTTTTTTTGGGGGGGAGGGGGGTCACACTTGGCGAAGCACAGGGGTTCCTCCTGACTCTGCACTCAGGAATTACCCATGGCGGTGCTCAGGGGACCCTATGCGATGTTGGGAATCGAACCCTGGTCGGCTGCGTGCAAGGCAAACGCCCTCCCCACTGTGCTATTGCTCCAGTCCCTCATATTAAGCTTTGAAGAACTCATCCGGTTTGGGCTACAACGGGGAGGGTGTTTGTGTTGCGTGCAGATGGCCTGGGTTCAATTCCTCCAGGGTCTTTTGAGCACAGCCAGGAGTGATTCCTGCGTGAAGAGCCAGGAGTAAGCCCTGAGCATCGCCAGGTGTGACTCAAAAAGCCAAAAAGAAAATGGCCAGGTGGAGTTTGAGGTTTAGGGAGTTCCAGGATGAACAAAAACATTTTTGTCTTCCATGGAGGAAGCACTTTAGCAAGCAGGAAAGATGAAGGGAAGAGAGTCGGAGTAAGACGGGATGCAGGCAGCATCAAAGGAGAAACCCTGGCTGGGCTCACAGGGCGACTGGCCGAGAGGGCGGTGGGCGGGGAAATTGCTGACCCTTGCTGCCCAGAAGAGGAGGGTTTTAAAATCCATTTTTATATATCCGATTCATTTGTGGGATACTAAAATATGAGACTAATATCCCAGGCCAGGGAAAACTGGGGCCAGGAGGACTGGGCAGTGGTTGGAGGCTGGCCACAAGTGTGTGTGGGCTGAAGGGCAGTTAGAGAGAAGGGAGAACTGTGACAGTAATAGTTAGAAATGATCATTCCCCAGAACTGAGTGCTGAGAGTAAGTCCATGGCTATGCACGATAACCTTTCAGTATATGTATTGCAAATCATAATGCCTAGAAGAGTCTCCTGCCCCTGCGCCTGGCTGTCCTCACTGGGGCCCCTTGGAGGGGAGCGGGTTGAGTTTTCCTCCCTGCCCCGTCCAGGGCTCTGGCAGCCGAAGACCTCCAGAACCAGCCACCACCATGCTGAGACCACTCTCCACATGCATGAAGGTACCAGCAGAGGAACAAAGGCACGCGGATCCCGGGGCTGAGATCTCCAAGCCTGCTCGGATCGGGGCTGAGCATCCTCCACCCAGATCCTCCATCTTCCAGTAGGCAGGAGTCACACCCACCAACTGGCCCCCTGGCGCCGCGTAATCCCATCAACAGCCAAGACCCAGAGATTATAAAACCCAGCTCCCGGAAGCTCTCATTCTTACTTTTGGACAATCTGGCAAGCTACCGAAAGTAACCTGCCCACATGGCAGAGTCTGGCAAACTCCCCGTGGCATACCCAATATGCCAAATACCAGTAATAATGAAGGGTCTCATTCTCCTAACTCTGAAAGAGCCTTGAATATGGCACTTTTTAAAAATTCTCAGGGCTAGGACTAAGGAGACGTTACTGGGGCCTGCTCGAGGCAATCGACGAATAACAGGATGGTTGTGATTGATTGATTGAATGTCTAGAAGGAGAGAAAAGGAAGGAGAGGGAGGAGGAGAGGGAGGAGAAAGAGAGAGAGAGAGAGAGAGAGAGAGAGGACAGGGAGAGAGGGGAGGGAGAAGAGAGAAGGAGGGAGATGAGGGAGAGAGAGGGAGGGAGGGAAAAAGGGAGGAAGAGAGAGAGAGAAAAAAGAGAGGGACTGAGAGAGAGATATGCCTGCCATAGGATGGGATGGTGGGAGGGAAACTGAGGACACTGAGAGGGGGAAATGTGCCCAGGTGAAGGGACGGGTGCTGGGACATAATTTAACTAAAAAACCAATCACGAACAACTTTGTACTTGTGTATCTCACTGTGATTCAATTAAACAAATTAAACATTAAAAAAAAAATCCCGGGTGGATGTTCCTTCCCTCTTCCCCAGCCGGTCTGCGGGCAGCCCTTTTGCTCTGGGCTTCGCTTTGGCTCGGCTGGTCTGAAGAAATCAGCTGCAATGGCTTTCTGGAAGAAGTAGAGTGGCCGGCTGTGACTGAGCAGTTCTCTTTATTTTGTTTGGGGCCTGCACCCGGTGGTGCTCAGCGGTCACTCCTGGCTCTGCACTCAGGACAGTGCAGTGCTCGGGGGACCATATGGGATGCCGGGGATTGGACCCAGGTCAGCCACTTACAAGGCAAGTGTTCGCCTTGTCCTATGTCTCTGCAGTTCCAGACTCAGCACTTCTACCCACAGGACTGTCCCCAGGAGAATTGGAACACGCGCCCAGATTAAAGCACTGTGAAAGGTTTTCTCATGTGCCTTTTAGCTATTCGGATTTCTTTCTTTGAGAAAGTTTCTGTTCATTTCGTCACCCCATTTTTTGATGGGGTTGGATGTTTTCTTCATGTGGAGTTCAACTAGTACTTTGTATATCCTTGATATCAACCTCTTGTCGGATGTGTACTGGGCGAATATCCTTTCCCATTCTGTAGACTGTATTTTGGTCACTGTTTCTCTTTTGAGGTGCAGAAGTTTCTTAGTTTAAGATAGTCCCATTTGTCTATCTCTGTTTTCACTTGCTTGGCCAGTGGTGTGACACCGTTGAAGATACCATTAGCTTCAATGTCATGAAGGCTTTGCCAACTTTGTCTTCAATGTGCCTTAAGGATTCCGGTCTGATGTTGAGGTCTTTGATCCATTTTGATCTTACTTTTGTACATGGTGATAGGCAGAGATCCCATCTGCTCAGGATGAGAGTTGCATGCTGAAAGAAGATTATAGACTGAACATGATTGCCACTCAATTCCTCTTTTGCAAACTACAGCACCCAAAAGCAGAGAGAGAACAAAAGGGAATGCCCTGCCACAGAGGCAGGGTGGGATGGGGTGTGGGAGGGCTACTGGGATCAGTGGTGGTGGAGAACGGGCACTGGTGGAGGGATGGGTACTCGATCATTGTATAACTGAAACCCAAGCACAAAAATTTGTAAGTCTACAGCTGTACCACCTGGTGTTTCACTAATAAAAATTAAAAAAAAAAAACTGAGAAAGGTGAGTGGCAGTATTGATCAGGATAGGAGAAACACAGAAATGATCCTGAGGTTTCTCACTGATGAATGGATCAATAAAATGTACACTTTGACATGAAATTTTTTGGGGGGGCTTTTTGAGTCCCACCCAGAGATGCTCAGGGGTTTCTCCTGGCTCTGCACTTAGGAATTACTCCTGGCGGTGCTTAGGGGACCCTATGGGATGCCGGGATTGAACCTGGGTCGGCCACATTCAAGGCAAACGCCCTTCCCACTGTGCTATCGCCCTGGCCCCCAGCGTATTGAATCTTTACTAAGGAGTTTTCCTTTTTCCTTTTCTCCCTCCACTTTTTTCCTCTTCTAGCGCTAGGGCTCAAACCTAGGGTCTCATGTGCAAGGCAACTCCTGAGCCCCATCTCCAACCCTCCTCGGCGTTTCACTCTCCCTCTTTCCCAGATACCCCAAACGGAGGTACCCAAAACATCACCCCACGCACTGCTGTTCATTTCCACAGCTGCCGGGACTGTCATTGTCATGGTGAAGAGACCAAGTGAGGGGTCAGGAACGGCCAGTTCTACAGCCTCCTTCCTGTTGAACCCACCTTCTCCGGGGTGCTCCTCCAAGGTGGCCAGCCCAAACGTGTGACGCGTGGACACTGTTCAACCCCTCCAGGACGGAGGAAGCTCCAAAAGACTCCCCCACCCCCCTAAGTTACCAAATCTCCTGCCATGCTCCCCAAAAGGCCCACTGACACCTCCCAAACGTGCCCCTCCCACCCCCAGCCGCCGGGGCCAAGGACGACAATTAGCGCCTGGCATTAGAGGGGCTTTTTTTCAGAGGCAGGGCAGAGCTTCCCCATTATATAGATGAGACACCCCCCACCCCCCCCCAGCCCCAAACACACACCCAAGTCACCGGGTTCTAAAACCTAATGATTGGTGCCCTCGTTAGCAGAGCCGTTTGGAGAATTGAAAGCCCCTTTGGCTAATGCTTGGCATATGTCAGAGCGACTCAGCTAATTCCCGTATCTGTCTGCGCTATTAATAGAGAAGGTTACATGCCAATTACCCAGCCTTCTCCCAGCTCTTCGGGACACAATAGAGGCAGTGTTCGCGGGCTGATGGGCCCACAATCCTGGCCGACATCAGAAGCAGTTGGACCCGGGAAGGAATCACTGGGGGCTTTGATTACTTTAGGATACTGTCCGAAGAAGGGCTGGACTGGACACTCAAGGGGGTGGCAGGTATCTTGAAGCCGGATTCTTTTGGGGAGAACAAAAATGTGTTGCAGGTCACTGAGTGCCTTTCAGGGCTTCCTGCTCAGACTTGTGTTTTAGGTGGGTGGAGGTGCAGAGCAAAGGGAAGAGACAAAGGCACACACACAGCTCCCTGGGAGAGTAGAGAACAGGATCCGGGGCAGGGATGTCGAGAGAGAACCCGCTTAGCAGCCTTCGAACCCCGGAAGCTGGAGCAGGCTCTGACCCGGGACTGAGTACACACACTCCGACCCCCACACCCATGCTTGTCTCAACTCCAGTTTCCCTTTCTGGTTGCCCTCTGCTGCAGAAACTGGAAACTGGACTAGAACACACCCCCAGGGGCTGGAGTGATAGCACAGCGGGGAGGGCGTTTGCCTTGCACACGGCTGACCCGGGTTCGAGTCCCAGCATCCCATATGGTCCCCTGAGCACCGCCAGGGGTAACTCCTGAGTGCAGAGCCAGGAGTAACCCCTGTGCATCGCCAGGTGTGACCCAAAAAGCAAAAAAAAAAAAAAAAAAAAAAAAAAACCAAAACACACCTGCAGCCAAGATTACTTCTGCGGGGATTTCAAACCAGGAATGGAAGCAGAGGGGTCTGTCGTTGGCAGAGAAGGCCCCAACTCTTTCTTGGAACTGTTTTTTTTTTAAGATCTATTTATTTAGTTTTTGCTTTTTTAGGTCACCCCCAGCGATGCTCAGGGGTTCCTCCTGGCTCATGCACTCAGGAATTACTCCTGGCGGTGCTTGGGGGACCCTATGGGATGCTGGGAATCGAACTCAGGTCGGCCGCGTGCAAGGCAAACGCCCTCCCGGCTGTGCTCTTGCTCCCGCTCCTCTTGGAGCTGTTCCTGAGTTTTGCTGGAGTGAATGTGGCAGGCGGAGATTCTCCCTGCAACCCCCCCTGCCCCCCAATCTTCCCCTGACTCTTGCGTCTCAGGTCACCTGGGAGAAACAGCCCACAAGCAGAAGGCCACCCCATCCAAGACTCAACTGTGCACCAACCAGCTCCAAGGCGGTCCCAGGTCCTGCCTCTGGGGCTAAATCTTACGTGCAAAAATGCCTCCCTGCCCCCCATGCCCAATTCCTGCATCTCACTGAGATTCCTTAAAAAAAAAAAAAAGCAACCTGCTAATAGACACCAGGCAGATGTAACACACAGGGCAGGATTTAGTGCGTTCTTTCAGCCCGCGGTGCCTTTTCCCACCATCCCAGATGAAACACAGTAATTAGCTGCGTGCTTGAGGGGGAGGGGAGGGGCTGCTTTTCCACCCCCCACTCCCCCCCTTGAAAAGAAACTGGCAGATAATTTGGCTGAACATGAAAAGGGAGACGCTGCTTAGTGGCGCCCGGGGAAAGTGCTAGGTTGGGGCAGCGTGAAAGGGGACATTTAACTGTCCCCATGGAGATGAGCTTCTGTTCCTCAGCCAGACAATAGCTGGCAGGGGCCCTTTCTCCACCTGCAGAGACAGTGAGTCCCCTTGACTGGGACGGTTTACCTAAATACCTATCAGCGTAGCCGCAATCACGCCAGCTGCCCTCGAGAGATGGGGGTACGCCCGAGCCCCCTGTGCGCCCCCCCTCCCCACATCCACACGGCCTCTTCTGGTTTCCAGTCATGGGTTGTGGTGGGGTCAACAATCCCTATTTGCATAATTTTCGCTTTTGCAACGTGGTTACTCTGTCCGCAATAAGACACTGCAGTTATGGGGCTGGAGCGATAGCGTTTGCCTTGCACGCCGCTGACCCGGGTTCGATTCCCAGCAACCGATAGGGTCCCCTGAGCACCGCCAAGAGTAATGCCTGAGTTGCAGAGCCAGGAGGAACCCCTGAGCATCGCCGAGTGTGACCCCAAAAAGCAAACAAAACAAAACAAAAACAAAAACAACAAAAAAGGGCACCACCGCCCACGTGATAGCAGCCACTCCTCAAAGGGTGACAACGCGCCTTTCCAAACCTACCCCTAAAAATGCACCCACAGGGGCTGGAGCGATAGCACAGAGAGGAGGGTGTTTGCCTTGCACGAGGCCGACCCGGGTTCAACTCCCAGCATCCCATATGGTCCCCTGAGCACCGCCAGGAGTAACTCCTGAGTGCAGAGCCAGGAGTAACCCTGTGCATTGCCGGGTGTGACCCAAAAAGAAAAAAAATGCACCCACAGAAACGCCTAAATATATCCCTGGGATAATTTATAGACATGCTCATTCAATTTATTTTGTATTTTTATGCTCAAAATAATCTCTACGATGGGCAATTTTTTTTCCCCACCCCAGAGGCATTTAGAAATTAGCTATAGTTTGAAGAAAATTGTGATACGTGCTGGAATGGGGTGTAAATCAAAGGGTTTGTGGGGCCGGTGACAGGTGCTTAGCAGTTTCTGTAGTTCATTCCAGAAATAGAACGGAGGCATACATCAGCATATATGTATATCAAACACTTGCACCTCTCTCTGCTTGAACAAAACACCTTGCACCCTTTTCGCTCGGATCTCCTAAAGAGGGCTCGGGTGGTCGCGTGAAATGGTGGGTGAGAGTCTCTTTCTATGGGGTTCCTTCCTTCCCGCACCTTACTTGTCCTTGCTGATGGAATCAACACCCACCCCCTCACCTCACCACCCTCCCATCACCTCACCTGCTCTGCCCCGCCCCCCTCACGCGAATCCTGTGCTCAAATCCACTTTATTTCTGGAATCAAATCCTTTCTCTCACCTGTCCTTAACTGCCTGGCTCTGAAGGTGAATGGATTGAAGCAACTTCCTTTTTTTTTTTTTTATAAGTTCTGATAACCCACTACCATAGGACCAGCCAGTCTTCTGCTCCCGTGCCTGGCTGTTCCTTGCCGGGGCCCGTTGGAGGGGAGCGGGTCGAGCTTTCCTCCCCGCCCCGACCAGGGCTCCGGCAGTCGAAGACCTCCAGGACCAGCCACCACCATGCTGAGACCACTCTCCGCACACATGAAGGTACTGGCAGAGGGACAAAGCCACACGGGTTCCGGGGCTGAGACCTCCCAGCCTACTTGGATTGGAGTCGAGCATCCTCCACCCAGATCCTCCAAATTCCAGTAGGCGGGGGTCACACCCACCACCTGGCCCCCTGGCGCCGTGTAATCCCATCAACGGCCAAGACTCAGAGACTATAAAATCCAGCTCCCGGAACCGCGCGGCTGCATCTTATCAGGACATCTTTTTATGACATCTTATTATCTCTTCCTACTTTGGACAAACTTGCAGGCTATCGAATGTAGCCTGCCCACAGGGCAGAGTCTGGCAAACTCCCCGTGGCGTACCAAATATGCCAAATACCAGTAACAATGATGGGTCTCATTCTCCTAAAGAGCCTTGAATATAATCTCAGGGCTAGGATGAAAGAGATGTTACTGGGGCCTGCTCGAGGCAATCGACGAATAACAGGATGATGAAATGAAATGAAATGAAAATTTTTTTTATTTTGTTTGGTTTGGGGGCCACACCTGGTGGTGCTCAGGGTTACTCCTGGTGGGATCATAACGGGATGCTGAGGATCACTCCACAGGAGTGCTCTCTGAGCACCACGGGGTGTGGGTCCCCAAAGGAAAAGCGTTTTAGTTGGTGTTGTTGTTTGGGCCATATCCGACAGTGCTCAGGGCTTACTGCAGACTCACAGACTCTGTGCTCAGGGAACGTTCCAGGTGGACTCAGGGGAGCATATGGGATACCCCGGATCGAGCCCAGGTTGGCCACGTGCAAGGCAAACATTGCACCTGCTGTACTATTGCTCCAATCCCCAAAAGGGTTTAAATAAAGTAGTAGGAATCCATGAAGTGTGACAAATACGTACTCTTGATTTTTCTTCCACTTTAATGAGAATGAGAGGGTAATAAAATAAGGGAAAAAAAGCTCTTTTTCTCCTCTCCCTCACCAATGTCTCTACCCAGGGGTCAGCCAAGCCAACTGAGAACTGTCTCTTGCGTGCTTTCTGAGCTGTCCTCTCCTTTCCCTGGGGCTCAAGGGAGCACCAGGGAGTTCCCTGGTGGCAGCTCCCTCTGACACCCCAGCTACAGCCTCCTGTTCTGTGTAGGCCAGAGTAAGGTCATGGAGGTTGGGATAAAGTGTCCTTGGAAAGAAGCCGGTGGAATTTCTCTTATTATTATTACTGTTATTATTATTTATAAACATGACTGACCCAAGTTCGATTCCTCCTCCCCTCTCGGAGAGCCCGGCAAGCTACCGAGAGTATCTCGTCCGCACGGCAGAGCCTGGCAAGCTCCCTGTGGCCTATTTGATCTGCCAAATACAGTAACGACAACAGGTCTCGTTCCCCTGACCCTGAAAGAGCCTCCGATCTTTGGGAAAAGACGAGTAAGAAGAGGCTGCTAAAATCTCAGGGCTGGGAGGAATACAGACATTATTGGCTTGAGTAATTCGACAATCAATGGGATGACAGTGATACAGTGATGATGATGATGATGATGATGAGTTTTTATGGGGAGGGTAACACCCAGCAATGCTTAGGGGTTACTCCTGGCTCTGAACTCAGGAATTACTCCTAATGGTGCTTGGAGGATGCTATGATGCTAGGGATCGAACCCAGGTTGGTCGCATGCCAGGCAAACGCCTTCCCTGCTATACTGTCACTCTGGCTTCACAGGTGGGATTTCAAATGGGGACAGTAGGTGGTGGCAGTGTTGGGAACCCTTTTGACTGTCCCGCTGGAGTTGGGGAGGGGTGAAGCTTGTGTGCCGGTGGGTCTTTGCACACAGCCAATGATGTCTTCTTGTTCTTCATCCGGCATGAGTGAGAGCCAGGCCCTGTCTCACAGGGGAAGAAGGAGATTTGAGTGGTGGATGTTATCTAGTGGAATAACTTAAAGATGGACTTTGTTAACAAAATAGAAGACTGACACCCAAGAATGGCCGAGATTAGTACCAGGAATTTTACTCCATGGCTTGGAGGCCAGCCACACATGCTAGGGAAAAGACAGCTCAGATAGAGAAGGGAGCACCAAATAAAGGGTGTTGGGAGGATCCTCCCAGGATGGGAGATGCATGCTGAAAGTAGACTATAGACCAAACATAATTGTCACCCATTGCCTCTTTTGCAAACCACAACACCCAATAGGAGAGAGAGAACAAAAGGGGATGCCCTGGCACAGAGGCAGGGTGAGATGATGGGGGGGGGAGGAAGGGGGTGAGAGGGATATTGGGATCCGTGGTGGTGGGAAATGGGCACCGGTGGAGGGATGGGTATTTGATCATTGTATAATTGAAACCCAAGCACAAAAATGTGTAAGTCTACAACTGTACCTCATGGTGTCTCACTAATAAAAATTAAATAAAAAAGATGGACTTTGCCTTTGGGCCATGCAGGGTGCCAAGAACCAGCTTGTACAGAGCCCTTAGAGGTGCCTCCAGGCTAGTTCAATGAGCCCCAGGGCCAAGAAGGGGGTACACTCCGGAGTTTTCTTCCCAAAAGAAAAAGAAGTTGAGAGGTGAGAGGTGGTGCAGTGGTTAGGGCCCTTGCCTTGCTTGCGGTCACCTCCCCTTTGATTCTTGGCCCTGAAAATGGTCCCCCGAGCACCCTCAGGAATGATCCCTGGTGCAGAGCCAGGAAGAGGCCCTGAGAACTGCCCAAGAGGGCAGAAAGAAAGAATGGAAGGCAGGAAGGCAGGAAGGCAGGCAGGAAGGGGAAGGGAAAGGAAGTTGACGAGGGGGTAGAGTTGAACCCTGTCTCCATCCCCATCTCGTTGGGTCACTGCCAGCCTTCTTGCCTCTCCCTAGATTGGAATCGGCAGGGGAAAAGGAAAAGGTAGCCAGGCTTGGGGCCCAGCTGCTTTGTGGCCCCTGGAACTCACTTCCTAACTTTCCTCCAAGAAAAACACCCCTCCCCCTCAAAAAAAAAAAAGAAAGAAAGAAAGAAAGAAACAGGCAGCTCAGAGGTAGAGCACTTGCCTTGAGAGGGTTGGATCCTCAGCAATAAAAAAAAACAGAACAAAACACAACAGGACACTAGGCCAAGAACACGGAACCGCTATTTTGGATAGCCAGACCCACCTCGTAGTTTCGCCACAACTGCTTACAGTGTCCAGAGGCCTCCCACAGGCCCTACGTATCCACGGGGCCAGTAACCCTCTGACCAGGAGACAAGGATGCCCAGGTTAGAGACGAAAGGAACCTGGAGGCACATCTCTTGGTGGGCAGTTCTAGCCAGCCCATTTCATTGTAAATCATTGGTTGGCAATTCTAGCCCGAGGGTCAAATCCATCTCAACACCTGGTTCGTATGACTTGGGCATCCTGGACCAAAGCCATTATTGTGTGGTTGTGTTGTGTGACCTGGGACAGGTTTTAGGCGCCTGGGGTCAAAATCAAGGGATGAAAAATCCCAAGATACTTCCTGCCTGGGGCTGGAGATATAGGACTGTGCGTAGGGTACTAGCCTGGCCCCTGACTGACCAGTTTGTTCTCTGACACCCCCTGTGGTCCCCTGAGCCTCACCAGAATTGACCCCTGTGTGCAGAGCCCAAGAGTAAACTCCGAGCGCAGCTGGGAGTGACTCTAAAACAAAAAGATAATTCCTGCCCACGATCACGATCACGATCATCCTGTTGTTCGTTGATTACCTCGAGCAGGCCGCAGTAACGTCTCCTTCGTCCTAGCCCTGAGATTTTAAAAAGTGCCATATCAAGGCTCTTTCAGGGTTAGAAGAATGAGACCCATCATTGTTACTGGTATTTGGCACATTGGGCACACCACGAGGAGTTTGCCAGTCTCTGCTGTGTGGGCAGGTAACATTTGGTAACCTGCCAGGTTGTCCAAAGTAAGAAGGAGATAATAAGATGTCGCTTCCGGGAGCTGGGTTTTGTAGTCTCTGGGTGTTGGCCGTTGATGGGATTACACGGTGCTGGGGGTCAGACGGTGGGTGTGACCCCTACCTACTGTAAGATGGAGGATCTGGGTGGAGGATGCTCAGCCCCGATCCGAGCAGGCTTGGAGATCTCTGCTGGTACTTTCATGCGTGTGGAGAGTGGTCTTAGCATGGTGGTGGCTGGTTCCTGCCCATTCCTTTAAAAGAAAGACCCTCCATCCCCCAAACCCAGGTTCTGCCTCCAATGTTCTCTTCTGCTTCAAAAGTGTTTATTTATTTATTTTTTTTACTTTTTTATTTTTTTGCTTATTTTTGGGTCACACCAAGCAATGCTCAGGGGTTGCTCCTGGCTCTGAACTCAGGAATCACTCCTGGCGGTGCTCAGGGGACCATATGGGATGCTGGGAATCGAACCCAGGTTGGCCGTGTGCAAGGCAAACGCCCTACCTGCTGTGCTATCGCTCCAGCCCTCTCTTCTGCTTCAAAAGGCCTCAAAGAAATAGTTAAAATAGCAGTGGGGCTCTTGCCTGGCATACCTGGTTGACCCTGGTTTGATCGCTGGTACCACATGGTTCTCTGAGCACCTCTGGGTGTGATCCCTGAGTGCAGAGCTAGGAGTGAGCGTTGAAAACCACTGGGTGTGGCCCCCAAACTAATTTCCCTCCAAGAAGAGCACCCCTCCCCTCCACAACAACAACAACAAAATGGAAACATGTAGCTCAGAGTAGAACGCTTGCCTTGAGAGGATTGGATCCTCAGCAAAAAAACACAGAACAAAACACAACAGGACACCAGCCCAAGAACACAGAACCAATAACTTGGAAGGCCAGATGCGACTGCTGGGTCTCCAGACCCACTTCTTTATCCATAGTGGACACGGGTTACGTCCAGATCCTGGACACTGTAAGCAGTTGCTATGACTTGGATGGAACTGGAGAGGGTCCATATTAAGCAAAGTGAGTCAGAGAGAGAGAGACAAATCCCCGGTGATGTCACTCCTAAGGAGAGGATCAAGAAGCCGGGGAGGGAGTAGACAGTGGCCAGTGAGCACAAGCCCTAAGATTCTGCCAGCAAAACTGATTGGCCAACCGGAGGCGGATGTGGGTGAGGGTAGGCGACAGGGAGGCTGATGGGAAGGGACCCAGGGACTGGTGTGGAGGGGTGTTCACTTCCCGAGGCGGGTGTGGTGCAGTAACATATTATGCCTGAAATATAACTACTAATGCTATTGAAAATCATGAGACTCCGATAAAAAATACCCCCAAAGACCTCTAATATAAAAAAAAAATAGTAAAACAGTGGCACTCTACCTGTAGTAAGTTCAGGTAGCTAATTTTACTAAGTCTGAAAATAAGCCTTAGTCTACAGGCATAGTTTTTTTTTTTTAATCCAAACTGTAAAACATAGGGGTTTTATGTTCATTTGTTTTTTAATTTTGTTTTTGGGCCACACTCAGTGATGCACAGGGGTTACTCCTGACTCTGCACTTAGGGATCACTCCTGGTGGTGCTCAGGGGATCCTGGGGTTGGAACCAGTTGGCTGTGTACAAGGCAAGCACCCCTGTACTACAACTCTGACCTCAACATAAATATATATATATATATACACATATATTTATATATATATTTGATTTTTGGGTCACACCTGGCAATGTACAGGGGTTACTCATGGCTTTGCACTCAGGAATTACTCCTGGGATGCTGGGAATTGAACCCGGCTTGGCTGTGTGCAAGGCAAATGCCCTACCTGTTATCACTCTGGCCTCAACATAAATATTTTTGTCTCTCAAAATCTTTCCATTTTGGGGGCTGGAGTAATAGCACAGTGGGTAGGGGCGTTTGCCTTGCATGCAGCCAGCCCGGATTCGATTCCTGGCATCCCATGTGGTCTCCTGAGCACTGTCGGGAGTAGTTCCTGGGTTCAGAACCAGGAGTAGCCCCTGTGCAGCACCGGGTGTGACCCAAAAACAAAGCAAAACAAAAAACCTTTCCATTTTTGAGATGTATATCGTAGACTATGTTGAAGATTTTGTGAGGGGCTGGAGCGATAGCACAGCGGGTAGGGCGTTTGCCTTGCACGCAGCCGACCTCGGTTCGATTCCCAGCATCCCATAGGGTCCCCCGAGCACCACTAGGAGTAATTCCTGAGTGCATGAACCAGGAATAACTCCTGTGCATCGCATGTTTGGGTGTGACCCAAGAAGAAAAAAAAGATTTTGTGAAACAAAGCATTTTGAATAATTGTATTCATAATATATCTATAGTGTTCTGCTTTTATTTACTGCAATAAAATGTAAACTTATAAAACATGAAATGCTAGGCAGGAAGAAATGAATCTAGAATTTCAGAAATAATGTTATTGAACAGTAGATTCTCACAAGGTCTCAAGAATAATCAAATGAATAAAAAGAAACAAACTTCCCCCACTTTCTCCTTTTCAATGACCTCAAAGTTGGAAGCAAACGGAACCCTTTCTAGTGCCTTATTAGTTGGAAAGAAATTGTGCGATGATTTTTAAAAAATCCAACCTTTCAGGATAATTTTTTGATTATTTTTATTGTTTATTATTTTTAAATTATTATTAAGCAAAAAAGGAATATTGCTTTCCTGGAGACACGAAAACTAGTTTTTTTTTGGGTAGGTGCTTTTTATCAAAATGAGCAGCAAGGGGCTGGAGTGATAGCACAGCGGGTAGGGCGTTTGCCTTGCACGCGGCCCGACCTGGGTTCGATCCCCAGCATCCCATATGGTCTCCTGAGCACGGCCAGGAGTAGTTCCTGAGTGCATGAACCAGGAGTAACCCCTGAGCATCGCCGGGTGTAACCCAAAAAGCAAAAAAAAAAAAAAAAAAAAAAAAAAGAGAAGCAAAATGAGTTATTAAAGTACTAGGGGACTGAGCAAGACAGTACGGCGGCTTGCCTTGCTCGTGGCTGACCTGGGTTCGAGCCCCAGCATCCCATATGGTCCCCCTGAGCACTTTCGGGAGCGATTCCTGAGCTCAGAGCCAGGAGGAGCCCCTGAGTACCGTCAGGAGTGACCATGGCTCTGTTTCCTCCCCTCCTCCCTGCCCGGCCCCCTCCCTCCTCCCCTCCCTCCCTTCCTTCCTAGGAGTAATTAGCAGGTGACTCAGAGCTTGCTAACACCTGCAGAGCCTCTGGTCTGGTAGGTAGCAGAGTGACCCTTTTCTAATTAGGAACTACTAAAGGGCGAATCAATCAAATGGATGAATTCCGGGTCAGGGACGGGTCTCAGCAGTGAAGCACGTGTGGCGCAAGCCTGAGATCTGGGTTCGATTCCTGCCACTGTGACTAAAGCAGCAACGGCGAGTTTGCAAGCCAGACACCGAAGTCAGTGTTGTATTATGGATGGGATTGTCGTTTAATCAAACGCTATGAATTTGATAGGATCGTCTGGATAGAACGCTTCTTTGCTGCCCACTGGGGGGTACCCCCAGCTCTGTGTACAGGAACTTGTTGCCCACTTTGTACTTTACAAATGGGTCAACTGAGAACACCACGGGGGGGGGGGGGGGCGGGGCCCGGAGTGCTAGCACAGCGGGTAGGGCGTTTGCCTTGCATGCAGCCGACCTGGGTTCAATCCCCGGCATCCCATATGGTCCCCCAACCCCCAAGCACCGCCAGGAGTAATTCCTGAGTGCAGAGCCAGGAATAACCCCTGAACATCGCTGGGTGTGACCCAAAAAGCAAAAGCAAAAAAAAAAAAAAAAAGAGAACACCACGGGGAATCAAGTCCCAGTCCGCTAAGGGCAGCGGGGCAGAAGGTCACCTGGATGGAGCCAGACACATCTGGGGTCCTTCAGCTGCATCAGGAACCGACAAGTGCCACCGAGAAAGGGGAACCCACCCCCGGGGGGGACGTTGGTGACTTGGATCTGGTGATGGGACAGGGTCTGGGTGAGGGACAGGCAGAAGCTCTGAGGTGTGGAGCACCTGGTCCGGCAGGGAGAGGGTGCCGGTGGGGGACAGAGGCCAGGCTGGGGCCTGGGACAGGCAGCAGCCACGTAGGGACAGAGGGGCTTTTGGTTTCAAGGCTGTTTGGGAAAGAAAGCTGCCAGGTTTAGCTGGCGTGTGTGTGTGTGTGTGTGTGTGTGTGTGTGTGTGTGTGTGTGTGTGTGTTCCTGAGGCTGTTTCTGCAGATTTCAAAATTTTTCTTTTTTTTGGGGGGGGGGGGTGACGAGGGTGAAGGGGTTTGGGTTTGGGCCTCCCCCAGCGCTGCTTAGGGCTTACACCGATTTCTGTGCTCAGGGCTCATTCCTGGCAGTGCTCAAATGATTTTTTTCTTTTTTCTTTTTGGGTCACATCCTTTGATGCTCAGAGGTTTCTCCTGGTCCAGCACTTAGGAATTACGACTTCTGGCGGTGCTCAGGGGACCCTATGGGATGCTGGGGATCAAACCTGGGTCGGCCACATGCAACGCAAACGCCCTCCCTGATGTACTATCTTCCGGCCCCCAAGCTCGAATGATCTTATGTGTTGCTGGGACGTGACTTCCGGACGCACGGGCACAAGCAGGGCAAGTGTCTTAGCCTTCGGACTCTCTGTCTGCCCCTGATAACTTTTTTTTTTTGGTAGGCGTTGAGGCACGGCCGGCTGTGCCCTGGGCTGACTCCTGGCTCTGTGCTCAGAGGCCACTCCTTGCCGTGCCGCTGTAGGATCTCTCTCCAGCCCCAGGTTCGAGTCTGTCCTCCCCGAGTGTCCCTGACAGAAGCACGGTTCTGGCAGAGCAGTTAAAACAACCCGAGACACTCGTGCCTGAGGTCTCAGGCTCCGGTCTGGGAACTGGCTGCAGTGGAGTGAGTTCTGTTCAGACAAACCTCAAGGCTTCCCTGAAGTCCTGTTTCCCGGGCTGGGATTTAAAAAATAAAACCAGGGCAGCTGGAGCGATAGCACAGCGGGTAGGGCGTTTACCTTGCAGGCGGCCGAGCTGGGTTCGATTCCCAGCATCCCATAAGGTCCCCTGAGCACTGCCAGGAGTGATTCCTGAGCGCAGAGCCAGGAGGAACCCTTGTGCATCGCCGGGTGTGACCCTAAAAGCAAAAATAGATAAATAAATAAAAATAGAAAAATAAAACCAGAAGATCAGGCTATTTCCCTGTAATTGACGCGGTTTCTAAAACACGGGGTGTGTGTGGGGGGCACAATTAAGAAAAAGAAACACAAGGTCAGTCTTGTGCAACAGGTTTGCAGCAAACCAGATGTTCCTGTGCTTCCTGGGTTTCGCTGCAGCGGCTTTGAAGAGTCTGTTGCTGTGGTGGGGGAAGGACAGGCCACAGGGGAGAGGGTCAGTAACCGGCTTGTGTACAGATATTTGGCAATGACGCGAAGGCCCCCGGGAACCAAGGTCATGGCCAATACCATGCTTCACGGCACCTCCATTGCACCCTGTTTTTTTTTTTTCCTTTTTGGGTCACACCCAGCTTTGCACCGGGGTTCCTCCTGGCTCATGCACTCAGGAATTACTCCTGGCGGTGCTTGAGGGATCTTATGGGATGCTGGGAATTGAACCCGGGTCGGCCATGTGCAAGGCAAATGCCCTACCCACTGTGCTGTCGCTCCAGCCCCGCACCCTGTTTTTTTGTCTCCAAATTGATTTATATAACCTTTGAAGAAAGTCTGGAGCCATAGCACAGTGGGTCAGGCGCCCCCCTTGTGCGTGACAACCAAGTTCAATCCCCAGCACCTTATAGGGTCACCCAAGGCTGCCAGGAGTGAGCCCTGAGCACAGAGCCAGGAGTGAGCCCTGAGCATGACGGGGTGTGGCCTCAAACCAACCAAACAAAAAAGTTTCCTCATGCTGAAAGTAGACTATAGATCAAACATGATTGTCATTCAATGCCTCGTTTGCAAACCATAACATCCAAAAGGAGAGAGAGAACAAAAGGGAATGCCCTGCCAAGAGGCAGGGTGGGACAGCGGGATAGGGGATGGGAGGGATACTGGGATCCATGGTGGTGGGAAATGGGCACTGGTGGAGGGATGGGTATTTGATCATTGTATAATTGAAACCCAAGCACAAAAATTTTGTAAATCTACAACTGTACCTCATGGTGTCTCACTAATAAAAATTTAAAAGAAAAAGCAGCTTCCTGTGAGTTTGAGGGAGAAGGACAGAGAGCAGGTGAGCTCACTCATCTGTGAGATACAGAGAAACAAGACAAGAGGACAGTAGAAAGAAGGTGAAGACAAACCCTTGGCCCTGGATTAGAGCTGAGAGCGCCAAGAAGGCGGAGACGGGGAATGTTGGGGTGGACTGGAGCCGACACAGGGACATTCGGAGAAGGTCTGGACCACTTGGATGATGGAGAGAGAGAACACTCACCGCGTCCCTCAGACCAGAAGCATCAACGCTATTGTAAGCATATGGCCCAAAGGCTAGTCGCTAAATTGAAAACAAAGTTTGCCAAGGGGTGGGTTGGGTTGGTGAGATGTTAAGGAGGGTGGGCGACACTGTCACAGTCATACAGTGGTGGGTGTAGAATCAAAGTGTTGTACAATGTCATGAACAGTATTCTAAATCACGATCATCCCGTTGTTCGTCAATTGCCTTGAGCAGGCACCAGTAACATCTCCTTCATCCTAGCCCTGAGATTCTAAAAAGTGCCACATTCAGTCTCTTTCAGGGTTAGGAGAATGAGACCCATCATTGTTACTGGTATTTGGCATATTGGGTACGCCACGGGGAGTTTGCCGGACTCTGCCGTGTGGGCAGGTTACATTCGGTAGCCTGCCAGGTTGTCCAAAGCGAGAATGAGATGATAAGATGTTGCGCGGCTGCATTCGCTGCTGGGAACTGGGCTTTATAGTCTCTGGGTCTTGGCCGTTGATGGGATTACACGGTGCTGGGGGACAGTTGGTGGGTGTGACCCCCGCCTACTGGAATTTGGAGGACCTGGGTGGAGGATGCTCAGCCCCGATCCGAGCAAGCTTGGAGATCTCAGCCCTGGGACCTGCATGCCTTTGTTCCTCTGCCGGTACCTTCATGTGTGTGGAGAGTGGTCTCAGCATGGTTGTGGCTGGTTCTGGAGGTCTTCGGCTGCCGGGGCTCTGCTCGGGGCGGGGAGGGAAACTCAACTCGCCCCCCTCCAAGGGGCCCCTGCGAGGACAGCCAGGTGCGGGGGCAGGAGACTCTAAATCACTATGCTAAAATAAAAATTGGTAGAACTCGGTCTTTTGGAGAATTAATTTTATTTTCAAAACTTCACATAATGGGTTGTAACCCCCCACTTCTGTTTATTTGTTTCTGGGCCATAAAGCCCTGCGCTAGGATTTACTCCTAGCTCTGTGCTCTTGTGCTGAGGTGGGGGGGGGGGGATTCATATGTGGTGCCAGGGATCAAACTTGGGTCATCTGCGTGCAAGGCCAATACCCTACCTGCCGTACTGTCCTCTGGTGCACATCTCACTTTTTTGCAAGAAAATAAAAAAATTTGACCTGGAACAGGAGAATGGTATAGGGGTTAATTAGACACTTGGATCACGCACAGTTGACCCTCGTTGGATCTCCGTCAGCACATGTGGCTCTCCTTCCATCCCCTCACCAACACTGACAGGAGTTCCTAAGCAGAGCCAGAAGTGAGCCGTAAGCACCACTGGGTGTGATCCCAAAATAACACACACACACACAAAGACAAAAACACAGACACACACTCATAAAAACAAATTAGCTGGAAATATCAATTTCAATGAAAGTTATCAAGGTTGGTGATTGTGTTTCTAGATTTGATTCTCAGCAGAAGCACAGAGTAGATCCAGAAGTCCGTTCAGACATAAATCCATTTTCGTTGTTACTGTGTTTGGGGGGGGCCACACCTGACTATTCCTGACTGTGTTCAGTGACTCCTGGTGATGACTGGGGGGGTTGAGCTGGGGTTGGCAGGATGCAAGGTGAGTACCTGAACCTCAGTACCATCTCTCTGACCCAGAAATCCTTTGCCAAGGTGTCTTTGGCCAGTCTGTTGGTCCTTGTAGCAGGCCTTGGGTGAGAACTTAGCTCGGTGCACCCCTGCTAGGAAGTCATCAGTTTTTTCATACTACACACAATAGGTTTTTTTTAAAGTCTTTTTAAAAATTTTATAAGGTATTTGATTACATTTAATATTCAAACATCAATCTCACCACGATTACACTTTCCCACCACCACATTTGAAAGTTTTCATCCCAAACCCCAATCCCTGCCCCAAAGCAGGATCAAAATAATATATTTTGTATTGTTTGTTATGAAAAACTGCTGAAAATGCTAGAAAAAAGTATCCTTAGAGGAAAGAGTGTGACGATTGTTGTGTTTCACCCAGGGGCATAAAGCCCTTCTATAAGAGATCACTAACGTGTTATTAAAAGTGTTGAGCCTTGTGTGCTTTTAATACACACACACACACACGCACACACAGGCTGGAGCAATAGCACAGCAGTAGGGTGTTTGCCTTGTGTGCAGCCAGCCCAGTGGAGCCGGGTTTGATTCCTCCGCCCCTCTTGGAGAGCCCAGCAAGCTACCGAGAGTATCTCGCCCCCACAGCAAAGCCTGGATTCAATATGCCAAACACAGTAACAGCAAGTCTCAAAATGGAGACGTTACTGGGCCCGCTCGAGCAAATCGATGAACAATGGGAAGACAGTGGACAGTGTTACATATATATATAGGCTGAAGCGATAGTGCAGCAGGTAGGGCGTTTGCCTTGCACACCGCCAACCCAGGTTCAGTTCCTCTGTCCCTTTCGGAGAGCCCGGCAAGCTACCGAGAGTATCTCACCCGCTGGGCAAGCTCCCTGTGGCGTATTTGATATGCCAAAAACAGAAAACAACAAGTCTCACAATGGAGACGTTACTGGTGCCCGCTCAAGCAAATCGATGAACAATGGGAGGACAGTCCTACAGTGCTATATATCTGTAAAAAAAAAATATTTACTGTAAGATTGGTTGCCTCCTCCTTTGAACCCCATCAAATGTGGTGTGCTACGCTTGGAGTATGGGTAGGGTGACATGCAGTTGTCTTTACCTGGAAGTATTTTTTTTTCTTTTTGGGTCACACCTGGCATTGCTCAGGGTTCCTGCTGGCTCTGCACTCAGGAATTTCTCCTGGCAGTGCTCGGGGGACCATGTGGGATACGGGGATCGAACCAGGGTTGGCTGTGTGCAAGGCAAACGCCCCACCTGCCGTACTATCGCTCTCACCCACGTTCCATTCTTATTTCCAGTTAAGTGGTCCATCTGCTGGGGACGGCACCAGGAAACCTCTGTCTTGTTCGGTCACGTGACACTGACCTGTCGCAGGAGCCCAGGGAAAGAAGCCGTTGTGGCCACTCTCGGGCCATCTCAGCACCTTGCATGAACTCTGAGAACTCCATCCTGTCATGCGTCGTCTTGTCATTCGTGAGGAGGTGGGGCTGACAGCCAAAGTCCACTCAGCAAGTGTTTATTCTACCTGGGCTTTCCTTTTGTTTTCTGGAAGCACAGGCATTGTGGTGCTCTGAGGTCACAGGAAGGGTTCTTTGGAACCCAGAATTCACAATAAAATTTGCATTTCAGGCTCAGAAGCTCCCCCCAGGCCGCTGCCCTTGGACTGTAATTCCCCCTGGGAGCAGTGTCGGGCTGGGCTTGGACGGCCAATAAGGGCAGAGCAAAGTGTTTCCGCCTCAGCTCTGCCTGTCCCCCTTCCGAAGAAACTCGTGTGGGCACACAGCCTCCCTCTGAGACGTGGGGATTCAAGTTTTCAAGACAAACCGTGACTGGTTTTCGAAGTCCGCACCTGAATTAAATTTGGCTTTATCCGCTTCCTCTTCATGCCGAATGGGATGCGTGCCGGAAATGTGAACCTGAGAAGTCCAGACGCACTAGGACACGGGCCGACGGGGGCGATGGACACGCTGGACGGGGAATAAAAACGGGCACTGCCGGGCTGGAGCGATAGCACTGCGGGTAGGGCGCTTGCCTTGCATGAGACCGACCCGGGTTCGATCCCCGGCATCCCATATAGTCCCCTGAGCACCGCCAGGAGTAATTCCTGAGTGCAGGGCCAGGAGTAACCCCTGTGCATCGCCGGGTCACGGTCCTCCAATTGTTCATCGATTTGCTCGAGCAGGCCCAGTAACGTCTCCATTGGAGACTTTTGTTGTTACTGTGTTTGGCATACGCATCGCCGGGTGTGACCCCAAAAGTCAAAAATAAGTAAAATAAAACTTAAAGAAAAATGAGCACTGCCCCTTGGGCTGGAGCAATAGCACAGTGGTAGGGTGTTTGCCTTGCATGCAGCCAACCCGGCTGAGCCGAATTCGATTCCTCCGCCCCTCTCGGAGAGCCTGGCAAGCTACTGAGAGTATCTCGCCCACATGGCAAAGCCTGGCAAGCTTCCCGTGACGTATTCAGTATGCCAAACACAGTAACAACAAGTCTCACGATGGAGACGTTACTGTGCCCGCTCGAGAAAATCAATGAACAACGGGAGGACAGTGCCACAGTGCCACAGTGCCCCTCTCGGAGAGCCCGGCAAGCTACCGAGAGTAACTCGCCCACATGGCAAAGCCTGGCAAGCTCCCCGTGACGTATTGGATATGCCAAGCACAGTAACAATAAGTCTCAAAATGGAGACGCTACTGGGCCCGCTGGAGCAAATCGATGAACAATGGGAGGACAGTGACTGCCCCTTGCAACGCCAGGGAGGACGGTGACATTGACTGCCCCTTGCAACGCCAGTCACGGGAGCCCCTGTCTTTGCTTTAGGCCCGGATGGACGGGCTGAGCAGGACCGCCTGGGATAAACAGGGTGATGGAATCTTAAGCAACGATGGGGGTTGGGGGTGGGGTGGGGGGTGGTGAGTCGCTCTAGTTCCTTTCGGGGAAGAGTACAGAAAACAACTCGAAAGTGGAGATGTCTGTGTTGAGTCAAGTTTGCAAAGCTCTCGCTACAAAGGGAGGGTTGTTCATCACAATAACATTTGCTCTGGGCTCATAATAACAACATTCGAGTCATGTATCAAGGCCTTTTAGAAAAGCATTGTGCTGTGTGCTTCACACTCTCTGCCGCTTCCTCTTGGCTGTCACGCTGGGAAGGAGGGTGGGGGAATATTCCCATGTAGACGGGGCTGCGAGAAGGCGGGAGCTGCCTGACTGTGGATTTTTTTCTTTTTTTTTCTTTTTGAAATTTGGGCTGGAGCGCAGCAAGTAGGGCGTTTGCCTTGCGCGCGGCCAGCATGGTCAAGCCGGGTTCGATTCCTCCGCCCCTCTTGGAGAGCCCAGCAAGCTACGGAGAGTGTCTTGCCCACACGGCAAAGCCTGGCAAGCTCCCCGTGGCGTATTTGATATGCCAAAAACAGTAAAACCAAGTCTCACAATGGAGACGTTACTGGTGCCTGCTCGAGCAAATCGATGAACAATGGGAGGACAGTACTACATGGCTTTGAAATTTGGGGCAATGCCTGGCTATGCTCAGGGAGCTCTCCTGGTGGGGCTCAGGGGATCGAACCCAGGTCAGCCATGTGCAAGGCGAGTGCCCGCTGTCTCGCTGTCTCTCCAGCTGCTCTGCAGCCGACTGAAGGGCAGCGGGTTTGATCGCTTATCCAAGCTGCCAACCACCTGGCCCAGAGAGGACTTTTTGGGTTTTGTCTTTTTTTTTTTCTTTTTGGGTCACACCTGGTGATGCTCAGGGGTTCCTCCTGGCTCCTGCACTCAGGAATCACTCCTGGCGGTGCTTGGGGGGACCCTATGGGATGCTGGGGATCGAACCCAGGTTGGCCGCATGCAAGGCAAAAGCCCTCCCCGCTGTGCTATCGCTCCAGCCCCGGGTTTTGTCTTAGTTTTCTGGGGACACCTAGAAGTGCTGAGGAGACTGCAGAGTGCAGGGGACCAGGCGGTCCTGGGGATTCCTACCAGGGTCCAGGCCAGTGCAGCTGCAAGCCAGGCCAGTGCCTTCTCTCCTGGACTCTCTTTCACACACCTGCAAAGACCTGCATTTCTGGGCCAGAGCGATAGGACAGTGGCTAGGGCGTTTGCCTTGCACACGGCCAACCCGAGTTTAATTCCCGGCATCCCTTAAGGTCCCCTGAGCACTACCAGGAGTGATTTCTGAGTGCAGAGCCAGGAGGAACCCCTGAGTATCACCGGGTATGACCCCCCAAAAAATAAATGAATGAGAGAGAGAGAGAGAGAGAGAGAGAGGTATTTTTTTTTCTTTTTGGGTCACACCCAGCAATGCTCAGAGGTTCCTCCTGGATTTGCACTCAGGAACTACTCCTGGCAGTGCTTGGGGGACCATATGGAATGCCGGGGATCGAACCCGTGTCGGCTGCATGCAAGGCAAATGCCCTATCGGCTGTGCTATCGCTCTGGTCCTGACCTGTATCTTTTTCTTTCCCACAGTGGATGGAGTAAGAAAGAGCTTCCGAGGGTGGACCCAAAGCTTCCGCTCCAAACCTTTGTCTGTACCTGTGAAACCGGTGAGTCCCTCGAAGTGGGTCCCTGCATGGTGCACGTACAATTGGCAGAGAAAGCCCCGGGGGCTTCCAGCCTCAGAGCTGCTTTACTGGACTTGCTGTAGAAGGGGCTCCTCTGTGGCTGGCTACAGCCCAGGGCCAGGCGCCTGTCCTGTTTCCCTACTGTCCCTTGGGCAGGGCCCGTCCCCCTACTGCATCCAGAATACACCTTCTGAGCTATGTCTCCTTGTCGGGACTCGTGCTCTGTCGGCTGCCACTAGGGCTCCTGATTGGCTGTGCAGCCTTGGAAAAGTTACTGAACCTCTCTGAGTCCATTCTATGGTCCTCCAGGCATAGAATGGACTCGATGTGTCTATTCATAGAGATTTCATGAAAATCAAGCAAGCCAGTTAAGTCCAGCTCCGAAACCTCAGGAGGAGGCCCCCAGGGGTGTAGGGTGAAAAGAGGTGTTGATCCTAGTCTAGTGCTAAATAATAATAATAATATTAATAATAATATTTTAATTAATAATTATTAATAATTATTAATTAATAGTAATAATTAATAATAACAATTATTATTATTGCTTTTTTGGGTTACACCTGGTGATGCACAGGGGTTACTCCTGGCTCTGCACTCAGGAATTACTCCTGGCGGTGCTTGGGGGACCCTATGGGATGCTGGGGATTGAACCCGGGTTGGCCGTGTGCAAGGCAAAGGCCCTCCCCGCTGTGCTATCGCTCCAGCCCCTAGCACTGGACTATTGGCCCAGGTCTGCTGGGCACCATGGCCAGGGCCTGGACACTGCAGATTGCTGTGTGTCATTGGGCAAGTCAGACCATCTCTCTGAGCCCCACGTCATTCCTTAAAAGGGAAGATGATTAAACCCACTTGAGAATTCAAGTTAACGCGGCGACAGCCCTGGGCTCAGCAGACGCAGCCGCATGTCCAACGGGGGCTGAGCACAGGGTGGATGAAGGCTATCCCTCTTAATCCCGCCCGAGTTAGTGGTGTTTACGCATCCGTTTTGAAGTGGATTCTGGAAGTCTCTCTCGCCTCCCTTTTCTCCGGGTGCCTCTTACTGGGTGAGGAAACTTACAGGAAGGGTGTGGATGACGGAGTGTGGAGCTTGTCTTCCTCAAACCACTTCTTTAATCTCCACCGTTGCCATGGAACTTTGTGTCATGTTCGCGCCGGTGTTCAGATTCGGTTTCATCAACAGTATCCCCAGTGTCTAAAATCCGCTAACCAGCCACTTGCATGTGGCTTGTCTGGCCCAAAGCTGAGGTCTCCTTCCCCCGGGTTCATGAGCAGGTAAAGCTACATCAAACTCCTCAGTGAAGACCTGTGTTTTCCAGAGCATTCCTTTTCCAGGAGAAACATTTCCTTGGATTTCTGAAATCCATCTGTACATGAATTTCAGGACAGGGGTTGGAGTGTTAGTGATGGGCACTGCTGCCCTCTTACCTGGGGCTTCTCGCTGCCCATCTGGCTCTGTGTTTCATGTCCTTCAGACTCCTGTCCACCCCGCAGCTCAGTGGAAGGCCTGGCGTAGGGACCGCGTGGTGCTGGGGACTGAACTCAGGGCCTCTCACACGACAGGGAAGTGCTCCTGCCCTTTGGATCATCTTCCGGGCCCCATGTTTTGCTTTCAAGTTGAAGAAGATTCCAAGAACAGCTTGAAGATTCCAAGTTGATGATGCGATGAAAAAATGTTTGCTGTTACTACTTGCATGATGAAGGGAGGAGGGAAGGAAGGAGGAGGAGAGTGGGAAGAGAAGGAAGGAGCAAGGAGGAAAGGGAAGAAGGAAGCAAAGATTAGGAAGAAAGGAAGGAAGGAAGGAAGGAAGGAAGGAGAGGTGAAGGGAAGGAGGGAGAGAAGGGAAGAAGGAAGAAGGAAGGAAAAAGAGAGGGAAGGAAGGTGGCAAGGAAGGACAGGGAGTTGAAGGGAAGGGAAGAATAACGGGAAGGAAAGGAGGAAGGAAAAAGGGAGGAAGGGGAGGATAGGAAGGGACAGGGTGGTGAAGGGAAGGGAAGGAGGAAGGGAAGGAAAGAAAGAAGGAAGGAAAAAGGGAAGGAAGGGAAAGGAGAAAAGGGAAGGAGGAAAGGAAGAAAGAAGGGAAGGAATGAGGTATTGTGGGAAGGAAGGGAGGGAGAGGAGGGAAGGAGGAGCGGAGGAGCAGCCTCTGTGTCTAGAGTGTGATTATGTTCCTGGGGCGGTGGGACCCCCCAGCATCCTGCCCTTGGCCTGCCAGGAGCTCCCCAGACCTGGCGAGGTCCAAGCTGAGTGTCTTTCCCGGGGTCCACCCCAGAGACAACACACACGCCAATGCTCCCCGCCCCGGGTGTCACCTCACCTGGGTGTCTATACAAGCCAAAAGGAACAACATGTGAAGACTTGCCTAGGAAGGTTCATCCTGACTTTAACAGCCTCCAACTGACAATCACCCACATGTCCATCATCACTGGAGAGAGATGATGTGTGATGTGCGTTCACGGGCGGGCTGCTGGGCAGGAAAGAGCCGACAATTCATTCACGGGACAGCATGCACCAGTGTAAAATCATTAGGCTGCAACATTCCAGACAAAAAGAGACCGACAGTTTCATCGACACGCAGCTCGAGGCAGTACCCACTGCTCAGCCCGAGAGAAAAGCAGGTCTGGTCCCCAGTGAAGGGAGGATGGAGGGCTGGTCCCCAGAGATGGGAGGACGGGGGTCTGGTCCCCAGGATGGGAGGACGTGGGTTCTGAGCACCAAGGAAATGCTGGGAAGTAAGGATGTGCTCCTCCAGCGAGCCGAGTGCTGATTCTGTCCTGCAGACACTTACACGGGCAGAGCAAATCGGACCCCTTAAATAGGCACAGGGATTTTTTGCATGTTAATGAAGAGACATTTTTTGTTGGGGTGGGGGCACACTCAGTGGTGCCCAGGGCTCACTCCTGGCAGGGCTTGGGAGCCCCTTCTGGTGCCGGGGATCAAGCCCGGCTTGGCCGTGTGCAAGACAAGTGCCCTACCCACTGTACTATCTCTCCAGTCTCATAGCTTTTATTTTTTTCATACAAGAAAACTGATTTTTGGAAAAGTTATATTGCACCTAGGGCTGGGGAGATGGTTCAAGGGGCTGAGTGCCAGTTATGAGGGTTTTTTTTTTTTTTTTTTGCTTTTTGGGTCACACCCAGCAATGCACAGGGGTTACTCCTGGCTCTGCACTCAGGATTTACTTATGGTGATGCTCAGGGGACCATATGGGAAGCTGGGAATCGAACCCGGGTCGACTGCGTGCAAGGCAAACGTCCTACCCGCTGTGCTATCTCTCCAGCCCTAGTTATGAGGTTTTTGTGACTGAAATCTCCAGGCTCTTATGGAGTCAGGAATGGGCAACCTTCCCCATCTCTCTGTGCTTCCAGGAACCTGGCAGTCATGCCCATGAACTGCCTCTGGCACCATATAAGCTCAATAACTGGCCATGATCCAGAGACTCACAAATAAATCTCGGAAGAGAGCAGCAAGCCACAGAGATGCCTCTGGACCCCAAAGTCACCTCCAGTTGTATCACCCTATTTAAAATGTTAGAATTCCTGGAGTGCATGACTTCCCAAACTCCACTGAAGTACCAAGAATAGCATATACCACATTTGACGGGGTGTAAAGTAGAAGCAACCGATCTTGCTCCAAAAAAAAAAATCAGCAAAAAAAAAAGAATAACTGTCAATGCAATATTAAATAAAATACATTTCATACTCGAAACAACAACAAAGGATTGAGTATCTGTCTTGCCTTGGGAAGACATGCCTGGGCAGACCCTTGCCTGGGTTCGATTCCTGGCACCATGTGATCCCCCAGCATCTCTGGGTGTGACCCCAAAACAATCCTATCAAGGACGCCATGGGGACAGGGTGAGGAAGTGAGTTTTGGTCTCGCGCTGGTCAGAGGTCAAAGCTTCTGGCTTGGCTGCCAGATGCCAGCGAGTGGCTGACGTGTTTGTCTTAGGGGGTAGAGACTGATGCAAGCACCTGTCCCCTATTAGGGACTCCCGCTGATGTGAGCGCTGGGATTGAGGAGGGAAAACAGTGAAACGTGTGTCGTGGTATGAACTCGGGGGGTGTCGGAAAGTCGTTTCCTTCCCTGGCTCAGGAAATAGGGAGACAGGGGGAACCCCTTGGCTTCCCACCCTCTGCCATCTGCCATCTCAGCCCCTGCCATCTCATTCCCTCTCTGGGGCCGGACTCTGCACCTGGGGTCGCTACCTGCCCCCCACCAGCAGTCCTCTGGGCTCTACACCATATCCGTCGGGGTTAGACTGGTCCCCACCCTGACTTGAAGGAGAGACAAAATGCAGTGGGTTGGGGCTGGAGCCATAACACAGTGCGGAGGGCGTTTGCCTTGCTGGTTCGATTCCCAGCATCCCATAGGGTCCCCGAAGCACTGCCAGGAGTGATTCCTGAGTGCAGAGCCAGGAGGAACCCCTGTGCAAAGCTGGGTGTGACCCAAAAAGCAAAAAAAAAAAAAAGGCAGCGGATGGCTGTATCGTGGGGGACACCTATCCTGGGCACGATCCCAGCCCCCTGGGGCCTCCCCTGGAACCTCGACTAGTGGCACACCCTGAATGAGGAAACTGCACTAGCCCAGCTCCCAGTCTTATAAACCAGCACCCGTGCTCAATGACTGAGGCCACTGTGTTTTGGGGGGGACACTTAAGGGATGCATGTATCTGGGGACATGTGCTCCTTTCTGCCACCAACGAGCGTGCAGACACTAGTGATGCAGTGACGGTCCCTGGGCTGGAGGATGGCTCTTCCGTCTCAAGGCTCCAGAATGCCCGCCACCTTACAGAGTGGTCTGGCTCAGGAAGATGAGGAGCAGAGACAGAGACACGAGGGGCCCAGTGGTAGGGAGGGTTTACCCCAAAGATCTATTTATCAAGACAATAATAATTGGGGGCCGGAGTGATAATATAGCCGGCAGGCAACCTGGGTTCCATCCCCAGCATCCCATATGGTCCCCTGAACATCGCCAGAAGTGATTCCTGAGTGCAGAGTCAGGAGCTAAGTCCTGAGCACAGCTGGGAAAAGATAATAACAGCTTAAAAAATAATAATAAAGCTGCCTGCTCTTTTGACCTCAGCGGACACTCTCATAATGGGATCATCTTTGATGATAGGACTAGAAGGATCTAGCTCTTCTCAAGATTGGCCCTTTCATGTTGGGGGATGAGACCCGCCCTCCCAACCCGTTTTTTTGCCCCCGCTGGCATTTCATGAAACAGTTCACTCATCCCCTGACCAGTTAGGAAAACCATCATGGCAAATGCCTGATCGCAAGTGTCATTCTCAAGAGGCGGGGCTGTGGCTTTGAATTTTGGGAAGTTTCAGCAGCATGGCCAATACGCCGGGGAACTAGCTGAACACGAAAAAGCAGTTCCAGTCACTCCACTGGCTGTGGGCCGAGTGAGAGGACCTTTATAACAACTTTCTGTTTCTGGCCAGTCACTGCCACCCCCAACACCTGGACTGGGGCCCGGAGGTTGGCAACCAGGGTTCCAGGTCTCCAGCAGCCAGGAGTCATTCCTGAGTGCAGAGCCAGGAGGCAACCCTGAGCATCGCCGGGTGTGACTCCAAAAGCCAAAATAAAACAAAACAACCCCCCCCCGCCCCCCCCCCCCCAAAAAAAAAAAACTCACAAGAGCCAAAACACAAAAGCCGGCCAACAGCAAGCTTTGGCTTCAGTTCCCGCCTGAGCCAAGCTTCCTTCAAAGCTCTTCACTCGGCCCCTCCTGGGTTTCCAAGCTCACCTGTGTCGGCGTTGGTGCTCGGTCACTTCCGCCCTTCCTGATGGCCTTTTGCTCTTTCTCCAGCCCGTTGGCTCTCATGTCCTTGGCCGTCTCCCAGCCTGGAGACCAGGCCTCCTGGCTCCGCCCCTCAGAGGCGGCTCCTTCCCAAGCTGCCCCCTCTACCATCGTCTCCTCTCACCCTATCTTCATAGCCCCTCTGCTCTCCTGTCCTTCCAGCACTTTCCAACAGTCTCTCACTGGCGTTTAGTTGTCTGGTGCTGAGGTTTGAGCGGGGAAGAGAATACGGGGCAACTGGTCTACCATCCAGCTGCATCTCAGCGCTCTTGATTTATTTGTGTCATCTTGACTACTTTGCTCTGCTGCCTTGTGAGTCTTCTAAGAGAACAGGCATGGGTGACGGGGGCTCAGCCCATTTTTATTATTATTGTTATTATTATTTTGCTTTTTTGGTCATACCCAGTGACGCACAAGGCTTACTCCTGGCTTTGCACTCAAGAATTACTCCTGGCGGTACTTGGGCGACCCTATGGGATGCTTGGAACCGAGCCCAGGTGGGCCGCGTGCAAGGTAAATGCCCTCCCCGCTGTGCTATCGCTCCAGCCCCCTGTGCATCTTTTGGACACTGAAGATCCATTCGGAGAAAGGTTTCAGAGGCACCCCCAGACTCCCCACATCTGTGACTCGTGCAAAGCAAGAGTGTTTGCAAAGAGCTGAGAGCCGGTCACTTTTGTAATACATAATTTGCTCTTTGGGTACAAACTTTACAAAATTTCCCCCAAATGTGCATGCGTAAGTTGTAAGGAAAACCTGAAGGGAAATGTCGTAACCACCCATTCCTCAAACACTCATGGGGCGCTCGCTGTACCCAGGCCAATACCAATGGCCGGGAAAGACCGGAACTCTGATTTCTTGGAGCTGAAACTGTAAAGGGACAAGGCAACAGGTGACCATCAATCAGGGTCCGGACAATCAGCTAACACAAGCATGACAGAGCTGAGGGTCAGAAGCCTCTACCCAGGCACTCCTGAGCCGGGATCTGAAGGGCCAGGCCCTCGGGTCCTTGGCATTGGTCACTGTTACAATCCCAGCCGTCACAGGAGCTGGGTGCAAAGTGGTCACTGCATTATAGCAACTTACAATGAAATCAAAGGGAGTAGATGCCGGATCTCTCTGCTCTGGGAGGCATCCGGGGGGACTCGCTCGACCCTGCCATCCAGGAGGGCAGCGAGAAAGGTATCTATCTGTCCAGTCATTCCAATAAAACCGTCATTCTCGCACTTTCTCCCCTCCTGCTCTGGAGTCCCTACACCGTTCCGGTACTGAGCATCTCACACTGGGGGTCCTTCCGGCACGGGGCACCTCAAACCCTCACTCTCTCTGGCTGCAAACGCCAGATCCCGCTCTCCCTCCTCCACACAGTCCCCCCTGCCTGCTCCTACGAATGCACAGATCACAGAACCCACTGTGTCCCCTCTGTCAGCATCATTGTTCTCCCTTCCGGTACCAGCTGGAGGAGCCTTGGAGGTCAGGGCTGTGTGTGGTCCAAGTTTTCCAGCCCTGGGCCATGCAAACATAACAGGGGTGCAGGTGGGGCACATCCAGGCTCGTGATGCTCTCCTCCTGCTTTTCCCCCCTCCCCCGTCAATATATATTTTTTTCGTTTTGGGTCATACCCAGCGATGCTCAGGGATGACTCCTGGCGGTGCTTGGGGGACCATATGGGATGCTGGGGATTGAACCCTGGTCGGCTGCGGGCAAGGCAAATGCCCTTACCCTCTTGTACTATCGATCCAGCCCCTCCCTCCATCACTTTTGTTCTTTGGGCTACACCGGTGTTGCTCAGGCCTTACTCCTGGCTCTGTGCTCAGGGGACTCTAAGCAGTGCCGGGAGTGGAACCCTGGTCGGCCATGTGCAAGGCCGGAGCTTTCCCTCTGTACTATTTCTGGCCTGACAGCTTCACCATTACACTCTGAGGCAAACGGGTGCCACTGCGAGGACTATGGGTGAGTTTTTAAGGAAATTTAATTTTTTTTTTTGTTGAATCATCGTGAGATAGTTTCAAAGCTTTCCTGCTTGAGTTTCAGTCATACAATGATGGAACACCCATCCCTCCGCCAGTGCGCATTTCCCACCACCAATGTCTGCAGTATCCCTCGCGCCACCACCACCCCCATCCCACCCCACCTCGTGCCTCTGTTTGCAACACAGATACTGAGAGGCGTCATGTTTGGTCCTTAGTACACTTTCAGCACACATCTCCCAGGCGATCCCTCCAGGCATCATTGACTTAGTCGTTGCTGCACTATCTCTTGGGTGAGTCTTTATTTGCCAGCTGTGGCCCAGTGAGCCTGGAGCCCCTGGCCAGCCCCGCCCTTAGGGGACCACCTCCCCTGATTCTGGTTTCCTGCTTGCTCTGAGAGATCTTCTGCTGGGAAGGAAGCCCGAGCCTGCATTATTCCCGGCCGCCAAATCCCACCTCCAGGGTTCCTTCTTCCGGGAAGCTCTCAGGGGTCAGCAGTGCCTCCACTCTGGACGCTCTCCTGGAGGTTCAAGTATGTGTCCGGGGTGGGCAATGTCCACAGAACGTTTGAAAGAGAGCGAAGAATCTGAGAGCTGGGCTCAAAAGGGACGGAATGTGAGCTCTGTCTGTAAGTGGAAGCTGGGGTTCGGTCCCTGGCACCGCACGGTTAGCCCGCAGCACTGTCCCGGGAGTGGCCCTGAGCACTGCTGGTGACCCACCCTCCAAAGAAAGAGCCAAGGGTGAGAGCTAGTGGGAGGAGCCTGGCTGGGGGCTGTTCAGCCAGGCAGAGGGTGGCCTGTGGGAGAGCTCCTGTTTGCAGGAGGACTGGAAATCTGACCACTGCGGGTGTCTGAAATAGGGTGGAGTTTGCAGATTGTCAATAGATCCAGGCAGACCTAGAGCATCACTCTCTGGACCATGCGTCTCAGTCTGAGCTCAGGGGTTCAGCTCTTCCCAGTCTGACAATCCCTCTCTTCACTCCTAAGTTCCCAGCATTCAGCATTCAGAACCTCGCACAGAATGTGTTTGTTGAATGACTAAACGAACACAGGCCCCTTTAGGCCATTATCCTTATTTTTGAGACAGGCACCATCTCTCCCTCAACCGCTCTCAGTGAAATACCGTAATGTGGGTCTCCTTGGGAGGTGGGGTTGGGGGGGGCTGACGGTGAGTGGATTCAGGCTGGCAAGCACCCACAGGCGTGCAGTGGGTGCTCAGGGAGCACTGGGTCTTGTGATGAGGTCGTGAGGTAGCTGGGTGCTTCAGGGCTCAGGGTTCATTGGGAGGAGCCTGTCGGTTCTGGGGAAATCCTGGCGGCGGTTATCCACTGAATCAAGACCCCTTCCCACCCAGTGCAGGACAAGCCCTCCCCTGTGTGGACAGATTCAATGAAAACAAAGCAAAAGGAAAATCTCACAATGACTGCAGAATCCTCCCTCCACACACACACACACACACACACACACACACACACACGTTGTTTTCCTCCCTGTGGGTGCTTGATAAGCCTGCAGCCAGGAACCAATGCAGGGGGAGGGGGGTGGCAGGGTGGGGGACCTTCTCTCAGGCCCACAAAGAAGAGGGCCCCCCTCCCCGCCCCCAGCCCCTCCCAGCCAGGCATCTCCGCGGCTCGTCTAACTTCTACCTCCCAGGGCTCAGGTGTCTGCGGCCAATTACCATTCCAGCCCGCTTGTAGGCCGCCTCCTCATTAGCCTAATTGCAGGGCTGCCCCAGAAGGGGTATTAACCTGTGTTTCCCCAAACGGCGCCGGTTCTCAGGGGCCCAGGTGGCAGCTCTTGCTAAGTCGCTCCCTCCAAGAAGTAACTAGCATATTCTGCATTGTGTTCAGAGTCCATCTGCTATAAAACGACGCAATAATAAGAATCACTGTCATCCGGTCGGTCATTGATTTGCTCGAGCGGGCGCCAGTAACGTCTCCATTCGTCCTAGCCCTGAAATTTTAGCAGCCTCTCTTTACTCGTCCTTCCCAGCGGTGCCACATTGGAGGATCTTTCAGGGTCAGGGGAATGAGACCCGTTATTGTTACTGTTTTTGGCACATTGAATACGCCATGGGGAGCTCGCCAGGCTCTGCCGTGCGGGCAGGATACTCTCGGTAGCTTGCCGGGTTCTCCGAGAGGGAGAACTAATAATAATAATAATAATAATAATAATAATGGGCTGGACCGATAGCACAGTGGGTAGGGCGTTTGCCTTGCACGTGGCCGACCCGGGTTCAATTCCTCCGTCCCTCTCAGAGAGCCTGGCAAGCTCCCCATGGCGGCGTATTGGATATGCCAAAAACAGTAACAACAAGTCTCACAATGGAGAAGTTACTGGTGCCTGCTTGAGCAAATTGATGAACAACGGGACGACAGTGGTACAGTGTAGTAGTAGTAATAATAATAATAATAATAAAATAATAATAATAGCAATCATTGAAACGGGGCAGAAACATAAAGCGAAATTTAAGAGTGGTCTCCAACCCTTCCGGTCCCTAGAAATAGCAGCTGGGAACCCTTTCTGACGCTCAGAGCCCAATGTTACACACACTAACGGCGTGTGGGCGTGAAGCATGGGAGCTGCTTGCAGGTTTGGAATAAATCTGACTTTTCCCCCTATTAGGCCGAAGTGACCGGCTTCACTACTCCATCAGCGAGAGGCGCTGCAGTTGCTGGGCACTGTGTGTCCTCTCCAGACCTGTCCCTCCCCGGAGTCGGCCCGTTCTGGTTCTTGGGCACACAGAGGATTCTAGAATACCACCGGGATGGGGAGGGGAATGCTCGGGCATCTGGGGGTGCCCCCGGCCGCGCCCCCCCCGCCCCTCGGCTTTCAAGCCCCGTGCGGTGGCACAGGTGGTTCCCGAGCAACCTGGGGAAGCCTTCAGGTTGCTTCCAGATTCGTTGCATCGACGACCACAACAAACCAGAACATCCCCGCCCAGCAGCAAAGCGCCACGCCCAGGCCACCTGCAGCTCCCCGGGAGGGAGGCGGCGAGGAGGGCGGAGGCTCATTCAAAGCGCGAGTCCCGAGAGCTTCCACCAATCAGGAGGCAGAAGACAGGGGGCGTGGCGTCTCGGGGCGTGTCGGGGCGTGGCTTCCCGCGGAGCCTTGGGTTAACCCTTCCAGGCCCGGAGGCCCCCTTCCCAGGTAGTGTAGACGTGAGTGTAGAGGATGAAGGACTTTGAGAGGAGTCTTCCCTCAGCGCTGCTCTAGTTTGTTTGCAGATTTCCCCCGCTCCGAGTGAGAGGCTTGGTTTTCGACTCAAACATCCTGCCTGGGAATTTTTCTTTGGCGTCTTTTTTTTAAATTAAAAAACTTTTTTTTTTTTTTTTTTTTTTTTTTTTTTTTTGCTTTTTGGGTCACACCTCGCTATGCACAGGGGTTACTCCTGGCTCTGCACTCAGAAATTACTCCTGGCGGTGCTCAGGGGACCATATGGGATGCTGGGAATTGAACCCGGGTTGGCCGGGTGCAAGGCAAATGCCCTACCCGCTGTGCTGTCACTCCAGCCCCGCCAGCCCCTAATTTTTAAAATTTTTAATGAATCACTGTGAGATACAGTTACAGACTTACACACTTTTGTGATTATGTTTCAGTCATACAATGATCGAGTGCCCATCCCTCCACCAGTGCCCACTCTCCACCGCCAATGTTCCCAGCATCTTCCCGCCACCCCCACCCCTGCCCACACCCTGCCTCAGTGGCAGGCACATTCCCTTTTCCTCTCTCTCCTTTTGGGTGTTACGGTTTGCAATACAGGTGCTAAGTGGCCATCATGTTTGGTCTATAGTCTATTTTCAGCACGCATCTCCCATCCCGAGCGAGCCCTCCAAGCATCATTCACTTCGTGGTCCCTTTTCTATCCCAGCTGCCTCTTTGGAGTCTGTTTTTATTCCCCTTTTATTTATTTATGAGCTGGAGTGATAGCACAGTTGGTAGGGCATTTGCCTTGCACAAAGCCGACGTGGCCGACCGGAGTTCGATTCCTCCACCCCCCTGGGAGAGCCGGGCAATCTCACCCACACGGCAAAGCCTGGCAAGCTACCCGTGACGTATTCAATATGCCAAACACAGTAATGAGTCTCACAGTGTTACTGGGCCCGCTCAAGCAAATCGATGAACAATGGGAGGACAGTGACAGTGACAGTATTTATTTATTTATTTATTTATTTATATCTTTGTGGCTGATAGAATTCCAAACATGTCACTTATGAGAACCCAGGCCCCTGATGAATGCTCTATCCACCACGCGGCCTGTGCTCCTCCCTGGAGCACCAGAGGGGCAGTGCTTTATCACACCCATTTTACAGAAAGGGAAACGGAGGCTCAGGAAAGGCAGATCACAGACGATCCTGCTTCAAAATGAAAACACACATGATTGAGAAAACTGGTCTCTTGGGGCTGGAGCGATAGCACAGCGGGTAGGGCGTTTGCCTTGCACGCGGCCGACCCGGGTTCGATTCTCAGCATCCCAGATGGTCCCCTGAGCACCGCCAGGAGTAATTCCTGAGTGCAGAGCCAGGAGGAAGCCCTGTGCGTCGCCGGGTGTGACCCAAAAAAGCAAAAAAAAAAAAAAAAAAAAGAAGGAGAACTGGTCTTGGATGATTTTAGATCTTTATTATGGATGAACTCATCTGGGAAAGTGACTGTCTCGTAAACACACAATTCACTGGGTTTTCTTCGAGTAAGCCTGAGTCACCCACGACCAGAGAGCAGAGCAGAGATACAGACTGTGCTAGTATCCCAGCAACCTTGCATGCTCCTCTGAGACTCTGCTGAAGCTGTGGATCGATTTCGGTTTGATTCTGTAGGTGCGTCTTTTCTTTCCTCCAGTTGCTAAAATTTCCCAGGAGCCTCAGACAGCGGAGTCTCCCCATCACCCCATCCCTGGGGTCTCTGAGGCCCTTAATCAATGCACTGCAGATGCAAGAAGACAACAATTCTAGCTGCGAGAGAGAACTTTTAGCAGAGTGAATGAGGTGGAGGCGAAGACTGCTGACAAGGGGGTACCCTTCTGGCTTCTCTTACTATATATATTTTTTCTTTTTGGGCCACACCTGGCGATGCACAGGGGTTCCTCCTGGCTCTGTACTCAGGAGTTACTCCTGGCGGTGCTCAGGGGACCATATGGGGAGCTGGGAATCGAACCCAGGTCGGCCGCGTGCAAGGCAAACGCCCTACCCGCTGTGCTATCTCTCCAGCCCCATCTTACTATAGATTTCTGCAGGAGGAAATTTATCCTCGCATGAACCTGTTCTCTATTCAGTAATGAACCACTTGGTTGTCTCATCTCCATTCCATCTAATAAATATTCCCATTGATTACCTGCTACATGTCATGGTCCATCATATGGGTGCTGTGGAGATAGCAGGAATTGAAATCAATAGTGCCCTGGCCTTTGGGGACAGACAGTCCATGAATGAAATGTGGAGGGCGTGTCGGATGGGTCAGTGGAGTTTAAAGTCGTGCAGGGGAGAGGAAAGAGGGGATAGAAGATGCCAGAAATGGGAGTGAGGAAGGCCAGCGGACACCTCCAACAAGTGTCGGGAATTTTTTTTTCTTTTAAAAAAATGTTTTGGTGAACAAAAGTCACGGACCCAGGGCTGGCTCCAAAGATCCGTCTTCGACTAGAGTTTGAGGATGGAGAAGGAGAAGCAAGAGAAGGGCTTGTTTATTACTTTTATTAAAAATTCAATTTAGTCTAAAAAAAGTGTTTTGGCAGCCAGGGTGATAGTACAGTGGGTAGGACATTTGCCTAGCTCGTGGCTGAACCAGGTTAGATTTTTTTTTTTCTTTTTGGGTTCACCCAGTGATGCTCAGGAGTTACTCCTGGCTCTGCACTCAGGAATCACTCCTGGAGGTGCTGGGGGGACCCTATGGGATGCTGGGAATCGAACCCGGGTTGGCCACGTGCAAGGCGAACGCCCTAGCCGCTGTACTATCGCTCCAGCCCTGACCCAGGTTAGATTCCCAGCATCCCATAGGGTCTCAACAGGAGGGATCACTGAGCACAGGCCCAGGAGTACTGAGAACTGCTGGGTGTGACCTACACTTGCCCCCAAATGTTTTGGCGGCCACCTGAGCAATACTTAGGAGGTGTGGGAGCCCTTCTGGTGATTCTTGGCCATCTGGGGGTTCAATGAGAGGGTTTGAGGAAAGGGTGCTGTTTCCTGCGATGCCAGGGATTAACTGGGTCACCCAGCAGGGGCCTCTCGGCCTCCCCCAGTGGTGCCTAAGGAACCACGTGACTGCTGGGGATCAAATCAGCCTTAGCCTCCTGCAAGGCAAGTGCCTGAACTCTCCCACTTTCTCTCTGGCTCCAGCAAGGGGATCTCTATAGGGCAGCAGGTGGCCACAGGTGGGAGAAGATTGACCCCACAGGGAGAAGAACCCTTGGCAGGAATCTGCAGCAGAGTTGAGGTCTGGGCACAGCCCCAAAGGGTGGGTTGGAACTGAGCAGGGTGAGGAGGTCCAGCTGGGTCTGAGGGGGCATTGTGGGGGTGTGGGGGTGGAGAGGCAGGTCTCCGAGGGCCACTGGGTTGCTGAAGGGAGTTTGTGTGTGACTGGAGGGCAACGCATGCAAGATGTTCACAGCCGGGTTACGTGCCCGGCATGCTGAGAGCTACTGATGAGTAAGAGCCGCACCAGGAACTTTCATCTCGAGGTCACATTCAGCTGAGAGACAAGCTCCCCACATTCCCTCCTCAATATTTACTATCGTGGGGCTGGAGCGATAGCACAGCGGGTAGGGCGTTTGCCTTGCACGCGGCCCACCTGGGTTCGATTCCCAGCATCCCATATGGTCCCCTGAGCACCACCAGGGGTAATTCCTGAGTGCAGAGCCAGGAGTGACCCCTGTGCATTGCCGGGTGTGACCCAAAAAGCAAAAAAAAAAAAAATTACTATCGTTTAACAAACCACCTGCAACTGCGTGGCTGAAAACAACAACTTCTGGGCTGGAGCGATAGCACGGCAGGTACGGCATTTGCTTTGCACACGGCTGACCCGGGTTCAATTCCCAGCATCTTATATGGTCCCCTGAGCACCGCCAGGAGTAATTCCTGAGCACAGAGCCAACAGTAACCCCTGAGCATCGCTGGATGTGACCCAAAAAGTAAAAAAAAAAAACCCCACAACAACAACAACAACGACTTCTTATTTCTTGTGCTCTCTGCTATTCTTTCGTCTCCTAGGAAGCACTGGGTCCTTTTCCCTGCCTCTCTTTATACACCTCATCATTGCTTTTATTATCTGCTACCTAAGCTTTTCCCCTTTGGGGAAGAGCAAGAAGATGCTTTTATGCTCCTGTAAGATTCCTGGGCTGTGTCCAGGCCGCAGAGAAGAGTCCCAGAAGTGGCCGGAGAAGCGGGCTTCGACGTTTACCTTGCACACGGCTGACCCTGGCTTGATCTCTGGCCCCACAGTTAGTCCTCTGCGTACCATCAGGAGTGATCTCTGAGCACAGAAGTGAACTAAGCCCCGAGCATTGACAAGTGTGTCCAAAAAACCTAGAGGAAAAAAAAAATCCCCATAAGCAGTTTTGTTCGTTTTTTCGCTCTTTGGCTCACACCTGGTGATGCTCAGGGGTTACTCCTGGCTCATGCACTCAGGAATTACTCCTGGCAGTGCTCAGGGGACCATATGGGATGCTGGGAATAAAACCCAGGTTGGCCGCGTGCAAGGCAAAAGCCCTACCCGCTCTGCTATTGCTCCAAGCCCCAGATCTTGTTTTTAAGATTTGTTAGGAGGGGGGCAGAGAGATAGCACAGCAGGTAGGGCACTAGCCTTGCACACAGCCCTCCCAGGTTCAATCCCTGGTATCCCAGTTGGTTCCCAGAGCCCCTGCCAGGGGTGATCTCTGAGTGCAGAGCCAGGCGGAAGCCCCGAGCACTGTTGGGTGTGTTCCAAACCCTCCTCCCACTGAAAAAGAAAATATTCGTGAGGCAGTATGGGAGCATGAGGTAGCATCTAGAACTCAGTGGCTGAACCCCCAGAGAGATCTTGCTCCCATTGTGAGCACCAAGCCTGGGCTGGAATCCCTGTGGCGGTTCTATCTGGGGCACTAGGATGTTTCGCTGGCTCAGGATCCAATCAGTACTCAGATGGAGACTCACATGATCCCCTCACAGAACCCTGGAACTTTCTCTGGAATCCTGTTGGCTGTGATGAGGATTCTGAATTGGAATTGGCTGCACGTAAGGCAAGTGTGTTAACTCCTGGACATCTTTCTGGCTCCTGCTTTTATTTTCTTCTTCTTCCTTTCCCCCCCCCCTTTTTTTCTTTGCTTTTTGGGTCACACCCAGTGATGCACAGGGGTTACCCCTGGCTCTGCACTCAGTAATTACTCCTGGCAGTGGTGCTCGGGGGACCCTATGGGATGCTGGGAATCGAACCTGGGTCGTCCACATGCAAGGCAAATGCCCAACCAGCTGTGCTATTGCTCCAGCCTCTTCTTTTCTTCTTTTCTTCGAGGCATTTTGATTTATAATAATGCTGACCATAGGGTTACCTGCACCCCACAGTTCAGCTCCACACCCTCCACCATTGTCTCAGGAATCCCTCCCACTTCCCCACTATCCCCCACCCCCCCTTGGTCCATTCAGCTCCGCAGACCAGTTTTCAGTTTCGGTTGCCTTTATTCTGTGATTCCCTCTCTGAGTTTCTTTATCTCCCACACGTGAGTGAGATCATTCTGTACCTGTCCCTGCCCTGACTCCGTGCCTCATCAGCCCGACGCCCTGGAGATTTATCCACAGAACAGCCAATTGCATGATTTCATCTTTCCTTAGCTCCGGGTAGTAGCCCGTTGTGTATCTGTACCATAGTTTCTTTATCCAGTCATCTGTTCTTGAACAGGCTTGGATGATTTCCAGACTTCGGCTATTAAAGCTCGTGCTACAATAAACATTGGAGTGCAAATCTCTTCTTGAAGGAGTGTTTTGGGCGCCTGTTGGCTTTGTAATCTCTCTTCGCTTTTCATTCCCTCTGTCCTTCTTTTTCTTTTGGTTTCTTGGCTAATGTCGCAGAGATGACACTGTTATAAGAAAGAGGATGGTTATCTGAATTTTCTGCTCTGTTCAAAGGTAAAAGCATTTCTCACCTAATTACCAGTTTCTTCTGTTGCTGTAAAAAAAAATAATAATAAGGAAACAACAAATCCATTCCAGTTCACTGAGCTGGAGGATGAGAGGTTGGTAGGAACCGTCCTAAGGAGGGAAGAACTGCTATGCCATCCACAGGCGCTCAACTTTCAGCTCCGCAACTCCCTCGGTAATAAGCTCACATTCAGTGAGGTACAAGTCTCTGGTCTTTGTCTGAACACATCAGAAATTGCCAGGAAGCGTCTGAACAAATCATGGAGCCTCGTGGTAGCCAGGGAGAATAGGCCTCAGATGCAAACAAATGACCTAATGCCTCACCCTGGCGGGGGCTTCTGATTCATCTCTTACAAGAGCCTCCAAGCCCGTGTCTACTTCCCAAGTGAAAGAGAGAAAATTTGCTTCTTGATCCAAACCAGTTGCTGGAAAGTTCTGGAGTGTCACCTTGGGAGCCAATGCTGTTTGCCGTGGGGATGGGATTCCTGATTTATGCCTCGAGAGACGCTTGTCGTCTTATCTGTGCTTGTTCCTTCGCTGTTAGCATCTACAGTCCTTCCTGGGGCATGTGGCTTGTGATCGCTACCAGCTTCCCTGACTCTCTTCAAATCCAGCAGATGCAGAAAGGGTCCCATAAAACATGGCAGCTACTAAAAACATCCCCTAAGAGATGCTTGTGTTTGCTTGTGTTGGGAGTTTGGATAGTTCTGGACCAGTTCAACATTCTTTAATTTTTTTTTCTTTTTTTTGGTCACACCAGCAGTGCTCAGGGGCTACTCCTGGCTCTGCACTCAGGAATTACTCCTGGTGGTGCTTGGGGGACCCTATGGGATGCCTGGGATTGAACCCTGGTCAGCCACACGCAAGGCAAATGCCCTCCCCACTGTGCTATCACTCCAGCCCCTTGTTTGTTTGTTTGTTTTTGCTTTTTGGGTCACAGCCAGTGATGCTCAGGGGTTCCTCCTGGCTCTGCACTCAGGAATTAACTCCTGGCAGTGCACGGGGGACCATATGGGATGCCAGGGATTGAACTCCAGTTGGCTGCATGAAAGGCAAACGCCCTCCCCTCTGTGCTTTCGCTGTGGCCCCAATTAAAATTCCTTAATTTTTCAAAAGCGAAGCAAGGTAGTTTTTATTGAAAGTTATTTAGCACGATGTGAAGTGCGGGGGTGGGAGAGAGATAAGTTCATGTAGAAAGGAGAGCACGGGCTTCCCCAGAGTGGAAACCGGTCCGCAAAGAGACACAGGGATGAGCAGTGAGATGCAGGTTCAAGGAGAACATGGGCTTGAAAAGCGAGTCAGCTCTGCTTTCTTTGAGTTGTCCAAACATACTAATATTTATCACAATAAACTTGTGCAAGCTTAAGAGGGGCAGAGAGGGTCTGGAGCGATAGCACAGCGGGGAGGGCGTTTGCCTTGCACGTGGCTGACCCGGGTTCGATTCCCAGCATCCCATATGGTCCCCTGAGCACCCCGAGGAGTAATTCCTGAGTGTAAAGCCAGGAGTAACCCCTGTGCATTGCTGAGTGTGACCCAAAAAGCCAAAAGAAAAAAAAGGGGCAGAGAGAGAGACAGAAAGAGAGACAAGTAGAAAGAGAAGAGAAAGAGAGACAGACAGACAGAGAGAGAGAGAGGAGAGAGAGAGAACTAAGAGGGGGCGGGTTTATGATGTGCTTGACAAGTCTCTGGATGTTTATAGCCTGGGAACAGATTCCAGCTGAAGTCTGTGGTTGTTAGGGAGGGACCCCTTTTCCATCCCAACTCCACCCCTCCATCCCTCCATTGACAGCCTTGGCTTTGGACTCTAAACACAAATCCTTCCTCCCTTAGAGCACCAGGGCAGAAGCTCTTTCTCGCCAGGCGCCTTCCGGAGCTGGAGCAAGAGGCAGATGAACCTCTCTCCAGCCCACCCACCCCGTGCTCCTCCCTGCCTCTTCCTGTAGAGCTGATTTGTTTTGTGATTGGGACTCACTTCCCTTCGGATGCTCTTGTTTGAATGCTCATTTTGATTCCTTTGAGGTTCCTTGGCTGCTTTGGGAAACGGAGAGAGGAAACTCGTCCAGACACAGGGATCGTGTGTGTGTGAACTAAAGAGGTGGGATCAGGGTGAGGTGGTCCCGGACAAGGAAGGGCTTTTGGCTTTTCCAAATACATCCTCAACTACACGGAACTGTCCACACACAGTGGGGAGACTTGCTTATTTCCACTGCTTTTAATTTTTGAATTGACAACAAATGACAATAATTGCCCACATCAATCTTACTTAAAGAGTCTAGAGTTGGGGCAAGAGTGATAGCACATTATTGCCCTGCCACAGAGACAGGGGGGATGGGGGGATGGGGGTGGGAGGGATATTATCCATGGTGGTGGAAAATGGGCACTGGTGGAGGGATGGGTACTTGATCATTGTATAATCGAAACCCAAGCACAAAAAATTGTAAATCTACAACTTTAAAAAAAATAAAATAAAATAAAGGGAAAAAAAATTAAAAAAAAAAAGAGTGATAGCACAGCAGGTAGGGCGTTGGCCTTGCACGTGGCCGACCCAGGTTCGATTCCCAGCATCCCAGGTGGTCCCCTGAGCACTGCCAGGAGTAATTCCTGAGTGCAGAGCCAGGAGTAACCCCTGTGCACCGCTGGGTGTGACCCAAAAAGCAAAAAAAAAAAAAAAAACCAAAAAAAAAGAGAGAGAGAGTCTAGAGTTCTAGCCACAAGCTCCGCCCTCCCTTTTTTCTTTTCCTGTTGTTTTTTTTTTTGGCCACACCCAAAGTGCTCAGGGCTTCCTTCTGGAAAGCTCAGGGCACCATATACGATGCTGGGATTGACTCGGGGTCAGCCACATGCTAGGCCATATTATTGCCATATTATTGCTCTGGCCTCACGACTTTTCTTTTTTTTTTTTAAAGCTTTGTATACTAGTTCTCCAACATAATCCTTTCCCAAGATTCCCTTCGATAATATCTTCTTAAATAACGTCTCATAAGCATGAGTCAGTCTCAGCAGTTCAACATGAAATCATCGGCCAAGCTTCTATTTTTAAAAAATCAGTAGGCAAAACCTGGAAATCATTTTAGGAAACAAAAATAAGAAATTATTATTATTTGGTTTTTGGGCCACACCCAGCTGTGCTCAGGATTTAGTCCTGGCTCTTGGGCTCAAGGAGCACGTCTGGTGTGGTTCAGGGGACCATATGGAGTGACAGAGATGGAGGCTGTCCGGGTGCAAGGCAAGAGCCCTACTTGCTGAACTCTGTCTTTGGTTCTAAAATAAGATTTTAAAAGAAATTTTGTTTTTTTTTTTTCTTTCTGGGTCACACCCAGCGATGTTCTAGGGGTTCCTCCCGGCTCTGCACTCAGGAATGGTGGTGCTCGGGGGACCATAAGGGATGCTGGGAATCGAACCCAGGTTGGCCACGTGCTAGGCAAATACCATACCCGCTGTGCTATGGCTCCAGGCCCTACATCAACATTTGCATGTGTTTTTTTTTTTGGTTTTTTTTTTGCTTTTTGGGTCACACCCGGCAATGCACAGGGGTTACTCCTGGCTCTGCGCTCAGGAATTACCCCTGGCGGTGCTCAGGGGACCATATGGGATGCTGGGAATTGAACCCGGGTCAGCCGTGTGCAAGGCAAACGCCCTATCCACTGTGCTATCACTCCAGCCCCTGCATGTGGGTTTTGAGGTCAACAGCACATAATGGTCTGTGGGGTTTTATAGGACGCTCTGCATGTGAAGGCATCGGTTTATTTGATTGGATTTGAACCCACTAAACCACAGCCCTGGACTCATGCACATCTCCTCGTTCTCGAAATTAGCTGTGTAGCTCAGCCGGCGGTGCCTGCCTGTATTGGAAGCATTTGGGGCTCTGAGTTGTGGGTACCTGGTCTGGGGAGTGTTTTGATGACTGACCCGATTTTGGTATGTCTCCAGGTCCGTTTGCTCTGTCTTCAGGGTGCTCTAACCTGTGGGTTTTGCCCCTGCTTTGGGGAAGAGCCAGATTCCTCTTTTTTTTTTTTTAATTTTCTTTTTGGGTCCCACCCTGCAATGCACAGGGGTTCCTCCTGGCTCTGCACTCAGGAATTACTCCTGGTGGTGCTCGGGGGACCCTATGGAAATCTGGGGATTGAACCAGGGTCAGTTGCATGCAAGGCAAATGCCCTACACGCTGTGCTATCACCCCAGCCCTCGCCAGATTCCTTCTACCAGTTCCAGTTTTGCAAAAACATCTCGGGCCCCTTCCAGGCAATGCATCTACTTTGCAGGAACCCAGACACAGAGATTGTCCGCTACGGAGCTGACGCAGGCCTTTGGCCCTCTCCCACACTCCAACTTGGGTTTTGTTCAATCGATGAAATAAAAAGAAGCAATGTGATGGTGAATCTACAAGGAAGTGACAGGGAGAGAGACTCCGTGTGGGATCTTTATGCCTGTACTTACTGGGCTCTCTGATGGGAGGAAGCTCATCCCTCCTGGATCCTTCCTCTGTAGGCAAGTCTATGCTGGAACATTCTGGAATATCCCAACTTCTCTGTTTCCCTCAGTTCACCGGCTGTTTTGGACACTGGTACAGTGAAATGAAGGTATAATGACTCCGTGTTTCTAGAAACCAAGGCTTATCTACTCCTTTAGAAAATCAAATGCTATTTCCTGCCAAAGACCTCCCAGGAGGCAGTGCTCTGTGAGCACTGTCAGGGTGAGTCCCCCACTCTCTCTATTTTCCTTATTTTCTCTATTTCCTTATTTTCCTTCATCTGTCTTTAGCATTTACCCCCATAGTTGTTGATAGTGGCTTTCTTATTTGGGCTGGTTTTTGTTGCTTGAAGGTTTTTTTGAAAAAAAAAATCGAATCACCATGAGATACACAGTGACGAAGTTGTTCTTGATTGGGTTTCAGTCATATAATGTTCCAATACCTGTCCCCAGTCCCCCCCGCCCCCGCCCCGCCTCTATGGCAGGCACTTTTCCTCTCTCTCTTTGAATTAATTAATTCATCAATTTTTTAATTAATCAATTTTTGCCATAACAAGAGATCCAACCCAGGGCAGAATGCATAAGGCAGATCTTCTCCCACTGAAGCTCCATCCCAGCTGAATTATATAATTATATATAATTCTATAATTAAATAATAAACAGGCACTGGTTGCAAATCCTTAGCCAGATAGATCATTGACAGATACTTCCTCCTGCTTTGTGATTTTTTTAGCCACATAGCAGAGCAAACGTTGAAATTTTTTTTTTGTACAGTATTTTTTCTAACCACTGTTATTGAGGTACTGGGATTTACTATGCCATTAATCATACTTTTCACGCATCAATCATCCCTATACCACTAAAATCTAAAATTAAAAAAACGCTTTTTAATTGAATTATTGTGAGATACACAGTCACAAAGTTGTTCATGATTGGGTTTCAGTCACAAAATATTCCAATGCCTGTCCCTTCACTGGGGCTGGAGCGATAGCACAGCGCTTAGGGCGTTTGCCTTGCACGGAGCCAGCCCGGCTGAGCCGGGTTCTATTCCTCCGCCCCTCTCGAAGAGCCCGGCAAGCTACCAAGAGTATCTCGCCCGCACAGCAAAGCCTGGCAAGATACCTGTGACATATTTGATATGCCAAACACAGTAACAACAAGTCTCACGATGGAAACGTTACGGGGCCCGCTCGAGCAAATTGATGAACAACGGGAGGACAGTGACAGTGACAGTCCCTTCACCAATGTATATTTCCCACTACCAACCCCCCAGGTTCCCTCCTGCCAATGTTCCCCCATGCCTGCTTCTAATAAGGTACTTTTCTTCTCTCTCTCTCTCTCTCTCTCTCTTCCCTCCCTCCCTCCCTCTCCCCCCTTTCTTTCTCTCTGTCTGTGTCTCTCTGTCTCTGTCTCTGTTTCTCTTTCTCTTCATTTTGGGCATTATGATTTGCAATACAGGTACTGAAAGGTTATCACATACATCCCTTTACCTATAAAGTAAGGTACCTAAAATTTTGATGACGTCCAATTCAGCGCATTTTTCTCCTGTGGAAGCTGGTGTTGGTCGCTAATTTCTCAGATGCCAGAGCTGATCAATAATTCCTGAACCAATCTATGACTTCTCTGAGTATCACGGTCACCCTTCAGTACCTGTGTTTGGGGGGTGGTTTGTAGACCAGAGGAATCTTCCTGGTCCCTCCCAGGAGGGGTGAGGCAGAACTGGGAAGCGGGTAGGCACCCTCAAAGCACACATCTTACTCTTGCTTCTTATAGAGGCCACCCAACAGACCTTCGGGCAGCTCACGCCTGGGACACAGAGCCCGGCCAGACTTTCTCAGCCGTCAGCAGCCTCCAACCCCTGTTTGAAACCTGTTCTCTGGTGCAGCAACCAGCTAGGTTCTCCCGATTTCCCAGCCTCCCCATTCCTGGCGAGACTGTGCCAGGGATGTAACTCAGGCCTCACGTGTGCTGGACATGTGCTGTGACTCTCTTCCTGGCTTGTGGCACACGTGGTCTATGATGGCCTTGTCAGTGCTAATATTTCAGCAAGATGATGTTCTTTTTGCTGGGTGATCAGGTCATTCACTCTTCTTGATTAAAACAATGGTTTATTATTATTGTGTGTTTATTTTCTCTAGAATTGCAGGCCTTCCACATTTTGGCCTGTCTCAACTGTGCCCACCCAAGGTCCCACCACGGCCTCCCTCCACGCCTCCCTCCCACTTCCAGTTCCCGCTGGAAACCACCAAGGAATTATTTTTTTTCTTTTTGATTCACACCCGGTGATGCACAGGGGCTATTCCTGGCTCTGCACTCAGGAATTACTCCTGGCAGTGCTCAGGGGACCATATGGATGCTGGGAATTGAACCCTGGTCGGTCATGTGCAAGGCAAATGCCCTACCCACTATGCTATCACTCCAACCCCCCACCAGGGATTTTTTTTTTTTAAGAAACTTTAAATTTTATTTTATTTTTTTCTTTTTGGTTCACACCCGGTGATGCACAGGGGTTATTCCTGGCTCTGCACTCAGGAATCACTCCTGGCGGTGCTCTGGGGACCCTAGGGGTTGCTGGGAATCGAACCTGGGTCGGCCGCATGCAAGGCGGACGCCCTACCCACTGTGCTATTGCTCCAGCCCCAGCCCACCAGGGATTTTTAAGGGCCTGTTTTAGATTTCTGCTGATTTTGTTTGGGTCGTCCTCTGTCCATTTCTAATGTGTGCTCTTCGTCTCATAGGTGAGTGAAAACATCTGTAATTGTCTTTCCCTTCCGGACTTGCTCCTCTCAGCGTCAACACCTGAAGTTCTGGCCAGGTTATCTTAAAATGTACAGTTTTATATTTTCTTTTTTTTTTTTTTGGGAGGGGGGACACTCCCAAGCAGTATTCAGAGGCCCCTGCTGGCTACACCAGGTTGCTGGGGGTCTGCTGGCTGGCTGGGCTTTGGGCTCTGTGACACAGTGCTGCTTGGGCAATGCTTGGCAGGTCTGGGTGGAGGGCATGGGGTGCCAGGGATTGAACTTGACCTCTAGGGCATGCCAGCACATCCTCCTGGCGTTTTGAGCTAATTCCCTGCCTCTTGTTTTATCTTTTGTTGGTGGAGCTGGTAGTACCAAGAGTAGCTCCTGGCTCTGTGTTCAATGGTCTAGACATGGTGTTGGGAATTTTAGATATTTTTAATTTTGGGGTCACACTCAGTGATGCTCAGGGGTCACTCCTGGCCCTGCACTCAGGAATTACTCCTAGCGGTGCTCAGAGGACCATATAAGATGCTGGGGATCGAACCTGGGTCGTCTGCGTGCAAAGCAAGCGTCCGACTCACTGTACTATCGCTCTCGCCTGGTGTTGGGAATTTGAACTGGTGTTGGCTGCACGCAAGATAAGGGCCTCCCCGCCTGTATATCTCTTGTGACCCTCAGTTTTATCTTGGTAACAGTTAAGTGGTGTTTCACAGGGTGTCTATACCACGTGTCTCTATCTGGTCATCTGTCCATGGCCTCAGGCTGGGCTGTGTTTGGTGACCATGTGGCTGTGAGCACAGGGTGCGAATAACCTTGTACATGGGCATTTCCCTGGTTTTGAGGTCAAGCCTGGGTGCAGGGTTGCTGGGTCACAGGTGACCGGAAAGGTTGATTTCAAGCGCCAACCGAGATCGATTTGGCTCAAGGTGACTTTGGGGTGTGTCTGTGAGGGGGTGTTTGGATGAATTCAGCGGATGAATGGATAGTTCTTCCTGGAGTGGGTGGGCACCGTTGTCACTGGGGTCTTAATGATAAACAACGCGCTCTCTCTGCCCGCACCGCCCCTACTCCTGGCTCTCATTAGTAAAATTTAGCATTGCCCTTGGCTTTCCTGGTCCCTGTCTGCAGAGAGAGGACCTGCTCAGAGCCTGTGATGGGGTGAGTCTATGCCCTTAGAGTAAACCTCTTCCTAGACACACAGACACACACAGACACACACAGACACACACACACTCTCCCTGCTTAGTGCCTGTGAGTGATGGGGTGAGTCTATGCCCTGATAGTAAGCCTCTTCCTAAACACACACACACACACACACACACACACACATACTCTCTCTCTCTCTCTCTCTCTCTCTCTCCCTGCTTAGTGCCTGTGAGTGATGGGGTGAGTCTATGCCCTTACAGTAAGCCTCTTCCTACAAACACACACACACACACACACACACACACACACACACACACACACACTCCCTGCTCAGTGCCTGTGTGTGATGGGGTGAGTCTATTCACTTATAATAAGCTTCTTCTTACACACACACACACACTCTGCTCAGTGCCTGTGTGTGATGGGGTCAGTCTATGCCCTTATAGTAAGTCTCTTCTTACACACACACACACACACACACACACACACACACACACACATACTCCCTGCTCAGTGCCTTGTGTGATGGGGTGAGTCTATCCCTGATAGTAAGCCTCTTCACACACACACACACACACACACACACACACACACTCCCTGCTCAGTGCCTTGTGTGATGGGGTGAGTCTATGCTCTGATAGTAAGCCTCTTCACACACACACACACACACACACACACACACACACACACACACACACTCCCTGCTCAGTGCCTGTGTGTGATGGGGTGAGTCTATGCCCTTATAGTAAGCCTCTTCACACACACACACACACACACACACACACACACACACACACCCTGCTATTGGGCTGTTCTTTTCCGGGCACCCTGAGAAGTCCAGTGTTCCATAGCCACTCATCATCCTTGGGAGATGGGGTGAGCTGCTTGTGAGACATTCACCGGAAGTGACTGTGGCCATAGGGTCATCGGTCCTGGAACTCAGTCGCATCGTGTTTACCAACGGGATGGAACCAGAGTCGGCCACGTGCAAGGCAATTGCCTCACCTCCTGTCCTATGTCCCTGGCCCCTCTTGCTCTTCATCACCCTATGCGTCTCCCTCCTCATCCTCTCCACGTTGGGGACGCGTGTTTGATTCTGTCAGCAGGCTCTACCACCTTGGCAGGTCTCACCGAGGGGCATGATAGCAGGGGATAGGACCTCGGATGTCACACTGCCTGGGCTCTCGTCGCCGCTGGGAGACGTCTCAGATCTGGGTCCTGCAGTGCAGGCGGGGGGTGTGTGTGGGGGGCAGTTATGGTTGATTCCAGAGGTTCATGGGACTCAAGCCTAGAGCACAGAGCCTGGCCAAAGGCAAGTCAGGCTTGACACAATCTTCAAGTTCAAGCACCGAGGAGTGTCTCGCGTGAGTCAACACACTTTGGGAAAGGGGCACTTGTGGAGTGATGGTGTACTAGAGCGCCAACTAAGTAAACCAGGGCTGCTCCCTGGCCCTCTTATCCTTGAACCTCTTGTTCCTTTGTTCTGACACCCTCGAGTTTCATTTGGCACGTGGGCAGCTATAGCGGGCCTTGATTTATGTACTCAGTCAAATGAGTTGGGCAAGGGTTGAAAGCACTTGGGAATGACATTTGCACCCTCTTCCCTGCCTTCAAGCTCTTCCTTCCCTCCTTCCTCCCTTCCTTCTTTCCTTCCTTCCCTCCTTCTTTCCTTCCTTCCTATGTTCCCTCCTCTTTTCGGGTCACACCTGGTGGTGCTCAGGCATTACTCCTGACTCTGCATTCAGGAATTAATCCCGGCGGTGCTCAGGGGACCATATGAGATGCTGGGGATCAAAGCTGGGCGGGCCGAGTGCAAGGCAGATGCCCTCCCTGCTGGACTATGGCTCCAGGTCAAGAGATGGGTATTTTCTAAATGATACTCTATGTGCTCGTGAGACTTGTGTCCCAGTGAAAACTAGGGCTGGACAGATTGTACTGGATTCTGGTGCTTTCCTTGAACGCAGCTGACCCCTGGCCCTGCGTATGGGCCCCGAAGCATTGTCAGGGGTCATTCCTGAGCACCGATCCTGGAACAGCCCAGACCTAAAAATGAACAAAGTCAAACTCAAACAAAATACTAAAATGGAAAACAGAGCTGCAAAGTTTTTCTTTTTTTCCCCCTTCGGTGTTTGGTCTACACCCAGCGGTGCTCGGGGATTACTCCTAACTCTGTGCTCAGGAATCACTCCTGGCAGTACTTGGGAGACCTATGGGATGCTGGGGATCGAACTCGGTACAGTCACATGCAAGGCAAATGCCCTCTCTGCTGTACTATCTCTCCAGCCCCTACAAAATTTTTCAAAGAGACGCACGCACTTGTACGCGTAGAAAGAACGACAGCTGCGTCTGAATGTCCTGGTGTCTCCTTTGGGGCAGGAAGCGGGTGCCAAGGTGTTCCTGTTCTCTGGTCTCAGGAAGAGGTGTCTGCGTCTGGCAAACCAGCACTGGCTGTGATTATTTGATTATCCTCTGTCTCCAAGAGCCCTGCACACAGTCAGTCTGTGATAAATCACTGAATGGTGCACATATGTGGGAATCGCCTCTGCTCACAATGACTCCTCTGGCCTGGCAGACAGGCAGGGGTGCCCAGTGGGGAGAGGGGGTGGGCTGCGAGCTTCTACATCAAAGCTCTGACACTGGCCTGGGCGTTTTCTAGTTCTCTCCAGGTCGCCCCTGCCCTGCACGTGAAATCACTTTCCCATCTGATCTTGCTCCAGGGAAATACCCGGCCAGCCGCAAAACAGCTGAGCAGATAGGAGCGCAGAGACAGGTAAATAAACAGCTTAATGACGGCGAGATAAAAGGGGCCTGGATGCCTGGACTTCTCTCCTTTCACCGACTGTTTATTCAATAATCACGCAGTCAATTAGAACCTGCCTAAATGACTTGATGTAGCCAAGTTCTATAAATATGTCCCGGGGTATAGACAACTCACAGATAAAGGGATCATCAGGACGAGGCAAACATGTTCTGACATAGAAATCACTCACTTGGCAAGGACTGCTCAGGGTAGATTCTGTTGAGGCTGGTTTCTCCTGACCCAGGAGAGCGTGGAGAACATAGGAATTCCAAACCTTTTTTTTTTTTTCTTTTTGGATCACACCCGGCGATGCACAGGGGTTCCTCCTGGCTCTGCACTCAGGAATTACTCCTGGCGGTGCTCAGGGGAACATACAGGGTGCTGGGAATTGAACCCGGGTCAGCTGCATGCAAGGCAAATGCCCTACCCGCTGTGCTATCACTCCAGCCCCTGAATTTCAAACATTTTTCAGGGCCTTTCATGGGTCTTAGGTGAACTAAGCCAGACACTGGGTTAAGTGAGATAGAGCGCGCTCCCTCCCATTTTTCATCCAATACCTGCCTAGTGAAACACCCTCATTTTTACAGTCAGACACAGGGGACGGGGGTGGGGGGGACAGGGGGGAGGGCTGTGTCTGTCTGAGAGAACCTCCTCTGCTAAAAACGGCTGCAGCTGTGCCCAGAGAAGGCCCCTGGGGCACCAGCAAGGTTAACGTGCAGCTGTAGGGACTCTGCCCTACTTTGGGGCTCCCGTCGGAAAACACGCAATCTGGGACCCAATCCTGCCCTCCCCCCCACGCAGGTCCTGGTTCTAGTTCTCCAGACTCTTCTTCTGTGCTTTGGAGCAGGGATGCTTTGGCCTGATGTCTCTCCAAGAGGCGGGTGGTCAGGATGAGTGGGTGTGTGCCATGCATGTACTTGTATGTAGCGTGAGCACATGCCTGTGTGTGCGTGCCCACGAGTGAGAGCTCTGTGCTCGGGTCATGTTCACTCTCCGAGCCTTCCAGGAAGCGCCCATGATGCAATCTTGCCAGCCGGTGAGAGAGTGTTGAGAAGGGCTTCATTATGTGAGATTTTCCAAGCCCGCTGGTTCAGGGACCCAGATAAGGAGTCTCCGATCTGTCTGGGGTGTGGCGCCCCTGTTGGGTCCTCACAGCTTGGGTCCTCACAGCTTTCCCGGCCGGGATTTAGGGCCTGGAATCCTCCCGATGGGTTGTAATATCCATCAACCAAGCTTCCCAGTGCTCACCTGCCTGGAGATCCAGGGAGGGCGTAACTCCAAGTAAAGGGAGTATTTTTTTTTTTTTTGCGTCACACCCGGCAATGCACAGGGGTTACTCCTGGCTCTGTGCTCAGGAATTACCCCTGGCTGTACTAGGGGGACCCTATGGGATGTTGGGAATCGAACCCGGCTTGGCCGCGTGCAAGGCAAATGCCCTACCCGCTGTGCTATCGCTCCAGCCCATAAAGGGAGTATTTTGGTTTGGAAATCATTCTCCCACCTCCACCCTCACCCCCACCCCCGTCCCAACAGCTTTATTTATTTATTTATTTGTTTGTTTATTTATTTATTTTTTTATTGCTTTTTGGGTCACACTCAGCGATGCACAGGGGTTACTCCTGGCTTATGCACTCAGGAATTACTCCTGGTGGTGCTGGGGGGACCCTATGGGATGCTGGGAATAGAATCCGAGTCAGCGGCGTGCAAGGCAAAAGTCCTACCCCGCTGTGCTATCGCTCCAGCCCCCCCAACAGCCTTAAAACCAACAACAAAACAAACAAACAAACAAAAACGACAGGGAATATCTGCTTCTTTTCTAAAAAAAATATATATATATATATATATTCTGCTTTTTTTAAAAAAAAACAACTTGGGGCTGGAGCAATAGCACAGCGGGTAGGGCGTTTGCCTTTCACGCAGCCAACCCGGGTTCGATTCCCAGCATCCCATATGGTCCCCTGAGCACCGCCAGGAGTAACTCCTGAGTACAGAGCCAGGAGGAACCCCTGTGCATCGCCAGGTGTAACCCAAAAAGCAAAAAAAAAAAAAAATCTTTAAGGGTCTGGAGTGGCAATGACAAAAGCCAGCCCTGCAGAAAATAGGAAAACAGGAACTAAGGTCTGGCAAGACCCTCACGTATCTACAGCAACAGACCCAGGAAAGGAATTTCAAAGAAGACCATCACCTTTCCCAACCCCCCCTGGTAACCTCCTTAGCAATGGACCCACCTGGGGCAGGTTGGGGAAACCCTATAAAGGCCACCTTGAACAAGGGAAGCATCTTCCCTCTTGAGATGTGGACTTTCATGCTTTTCTGTCTAATGCTAGGATGGTGTAGGGGCTCTCTCTCTGCCCTCGGAGAAGCCCGTGTTCTCTCTTGAGTACGTTACTCTCTCACTCTCTTCCTCTCCAAAACCTCCAAATAAAATCTATTTATTTCACTGCTTGTCTACTCCTGAAATTCCTTTCTGCGAGGCGAGACAAGAACCCAGTAACTGTGGGTCCCGGGCGGCAGAGGTGGTTGGGGAGAAAGTGACCGTCTTTCTCCATCCCACTTTACATAAGTCACCCGTGGGGCTCACCGGCATCCATAGCACAGCGGGTAGGGTGTTTGCCTTGCGCGCTGCAGGACCCGGGTTCGATTCCTAGCATCCCATATGGTCCCCGGAGCATGGCCAGGAGTAATTCCTGAGTGCATGAACCAGGAGTAACCCCTGTGCGTCGCTGGGTGTGACCCAAAAAGTAAAACAAAACAAAACAAAACAAAAAAAAAACCCCACACAAAAAAACTTTTAAAAAGAGAAATGTTTACGGGTTATTCTAGATAGGAGAACACAACCTGTGCAGGTCTCTCTGCCTTTCGGGTTGAACGTGTCTTTCAAAGGTATCCAACCCCCCATCCCCACCCCCACCCCACCCCCAACTCTTGGCTCTGATTTCTGAGTGGCTGATTGGGAGAACAAAAGAAGCGAGGGAAAGTCTGACTTGACTTCCGCAGCAATTTGTTTGTGTCACCGGAGCAGAAAGAGTCTCGGGGCTCCACCACTTCCTGGATGCAGAGCGAGGAGGTGCTTGGGAGGGTGGAATTCATTGAGAGGAGCTGAGGGAGCAGCGGGAACCCCAGCGCCAGCCAAGGGGTGCACAGAGCGCCAAGGCGGACGCTCTCTGCATGCAGGGCCACTCTGAGACAGCCAGAGAAGCCTGGGGGCCCCCCTGGGTCCCTGCCCGCAGCGGGCAGGCAGGAAGGACCGCTGTTGCCAGGGCGCCTGTTCCAGTGCAGATGACCTGTCAATGGATCCAATCAAAAGAAGGCAGGGCCAGATCATCAAAATGATCAATATTGACTTGAAAAGAACGTCCAGGTCCCTTCTAACCGCACCGATAAGGTGCTGTTTACTTGTCGAGGTGTTGCTGCTGAAACAGCCAAACCGGTCGGGTGACTTTTTTTTGGGGGGGGGGGGGGCAGGTAGGAACTGAATGGTTGCTGGGATTTGGGGAGAGAGGTTTCTATCTCGGGGGGTTCTTCTGGGCCCCGTGCGCCCTCCCAAGCTCCAGATGCAGCCAACCCCCCTGGAGGTGGCCCGGATGAGGGAGAACCCTGATCAACGCCTGCTGGGGGGGGGGGGGGGAGGGCTCCCAGGCTGCATGGAGGCCGGGGACACAGTGGGAACTGCTTTCTTCTTCGTGTCGGGGTGGGAACTGCTCTCTCCTTCATGAAATCGCACCGAGCAGGCTCCCCTTGGCCTTCTCGGAACTCCCGTCCCTGGAGGTTGGCCACTGCTGGCCTGTTGATGAGACCATTGAAACGAGTGGGTGAAAGGGCTTAGAAAGAGAAAAATACAGTTGGGCAGGGAGTGCTTTTGGCTGCAAAGTACAGAACACTGATTTCTTCGCTTTTGGAACTGTGCAGGGGATTGCGAAATGGAGAGGGAGGGAGGGAGGGAGAGAGAGAGAGAGAGACAGAGACAGAGACAGAGACAGAGACAGAGACACAGAGAGAGACAGAGACACAAAGAGAGAACAGGAAGGAGAGAATAGGAAAGAGCTAAAAAAGAGGGCGAAGGAGCCCCTTTCCCACAAGGGAATAACATCCTTACAAAAATCCATTTTCTGGGTGTTATTAATGCCTCGAGCCCGCCGGAATGACCGGGCAGTGATTTTGAACCTCACAGTTCCTCCCTGCAAGGTTTTCTTCCAGCTTGGACGGCAGGTTTTAATCAGTCCTCTTGTCTAATCCTTGCTTCCTGCCAGGCGGCTGCTGTTTTCCTGAAACACACACCACACACACACACACACACACACACACACACGCGCGCGCACACACACACAGAGACTGTACCCCCACCCCCACTGGAATCTCCCCTGGAAAACTTCACAATTTCAGTATTCTATTAGCCCTTTTTAAAAAAATATCCCTGAAGGTTAGTGAATTAAAGGTCCAATGTGCTTTCTTTTTTTTTCCCTTCCTGAAGTGGCACTGATCTTGGCACGAGGAAACCCAGTCTTCTGCACTTGAGAAACTGAAAACTAATGGTTTAACACACCATGACCAGAAGACATGGAAATTGCATTTTTGTAAGCTGTTCTTTTCAATTCTGTTTTAGAGACACAGATGAACATTTCAATGCACAAAGGGCTATTGTGTAAAAAAAAAAAAGGACACTTGGATATTCCTTATAAAGCTTCCCTTGTCCTTTTAAGGAATGTTTATAAGGTTAATAAATAGACTTCTTCATCACGCATACTTCAGGCAGCTCAGCTCTTACTCCCACGTTTATTTCAGTATCACTGGCCGTTCTTGAAGGGAAGAGGCGGAGCCTCTCTGCCCCATTCACTGAGAAACCCGGGAACAAAGTGGAGTTGACCCCTCCCATGGCTCACAGGAGCTTGCAGCGGGCAGGAGAAGAGGCAGTGCAGCGAGTGGGGCACCTGCCTTGTGGGTGACCATCCCTGGCATCCCAGAGGGTTCCCTTAAAACCCTGCCAGGAGTGATCTCTGAGCACAGAGCTCTGAGCACAGAGCCGGGAGTAAGCCCTGAGCACGTTGGGGTGGGCCTCCAAATCCAACCCAAACCCTTGAAGCCCCAAATCCAGCCGGCTAGACCGTTTGCTGGCTCCCAGGGACAGTGCTCACACTTCTTGGGCACCTTTGACTTCTTTCCCGCTCACTGGGCTCTGGTCTCACATGGGTGACCCAATCACACACCCGCTGACCTCAAACAGAGGCCACCAAGCAGGCCAATGACAAAACGGGTTGACCGGAAGGCAGCGAGAGAGAGAGAAAGGCGGGGATGGCCTCAGGTGCACATTTACCTGCATGCGCAGGTGGAGGCCTCCCAAGCCCCAAACGCTCTGGTACCCGGGAAAACGGCACCACTTCCGCCCCTCTGTGCAAGACATGCCGGGACCTGTAGTTTGCTGGCGTGGGCTGCGTGGGGCCTGGCTTTCTAGCCGCCCTCTGTCTAGTCCCCATGGGGTTTCTCCCTGAGTGTTCTCGCACCCGGGTCTTCAGGAACAAAACAATCTCTGCCTGAGGCAGGGAGAGGGCTCTGAGGGCTGAGCACAGGTTTGGCATGCGGGAGACCCGGGTTCAACTCCCCACCCCTGCACCACACCCTCCCTGGAATTCACCCTGTACGACCATGACTAGGACAGAGACCTGCACCCCAACAGTCCCATGACTAGGACGGAGACCTGCACCCCAACAGTCCCATGATTAGGACGGAGACCTGCGCCCCAACAGTCCAGAGGCACCCACGGCCATGGAGAGAGACAAACAGGAGTGATGGCATGTGTGAGGACTGGAAGGGCAAAGCAGGAGACTCCCACCCCCACCACCACCACCACCAGGGCCAAACCAGGGTGAGCCATAAAGTGAACCAGCATTGACTTGAGCTTCAGGGGCAAGGATGGGGAGGGGGTGTCCTGGAGCAGAAGGGACCCAGGGCTGAGGGGGTCCAGGTGGGGGTATGTCTGTGGGTGGTGAGGGAGCACATTTGAGGGGCTGCAACTGTACCCCTAAAACATAAGCAGCCCCATAACAAAGGAGTGAGGAAAAGTCAACGCCAAGTAGATAAACACTCCGGGACAGGAGGGCCCACGTCCCACATCATACCTCCAGGCGGCAGCGTCCCCCAAATCCTTCCTTCCATGTCCCCACTGTTCCTCTTCCTGAGGTGGGCCCTGGGTATGTTCCCTCAGCCTCAAAGGATGCGGGTGCCACTCATCCAGGGGCGATCTCTGTGGCGTGTGTGGTGCCGGCTGATCTCTGGGCCGCATCTGTGCAGATGCCTGGACCAGAGAGGTGGAGACGAGGAGATGGAAGAGTCGCCAAGACTAGGAATTCTGCTCCAGAGGATGGAGAGAGAAGGTTCCATCGTCTGGAGCAGGTGGAGCACTGCTGGGGGAGGGCTTCCTTCCGGCTTTGGGCCGTGACTTGGGGGTCCTCTGTCCTGGGACACCCGCCTTGGCGGTCCTATGTCCTGGGACATTCCCATATTCCCCATGAGCCCACTGTCACCCTCTCCTAGTACCTTCAGGCACTTGTCACCATTGGACACACACATTAGTCCCTTGTGGAATTGGAGCAGGGGTGGGGTCATGGAGGGGGGTCACGAGGGGGTTGGGGTCTCCCTTGGGGAACGGAGGTCCTGGGAGGGACTGGTCTGGGGCCAGGTTCCTCTGGGCACCTCTTTGTCTTGTCAGTAGCTCTGCCCGAATGTCTAAAAGTCCTTTCATATGGCACTCGTTCACTGCAAGGGCCTTGGGACCGTACATAGATGTAACCAGTTTGTGAAATGCTGTGGAGCTTCTTTAAGAAGCTAAGAATGGGGGCTGGAAAGATAGCATAGCGGGTAGGGCATTTGCCTCGCACGCGGCCGACCCGGGTTCGATTCCCAGCATCCCATATGGTCCCCTGAGCACTGCCAGGAGTAACTTCTGAGTGCAGAGCCAGGAGTAACCGCTGTGCATTGCCCAGTGTGACCCAAAAAGCAAAAAAAAAAAAAAAAAAAAAGAAGTTAAGAATAGAGTCAGCAAACTATGATGCCCCCAAAGAGAGAAAAGAGAGAAAGAGAGAAAAGAAGGAAAGTGCCTACCATCGAGGAAGGATTTGCGGTGGAGTGAGGGTGGCAGGAGAGATACTGGGGACATTTGTGGTGGAAAATGTACACTGGTGGAGGGATGGCTGTTCAATCATTTTTTGGCTGAAACTCAATCATGAGAGCTTTGTAACTGTATCTCATGGTGATTCAATGAAAAGAATTGTTTAAAAAAATCTTCTTTATACCGTATGACTGATCCCAATCATGAACAACTTGGTATCTGTGTGTTTCATGGCAATTCAATAAAAAATGTTTTTTTTTTTTGTTTTTAAAAAAAGAATAGGGACTGGAGCTATAGCACAGTGGGTAGGGCATTTGCCTTGGGTCCGACTCCCAGCGTCCCATAGGGTCCCCCCAAGCACTGCCAGGAGTGATTCCTGAGAACATGAGCCAGGAGGAACCCCTGAGCATCGCCGGTGTGACCCAAAAGGAAAAAAAAAAAAGAAGAATAGAGCCAGCAAAGCCAGTGCCGGGCTGTAGCTGATAGTTGCCCAGTGAACCAGAGATTCGTCTGCCTTGGATTATTGTAGCTTTTTCACAGTAGCCCAGAGCTCAAGCCCACCCAAAGCACCTGTGGGTTAGGGGGCAGACAGAAATACTAGCCAGCTATTTTTTTTTAAAGGATGACTCATTTTTGGGTCAGAGAGACAGTACTGGGTTAAGGCACTTGCCTGCATGTGTCCGACACTGGCTCAGCGCTGCATATGGTCCCCCCCAGTAGAGCTGGAAGTGATCCCTGAGCACAGAACCAGGAGTAAGCCCTGAGCACCGTCAGGTGTGGCCCCCAAACAAAAACAAACAAAATTTGTGAAAAAAAAATAGAAGAAAGGAAAAAGAAAAGAGAAGAAAAGAAAAAAAGAGTGAAAGAGAAAGAAAAAGAAAATAACAAGGAAAAAAGAAAAACAGAGAAGAAAAACTTGTAAATGTAAAGGGGGAAAGTGCGCCCCCTAGGGGCTGGAGAGATAGCATAGCAGGTAGGGCGTTTGCCTTGCAGGTGGCCGACCCGGGTTCGATTCCCAGCATCCCATATGGTCCCCCGAGCATCGCCACGGGTAATTCCTGAGTGCATGAGCCAGGAGGAACCCCTGTGCATTGCCGGGTGTGACCCAAAAAGAAAAAAAATACATAAACAAAACTAAACTCGGGCCCTCTCCTGTGTCCCCCACATCTCTGCTCCCGTCTGATCCTGCAAGCCTGTAGCTCAGGGAGCGGCACTCCTGCCCCCGCCTCAGCACCCATACCTGTGCCCGACAGCTCATCTCCCACCTTGCTTCTGCTGCAAGAGGGTCCTGGAGCCCCCTGCATCACCCTGTACCCCTTCCGTCCCTCCCTCTGACCCCCTAGTGTCCCCCCTGGGCTGTGTCCTGAGTCCCCGCTGCTCTTTCTGGAACCCATCCATGTCCCCGACATCAGGTTCCCCCAGGCTGACTTGACCTTGAGACCTTCTCCCCAGAATGTGGCCCCACTCCTACCTCCCCATTTCTCCCCTCACCCCTCCCCTTTTCTCGAAAGCTCTCCTGAGTGCAGGCACCTGCTGTGGCGAGTGAGAACTGGCCCACTCAGGACGGTTCCACGAGGCGGGGATGGGGTGGGGGGTGGGGCGTTTGGTCTCTGGGCACGACTGTGCCCCCATGTCCGGCAATGCGCTCTGCTACCCGCATTGATGCAGTGAATGAATGCATTCTGCATTGATGCAGTGAATGAATGCATTCAGGAATACGGCAGGCTTAGGAGCAGCATCCTGCTGGAATGTTCGTGGCAAGACGTTGGTCCAGAGTCGTGGAACCGACCGATGCATACAGGCTTCCCACCGTGGGCATGGAACAGATTCATTCCCTTGATGTACAGTCATGAGTCGGATCCACGGGATCTCAGGTTTCCCAGGACTTGCAGTTACTTAGGGGAAGTCAGTGACACAGACAGCACAGAAACAGCTGCTTGGCATAGTGGGAAGGAAAAAAGAGAGGCTGCCGAGGGTGGGACTCCATCGGGAGAGCTGGGAAGGCTTCCTGGAGGAGGTGGCCTTGGAGCTTAGAAGGTTGAGCTGGTGCAGGGTGAGGGGCAGGGTGGGAGGAGAAGCCAGGGAGAAGGGTTTTTGGCAACAGCTTCCAAGGCAAAGGTTCTGAGCCCCCGGGTCTGGATTAATCATTACCGTCTCTGCGGCCGCCAAGATCCCTCTGAACCTTGGTATTTGGTTTCCATTATCTACTACTAATTTCACTTGCTCGCTGCCAGCAGAGGGGGAGGGTTTTGATTCTTTCCCCCCCATGGAGATGGGAAATACCTCCACACTTGGGGCTCTGTTGCAATCTCGGGGACCTCGGCCTTTTCCGCGGTGTGTGGTTTGAACTTTTACATCATCCTTGTTTGTTTTCTTCTCTTTCCAGTCCTTTGACACTGGCTAGTCATTAAAATTTAGAGCTCACCCAAGGTTAAGTGGACAATTTCCTGGAAAACAGCTGGTGGAGCCCCCGCCCCGCCCCCTGTTTTGCCTGTGAAAGAATTGTGCCCTTGGGAGAGAAGCGGGTGCAGTCCCTGCCTGGCCTCCCCGGGAAGGAGCCTGACTTCTCAGAAGGAACCTCCAAGAAGGAAAAGAACAACCCGGGCTTACTCTGCATTTTGCAGAGATGGCGGGAGGGAGGGGCGGGTAGTGGGCGGAGGCGGCTTCATTAGCTGTTGTTCACCCAGGAGGGCTGGTCGGTGCCACAGAGGCAGAGGGCCAGTGCCCTGTCCTGCTAACACCAGCTAACCCTGACCGTGGGCTTCGTAAGAGCTTGTGTGTTTGTCCAGGGGTCACAAAGCTTCCTGACGGCAAAAGGGAAAGTCTTCTTTTAACTGCATGTTCTCTAGCTGTCAGATGAAGGGGATGGAGGACGGTGGGCACGTTAGGATTCTCCAACCCCTGGAGATGTGGGGGTGGGGGTGGGGGCACTTGGTATTTTGTCTTGTAAAGGAAACGGAAAGAACTCTGGCTAATGGATGCTGAGATGAGGATGGGTGGATGTTAAGTCACCAGAATGAGGAGAGGAGAAAGCAAAGGAAGGTGGGAGAGAAAGAAGGAAGAGGAAGAAGGGGAGACAGGAGGGGAAAGGAGAAGAGTTGGAGAAGGAGAAGAAGAAAGAGAGAGGGAAGGAGGGAGAAAGGGAGGGGAGGGAGAGAAGGAGGGAGGGAGGGAGGAAAGGAGGAGGGAGGAAAGGAAGAAGCAGGGAGGGACAAAGGAGGGATAGTGAATGAAGGAGGGAGAAAGGAAGAGAGAGAGGGACAGAGGAGGGAGAAGGGGAGGGAGAGGAGGGAAGAAGAAAGGAAGGGAGAGAGGGAGGGAGGGGAAGGGAAGGAGAAAGGAAGGGAGAGAGAGTAGAGTGGAACTGGGAGAGGGAGTGAAGGGAGCAGGGCATGGCCGAGCTCTCTCGAAGCAGTTCTGAATGGGGCATTCACACCTGATGAGGGCAGACCCTCCTGCATCCAGTGTGATGACTTATCTGGACCATCCGCTCTCCCTTAGTAAGGGGAAGAGTGTCAGTGAACAGTCTCCATGGAGGGTGAGTCCCAGGGAACCCAGAGAACAGCACACAGCACGGGCCTCCCCCTAGAGGACATTGGAAGGGACACGCCTCTCATCCCTGTGTCCTGATTCGGCTCTGTGCTCCCCTCCCAGTGCTCTTCCTTCACTAGAGATGAGAAAACAGTGTCGGTGCAGGATAGGGGATGAGCCTGAGGGGGCAAGTGAGACCCTCCATCTACCCTAACAGAGTCCCAGCAGCCGAAAATCTCGAGAACCCAGTCACTGCCATGCTCACAGCCAATCTCCAAAGGCTTAGCCAAACCTCATCTATGAATGAATCTGTTGAAAAACTCAGGTATGCGGTTTTTTTGACCCAAATATCCAGGATCTCATGGGTTGAGGATGGGCGACCTCCCCCCAGCCCCCTGTGCTTCCAGGAGCCTGCCTCTGGTACTATATAAGCTCATTACTAGCCATGATCCAGAGACTCACAAATAAATTTTGGGAGAGATTAACAAGCTGCAAAGATGCCTCAGGCCCCAAAGTCACCATCCAGTTAAAAATTTAACTCCAGCTGTATCACCTTATTTAAAATTTTAGAATTCCTGGAGCATGCAGCCACATTTGTGGTCTCATCACATCACATACTCTATACCATTCATTTACCAGGAGTAGCAGACATTTGGATAGGATGCAATCAATCTCAATTAAAAAATTTTAGCACAGAAGGCTCAACCTGTAACAACATGTTAGTAATCTCTCATACAAGGGCTCAATGGCTCCAGGGTGAGGTACAATAATCTTCACAAATTATTTAGGGCCCTCTTGTTTTATATTGCTTGTTATGAATAATTCTCTAAAAACGATCCCAAAAAGTTCCTTAGAAGAAAGTGTATGAAGATTGAGCAGAAGGTTGAGTCTTCTGTGCCTCCCTCCAGGTGCCAAGTTCACTTTGTAAAGGAGAAGGAGAAACCATGATGTCCTGCTGGTGGCCATCCCAGAGTCAGGCAATGGTGTACATGAGCAGACCCATGCTGTGAAGGGAATATCAGCAACCACTCCTGGGGGCAGCTCTTTCCTAGACTGGTATAGGGGAGCTCCCTGCTCAGTGTGTGGCAGGATTTCCTTGTTCCTCACTGCAGGGACCTGCTGGAAGGTCCTTCCTTCTCTGGCTCTTCTGGGAAGGAGTTTCCTCATTCACCCACAACCCATCCACCCATCCTCCCACCCATCTAGGCATCCATCTATCCTCCCATTATTCATCCATCCATCCATCCACCATCAATCCTCCCATCATCCATTCATGCATCTACTCATTTGTCCTCCTATTATCCATCCATTTGTCCATTGACCCACCCATCCATCCATCATCCATCCACCCATCCATCCATCATCCATTCATCCGTGGACCTACCCATCAATCCTGATTTTATTCATTTATCCATCTACCCGTCTATCCATCATCCATTTGTCCATCCATCCATCCATCCATCCATCATCCATCCATCCATCCATCCATCCATCCATCCATCTACCCATCTATCTTTATATTGTCTATTCATCTCTACCTGTCTACTTATTATTCATCCATTCATCTGTCATCTCTCCATCTACTCACCCACTCATCCATCCACGTACCCATCCCTTCAGCTATCTGCCCACCAATCCATTCATCCACACAATCACCTACCATCCATCCATATACCCATCTACCACCCATCCATCCATCCATCCATCCATCCATCAATTCATCCATCCACCCATCCATCCATCTATCCATCCATATACCCATCTATCCATATGCTCATTTATCTTTTCATTATCTATCCATCCATCCATCCATCCATCCATCCATCCATCCATCCATCCTCTCCTCACTATCCATCCATCCTTCTACCCAAACTATCTTGTAGGTGGGTACAATATGATGTAATCTAGACTCTAAGTTCAGGCTGCCCTGTTTCAACTTCTACTGTTAGCTGCTCCTGTTTGGGCTCACATCATCTCTGGAAGTATCAACCTCTTCTCTGTGACTTAATCACTTAATCACTTAACTTCCCGTTAGTCGTCGATTTGCTCGAGCGGGCGCCAGTAACGTCTCCATTTGTCCCTGTCACGGGCTAGTGTAGCCCAATGGCATCTCTTCGCTCCGGGAACATGGAGGGCCTCAAACCGATCGTTCATGACCTTGACAAAGAAGTCTGACCATCTGGTAGGTGGGCGGCCACGCGGTCTCTTGACATCCCGTGGAATCCAATCAGTAACAGCTCTAGTCCAACGGTCGTCTTTAAATCTCATTACGTGACCAGCCCATCTGATTTTCGACACCTTGGCAAATGAGACAGCGTCCCTGATCCTTGATCGTCGACGGATGTCAGAACTCCGGATTCGTTCTCTCATTTGAGTGAAACGTGATATTCCAAGCATAGCTCTTTCTATTCTTCTTTGGGAGACCTGAATGGCGTTCTCATCTTGTTTGCGTAGGGCCCAGGTCTCTGAGGCATATGTTAATGCAGGAAGAACAGTGGAATCAAAGAGATGTGCCCGGAGCCGGAGGTTCTTCGTCCTCTTAGCTATTTCTTCGACGTTCTTGAAGGCGTTCCAAGCCGCTCTCTTCCTCCTGCGCAGCTCGGGTGCCAGGTCATTTGTCATGTTGACCTCTCGACCTAGGTACACATAGCTGTTGCATTCGGAGATGGTCGTTCCATTGAGAGCGAATGGGGCGTCAGGAACAAGGCTGTTTCTCATAAACATTGTCTTCGTAAGATTCAGCTGTAGACCTACCTTTCCACACTCACGGTCAAAGTCGGCCAGCATTTGTGCTGCTTGGCTGATGTTTGGTGTTATTAAAACAATGTCATCAGCAAAGCGGAGGTGGTGTAGTTGCCGACCATCTATCTTCACTCCCATGTTTTCCCATTCCAGTCGTCGCATGATGTTCTCGAGGGTGGCACTGAAGAGTTTTGGTGAAATGGTATCACCCTGCCGCACCCCTCTCTTGACATCAACGATCACTTCTTTGTAGAATGGTGAGATCCTGGTAGTGAATCCGCAATACAGCTCACGGAGGATCCTGATGTATTGGGCTTGAATGCCCTGATTGGCTAGGGCTTCAATGACCGCTTCCGTCTCAACAGAATCAAAGGCCTTCTTTAAATCAATGAACGTTAAGCAGAGCGGCATCTTGAACTCCCGAGAAACCTCAATGAGTTTGGTTATCGTGTGGATATGGTCGATGGTGCTGAATCCTTTGTGGAACCCTGCTTGCTCACATGGTTGTCCTTCATCTAGTGTTCTGCCAATCCTATTCAGGATGACTCGAGTGAACAACTTGTAGATGACAGACAATAGGCAGATCGGGCGATAGTTGCCAATGTCATGGATGTCTCCCTTCTTGAACAGTAGTACGGTCCTGCTGGTTTTCCATTGAGATGGAACCTTGCATTCAGACAGGTAGCGAGTGAAGAGCCGAGCCAGTGTATTGATGAGTACTGACGGCAGGTTCTTCAGGTGTTCAGGTCTGACCTTGTCTGGGCCGGGTGCTGTTTGCTTCTTTACTGATGAAATGGCGTGTCGGATTTCGGAAGGGAGAACGTTGGGAACGACATACCCATCCTGTGGAATTTGGTATGTCGGCAAGTGGACATGGCTATCGAAGAGATTTGAGTAGAAGTCATGGATAATCTTCTCCATTGCCGTTCTGGAGGATGTGATGGATCCATCAGGATGTCGGAGGGCAGTCATCTTGGTCTTATAGTTGGCGAAGGACAGGCGGGCGTTACGAATACTTTTCCCGGCTTCTGCCGCATCTACCAGTACTTCTGCTCAGTAACTACAACTGGTCTCATTCACCTGACCCTGAAGGCTTCTCTGTGACTAAACATTGGAATGTGATTATATCTATAATATTATATCTATTATATGCCAGGATGACTGGAGGACTAGAACCAATCCCACAGGCATACTCTCTGTGCGGAACTATATGACAGGGTCATTCTTGCAGCCCCTCATGGCCATGGCAGCAGGCAGTGTAAATTAGGAAAGAAAATATCATCTTTGTTGATAAGAATTTATCTTTCTTACACCCAGGCCTTCCTGCTCCATGCTTCCCCCTGCTGCGCCCCACAGCACACACCAGTTCATAAAACAAAGCAGAAATTAGAAAGAACTGAAAATGGGAGTCCCAGCCAGTTGATAACATGGTTCTAATTTGTGATTGGGAGATGCAAGAAGACCAGGTCACCGTGTACTCAGAGAGGAAAGAGTCACGAATAAAGAATGTCGGGGTTAACTCATAAGGCCGATGTTGCTCTAACTCTGAAAGAGGCCTGGACCATCTTTCTGGGCTCCTTAAATCTCCAGATGTGCTCGTCCACAGGAATCTCCACAAAGCCAGCCATGTAGGAATGTTGCCATTTCTGTCAATGTTCTTTAACATGAGAGAGCGAGAGCGAGAGCGAGAGCGAGAGCGAGAGAGAGAGAGAGAGAGAGAGAGAGAGAGAGAGAGAGAGAGAGAACCACGGGTAGAATGCTTGTCTTTTTGTGGTGGATCTGGGTTCAATCCCTGGCACTGCATATGGTCTCTCAAGCCTCACAAGGAGTGACCCCTGAGCACAGAGTGAGGAGGAAGCTCCAAGTAGTGCCGGATATGGCCCCCAAACCAAAACTAATCATTTCATTATTAAATTTCATTAAAGGCCCTCCCGTTGATCGTCGATTTGCTCGAGCGGGCCCAGTAACGTCTCCATCGGAGACTAATCAACCAAATAACTAATCAACCAAATAAAAAGTTATAAATGATGATAGCCTTTTTTTTTGTGATAGAGGAGCAAATGTTGGGGATTTGTAAACGGGAATGACTTGTATGGAAGGGCATATCTGGGAATTAAAGAATCCCAGCCAAAATACCTTATTTCTTCAACCCTACTGCTTGTAACTCAACTTCTTTACAGAATTCATTTTTTAGTGACCGAGTGTTTACTCAGAGCACACACACACACACACACACACACACACACACACACACACACACACCCTTAATTTATTTAATTCTGTTGAGTAGGAGGGTCAGAGTGCTTCGTGTTTGTTATTTGTCTAGGTTTATTTGGTTGGTTGTAATATCTCATAGGCCCACAGAGCTTCCTCCCTAAACGTAGAGGTCAGATATTAGTTTGTAAGCCAGATAGTTGATTTATGTGGAAATCAGAGTACACTTTAAAACTTCAGAGAATGAAGGCTGGAGAGATAACACAGCAAGTAGGGAGCTCGTCTCGCAGAGGGCCGACCCAGGTTGCTCCCCTGACACCCACCAGGAGTCATCCCTGAACACAGAGACAGGGGCAAACCCTGAGCACTGCTGGATGTGGTAACCCAACCAGCACCAGCAAAATAACTTAAGAGACTGAGATGAATTTCGCAGAGATGGTCGAAGCCGTCATATAAAAAGAAATGAGCCCAGATTTCATGGATTTGGGGACTGTGGTAGAGGGACTTGAGACGAACTGTGGTTAGGGAGGAATATTTGCAATCTAGGGCAGAGCATTAAAAAATCAATATGTACATATGTAGATGAGAACGCCATTCAGGTCTCCCAAAGAAGAATAGAAAGAGCTATGCTTGGAATATCACGTTTCACTCAAATGAGAGAACGAATCCGGAGTTCTGACATCCATCGACGATCAAGGATCAGGGACGCTGTCTCATTTGCCAAGGTGTCGAAAATCAGATGGGCTGGTCACGTAATGAGATTTAAAGACGACTGTTGGACTAGAGCTGTTACTGATTGGATTCCACGGGATGTCAAGAGACCGCGTGGCCACCCACCTACCAGATGGTCAGACTTCTTCCTGAAGATCATGAACGATCGGTTTGAGGCCCTTCATGTTCCTGGAGCGAACAGATGCCATTGGGCTACACTAGCACGCGACAGGGACAAATGGAGACGTTACTGGCGCCCGCTCGAGCAAATCGACGACTAACGGGAAGTTAAGTGATGTACATCACTTAAGTGATTAAGTGATGTACATGAGCTACCAAGGACTCCAGCGGTGCCCGGCTTCCCATCACGAGGGATTCAACAACATTACTGTGCACTCTGTCTCAGCCTCTCACCCAAGCTCCCATTTGTCCCTCAAAAAACAGTTGGCCACACCTGGAGACAATTTAGTCATCACTGCCCGGTGTGGGAGAGTGTCCGATGACGTCTAGGGGAGGAGCTTGAAAGCTGCTCTATCCTTTCGAGCCAGGACACCCCCTGCACCCTACGACCCTACCTATCATCTTCTACTCCAGATGTCTGTAGTGCGGTAATGGAGATCATCAGGTCCAAGCTTCAGGCAGCAGCAACCAGAGAAGCAATAGCACTGTAGCACTGCCCTCCCGTTGTTCATCTATTTGCTCGAGCGGGCACCAGTACCGTCTCCATTGTGAGACTTGTTACTGTTTTTGGCATATCGAATACGCCACGGGGAGCCTGCCAGGCTCTGCGTGTGGACAGGATACTCTCGGTAGCTTGCCAGGCTCTCTGAGAGGGATGGAGGAAATGAACCCAGGAAACTCCCTGCTCGCTGTGCTATTGCTCCAGCCCAGAGAAACAATAAAACACCAATTTACTCTGCTTTTATAGAAACGCACTCAAACATCAGTGGTTTACACATTTGCTATTAGTTTGTCTGTAGTGTTTAAAAAAATTATTTTTGGTGGTGGGAGGAGGGTTTGGGTCACACTCGACTGTGCTCAGGCCTTACTCCTGACTCTGTGCTCACGGGTCCCTCCTGGAGGTGCTCAGAAGACCATGCATGGAGCTGGGAATCAACCAGGTTGGTCACCTTCAAGGCACAATCCTGAATCTCTGGTTTCTCTCCTCCCTCAAGCCCTTCGCTCTTTCTCTATTTTTAAACTTAATATTACTGCAAGAGTATTTTTGGAATACTATCAAGCCCTCTTTGAAGTACATTTTCAGACCTTAATCACTTAATCACTTAACTTCCCGTTAGTCGTCGATTTGCTCGAGCGGGCGCCAGTAACGTCTCCATTTGTCCCTGTCGCGTGCTAGTGTAGCCCAATGGCATCTCTTCGCTCCGGGAACATGGAGGGCCTACTTCCACTACCCAGCCGTCGCCACACTCCAGGACGCTTTCCGGACCCACGCGGCAGCTCCGGCCGAGACCCACGCACAACTGAAGACCCACAGAACAAGGTAAGTGGAACTCTCTGAGACCTTGGACTCCAGGCTCGGCGGACCCAGGGACAGAGCTTCTCTGCTTGCTCCCACCACCACAGGTGACAAAGGGATTCTAATCAGGAGCCCCACCCTACCCTGCCCTGTCTGCTTCCATCAACCACCCAGGGATCGAATTGTGCACAGGAGACCCACCCTACCCAGATAAATACCCCACTGGCAGATTTCCACTCTCGACACTACTTCCACTACCCAGCCGTCGCCACACTCCAGGACGCTTTCCGGACCCGCGTGGCTGCTTGCGGCCGCGCGACACATCATAAGGCACTAAATACCCATCTTCTGGAATTGTCGTACCATATTTGATAGGGTTCAAATATGGTAACACCTACAAGGGTGATTAGAGGCCACCCCAAAAGCCTCTATACCTCTCGGAAAGACTGGCAAGCTACCGAGAGTATTCCGCCCGCACGGAAGAGCCTGGCAAGCTATCCGCTGTGTATTCGATATGCCAAAACCAGTAACTACAACTGGTCTCATTCACCTGACCCTGAAGGCTCATTTTCAGACCTATAAAATATTATTTCAGGAAAACAATTTTTTAAAAACTTTTCTAAAAATTAAATTGTGTTTGTTTTGGGGTCACACCCAGCTTGGGCCTACTCCCAGCTCTGATTGGGGGTTGCTCCTGGCAGGACTCACAGGTGGTGCTCGGGAAAGATCCCAGCCTCCAGCATGGAGAGCATATTGACTTATCTCTCCAGCCCATCAGTCATTTTTCTTTATCTGAAGATGGAATTATTTTATGATTCATTTATTTTAAATAATACTGTGATGAATATCCTTACATCTCTATTGCTGTTGTTATTGACAGCTCTGATAATTTAATTGGATTCTCAGGCTTGGGTTTCCACTCCAGATGGGAAGGATGAATTCAGAGGTAAAAAAGTCCAAGATGTATGTCATGCTGCCACTGTACACACAAAGACACACACACACACACACACACACACACAAGAACAATGATACCACTGTATAGAAACACCAAGTACTTCCCAGTGTACAGTGCGCTTTCAAAAACCTTAAGGTGTCAAATAACAAAATTCGTTCAAGCAATGAATAACTCATCGAGGAAACTCTTGTGACTGGAATAAGCCTTCAGAAAAAAGAGAATGACAGTTTGGGTTTAAATTCAATCCGAATGGATCAGCATATTTCTCCATCTGTGCGGGGGGGGGGGGGCGTGGGGTGGGGGCACTCATTAAATTTTATTCATCGGAGTAAGCAAACAGGTTGACGACAGCTCAAAGACTGGCCACAAAGCATTAAGGAGCAAAGGACTTGGAAGAAGCCATAAAGAATCTCAAAGCTCTTTAAGGGTGGAGAACCCTTGAAAGAGATGCCCACCGTTTCCAAGCGTTGAAATTCAGTAAATGAAACTCTGGAAGGAAGAGGAACTTGATGTGTGTGTGTGGGGTGTGGTGTGGATGTGTGTGGGGGGTGTGGATGTGGGGGGGGTGTGTGTGTGTGGGTGTGTGTGTGTGGTGTGTGTGTATGTGTGTGTATGGTGGTGGTGTGTGTGTATGTGTGTGTGTGTATGAGAGAGAGAGAGAGAGAGAGAACACTGAGAGAATGGGGGGCAGGGACGGGGTGTACTATCCTGTTCTATCACTCTGATCTTGAGAAATTAAAAAAAATTTTTTTATTGACTCATTCTGAGATAGACCCTTACAAAGCTGTTCATGATTAAGTTTCAGTCATACAGAGTTCTAACACCCCTTGTCCACCAGTGTACACCAGGTTCCCACCCATCACCCAACCCCCCAAGCCTGTCTCGACGGCGGGAGCTTTCTCTCTTCTCTCTCTCTCTCTCTCTCTCTCTCTCTCTCTCTCTCTCTCTCTCTCTCTTTCTCTTACTTTTGGGCATTGTGCTTTGCAATACAGACACTGAGAGGTTAGATAGACCCTGAGAAAAATCTGTGTTTTCTTTTTATGCATGTCTAAAGGAAAGTGAGAATAATAAAAGCTCATCCTGGAGGACATTACTTCTTTTTGTTTTGCTTTGTTTTGTTTTGGTTTTGGGTCACACCCAGCGATGCTTAGGGGTTACTCTTGGCTCGGCGCTCAGTAATCACTCCTGGCGGTGCTTGTGGGACCATAGGGGATGTCAGGGATGGAACCAGGGTCAGCCACACGCAAGACAAATGCCCTCCCCGCTGTCCTATCGTGGAGAGCCTCGTTTCTGTGGAGCAATGCACTAAAACTACAAACGTTTGTGCCCTCGGTTCCTGTGTCAAACGGTGGACTCTGTCTTTCTAGACTAAAAGCAGGCCTCAACCGGCAGTAAATAGTGTGCATGATTGTTTCACTGAAACTTTATTTACATAAACACAGAACTCGGGTGAGCATGATTTCTTGAGCCCTGCCCTGAAGGCCAGGGGAAGAGGCACGGTGAGACAAGTCTTCTCTCGGTGATTTCCTGACCCTGCAACCTCAGGCAAGTTAATTGACCTTTTGATCACTTCTCTGGACTCCACAGAGGGGTTCCCTGCAGTACTTTGGTGGCCAGTTTGTGCTCAGAATTGAAAGGACAATGCCTGAGTAACCGTTTACCTGGGCAGTGCCCAGAAGGTCTGTAATTCAAGAGGGGTAAACAAAGATTGTAGGGTGCGTTTTTTTGGGGGGGAGGGGGGAGCTTTTTGGGTCACACTACGGTGATGCAAAGGTTAAAGTGTTACTCCTGGTTCATGCCTTCAGGAGTCACCCCTGACGGTGCTCGGGGGATCCTATGGGATGCTGGGAATCGAACCAAGGTTGACTACGTGGAAGTCCTCCCTGTTGTGCTCCAGCCCCAGGGCCCCGTTCTTGCCCGCTTGTGTTCTAGATGCGGGTTTGTGCAACTGTTTCCCCCACCAACCGAAGCTCCCGGGATTCAAGGCTCACGGTGGATTTCACGTAGGTCCCCCCGGAGGGTCTCTGCAAGCAGCAGAGCTGGGGATGAGGATGTGGGTGTGAGTGGTCCATCGGGGCAAGGCAGCCCGGAGCAGGGGCCTGAGGGGGAGGGCGCTGGGCAGGGCTGCAGGTCAGAGGAGGCTCAGCCTGAGCCTCACGTCCAGGCGCAACAGCGGTCAGCCCTCTGGACCAGGCGCCCAAGCAAGGGCTTTGCTCACCTGGAGTCTGGGGGAGATGCCCGCAGGTGCCACGCATGCGCACTCGTGCCCGCGCAGGATGCACCGGGCGTGTGGTCCAGCTAGTTCAGGGAGGCGGGGCAGCGCCGCCAGGTGACTAAGCCCTTCCCAGTCACCTCCGACAGAAACGGTTTGCCTCAGGGGCTGAGCCCAGGGACCGAGAGGACCTTGAGGGCGCCCAGAGGGCAGCAGGAAGCTCTGCAGGCACAGGAAGTGGCTTCTCTCCCAGCGCCCCGGAGGGAACTTCCTTTGTCCAGGTGACATCACCGAGCTCAGCCCACATGCGGCAGTGACGTCACGGGCAACACCTGCCCGGGCTGGAATCTTGGCTCTGCCACTTTTAGTCCCGGGACCTGGGCCAGCCCCGGGATGACTAACCCTCAGTTTCCACATCTGGAAAATGGGGACAACACTACTCCTCACTCCTCCCGAAGCTTTGTGGGGATTGGAATGAACGTTGAGGCAAATGTTCTTTTTTCCTTTTTTTTTTTTCTGTTTGGGTCATACCCAAACTGGAAGGCTACCGAATGTAACCTGCCCACACGGCAGAGTCTGGCAAACTCCCCGTGGCGTACCCAGTATGCCAAATACCAGTAACAATGAAGGGTCTCATTCTCCTAACTCTGAAAGAGCCTTGAATATGGCACTTTTTTAAAAAAAAAATCTCAGGGTTAGGACAAAGGAGACGTTACTGGGGCCTGCTCCAGGCAATCAATGAATAACGGGATGGTTGTTGTGATTGTGGGTCATACCTAGCAATGCTCAGGGGTTCCTCCTGGCTCTACACTTACGAATTACTCCTGGCAATGCTCAGGGGACCACATGGGATGCCAGGGATTGAACACGGGTTGGCCATGTGCAAGGCAAACGCCCTACCCGCTGTGCTATCACTCTGTCCCCCTGAGGCAGGCAAGTCTTCTAAGGTCTGGGTGGTTTTCTTTTCTTTCTGGCCTTCTCGGGGTGGGAAGAGGGTGGCGTGTTCTGTGTTTGTGTTTGATCCCATCCAGTAGTCCCATCCAACGTGCTGTGTCTCAGCTGGCTTCGGCCTAGCCCTGGGTTTTCCCTCTATCTGCTGCCATCTTAGTGTTATTCATTTAACGTAGGGTAAGTGTAGGACTCAATAAAACAAAACCACTGGGGCTGGGGAGATGGCGCCAAGGGCTGGAGCACAGGCTTTGCATGTGGGAGGCCCCGGGTTCGATCCCTGGCATCGTTTTGTGCTAGAACACCCACAGGTCTCTCTCTCTCTCTCTCTCTCTCTCTCTCTCTCTCTCTCACACACACACACACACACACACACGCAAGAAAGGTTCCATGGCCCATGGTACGCTGCTCCCAGTGAGAACTGACTTCCAGTCTGGCCCAGAATGTTCCTTTGGGTCTTTCCCTGGGAGCACGCCTATGACACACCTCCCTTTGAGAAGCAAGTGTCTGTCCTTGGCTCCAAGGCGTCACTGCCGCCCCCTCATGGCAGCTTACTCAGCCGGGACTCTCAGCCCTGAGCATCATCGGGGGCTTTTTCTCCCTCTGAAACCACACGGGCTGGGGCAGATGACGAGGAAGTGGTGACTGGGAGCTCCGGCTCCCAGCGCAGAGGGAGCGGTGGAAATTCCCCTCCCTGGCCTAAAATAACTGGAAGTGGATCATGACAATCTGAGCTTTGTCCAGGCTTGAAACAATATCCTTTTCAAGTGCGTCGTGGATGGAAATACTTACCCAGCCCCTCAAGCCCTTCCTTCTCACTGTGGGGAGAGGAAAAGTTTGCTCTGCTGTCTTTCCCAGAGCTAAGAGGACCCTGGTTGGACACCCCCCACCCCGAGACTTTGTGTTGTTGTTATTATTTTTTTTTATTTTTTAAATTTTTATTAGTGAAATACCATGAGGTACAGTTGTAGACTTACACATTTTTGTGCTTGGGTTTCAATTATACAAATGATCAAAGACCCATCCCTCCACCAGTGCCCATTTCCCACCACCACCACCCGAGATTTTGGAAGATGCAGTGTGAGTGCACAGATATGAACTTGTCCCGTCTGATTCCTTCACCACAGCATATTCCAGAAACAGACATGCTCGACTGGTGTTTTTTTTTTTTATTGCAAATCTGTTCGTGACAAACTTCCCCAGGACATTCCCCACAGCTCTGAAGGAAACGAGAGAAGGAAATGCCCAGATCTTTACAGTAGAGCAGAGTGCAGGGACTGGGTCTCAGCCAAGTTCAGACTCCAGAACAGGGAGTGGAGGACAAAAAGTGAAGAGAGAGAGAGAGAGAGAGAGAGAGAGAGAGAGAGAGAGAGAGAGAGTGTTTGGGGAAAATTGTCTGCCATGGAGGCAGGGGGAGGGTTGGATAGGGGGGTTTTAATATTGGGGACATTCGTGGCGGAGAATGTGCACTGGTGGAGGGATGGGTGTTCGATCATTGTATGATTGAAACTCAAACAGGAAAGTTTTGTAACTGTATCTCACGGTGGAGGGATGGGTGTTCTATCATTGTATGACTGAAACTCAAACAGGAAAGCTTTGTAACTGTATCTCACGGTGATTCAATAATAATAAAAAAAAAGCATTAAAAAAAAAAAAGAAAAAAAGAACAGGGAACTGAGTTATCCGGGAGTCGGTAGAGGAGAGGAATGTCCTAATCCTGCAGCGTGAGCCGGACTAGAGCGGACTTCCAACAAAATGCAGAGTCTGGAGGGATCTGGAGAACTCTTCCCTCTCTGCTTTTTAAAGTGTTTATTGTTTGGGGGCCGCATCCAGCTACCCTCCCAATTCAGAACCCTGTTAGCTACCATCTAAGTGTTATTTATGAAATGTTCACTACAGAGCACCGAATAGGAAGTCGTTCCCAGATGTGCCCCCCCCAACAATAAATAGTATAAAATAGTTTGGGGGGATGGCTCCTGTCCTCTCGCAGGGGACTGTGCAATTCCAGGAATCAGATCTAGGACCCCAGCGTGCCAAGCCTGTACCCCAGCCCTTTGAGTCCTCCCAAATTGTTACCGAAGCCTTAATTGTTATTTACTGTCATGCATGAAAAATGGAGTAAGGGCTAAGAGGAAGAGGGATCAGGAATAAAAGTGAGAATCACAAAGAAACTCCTTTTTTTTTTTTTTAAGTAACAAGATGTTCCATTCTTGCCGATGGGCTCAGATTTACTGGAGGCCTGACTGAGGTCCACTCCAGCCATGTTGGGGAGAATTTCCCCTGCGAGGAAGAAGGAGGCAGAGGGCGGTATGTCTTCGTTGCTTACTCCTCCCGGCAGAGGTCTCTGCCTGTAGCACCCGTGACCTAACACACAGGGACAGTCTCCAGGGCCTGGGAAGGTTGGGGGTGGGTGCAGATTCAGTCCCAGTCAAGAAAGGAGGTCCGGGATTCTGGCTTTTCGTGAAGTCTGCCTGCCAAGCTGGCCTCTAAGTTGCTTTGCTCTTTTTTTTTTAAAATTGAATCACTGTGAACTACAGTTACAAAATTTTCATGTTTGCGTTTTAGTCACACAGTGATAGAACACCCGTCCCTCCACCAGTGTACATTCTCTACCACCAATGTCCCACCAAATTCCACCCCCCATTTTCAACCCTCCCCCTGCCTCTATGGCAGACAGTTTCCCTCTTTCTCTCTGTACTTATGGGCATTATGGTTTGCAATACAGATCCTGAGAGACCATCATGTTTGGTCCGTTATCTACTTTCAGCACACATCTCCCAACCTGAGTGATCCCTCCAACCATCACTGACTTAGTGGTCCCTTCTCTATCCAAGCTGCCTTCTCCCCCAGCTCATGAGGCAGGCTTCCAACTATGGAGCAATCTTTCCGGCCCTTGTCTCTGCTGTCCTAGGTTGTCAGTCTTATCTTATGGTATTTTATATTCCACAAATGAGTGCAGTCCTTCTATGTCTGTCCCTCTCTTTCTCACTCATTTCACTTAGCATGATACTCTCCATGACCATCCATTTATAAGCAAATTTCGTGACTTCATCTTTCTTAACAGCTGCTTAGTATTCCATTGTGTAGATGTACCAGAGTTTCTTTAACCAGTCGTCTGTTGCCAGGCGCTCGGGTTGTTTCCAGATTCCGGCTATTGTGAACGGTGCTGCAATGAACATACAGGTGCAGATGTCATTTCTACTGTGCTTTTATGCACCCTCGGGATATATTCCCAGAAGTGGTATTGCAGGGTCAAACGGGAGAACAATTTCTAGTTTTTTGAGAAACGTCCATATTGTTTTATTCACCTGGGGGTGGAGTTCATCGCTCTGCAGTTTGGATGTGCATGTCTTCAACTATGTACGTGTCTTCAACTCTGTGCTGTCCAGCTGGGCTAGGGGGCAGTCACAGGAGGGACTTGTGGGGTCTGCCAGAATCCACAGAGCCTGTCCTTCTTGGGGAAGAAAGACCGAAAGAAAGAGTTGTTTCTGTGCTCCAGGGTAATTCCAAGGCAGCCTGGAAGGGAATGATCACAGCAGCCTGATGTGCACCGGCAACAATAGGACCCACGAAATGGCCCACAGAGAGAACACTTTCTACTCTGGGCTGGGTGTGTGCATCAATGCACAGAACCAGCAGGATTCTTACCTCGGAACTTCTTTAGAGCTCTTGGGAAAAAGGGATGTGTGTGTTTTTCCTTTGGACTTAGCAACCGTGAAGATCATCTTAGGCCTGAAGCTACATTGTTTGTATTTACAGAGAGACTGTCTACCTAGAAGTAACTCCAAGACACAGGAACTGAGGACAGGAAATGGGAAATTAATTGTAGTTGACACCTGGGTCTAACTACACCTGAAGTCGGCAGTGAATTTGGATGCTTCAGTTACATATGGCAATACCTTCGGTTTCATTCTTAACCCAGAATGAGTTCTGTTGCTTTCACTGACCATTAAAATTAATCCCGAGTATTAGATCTTCCTTCTGATTTGAGCTGTAAATGGGTAGGTATATACTTAACTTGGCTAATAAAAAAATTCTATTAAAACCCCAGAAAATTCAGATATCCAAGCGTCAATGATGTGTGGGCTCTTCCCTCTTCAAGGCTGAAGTTGTATTTTTTTTTTTTTTTGCTTTTTGGGTCACACCCAGCGATGCACAGGGGTTACTCCTGGCTCTGCACTCAGGAGTTACTCCTGGCGGTGCTCAGGGGACCCTATGGGATGCTGGGAATCGAACCCGGGTCGGCCGCGTGCAAGGCAAATGCCCTACCTGCTGTGCTATCTCTCCAGCCCCTGAAGTTGTATTTTAAGGAATGGATTTGTATCAGTGACAGACAATTTGTCCATAATATTACGATTGCCACTGGGGTATTCATTTATGACATAATCTGGGGGTTACAGGTGCGATTGGTAGTTGACATCTCTGACAAGTGCAAGAGGTTTCTAGGATAATTCATTTTCATAACAAACAAAAGTGTAAACTCACCCTCTGCATCACCACTTGACTAATTGTTCTTCCCTACCACCTCCCCACTGGTGACGCCTATTCACTCCTGCTTTATGTTTAACACACACACACACACACACACACACACACACACACTCCCCCAGATACCTGTCACTTTTGAGGATTTGTCCAATGTTCCGGGTCTTGCCCTGAAGTGCCCCTCAAGCCTGGGGAGGGCTGGGTACCCATTTCCCAAGGCTCCTACTAAATGCCTAATGGGTGATTTCCCCATCAGGAGTATAAGCCGTTGGCTTGTTTTTCTTGTAGAGCTAAGACTCCATGCCAAGTCATCCACAGAGCAGCCTGTGACTGGGACAGGATGAGGATGCCGAGAGATGCAGAAGGGAGTATTTTGCAAGCCGGTTGCATAACCTGATAACCCTCCGCTCCTGTTGGAGCTGGTGGCTGAGAAGACTGTCTTGCTCGCTCAGCCTTCCAGACTTCTGTGTGCCTACAGGGAACCAGGATGACGGCGAGCTTTCTAGAACAATGTGGACGCTCAACCAGCCCAGGGCCCAGGACCACACAGAAGTTGGGTGGAACCCAGGCCAGGTGTATTTTTGATCCTTTGGCCTTTTAAGAAGTGAAAGTGAAGAAGTGCCAACACAGCAGCTTACCAAAATATATGCAATGTTTTCAGGGCTTCCACTGAAGGAAGGAATAGCTTGTATGTGCGCGCGCGCGCGCACACACACACACACACACACACACACACACACACACACACATTACTGTTCAGGGCAATGATATGGTGCTGGGTACAGGATTATAGGTTTTCTGACCTTTATTTGAGGATGAGTTGCAGGCAGCATGACCTGTGATTGGTGCCAGGTGAAAGCTGTCCTAGGATGGCACTCTGGGCATTGTCTAGACATGACATCAGAAAGGCAAAAGGAGACCTTTTAGGGTCCTTCTTTATTGTCTCTCCCACACAGGATATTCGAGGTTACTTTAAAAAAATGTAAGATTTGGGGCACTGAAGAAAAAGTACAGGAGGGAGGTTGCTTGTCCGGGTTCAATCCCTGACATCTGGTCTGGGTTCAATCCCCACATATGATCTTCCGAGCCCCACTGGGAGTGATGAGTGATGCCCTAACACAGAGCCCAGAGAAAGCCCTAAGCACTTCTGGGTGTGCCCCCCACCTCCCCCGAAAAGCCCCAATAAAACAATCCATAACAAACTATAAGATTTGAAACTTCATCGAGCTATGTCTTGCTTTCTGCTTGATCAGGGAAAGGAAGGTTAGCATGCAGTAGCCGAACCCTCCCAAAGGAATTCAAAGCGTGTGGCTTTGCCCCAACCAGCTGTTGGATCCGGGGGAAGTCACTTAACCTCTCTGCATTTCCCCAGCTATCTAAGAGATGAGTGTTGAATGGCAGCCTTGTGAGCTGCTTCTAAAACTTAAAGGTTATTCCAGCTCTGTGAGGACAATCTAGAATAAGGAGTTGGTGGTAGGGAAGAAATCTACATGATTCAGTTTCTGCTAAGGGGGAGCTTCCACGATCTGTTGGGAATTAGCACAAATGTTAAGGCTACAATGTCCAAGTGGGTGAGTGCCAGAAAGAACAAAAAAGGCATTGAGAGGAGCTGCAGTTGGTTAGGGAAGAGATAACGATGAAGGCATCCCAACCGAAGTCCATGGTTTCAGCAAGACAGAGAGGACATGCCATAGAGGTGAGTGGAGGACTCTGCCTAGAAGGGCTACAGAAGGAACGAAACCTGACAGGAAATGACACTCCTGTGAGTCAAGAATTAAAAAGAAAGAGACAGAAAGGAGGAAAGTAGCGAGTGCAGTGGAAATACGTCTTTTGATGAAATTGTCAACATTGCCCAAGAGAAGAGGCACAGAGTGTCACCCAGAGAACTTTGTGGAACCTGTCAAGAACAGGAGAGGGGAGAGGATATAGGAGAGAGAGACAGAGAGAGAGAGAGAGAGAGAGAGAGAGAGAGAGAGAGAGAGAGAGAGAGAGAGAGAGCTGTGCTGGTGGGAATGTATTCCCTAGCTCTGGGGTCAGGCAGCTATGTCTGAATCCTGACCACTTCCCAGCTCTGGGACCTCACCCCCAGCTCGAGACTGATCCTCGCCCTCCCAACACGGATCAAAAGGGCCAGCACCAGACACAACAGTAAAACCTGTGCTGAGCACTTAAGGCCCCTGCTTGCAAAGTATCTCTATAAGGGGTTGGCAGGAGGGGCCTTCCTCTCCCCTTCTGCATGCACCTCCCAGTGACCACATGACATGGACGAGGAGACTGATGGGTGCGATCTGGTGGGGCCTGAATGCCACTCATCATTATTGTCCTCTGACCTCAGCAGGGCCAGTTACAGGACCCAACATCTTCACCCGCCCCCGCCCCCCTGACAATGTTTCATTTTATTTACTATTCAAACACCAATCCCACCATCATTCCTGCCACCACATTTTGGATGTTTCCATCCCAAACCCCAATCCTTGCCCCAGCAGAACCGAAATAATATATTTTGTATTATTTGTTATGAAAAACTGCTGAAAATGCTACCAAAAAAATATCTTTAGAGGAAAGAGTGTGGAGATTGTTGTATTTCACCCAGGGGCCATTAAACTCTTCTATAAGAGATCACTAACATGTTGTTAAAGGTTGAGCCTTGTGTGATTTTTATATAGAAATCCAAAAGAAAAATGTTTATCTCCCTCTAAGGTTGGTTGCCTCCTGCTTTGAACCCTAGCAAATGTGGTTCAGTAATCTTGGAGTATGGGTAGGGGGTGTGGTTTGAAGTACTGCGCGGCCACAAATGCAGCCACGTGGTCCAGGAATAGATTCACGGGTGAGGCTCTGCATGTGGAGAGCAGCCGTGAGCATGGTGGTGGCTGCGTTCTGGAGGTTTTTGGCTGCTGGGGCTGGGAATCGGCATCTTACCTAGATAGTCCACAGACACTGGCACGCAGATTGAGGCTGGTTTTCTGGAGGTGCAAAGTGAAGACATAGAAGGGAGAGGAAAGTGCTGCCAGGGTGGCAGGCAGGGAGTGTGAGGGGGTGGGGGTGATGTAGGGAGATTGGGGATGTCGGTGGTGGGAAACTTACACTGATGAAAGGACGGGTGTTGGAACATTATATGACTGAAGCCCAATCATGAACAACTTTCTAACTGTATCTCAGTGTGATTCAATTAACAAATCCAATTAAAAAAATTAGAATGATAGGAGCACAGGTTTTTTTTTTTAATAGTAAGGGGATCTTGCCCTGTCTGGACTGACCTTGTCTTTGACCTTCATGTGTTTCCCCCTGGCTTGTTAGTGGTGTGCACTACCCCTCCCCAGCTCAGCTCATTCTCATCCTCTGATGGACATTGGGTTATTTCTAGTGTGCGGCTCTTAACGTTTGCGTTTGCAGAGAGCTGCCCTGAGGACAAGCTTCGGTGAGGCTAGATGGCTCCTCCTGGTGGGGGGGGTCCCTCGGGTGAGCAGGGTGGGCTACTCACGGGAGATGCTGTTATCAAACAAAGTGGCCGTGCCCTTGTTTTTGGAGTATACGACTGTTCCTGTAGCTCATCAGCACTCAGCAGCTGGTTTCAGCCGCTTTTTTTTTTTTTTGCTTTTTGGGTCACACCTGGCAATGCACAGGGGTTCCTCCTGGCTCTGCACTCAGGACTCACCCATGGCAGTGCTCAGGGGACCCTATGGGATGCTGGGAATCGAACCCGGGTTGGCCGCGTACAAGGCAAATGCCCTCCCCGCTGTGCTGTCGCTCCAGCCCCCCCCTTTATTTATTATTTATTTTTTATGGGAGGCTTTAACAGCGTGAATGTTTCCATTTAAACACCAGTGAGCGCAGGGTGATAGCTCATTGGTGTTTTAATATCTGTTTCCCAAAGGACTGCTGAGGTTTCAGACACAAGGTCACAAAAGTAGAGAGAGAGTCTGGGGGAAATTGTCTGCCGAAGAGTCCGGGGGAGGGTTGGGGTGGGTGGGGGGATACTGGGGACATTGGTGGTGGAGAATGGGCACTGGTGAAGGGATGGGTGTTTGATTATTGCATGACTGAAACTCAAACATGAAAGTTTTGCAACTGTATCTCAATAAAAAAAATCAATACAATTTTGAATGATTCAATAGAAAAATAAATAAAACCCCCCACAAAGTTACTTGATATTCTTGTGTCTTCTTTTGTGAAATGCTGAGTTAGATGTTTTGTTGGTTAAAAAAAAAATAGTCTGTAGACTGGAGAGATAGTTTAGGGGAAAGTGCTTGCCTTGCATGTGGGTGACCCTCGTGTGGTTCTTGGCACTCAGAGTCCCTCTAGCACCTCCAGGAGTGACCCCCAATCACAGAACCAGGGGAAGCCCCACGTAACATCAGGTGTGGCCTAAACCCCTCCCCTGAATTGTCTTCTTTTGAGCTGTACGAAATTGTATTTATTTATTTATATATTTATTTATTTATTTATTCATTTATTCCACAGCAGAGCCTGGCAAGCTGCCCGTGGTGTACTCGATGTGCCAAAAACAGTAACAATGATGGTCCTCATCCCCCTGACCCTGAAAGAGCCCCCAATATGCCATCAGGCTACACTAGCACGTGACAGGGACAAATGGAGATGTTACTGGTGCTCACTCGAACAAATCGATGAACAACGGGGTGGTAGTGAGAGTGATAGTGATTTGTTTATTTATTTTGAAGTAAAAACAGATTTTATTTGGAGGGTTTTCGGAAGGGGAAGGAGGGAGAGGACGTGAGAGAGAGAGAGAGTAACGTACTCGAGAGAGAACACAGGCTTCTCCACAGGTGGAGAGAGAGTTGTACACAGTTTTAAAAGAATTATTCTAGACTCATCTTTCATCAGATACATGCTTTGCAAATAGTTTTTCTTATTCCTAAATGAGAAAATGAGAACATCTTTTGAAGATCAAATTTTAAATTCTTATAAGGGCTAAATTATTCATTTTTTTTATAAGGATGATCTTGTGTCCCAAGAAATACTTGCTTAATGCAGGTCATAAAGATTCTTCTGAACTTTATAGGAGTTTTACAAGTTTATTTCTCCTGTTTAAGTCTTTTAGTTCTATGGTGTTCATTGCAAACTCATATTCTATAAATACTGGGGTGAAGGGGATAAAGTTTCTTTTTTAAATTTAATATTTTATGGTTAAGATAATGTGTTTATTATGGTGTTGGCATGTAGGGAAGCTTCTTTTCACATATAGATATTCAATTGTTCCAGCAAGATTTGTTGAAAAGACTGCCATTTCCTCATTAAAAGAACTTTAAATGAACTTAACTGATCATACTCATGTAGGTCTATTTTGGGGAAGTTTCATTAATTTACTTGATCACTTGATCACTTGACTTCCCATTAATCATCGATTTGCTCGAGCGGGCGCCAGTAACGTCTCCATTTGTCGCTGTCGCGTGCTAGTGTAGCCCAATGGTGTCTGTTCACTCTAGAAACAAGAAGAGCCTCAAATGGATTGTTCAGGGTCTTGATGAAGAAGCCTGACCATCTGGTAGGTGGGCGGCCAAGTGGTCTTTTGACATCCCTGATTCTTGACCGTCAACAGAGGTCAGAACTCCGGATTCTTTTTCTCACTTGAGTGAAGCGTGTTACCCCAAGCATAGCTCTTTCAATTCCTCTTTGGGAGACCCGAATAGCGTTCTCATCCTGTTTGCGTAGGGCCCAGGTCTCTGAGGCATATGTTAATGCAGGAGGAACAGTGGAATCAAAGAGACGTGCCCGGAGCCGGAGGTTCTTCGTCCTCTTAGCTATTGCTTCGACGTTCTTGAAGGTGTTCCAAGCCTCTCTCTTCCTCCTGCGCAACTCAGGTGTCAAGTCATTCGTCATGTTGACTTCTCGACCTAGGTACACATAACTGTTGCATTCAGAGATGGTTGTTCCGTTGAGAACGAATGGAGCATCAGGAACGAGGCTGTTTCTCATAAACATTGTCTTCGTAAGATTCAGCTGTAGTCCGACCTTTCCACACTCATGGTCGAAGTCGGCCAGCATTTGTGCCGCTTGGCTGATGTTCGGTGTCATTAGAATGATGTCATCAGCAAAGTGGAGGTGGTGTCGTTGCCGACCGTCTATCTTCACTCCCATTCCTCCCATTAATTTACTTATCTATCCTATTAATAATGCTTTGGGTGACTGTGGCTTTAGAGAATATCTGGAACACTAGCAATTGAGGTTTTCCAGTTTTTTTGTTCTTTTGCATTTATTGGTAGAGAGTTGTTCAGGGTCCATACTCACTCATTTATTCACAGATTCAGTGAGAAATGTCTCATGAACATCTGTATTGCCAGACTTGACTTTAGTGAGAAAATGGTGATTAAAAATTATGTATGTTTGGGCTGGAAGGATAGTTCAGGAGGTAGGACATTTGCTTTGCATGTGGTTTGATTAGCATCACCTACACTGGAGTGATAGCACAGTGGGTAGGGCATTTGCCTTGCACACGGCCAACCCAGGTTTGATTCCTCCATCCCTCTCGGAGAGCCTAGCAAGCTACTGAGAGTATCCTGCCCACATGGCAGAGCCTGACAAGCTAGCCGTGGCGTATTTGATATACCAAAAACAGTAACAAGAAGTCTCACAATGGAGACATTACTGGTGCCCGATTGAGCAAATCGATGAACAATGAGAGGACAGTGCCACAGTGACAGTGCTCTCTCCCCTGAGGACGAATAGCCATTCATTGAGTACCATTGTGTGTGGCCTCTCCAGAGAGAGAGAGAGAGAGAGAGAGAGAGAGAGAGAGAGAGAGAGAGAGAGAGGTGAGCTCTCTGAGGAGGTGAAAGGAGGTGAGAGATGAGCCCAGCCTAGAGTGTGTGACTAGCCCTGTCCTTGTCCTCAGGGCAGAAGGAACAAGATGTGTCCCACACCCCAGCAGAGGGCAGGGGGCATGTTCAGATGGGGTTTTACCCTTTAGGACCCTCTCTGTGCCCAGAAGCAGCAAAGACACTTTAAACATTCCTCAGAGCCTCACTTGTGTGAAGGAAAGATTCAGTGGATGCTGGCCAGCTGGAAGATAGGTGCCACTTCCGGTGTGTGTGTGTGGGGGGGGAGGGGGTGTGGGTGTGTGTGGGTGGGGAGTTGCAGGTGCAAAGGCCCTGGGGCAGACAAGGAAGTGTGCACAAAGATGAAGTTCAAGAGATGAGCCGTGGCCTCAGTTGACTTTGGGTTTACTTCTGGGGGAACTTGGGTGCCAGTGGGAATCTTGAAGGGGGCAGCAGTGGCATGGTGGACTTTGGTTCTTAAAGGACTGGGTTTTATGAGAGGGAGGAATGAGTTTGGGTCGACGGGGCGTGTGTTGGGAATTCTTCATCTTGGAGAGTCACGGGCATTCTGCTTATCATTAAAACTCTGTCCTGAGCTCCGGAAACACTTTTTAAATGTGAAAATAATCTCACAGTTATCATGAAAGTCGCATGGATAGAAATCACGGACTCTAGTGGTATGCTTTAGAAAATCAGATCGACCAACCTCTTATTGCTTTTGCTTGATACAGCATTCACTCTCTTCTCTCTGCTTTGTGACACACAGGTACATGACAGACAGTTTGCGATGGCCTTTGCGACCACGGGATCACTGTTATTCATTGCGGCCCTCCAGTATGTGTTTGCTCACTCTGAGAAAAGTCAGCAACTTTGGTATTTACCTGGGGCAGCGCTAGGGAGGTGGGCAACACCCCTCCTCCCTCCCCCTTCCTACGTGGACCGGCTTCCTTCTTTAGAACTGCAGCCCTGGAGAGCTGGGTGCTGGGTGGGGGCAAACTCTGCATGTAATTGCCAAGTCTCCTTCGCCTCCATCCACCCAGAGAATTTGCCCAGGGCTTTGTGTTGTGGGTGATAGAGCAGCTCGGAAGAAGACTCTGCCTGCCTCCTCCTTCTAGTAGAATGCGTCTCGTTAGGCTGTGTTTATCGGATGGTGCCCTTGACCAGGGATAGGTTTTGTACTCTTGACCGGAAGGTTGGGTGTGGGCAGTTAGAACTGTCCCCGGGGATCACGTGGGAAGGGTCACCTTCATCGGTTGGGGTGGACCGTGTGTAGTCACTCCAGCCTGGACCCAGCTGTCTGTGGTCAGACCAGGTTGGGGGGGAGGGCGGGAGGCACTTGAAAAAAAAACGCGTCTGGATTGTGACTCAGCGTGACTCAGCGTCTGAGTCAGGAAGCTGCTGATTGAAGCATCTGAGCTCAGGCTGTGTTTATCCGATTATAAGAGGCACACACGCCAGGGCACACACATGGTGGACACACAGGCACATTCACACAAATACATCCACACACAGGTACATGTACACACACCAGGGCACACACATACGTGTACACACGGGCACATACACACACACATGCATACACAATCATATACACACATACACACAAGTGTATGCACATGTCCCTCCCTCTCCAAACACACACACACACACACACACACACACACACTCCTGAGCTTCTCCTCAAGTCCTGTTTTAGCTCCTCGGCACATCCTCCGAGTCTTGTTTTAATAGAGGGGATATTGCAAGAATTCATTGCATTTTTGAATTCAGTTTTTTTTTTTGCGTCACATCCGGCAATGCACAGGGGTTACTCCTGGCTCTGCACTCAGGAGTTACCCCAGGCGGTGCTCAGGGGACCAGATGGGATGCTGGGAATCGAACCCGAGTCGGCCGCGTGCAAGGCAAACGCCCTACCCGCTGTGCTATTGCTCCAGCCTCTTGAATTCAGTCTTTAGACCTTCCGTAGAGTCATTGCTTCTGGCTAACTCCTCAGGTGTGGGGGACCCAAGGGGACGTGGGCACCAGCCAAGCAGAGGCAGCAGTTTCAGGCGCTGGGCAGCGCTGGGCGTGGGGTCACGAGGTGACCGTGCCCACTTGGTGCTGCCCACTGGCCAGCTGCGTGGCCTGGCTTGGCCCTTTGAGGTGGGCAGTTAATGTGCATCCGAGAGCCCGTGTACACCTGGAGAAGGTGCTCAGGAAATGGGCCGAGAAGGTATCAGGGCTCGGACCCAGGTCAGCTGTATGCAAGGCAAGTGTCTTATCCCTGCCCTATCTCTATGGCCCTAAACCCATTTTCTTAAGAATTCTGCAGGGTGCTGTCACCGGGCTCAGCTGAGAGGGCGTGTGCACCTGCCCTGGGCTTGGCTGCAGGACTAACAGTCCTTCCCTCCCTGTTCGGATGACGCGTCCCTGAAGTGACCTATATCATCTGGGATGACGCGTCCCTCAGGTGACCTATATCATCTGGCACCCTGGGTCGGTCGGAAGCAAAGTCTTGGCTCTTAGGGGGTGTGACCGCTGCTGACCAAGCTATTGGGCTCAGACGCCCTCTGCTGGGCGAGTCAGGTAGGGCCGGCCACCAGCCCAGGGCTTCCTGGACGTGGGGATTGGGGTCTTGGGGCGGGAGAGGGGGGTTGTGGAGGGGGTCCTGAGGAGGTGGGGCCAGTGGAGACGGGCCAGTCTCGCATGACTCACTGGCATCACTCAGGATTACTAGGAGCTTCCTCGGACCCATAAAAACCACCGTGGTTTTCTGTAGGTTCTCTTTGCAGTCGGGAGAAACGACCGTTTCTTCACCTGGAGTTTTGTTCCCGTTAGAGAACGTTGCATTTGGCTAGTGGGGAGGGGAAAGCAGGCCTGCTGACGCTGCCCGTTCATCAGAAGCTTCGGGGGGCTTGGGGAGGCCCTGGGAAGGCCATAGCACGGATGGGGGGCTCAGTTTATTCTCATGGTGGGAATTTATTTATTTATTTATTTTGCTTTTTGGGTCACACCCAGCGATGCTCAGGGGTCACTCCTGGCTTTGCACTCAGGAATCACTCCTGGCGGTGCTCAGGGGACCCTATGGGATGCTGGGAATCGAACCCGGGTCGGCCTCCTTGTACAATGCAAACGCCCTCCCCGCTGTGCTCTCGCTCCGGGCCCCTCATGGTGGAATTTGACTCCCTGACAAGCTCATTCTGGGCTGGGAGAGACTGTGATTCACAATAATGCCAGCAAGTAGAATGGGGGGTGGGGTGGGGTGGGGGGTCCCAGGCGGTCCCGACCTTCTCGGCCAGCACCATCAAGAAGGAGCGTAAGAACTTTCTAGGAACGGTCAACTGTTCTAGAGACATGTTGTCCCGTGGGATGGCCACGTGTCACACGGCTGCCTCTGGAGTCTTTGCAATGTGGCTAATTGGCCCCGGCTGTCCCTGCAGCTTCCTTCCTTTGTTATGAGTTTTATTTTGAGTTTTGCCCCACTTGGGGGTGCTCAGGACTTGCCCCTGGCTCTGTGCTCTCAGGGATCACTCCTGGGGGTGCTGGGAGGACTCTGGGGTTGACCACTTGAAAGACGGGCACCGTAACCCCTTTGCTGTCTCTCTCTGGCTCCAGCTTCCTTTGTTGCTGTTATTCAATCTAAATTTAAATATCCATAGTTGTCTGTGTCCGAGAGATGCAGACACAGTTAAATCTGGGCAGGATTTATCAACGGAGACCAGAGCTCTGAGGAACAGCGGCTCAGCCCTAGGCCGTGGGAGGCCTAAGTGTGGAACAGGATGGGGAACTCGCCCAGCAGGAAGGCACTTGCCTTGTACATAGGAGGCCCCGGGTTTGATTCCTGGAATTGGAAAAAAAAACCCAAAAAGTTGCACAAAGAAAAACTAGATTATCACAACAACCTGGTGGATCCATTTCCACCAGGGCAAACGTTCAGACAACTTCTCAGAGATTTCCAGGGACTTCTAGAAACAGCTTTGCGGGGGGGTAGGGGGTGGGGGGCAGGGGCAGCTGCCAGCCACTGAACATCCAAGGCTGACTTGGGTCTCAGGGTTGTCCTGGCACAGGGGGCTGAGGTCAGTGTTTGGCCAGAAGTCTCCTGAAGGCCATCAGACTTCTACACACTGGACAGAAGTCTCGGCAGGAGCTCCAGCGATGCCAACACTCCCCCCTCCTCCCCAACGTCCCATCCCCAGAACGCAAAAACATTCTTTCAAAAAGGTCTTTGCACAACCATGTTCATTGTGCATTCTTTAAATTTTTTAAAAAAATTTTTATTAGTGAAACATCATGAGGTATAGTTGTAGACTTACAAATTCTTGTGCTTGGGTTTCAGCATTTATATTTATTTATTTATTTATTGCTTTTTGGGTCACACCTGGCGATGCACAGGGGTTACTCTTGGCTCTGCACTCAGGAGTTACTCCTGGCGGTGCCCAGGGAACCATATGGGATGCTGGGAATCGAACCCGGGTGGGCCGCATGCAAGGCAAACGCCCTACCTGCTGTGCTATCTCTCCAGCCCCGTAGCATTTCTTTTTTTTTTTTTCTTTTTGGGTCAGACCTGGCGATGCACAGGGGTTCCTCCTGGCTCTGCACTGAGGAATTACTCCTGGTGGTGCTCGGGGGACCATATGGGATGCTGGGAATTGAACCCAGGTTGGCCATGTGCAAAGCAAATGCCCTCCCTACTGTGCTATCTCGCCAGCCCCTCAATGTGTGATTAGCCAAGAGATGGAATCATCCCCAATCTCCCGTGACAGGCGAGTGGATGGAGAAGTTGAGGTAGACCTGTTTGCTGCTCTGCATCCCAGGTGGGGCTCACCTCGACCGACATCGCTGGGCCTCTTCCAGATGGGAGGCAGAGCCTCTCCCTTCCGGAGACATCCCAGCAGCCTCCATGCCCGACCTGAGCTGGATAAACTAGCCCACACCACAGCCCTTGAAGCGCACACACAGCTGCACCGCTGGCCACGTGACAACTCTGCTCACAATTATCACACACTGCTCACAGTTATTCTTCCTGTCATCTGGTGAAGACAGGCAGAGAAGGCAGAGAGCAGCCTCAGCATAACCCTTCAGCATCTTCCAGGGGGTCTAATGACAAAGACTCACCCCCAGTACAGCAAAAACGCTAGAAAAACCAATGGGGGGGGGGCATACAGAAGTGCCTTCAATTCAATGAGCTAAAAAAACTCACCCAAGACATAAACATCAGTAGTAAATTTTTGACACGGTGATGATGAGGCTGTTAGTGAGGATCAAAAAACAATGGCACAGGCAGTCAGCAAAGCACACAGAAGTGTATGAGTCAAAATGGAAAAACGACTACAATCAGAAATGACAGAAGTGAAGAACATGGTAGGTGATATATATATATATATATATATATATATAATTATATATATATATATCACTGTTACTGTCACTGTCCACTGTCCTCCTGTTGTTCATCAATTTGCTTGAGTGGACCCAGTAACATCTCCATTGTGACAACTGTTACTGTGTTTGGCATATGGAATACATCACGGGGAGCTTGCCAGGGTTTGCCGTGCAGGTGAGATACTCTTGGTAGCTTGCTGGGCTCTCTGAGAGGGGCGGAGGAATCGAACTTAGATTGGCCATGATGTCTGCATGCAAGGCAAATGCCCTACCTGCTGTGCTATTGCTCCAGCCCACAATATCACAATAATAATATTATAATAATCACGATGAATCACGACCATCCTGTTATTTGTCGATTGCCTTGAGCAGGCCGCAGTAACATCTCCTTCATCCTAGCCCTGAGATTTTTAAGAAAGTGCTATGTTCAAGGCTCTTTAGGAGAATGAGACCCATCATTGTTACTGGTATTTGGCATATTGGGTACGCCACGGGGAGTTTGCCAGACTCTGCCGTGTGGGCAGGTTACATTCGGTAGCCTGCCAATTTGTCCAAAGTAGGAGCGATAGCACAGCGGGTAGGGCGTTCGCCTTACAAGCGGCCAACATGGCCGACCCGAGTTCGATTCCTCCGCCCCTCTCGGAGAGCCCGGCAAGCTACCGAGAGTATTCGATATGCCAGACACAGTAACAACAAAGTCTCCAATGGAGACGTTACTGGGCCCGCTCGAGCAAATCGACGATCAACGGGAGGGCCTTTACCTTTTACCTTTTAGGAATTAGATAATAAGATGTCATAATAAGATGTCACGCGGCCGCAAATGTGGCCGCGCAGTTCTGGGAGCTGGGTATTATAGTCTCTGAGTCTTGGCCGTTGATGGGATTACACAGCACCAGGGGGCCAGTTGATGGGTGTGACCCCCGCCTACTGGAATTTGGAGGACCTGGGTGGAGGATGCTCAGCCCCGATCCGAGCAGGCTTGGAGATCTCAGCCCTGGGACCTGCATGCCTTTGTTCCTCTGCCAGTACCTTCATGTGTGTGGAGAGTGGTCTCAGCATGGTGGTGGCTGGTTCTGGAGGTCTTCGGCTATATAATAATAATAATTGTGAGATATATATATATATATATCAATAGAAGCTCTGAATAGCAGAAGCTGAGCAGAAGATCAAGAAGCTCCAAGATGAGGAGGAGACCACTAGGAAACAGCAGAAGGTGGAAAATAGCCTTAAAGAGATGAACAGCACACCAGAGAACTGTGGGATGAGTTCAAGAGGGACAATATAGGAATCATGGCGTCCCTGAACAACAGTAAGAATCTGCGATGAAGAAACAATAGTTAGAGAAATCAGCAACAAGAATTTCCCAGAGTGGGGCTGGAGCAACAGTTCAGCGGGGAGGGCGTTTGCCTTGCATGCAGCAGACCCGGGTTCAATCCCCAGAACCCCAGATGGTTCCCCAAGCAACGCCAGGAGTAATTCCTGACAGCAGAGCCAGGAGTAACCCCTGAGCATTGCTGGGTGTGATCCAAAGGAAAGGAAAAAAAAAAAGAGAGAATTTCCCAGAGTTGAGGATTACAGATACTGAAATCCAAGAGGCCCAAAGGGTCTCAGCAGAAATAGACTCGACTAGGAAAACTCCAAGACACGTTCTACTCAAAATGACAAAAATCCAATGATAGAATACCGAGAGCAGGAAGAACAGAAAAATAACTTTCATAGAAAGGAAAGCCCATAAGCTGTCCGGCAGATCTATCAGATGAAAGATGAGCTGGAAGAGTGTGGAGGGGAATTGTACAAGAATGCGCTGAGGCGATCAACTCACCAGAATACTCTATCCAGCGAGATAATCTTTCAGATTTGAAGGAATGATACAGAGGTTCATGGATAGGCAACAGCTTAGGGCCTTGAAACCAGTTTTACCAGAAGTGTTAAAAGAGCTTCTCTAAAGGACAGGACGAACTTCCCAATGTGTGCCACTGAGTATGGTACTCACTAACAGAGCATATGACTGCTCGCCACTAGATTAAGAAATGCGTGTTTAGGGGCCAGAGAGATAGTACAGCAGATAGGGCGTTTGCCTTGCACACAGCCGACCTGGGTTCGATCCCCGGCATCCCATATGGTCCCCCAAGCACTGTCAGGAGTAATTCCTGAGTGCAGAACCAGGAGTAACCCCTGAGCATCGCCGGGTGTGGCCCCAAACAAAAGCAAAAAAAAAAAAAAGAATGTTTACTCCTAGTTTAACATGGGATGTTATACTTTATTATTATTATTTTTTTGCTTTTTGGGTCACACCTGGCAATGCACAGGGGTTACTCCTGGCTCATGCACTTAGAAATTACCCCTAGCAGTACCCAGGGGTACTGGGATGCTGGGAATCGAACCCGGGTTGGCCACGTGCAAGGCAAATGCCCTACCCGCTGGGCTATCACTCCAGCCCTGATATTATACATTTTCAAGAATGAATTAATCACTAAGCAATCAATCATCATCACAGATTTTTATTGATTCATATGTTGATAGTTCCATTTGCCATGCCTTTAAGTTTTGTTGGGACAAGCAACGTGAAATAAATTTGTTCTATGTCTGCCAAGGGGTGATACTGGGGGTTGGGAAGGGAACCTGGGGACGTTGGTGGAAGGAGGGAGTCACTAGGGTGGGGGAACTGGTGCTGGAACACCGTGTGCCTAAAACAGTCCTTTGTAAACAACTTTGTAAGTCATGGTGTCGATAAAAATTAAAAGAAAAAAAAAAAAGAAGTCGTGGTAGATATACACAATGGAACACTAGGCAGCCACAAGAAAAGACAAAGTCTTGCAGTTCACTGCCATTTTGATGGGACTGGAGGGCACTGTGTTAAGGGAAAGAAGTCACAGGGAAAAAGACAAGTGTTGGATGAGCCCATCTGCAGTATACAGAGAGGAACAAAACAAGGGAATAGAGAATAATGAATGACATAGTATGAGATTAATACCCGAGGGCATTAGAAACAAAGGCCAGGAGGATTGGTCCACGGTTGGAAGCCTGCCTCAAGTGCTGGGGGAGAAGGCGGTTGAGAGAAAGAAGGGACCACTTGGGGCTGGAGTGATAACACAGTGGGGAGGGTGTTTGCCTTTCACACCGACCACCCAGGTTCGATTCCCAGCATCCCATAGGGTACCCTGAGCACCGCCAGGAGTAACTGCTGAGTGCAGAGCCAGGAGTAACCCCTGTGCATCGCCTGGTATGACCCAAAAAGAAAAAAAAAAAGAAGGGATCACTATGACAAGGACAGTTGGAAATACTCTGGAGAAGAACTGTGTGCTGAAAGCGGTTAAAGGAACAAACATGATAATGCCCAAAAGGAGAGAAAGAGAGAAAGAAGAAAAATGCCTGCCACAGAGGCAGGCTGGTGGGGTTGGGGTGACGGGAGGGAAACTGAGGACACTGGTGGTGGGAAATGAACACTGATGGAACGATGGGTGTTGGAACATTGTAGGACTGAAACCATATCTCAAAGAAGAGAGAGAGAGAGAGAGAGAGAGAGAGAGAGAGAGAGAGAGAGAGAGAGAATATCAAATGATGCCAAACCCTGGGTCTTGGGTTACAAAACTAAGATTAACAAGTCATAGAGGGAAGGAAGAGGCAGACTGGAAGTGATGCAAGATTGTGGTGGAGGATTGGGGGCACTTTGGGGATGGTGAGGTGTGATGACGGGGCATGCATCAAAGCCATGAACGTCGCTACCATTTTTTAGCTATTTATTTATTTATTTTGCTTTTTGGGTCACACCTGGTGATGCACAGAGGTTCCTCCTGGCTCATGCACTCAGGAATCACTCCTGGCGGTGCTCTGGGGACCCTAGGGGATGCTGGGAATCGAACCCGGGTCAGCCGCGTGCAAGGCAAACGCCCTCCCCGCTGTGCTATTGCTCCAGCCCCCTCTCTTGGTTACTCCTTTGCCAACATTCAGCACGTAGTTCCTATCCCGAGTGATCATTTCCAACTCTTTGTCATAATGGTTATATATTTGATCAAATATATCTATATACCTGTTGTCATATATTTGAACATTGATCACACTTCACACTTAATCACTTAACTTCCCGTTAGTCGTCGATTTGCTCGAGCGGGCGCCAGTAACGTCTCCATTTGTCCCTGTCGCGTGCTAGTGTAGCCCAATGGCATCTCTTCACTCTGGGAACATGGAGGGCCTCAAACCGATCGTTCATGACCTTGACAAAGAAGTCTGACCATCTGGTAGGTGGGCGGCCACGCGGTCTTTTGACATCCCGTGGAATCCAGTCGGTAACAGCTCTAGTCCAGCGGTCGTCTTTAAATCTCATTACGTGACCAGCCCATCTGATTTTCGACACCTTGGCAAATGAGACAGCGTCCCTGATCCTTGATCGTCGACGATGTCAGAACTCCGGATTCGTTCTCTCATTTGAGTGAAACGTGATATTCCAAGCATAGCTCTTTCTATTCTTCTTTGGGAGACCTGAATGGCATTCTCATCTTGTTTGCGTAGGGCCCAGGTCTCTGAGGCATATGTTAATGCAGGAAGAACAGTGGAATCAAAGAGATGTGCCCGGAGCCGGAGGTTCTTTGTCCTCTTAGCTATTTCTTCGACATTGATACCATTGAACATTGATACCATTGTAAAACCTATAGTAACATAAATATGGGGAAGAAATTCCTCCAGTGGCTTCCTGGTTCGGAGGCTTGGGATAGAAGCGTTTTGTTTCTGACTGTAAATTCCTGCGGCTGGCATTGCTCCCCACGCCCCGTGGGGGAATCTTCTGAGTTGGGGGGGTGGGGAATGCTTACAAATTAGGTGGAGGTGTTGGGAAGGCTTGATGGAAACCAGTCCCGTTGGGGGAAACGGTTTCCTGTGTGCTCTCTGGGTTTCTGCGATCACAGGGCGAGAGATAAGAGGCAGAAGATTTTTTTCCAAGGAGGCAGCGCAGTCCCCAGGGGCGGGAGGCGGGAGGAGAGATTTGGCGGTAAGTAGTCGCTCATTGCACGCTAGGGGAAAGGCAGATTCCAGAGAAGCAAAGGAAGCTCTGTGAGGAAGGGCTCCGGGAGGGACCTTCGGGGCAAAAGAGGCAGTGGGTGCCAGGACAAGTTGACTTCAGCCCTGCGGTATTTGAGGGACCTGCCAGGGAGCGCGCAGATAGAGCACGCACTGTCCCGCCGAGCACTGAGGCCTCAGCCAGACGATGAGTAATGCTCGGCCCTGCCCAGGGACCAGCCATGCTGGAGGGGAGCGGGAGTGATTATTCAGTTCGCCACGGAAGGAGCTCCAGCTTAGTCTGGCTAGTCCTGGGATCTTGGGAGATCCTGGCTACCGCAGGGGCAATCTTGAGATTCCAGAACATTCCGGGAAAGTGCAGGAGGTCAGTGGGAAAAGCGTCAAGTGGAGTCAGTGAGGGAGAGTGGGAAAGGGGACAGGTCCTGCTAGGAAACTGGCCGCTCCCCCTCCCTCCCCCTCCGGCTTCCAGGACCAAGTGCAAATAAATAAAGACTTGGATGGGAATGGCTCAGGTGGGAGGGGCCTGGAGAGAGAGAGTACGGCACGTGGTGAACTGGCCTTGCACGTGACTGACCCGGGTTCGATCCCTGGCATCCCAGAGGGTCCCTTGAGCACTGCCAGGAGTTGATTCCTGAGTGCAGAGCCAGGAGCAAGCCCTGAGCATCGCCGGGTGTGACCCAAGAACCAAATAAATAAATAGTTAAATAAATAAAGTGGTTCTGGGCTTCACATCGTGGTTGGCTTTACACAGAGTTGACTGATTTCAAGGGGGACCGTATTTGAGCCCGAAGGCGGAGAATAGAAAGTATCCTTTAGGGTGTCTGGGCTGGAGCGATAGCACAGCCGGTACGGTGTTTGCCTTGCATGCGGCCAACTGGGCCGACCCGGGTTCGATTCCTTGGCCCCTCTCGGAGAGCCCGGCAAGCTACCGAGAGTATCTCACCCGCATGGCAAAGCCTGGCAAGCTCCGCGTGATGTATTCGGTACGCCAAACACAGTAACAAGTCTCATAATATTACTGGGCCCGCTCGAGCAAATCGATGAACAACGGGAGGACAGTGGCAGTGACAGGGGTATTTTAGTGGCCAAACCAATGGGCATTCACCCATGCTCCCACACCCTCAGCTGTTCAGAGTAGCTGGGACTCCAATACTGTTTGTGTGCTTTTAAGAGGAACCCAACACCAGTCTAGTATACAGAGGCTCTCAGTCGAAAGGAGACGTTTCCCCCATGTGTGAGGAATCAGGGGGCAGTGCTGTTTGCATTTTAGACCAGACCTTATGAGGGAGTCCCCAACCCCACGCCCGCCCCCTCCTTGTCCCATAATCTTCCAGGTAGCAGGAGGGACTTGGGGGAGGAAGGGATTGCCACCGTCCTTGCCCTTGCCAGGAGTCTGGGGGTGGCCGGCCCACTGACCCTGACATCTCATTGGCCAGTGCTGTGGTACAAGACCATATCTACTCGCAAAGGAGGCTGGGAAATGTTGTTTGGGGCAGGGATTGGTGGGTTTTAAGGGTCATCCCCAGTGTTGCTCAGGGTCTTCTCCTAGCTTTGGACTGATGAGCTGCACCTGGTCAGGCTCAGGGGCCCATACATGGTGCTTGGGACTGAACTGAGGTCAGCTGAGTGCAAGGCAAGTGCCTCACCCCTGCACCATCCCAGTGGACCCAGTGCCTCACCCCTGTACCCTCTCTCTGACCCCAGTGCCTCACCCCTGCACCATCTCTCTGGACCCAGTGCCTCATCCTTGCACCCTCTCTCTGGACCCAGGGCCTCACCCCTGAACCCTCTCTCTGGACCCAGTGACTCACCCCCGCACCATCTCTCTGGACCCAGTGCCTCATCCTGCATCCTCTCTCCGGACCCAGGGCCTCACCTCTGAACCCTCTCTCTGAACCAAGTTCAGGTTCTTAAGGTCTGTGTGTTGCTCTCTCTGCGCCTGTGTGTGTTTACAATTTTCTGTCCCTGTGTTTCTGTGACTATTGGTGTGTATGTGTGTGTTTGTGTATCTTTGTGTCTGTGTGTCTGCATGTATGTCTGTGTGCTTATATATAGACATATCTCTGTGTGCAGAGGTCTGTGGGCATGCATCTTTGTGTGTGTGCGTGTGTGTGTGTGTGTGTGTGTGTGTGTGTGAGTCTATGAGTCTGTGTGTACATCTGTGTCTGGTCTGTGTTTGTGTTGGAGTGTGTCTCCATGTGTTTGTGTGTCATCTCTATGACCGCGAGCAGCGTGCCATCCATGACCTCCAGTCTCCAGGGGGCTTCCGTGAATGAGGTGTGACTGTCCCTCAGCCGCCCTGTGTCCTGCTATTAGAATCTGGGCAGAGAAGGATTCTCCCGAGAGCTAAATGAAGAGTGGCAACAGCAGTTCCTTCAATCCCAATGCAGAGCAAGTTCAACTTCATTAGCGATTCCGAGAGAGATTTATGGAGCTTCAGGGGAAGCCTCCGTGAAGGGCACGTCTCCCCCGATGTAAGTGACCGAAGGCTTCTGCTCCGTGCTGGGCTTGGGTTTTTGGTGAACACTTGCTGAGTCATCATTATTAGGGGCGGAACTGAAGACAGGAAGGAAGGGTGGAGAGTTGAGACAGGGGCCAGCCAGAGCCGACTGACCGCCTGGGCCTGTGTGTGCAGAGTCAGGCTGGACTTTGGCCTGAGGTTCAGAGTTGGGAGCCCGGCAGGACAAGGGGATCTGGGGTGTCTGGGAAGGAAGCAGAGAAAGAAGCAAAGACCCTGAGCTTCCTGAGTCCCGGGCAGCTGCGTCCGAGGAGACCACAGGGCTGCACGGCCAGCCAGGCTTCCGAGGGGAAGTGCAACAGTGGCCTCAGGAGTGATTTGTGGGGCTGGAGCGATAGCACAGCGGGGAGGGCGTTTGCCTTGCAAACGGGGTTCAATCCCTGTCATCCCATATGGTCCCCCGAGCACTGCCAGGAGTAATTCCTGAGTGCAGAACCAGGAGGAACCCCTGAGCATTCTGGGTGTGACCCAAACAGCCAAAAAAAGAGTGATTTGCTGCTGTTGGATCCAATTTTCCTGACACCCCTGACACCACCTTTGTGATGGGACCATCTTGCTTCATGGGCATTACGGTGGTGCTGGGAAGACCATCTAACTGGGGAGGGACGTGGATTCACTCTCCTTCTCTTCTTGACTGTCTTTCTCTGTCATGGTGAGATATGGTGGGAATGTTCTAGAATGAGAATGTTCTAGAATGGGGTGTTTTTTTTTTCTTTTCTTTTTGGGGTCCACACCCAGAGGTGCTTGGGGGCTATTCCTGGCTCTGTGCCGGTGGGTCCCTCCTGAGGGTACTTAGGGGACTATGTGGCATTGGGGCTGGAGCCCAGGACACCCACATGCACGGCCTGTGCTCCAGCCCTTCGAACTGTCTCTCTGACCCAGCAGGGATTTTGTGTGAAATTAGACACTGTACCCCGTTGGGCATTTTGGCAGCTGGATTTGCCTCCTGGGTGTGTTCCCAGGGCCATAGAGGGCAGACAGCCTCTGACATTAATTCCCCACGCTAAAACTACGTGCGAACAAGTCTAGAGTTCTGGTTCCTCCTGGAAAAATAATTGGGGGACACTAGATGTAGGTGCTAAGAAAGCAACTTCACCTGCTCCTGATGTGCACTGAGTTACACAGTTGCCTCCTCTTTCTGGGGGAGTCCACTGTGGTCTTGGTGGGGCGCAAGAGCTCTCCCAGAGAAAGAGAAGGAAAGAAAGAAAGAAAGAAAGAAGGAAGGAAGGAAGGAAGGAGGGAAGGATGGAAGGAAAGAAGGAGGAAGGAAAGGAAGGAAAGAAGGGAGGAAGGAAGGAAAGAAGGAAGGATCAGAGGAAGGAAGGCAGGAAGGGAGAGAGGGACAGAGGGAGGGGGATGGAGGAAAGAAGGAAAGAAAGAAGGAAGGAAGAAAAGAAGGAAGGGAGGGAGGAAGGGAGAGAGGGAAGAAGGGAGGGAAGGAGGGAGGAAATAAGGAAAGAATGAAAGAAAGAAAGAAGGGAGGAAGAAAGGGAGGGAGAGAGGGAGGGATGGAGGGACGGGAGGGAGGAAGGAAAGAAAGAATGAAAGAAAGAAGGAAGGAAGGAGGGAGGAAAGAAGGAAAGAAAGAAGAAAAGAAGGAAGGAAGGAAGGAAGGAGGGAAGGAACGGAGGGAGGGAGGGAGGAAGGAAGGAGGGAGCGAGGGAAGGAAGGAAGGAAGGAAGGAAGGAAGGAAGGAGGGAGGGAGGGAGGGAGGGACGGAGGGAGGGAAAGAAGGAAGGAAGGAGGGAGGGAGAGAGAAAGGAAGGAAGGAAGGAAAGAAGGAAGGAAGGAGGGAGGGAGGGAGGGAAAGAAGGAAGGAAGGAGGGAGGGAGAGAGAAAGGAAGTAAGGAAAGAAGGAAGGAAGGAGGGAGGGAGGGAGGGAAAGAAGGAAGGAAGGAGGGAGGGAGGGAGGGAGGGAAAGAAGGAAGGAAGGAGGGAGGAAGGGAGGGAGGGAGGGAGGGAGGGAGAAAGGAAAGAAAGAAGGAAAGCACGCAAGCAAGAAGCAGCCCGGAGCACATTCCAGAAAGGAGCCGCGTGCAAGTCTGCGCAGGGGGGTGTGAGCGGGGCTGAAGGGGGGAGGACACAGAAGCAGGTTCTCGACGTGGGCCGTGAGGGAAGCGCTCAGGTGGCAAGACAGAGGCTGTTGGGCAGATCTGGGGGCCTTCGTGGGGTGGGGGTGACGGCGCCCAGGGATGGCGCCCAGGTTCTGCCTGTAGGGGCTCTGGGTTCCATCCCCAGCTGAGGGCCGAGTCACCCCCGAGCTCCCCGGGATGTCCCCTCCAGTCCAAAACAACGAGGGGGGCACAGCTCAGCCGGGAGGTGTTTGCTTCGCTTGTGGCCAACCCGGGTTCAGTGCTTGACTCAGGAAAGAAGACAGTAAGAGCAGGGGGTGTGTGCCTGGGAGGGAAATTTGCTGCAGCCTGGAGGTAAATCCTGCCGGTATCTCAGCTGCACTAGAGACGTTCCGGGGACACAGAGACAGGAAGGGATGATGCAGTGAGGAAACCCGTTAGAGTTAGGAAACCTCACTCTGAGATTCCCGTTCGTGGAGTTAAATCACAGGTAAGTCAAACATGACCCACGGGCAACAGTGCAAGAAACACGATCTGTAGGACGTATTCTCCCTGCACAGATGGGACCCCAGGGTTGGAGAGATAGTGGGTAGGCACTTGCCTTATTTGCGGCCGGCCTGGGTTCGATCCTCGGCATCCCAGATGGTCCCCTGTGAACACCACCAGGAGTGATTCCTGAGGGCAGAGTCAGGAGCAACCCCTGAGTACTGCCAGGTATGGCCACTCAAAACCAGAAAAAAATACCCCCAAAAACAGGACCCTGGTGCCTCCGTGTGCACATGCATACGCATGGACACACACATACATGTGTGTGCGCGCGCACACACACACACACGCACACGCACACGCACACACACTACACTAGACATCTCTGTTGAAGGGGAACAGTGCCAAGATCTGGGATCTCTGGTTTACAGACTTTACCTTTATCTGTAAGCTGTTAATTATATTAACCAAGAAAATGCATTTCTGCATCACTTGTGCAATTAAAACTTAATTGGAAGCACATGCACTTGGCCTTTTGCAAGGGCTGTCTCAGCAGAGCCACGAGATGGAAAACATGATTACAACATCTTGGGAAGAAACAGGGGGAAAGGGACAGGCATGAAAGCTAAGGGGAGCTGGAGCAGAAGGATCCCGGGGAGGGGTGGGGCGGGGGGAGGCAGGAAGAGAAAGTTCTTGGTTGGTTAGTCTTTCACTGCAGTCGCCCCAGACCTCAGCACCAGGGCACTTGGCTTCCCCGTGAGGTCTTTGCTTCGACAAGAGAGCAGGGAGTTGATCACACCTCTCATTTCCTGATAGGGAAAAGTCTGGGAGGATTTTGATGAGAAATCAAACTCGCTTGATGGGGCCCCACAGCCTCTGCAGGGGTAAAATGTTGCCTGGGAAGAAAATGTGCGTGGATGGGGCCGAAGTGATAGCACAGCAGGGAGGGCGTTTGCCTTGCACGTGGCCGACCCGGGTTCGATTCCCAGCATCCCATAGGGTCCCACGAGCACTGCCAGGAGTAATTCCTGAGTGCAGAGCCAGGAGGAACCCCTGAACATCGCCCAGTGTGACCCAAAAAGAAAAAAAATGTGAGTGGAAATAGGAGAGAGCAGAAGAGATGGTACTGATGGACCCAGGAAGAAGTGCTCTAATCACCGTGTGGGGTGGACAGCGAGACAGTTATTCAAACGCAGGCTGTCCACTTTCCAGTTTCAAACATGGGCTAATGCTGCTCACGCCATGTCGGGCTGAAAATGGGTGAGAGAAAACGTTCTGTGACTGTGACCAGTGGCACTTACTGGAGATGAGTCCACACCCTCTGGGGGGCCAGGGGGGAGCAGGAAAAACATCCCATTGTCAAACGTGCTTCTCTCTGCTTGATGGGGAAACGGGTGATTTTGTTTTTCATGCATTTCTGTTGACACAACAAGTTTTTTTTTTTTTTTTATCAAAAACACGACTGCTTTTATAATTCCCCGGAGGAGATGTTTTTAAAGCTGTAGTTTTGAGAATCATGTCTGAGGGAAGGGGACCAAGCAGGGCAGGGTCCTAGCATGGAGCCCCAGCTGCCTTTATTTTAAGGTAAAAAGGTAAAGGCCCTCCCGTTGATCGTCGATTTGCTCGAGCGGGCCCAGTAACGTCTCCATTGGAGACTTTGTTGTTACTGTGTCTGGCATATCGAATACTCTCGGTAGCTTGCTGGGCTCTCCGAGAGGGGCGGAGGAATCGAACTCGGGTTGGCCATGTTGGCTGCATGCAAGGCAGACGCCCTACCCGCTGTGCTATCGCTCCAGCCTTTATTTTAATTTTTATTAAATTAATGCCTTTATTTTATTTGTATTTATTTATTTTTTTTGCTTTTTGGGTCACACCCGGCGATGCTCAGGGGTTCCTCCTGGCTCTGCACTCAGGAATTATTCCTGGTGGTGCTTGAGGGACCCTATGGGATGCTGGGGATTGAACCTGTGTTGACTGTGTGCAAGGCAAATGCCCTACCTATTGTTCTATTACTCCAGCCCCTGCCAGCAGCCTTTAGAACCGCCTCCTTCCCACATGCCCCCAGCCCTTTGGCCCTGATGTCAGATGTAAGGGCTGCACATAATTAAAAGAACCTAGAGTGGGTGGAAGCCCTAGGACGATGTGCCAGGTATGTGCCTTGCATGCATCAGCTGATCTGGGGTTCAATCCCTGAGCACCACCAGGAGTCACCCCTGAGCATTGCCAGGTGTGCCCCCTCCCCCAAAGGACCTAGAACGATCCACTTCCTTGACACTGAATGACAAAAGTCAACTTGTCCTCTTCCCAAGGGGCTGTTGTTGGGGCTGGAGCGATAGCACAGCGGGTAGGGTGTTTGCCTTGCACACAGCCAACCCAGGTTCAATTCCCAGCATCCCAGAGGGTCCCCTGAGCACCGCTAGGGGACCAACTTCTGAGTGCAAAGCCAGGAGTAACCCCTGTGCATCGCCAGGCGTGACCCAAAAAAGAAACAAACAAACAAAAAAAGAGATCAAGGGGCTGTTGTTTGTGCTTGAATTCACACGAGAAAACATAGCACTCAAACTGGCTGGAGCTCCACGTGGGCAAGGAAGGTTTGCCCCTTCTCTGCCGGCAGAGCTGAGAGTGTCGGGAGCGAGAGTGTCACAGCGAGAAGAACCCTTCCTCCTGGACCCACGTGACTCAGAGCCCCCAAACCCTGCAAGGAAACCCACGTGGCACCCTTGCCCTTCCATGCTGCATCTCTGCGGCTTCGGGTCAATTTTATGACTTCTTTGGTTTCCAGTTTTCTCATGAGTAAGAACTCCACCTCCCATGGACTCCCCTTGAGGAATTGATGGAATGAAATGCGTCTAGTAGCTGATTTCAACCAGTGGCTTGGTGGTTTCATTTCTCAATTTACTGGAGCCGATAGCACAGTGGGTAGGGCGATTGCCTTGCACGTGGCCGACTCGGGTTCGATTCCTCCATCCCTCTTGGAGAGCCCGGCAAGCTACCGAGAGTATCCTGCCCGCACGGCAGAGCCTGGCAAGCTCCCCGTGGAGTATTTGATATGCCAAAAACAGTAACGAGTCTCACAATGGAGAGGTTACTGGTGCCCGCTTGAGCAAATCGATGAACAATGGGAGGATAGTGCCACAGTGGTACCAAATTTTATTTTCTTCTCAATCTACCTGACAGGCTGGAATAAGGAGAGGGAGGTGGTTTCTCTGCAGACTTTCCTGGGGAAAAAGACCCTTCTCTTGAGCCCAGCATGGTGATACCTGCAATCATTCAATGAATGCCTTAACCATAGCCCTTTCCTGGACGCCCACTTCAGTCACAGACCTCAGTTGCCCAAGGATGAGCTGATCCCACGACGCCCCCTGCAGGCCAGCCAGGAAACGGCTCCTCCCATGTCTGGGCCGCCTCTGCCAGCTCCTCTCGCAGGAAGTGACGCAAGGAGCTTCTTCCCTTTTCCAGTGAATTTGGAAATCAACCCAAACGGGAGAAAAAAAAAAACCAATCTGGAGCGAGGAGCGTTACAACTTGGAAGCACAGGGACTCCGGAGGCAGGCTGGCGTGGACTGCGGACTGCCTTGCCTTGGTGACGGCCAGCTCGCCCTGGGGTGCAGGGGAGCATGTGATGAAGCATCCCCTCTGTCCTTGGCTGCTGGCTGGGTGCAGAGACCACCCCCGCTGGACCCCTGGGGTCTTCTGGCTGGGGGGTGGGCGTTGGCATGCAGCAGCTGCCTCTGTTTGCTAGGCAGGACTCAACCCCCCCCCCCCCACACACACACACACTGACCCAGGAGGAGGGAGGTTGGGATTTTGGGGGTGCTGCTATGTGGTTGCAGTTATTTCCCTGCATCATTTGAAGAGACCAAGTTTGAGGTAACCCAACGCCACTTTCCCCCCCGCCCCCTCCCCCCACTCTGTCTTGAGTGTGTGGATTGCAGCTAAGGGTGATTTTTGTGTATTCTGAAATATATCAAAACATTCCTGGGGGTTCGTGTGTGGGGAGGGAGAGTACAGGGGTTGAAGCACTTGCCTTGTATGTGGCTGACCCTGGTTCAAATCCCTGGCATTGTGCATCTTTCTCTAGCTCTCTCTGCAGGTGCTTCTCCTGAGCACAGAAGCAGGGCAATAGTCCCTGAGCACTGCTAGGTGGGCCTAACCCCCTTCTCCCCGGACCGCTCCTCACTACACCAGGTGCTTCAGACGGGAGCAGGCACGGCCCCTCCACCTGCCCCATATGAATCCTGGCGGCCACAAATCTCCAGAATCCAATGGAAAACCCAGGTATGCGGGACCAGTGACTGCAACTCCAGGCCTCAAGGCATAGGTGTCTTGATCCAGAGACTCACAGATGAATCTCAGAACCCCCCATCAGCTCACTGCAGAAATCTCTCTCTCTCTCTCTCTCTCTCTCTCTCTCTCTCTCTCTCTCTCTTTTGCTTCACACCCATTGATGCACAGGGGTCCCTCCTGGCTCTGCACTCAGGAATTACTCCTCCTGGCGGTGCTCGCAGACCACATGGGATCCTGGGAATCGAACCCAGGTCGACCGCATGCAAGGCAAACACCCTACCCACTGTGCTATCGCTCCACCCCCTGGGGGGGTCGGGGAGAGCTCTTTTCTCAAGGATTATTCATCCTGCTGCCCATACAGGGCACCCCTAAATAGTACCCGGGCATCAGGACAGAACACAGAAGGAAGGCACAGTGACACCCCCTGCCACCCCCGCCAGGCCTCCAGGTCCTGTGCTTCAGCTCTTTTTGGGTGCTGAGCCTGAATCTTCGACCTGCAGAAGAGATGAGCTAGCTTCCCTGCCCTTCTTCTCGCCAAGCAAGTGCTGCTTTCCTGGGCCAGGAGGAGAAAAGTCATCTTTGAGTGAAGTTTGCTCCTTCTCTGGAAAAATCACGTTAATGGAGCTTTAATTACAGAATTAAAAGCCAATTGGGGAGGAAAATGACAGATTAACCTCCTTTAGGGCCACGGGAACACATACCTTATGAATGATAAATGTACTGTGTCGCTGATAAAGGCGCTTGAGTCCAGCTTGTTCTTGGCTTCTTGAGGTCCAGCTAATTTCTGTTGTCGGGGAATATATTTTCTTTGCTTTTATCGTCTGAGCTCTGTTGAGATGCCGCTGTGGTGTATTTCTTCTGTGTGCCTGGAAAGAACGCTTCGGGCAGTTCTGGATCGCCTCGTTCCATGTCCGTTGACGGATGTAAATAGTGTTGGTTACGACTTTCCGTGCGTATTGATTGTCTTTTTGTTTGTGAGACGCTCACAGGCATTTGTTAGGGTCTCCTATAATTGTGGATTTCATCATTCTTTCTTTTAGACCAGGCGGTCTTTGCTTTACATAAATTGAGGTTGTTGGAGTTATTATTCATTTCATTTCATTTCATCATCCTGTTAATCGTCGATTGCCTCGAGCAGGCCCCAGTAACGTCTCTTTCATCCTAGCCCTGAGATTATATTCACGGCTCTTTAGGAGAATGAGACCCATCATTGTTACTGGTATTTGGCATATTTGGTAGGCCACGGGGAGTTTGCCAGACTCTGCCCTGTGGGCAGGCTACATTCGACAGCCTGCAAGTTTGTCCAAAGTAGGAATGAGATAATAAGATGTCGCGCGGCCGCGAATGCGGCCGCGCGGTTCCGGGATCTGGATTTTATAGTCTCTGAGTCTTGGCCGCTGATGGGATTACACGGCGCCAGGGGGCCAGGTGGTGGGTGTGACCCCCGCCTACTGGAATTTGGAGGATCTGGGTGGAAGATGCTCGACTCCAATTCGAGTAGGCTTGGAGGTCTCGGCCCCGGAACCCGCGTGGCTTTGTCCCTCTGCCGCGTGGCTTTGTCCCTCTGCCAGTACCTTCAGAGTTATTATAGATTTAGAATTATTCTTTTTTTTTTCTTTTGGGGTTACACCTGGCGATGCTCAGGGGTTACTCCTGGCTCTGCACTCAGGAATTACTCCTGGCAATGCTCGGGGGACCATATGGGATGCTGGGGATCGAACCGGAGTTGGCCGCATGCAAGGCGAATGCCCTACCCGTTGTACTATCACTTCGCCCCTGATTTAGAATTATTCTAGATCTCAACCTTGAGAATAATTATTGGACGTGACAAACCATAAACAATTCTAAGTCTATAAATGTGTGTGTGTGTGTGTGTGTGTGTGTGTGTGTGTGTGTGTGTGTTTATAAAGCCTATTAGGTCTCATCGTGCCTTGAAATCTACCTTTTTTTTTTTTTTTTTTTTTTAAGAAATCTACTTGTTTGAAGGGGCTGGAGCAATAGCACAGCCGGTAGGGCGTTTGCCTTGCACACGGCCAACACAGGTTCGATTCCCAGCATCCCATAGGGTCCCCTGAGCACTGCCAGGAGTAATTCCTGAGTGCATGAGCCAGGAGGAACCCCTGTGCATTGCCGGGTGTGACCCAAAAAGCAAAAAAAAGAAAAAAATCTACTTGTTTGGGGACTGGGGGCTAGAGCAGTGACTAGGACACCTGCTTTGCAGTGACAGATGTGGGTTTGGTTCCTGACAGCACATCCTGGAGCACTGCTGAGTGTGGCCCCCACGCTCCTAGCAGCCCAGGCGTAATCTGGGATGCTTGCTTTGAGCTGCTGGCCAGCTTGGTTGAGGGTCCTAGGTAGGGAGCCTCCAGGCTCCTAAAAAGCATTAAAAAGAAAAAATAGGGGCCAGAGCGATAGTACAGCGGGCGGGGCGTTTGCCTTGCATGCGGCCGATCTGGTTTAATCCCTGGCTTTCCATATGGTCCCCCAAGCACCACCAGGAGTGATTCCTGAGTGTGGAGCCTGGAGGAACCCTGAGCGTTGCTGAGTGTGACTCCCCCTTCCCCCCACAAAATAACTGGGGCTGGAGAGATAGTACATCTGGGACAGTTCAACCCGGCCAACCTGGGTCAATCCCTCCAGCATTCAGCCCTGCGCACTTCTGGGGGTGTGGCCCCCAAACCAAACAAACAAAAACAACCAGAGTTGCCTGGGGGCTAGAGAGAGGCTCCCTCTGAGGACTGACTGCAGTCTTTTTTTTTTTTAAATTTTTATTAATCTCTTGGGCTGGAGCGATAGCACAGCGGTAGGGCGTTTGCCTTGCACGCAGCCAACACGGCCAACCCGAGTTCGATTCCTCCGCCCCTCTCGAAGAGCCCGGCAAGCTGCCAAGAGTATCTCGCCCGTACGGCAGAGCCTGGCAAGCTCCCCGTGACGTATTCGATATGCCAGACACAGTAACAACAAAAGTCTCCAATGGACGTTACTGGGCCCGCTCGAGGAAATCGATGAACAACAGGAGGACCGTGATCATGTTTATATAGCACAGCGTTAGAGCGTTTTCCTTGCACGCAGCCAATATGGCCAACCCTAGTTCGATTCTTCCACCCCTCCCGGAGAGCCTGGCAAGCTACCGAGAGTATCTCGCCCACACGGCAGAGCCTGGCAAGCTCCCTGTGACGTTTTCGATATGCCAGACACCGTAACAACAAAGTCTCCAATGGAGACGTTACTGGGCCCGCTCGAGCAAATCGATGATCAAGGGGAGGGCCTTTTACTTTTACTTTTACTTTTATTAATCTCTTGCCCGCGTCTGGCTGTCCTCGCAGAGGCCCCTTGGAGGGGGCGGGTTGAGTTTTCCTCCCCGCCCCGAGCAGAGCCTCAGCAGCCGAAGACCTCCAGAACCAGCCCCAACCATGCTGAGACCACTCTCCACAGACATGAAGGTACCGGCAGAGGAACAAAGGCATGCGGGGCCCGGGGCTGAGATCTCCAAGCCTGCTCAGATCGGGGCTGAGCATCCTCCACCCAGATCTTCCATCTTCCAGTAGGCAGGGGTCACACACACCAACTGCCCCAGCGCCAGGTAATCCCATCAATGGCCAAGACCCAGAGACTATAAAACCCAGCTCCCGGAAGACATCTTATTATCTTGTTCTTTCTTTGGACAACCTGGCAGGCTACCGAATGTAACCTGCCCACACGGCAGAGTCTGGCAAACTCCCCGTGGCGTACCCAATATGCCAAATACCAGTAACAATGATGGGTCTCATTCTCCTAACCCTGAAAGAGCCTTGAATATGGCACTTTTTAAAATCTCAGGGCTAGGACGAAGGAAACGTTACTGGGGCCTGCTCGAGGCAATCGATGAACAACAGGATGATCGTGATCATGAATTTTTATTAGTGAAACACCATGAGGTTCAGTTATAGACTTACAAATTTTTGTGCTTGGGTTCCAGTTATACAATGATCAAGTCCCCATCCCTCCACCAGTGCCCATTTTCCACCACCACGGGTCCCAGTATCCCTCCCACCCCAGGACTGACTGTCGTCTTGGGGAGGCCCCCTGACTGCAGGGAGTGTCCCCACACATAGCCACTTGCTTCCCTGGACACCGGGGTGCACAATGCACTTTCTTCTGGCTAGTGTGTGCGTGTGCAAAGTTCATTTCCATTCTTCTGTAACATTCCTCTTTAATGTTTGTCTCCCGAAAGCGGAGACTAATTGGGGTTTTGCTTCTCATTTAGTATGCAATCTGTCTTTTAATTGGAGTAATTTGTATATTTGTATTTAATGGACTTAGGACTAGACGACAAATCTATTACTAATGGTTTTCAGTGAAATCCATTATGAATTCCCCCGTCCCTTCTTTATAACCTTGTACACAAACAACTTTTAGTTTATTACTCGGTTTCGTCTGTCAGCTGGTTATTTCTGGGTTTCTGGTCCCTGCTGTTGTTTACAACGATGGATTACAAAGTCGATCCTTGATTTATTAAAGTCTAATGAAGTTTAGTGCGTTGACTTCTCTGGCTACATGAGGAAACTCGTGTTTGATGTTATTTTCTCTGTGTTTGCCTTTTGAGATAGTTTTGTTTTGTGCTTGGGCCATGCCCACTCGTGTTCCGAAATCACCCCAGCCAGGGCTCAAGGAGCTGGACGCAGTGCCGGGGACTGAAGCCAGGTCAGCTGCAGGCAAGGGCCAGCACCACCTCACCCAATGTGCTCGCCAGCCCCCTTTGGCCGACCTTCGTGTTCTGGCTCCAAACAGCGTAAGCCTACAGCTATTTTCAATCCCCTGGGACATTTGTATGATCTTTCTACACAATCAATCTTTATTTTTAGAGGCCAGAGCAATAGCACAGCGGGGAGGGTGTTTGCCTTGCACGCGGCTGACCCGGGTTCAATTCCCAGCATCCCCTAGGGTCCCCTGAGCACCACCAGGAGTAATTCTTGAGTGCAGAGCCAGGAGGAACCCCTGAGTATCGCTGGGTGTGGCCCAAAAAGGCAACCCCCCCCCCCAAATATCGAGACCAGAGAGGTCAATTAGCCAGTCTGAACTCACTCAGCCCACGCAGGTTCTGAGAGCCCTAGTATCTCCACTTTTATCCACCAAACTCGATGAATGAAGCCCAGGGACTTAAAAACATTGTGGCTTGTAGCCACCAGGAATACACCTTGGGGGACAGGAGAGATGGTAGAGCTGGTGGGGTGCTTGCCTTGCACACTGGTTTGATCCCTGGAACCCTGTCTGGTCCTCGTGAACCAACCAGGAGTGACCCGTGAGCACAGAGCCAGGCCTAAGCCCCGAGCACCACTGGGTATGGTCCCCCAAACAAAAGTAACAACAAAAAAGAAAGAGACCTTGAATTTCTCCGTTCATATTTATGATGACCTCTGTGTGCCACTTATCAATATTCCCGAGTCCCCACGTAATTCCCGTGGCACTGCATTTGTGGGTCACGAGTTCTTCTCCCTGAGTCGGTTCCAGTCTGTTCTCTCTGTTCCATTCTGGCCTGCCCTATTTCACTTCATCGGCTGGACTGACGTACACGGATTGTCCCCAGCAGTTTAGACAACCCCCCTCCCCCACACACCAAGCTCAATGACTGGCGTTAACGATTAAGAGAGCGTGTGGCTCTGACCCACCTGGACAGCGGTGGACACACTAGTGGTGAGTGGAATAATTTTTTTTGTTGAAAACATCGTCTTTGACATGATTGTAACTATGAACTGCCTAAACTAGATTAAATTAAAAAAAATTGAAGTATCAATAAAATTGCTGGAGCGATAGCACAGCGGTAGGGTGTCTGCCTTGCATGCAGCCAACATGGCTGACCCGAGTTCGATTCCTCCGCCCCTCTCGGAGAGCCCGGCAAGCTACCGAGAGTATCTCGCCCGCACGGCAGAGCCTGGCAAGCTCGCCGTGACGTATTCAATATGCCAAACACAGTCACAACAAGTCTCACGATGGAGACGTTATTGGGCCCGCTCGAGCAAATCAATGAACAATGGGAGGACAGTGACAGTGACCACACCACATTTGATGGGGTTCAGACAGTAGGCAACAAATCATAGCTATATATATGCGTCTTGGTGAGCCCTGCAAGCTACCAAGAGTATCTCGCCCGCACGGCAGAGCCTGGCAAGCTCCCCGTGAGGTATTCAATATGCCAAACACAATAACAACAAGTCTCACGATGGAGACGTTACTGGGCCCGCTCGAGCAAATCGATGAACAACGGGAGGACTGTGGCCGTGACCAAGATAATACATCAATAAAATAAAAAAATGAGAAATCAAGTCTTTTATAAGTATTTATAAATAGAAGTTATTTAAGTATTTAAATATTTATAAATAGAAGCCTGGGATCATCTTTCAGGGATTTTATTTCATTTTCTTGGCGTGGGGGCCACCGCTGGCGGTGCTCGGGGCTCCCTCCCGGCTCTCGGCAGGGTTGGGGGCCAGGAGTGCTGGGGATGGAGCCTGGGTGGGCCACATGCAAGGCGGGTCCCCCTCACTGTGCCGTCCCTCCAGTCAACCTTACGGGATGGCACCCCCGAACAGCCTGGCTTGCCCACCTCACCTTGTCTCACTTGCTGAGCCTGTGGGGAGTTGCTTGGTCTATTTGGGACCCCCCCAGGGCTGGAGCTATAGCACAGCAGTAGGGCATTCGCCTTACAAGCGGCCAACATGGCCGACCCGAGTTCGATTCCTCCGCCCCTCTCGGAGAGCCCGGCAAGCTACCGAGAGTATTCGATATGCCAGACACAGTAACAACAAAGTCTCCAATGGAGACGTTACTGGGTCCGCTCGAGCAAATCGACGATCAACGGGAGGGCCTTTACTTTACTTTACTATTTGGGACCCTGCCCTGCCCCCGTCTACACTGGTGGCCCTGTGTAGCCCACAGGGGCAACGGTAGGGGCAGCGCTGGGGTCTCGTCTCCCTCTGCTCCTGCAGCATGGAAGGAAGAAGCTACGTGTCTCTCCGGGCTGATGTCCCGACTATTCTCCATCAGTCTGTCCTTTTTCCACAACTGTTTTCTCAGGCCTTTGCAGCCCTGCGGGGTCAAAGCAAAGACCCCTTTCCTCCTTCTCCTCCTCCTCCTCCTCCTCCTCCTCCTCCTCCTCCTGCTCCTCCTCCTCCTCCTCTGCCACCTCTTTCCTCCTCCTCCTCCTCTTCCTCCTCTTCCACTTCCTTCTCTACCGCCTCTTCCTCTTCCTCTTCCTCCTCCTCCACCTCCTTCTTTAGCGCCTCTTCCTCTTCCTCCTTCTCTGCCATCTCTTCCTCTTCCTCCTCCTCCTCTTCCTCCTTCCACCTTACTTCTTCTTCTCCTCCTCCTTCTCTTTATCCTCTCCTCCTCCTTCTCCTTCTCCTTCTCTTCCTTCTCCTCTTCCTCCTCCTCCTCCTTCTCCTCCTCTTCTCCTTCTCTTCATCCTCCTCGTCGTTCTCCTCCTCCTTCTCTTCCTTTTCCTTTCTCTTCCTCCTCCTCCTACTCCGACTCCTCCTCCTCCTCCTCCTCGCACCACCCCGCTTTCCAGAATTTCCTGTCCTGCCTTGTGGTCACCTTCATACACTTCAGGCCCACCCTCTCTTCCTCACCATCTCTTCTCCATGGTTTCCAACATCATACGTGTGCAGAGGAAATGAGTCAGCGCGTTCAGACCCTTGGCCGGGACCTGCTTTTGGGAGGCTCCGTGCTGGAGAGCGGGAGAAGTTTTAGGATGAAGGGGCGACCCATGAACCTCTGCCACTGTCCTGCCCTGCGGGACAGGACAGGCCTCCTGCCTTGCTACCCTCAGAACAGCCTCTGAACGCTGGCGGTGTCGCAGGATGGTGGGGTTTGGGTGGGCCTCCAGCCCCAGGAGGACCCCCTCAGGCTCGTTAACAGGACTCCCGTCCTGCTGGTCCCTCTGTGCTCTTCATCCCGGTCCCCACCCCGACACCTCCCCCCTTGCTTCTTTCCTGGGTCCCCCCAGCCTCCCCCGGGCCCCCCGGTCTGTGGACCCCCTTGGGATGCCTTGCCCTGGCGCCCCCTGCAGTATCCTGGGGGTACCCCCATGCCCCCGGCGGAGACGCTGGCTCTAATTTTCAGCTCAGTGAGCCCCATGCCCCCTCCTGCCCCATGCTGTTCTGTAAACCAGGACCAGGTGGCCATGGGGACCCCCTGGGGGACCTAACCACGTGCTCCCTTCCTTCCTCCCTAGAGTTAGCCTGATGCCCCCTAGGACCATTCTGGGGGAGTCCCTGTCACATGACACTCAGCCTGCTTCATGGCATTGGATGGCGGTTCCACCCAGCCCACCCCCCATGGCACCAGGACACTTCCTCCTCCCCCCATCAACAGAAAGACACAGCTCCCTGGGGGTGGGTGGGAAGGCATCCCTGGGGGCTTGGTGACCCTGCCCGGCAGCTGGACCCCTGATGCTCAGCTCACACACAGACTCGAGCCCACAAGAAGGCAGGTGGTTTATTGGGGCAGAGACTGGGATTGGGGTTCATGGGTGGCGGCTACTAGAGAAAGCTTCAGCTCTGTCTGGCTGTGGACCCTTGGGGCACTTCAAATTTGTCCCACTGATTGGTGGGGAACACGAGGGTGACTTGCCCCCTCCCTGCCCCCTGCCCCGGGACACGGGATGGGGGTGGCACTTCCCCAGGGCCCGGGCAGGTCCACCAAGGCTGAGAGTCACCAAGGGAAGCAAAGAACCAGGCAGAGTGGGAGGTGGGGGGTTAGTCAGGCTGCAGGGGGTAGGGGAGAGGGCTGGGGAGGAAGCACCCTCAGAACATCTGTTCCTGTGGCAGCCGGCCACGGGCATCGGGGATCAGGACACGTACCAGGAGGCCAGCCAGATCCCCGGTCCTGCCGGAAATCCAGCTGGTGGTGTCTCAGGGACGGACCCCAGGCAAAGCGACTCTCGGATCGGCCTCCTGCCTCCCCCGTCTTCTCTTTTTGGGCAAGCAAGTTAGCCAGGATGGGGAATGAGGTGGGTGGGGGGGGGGGGTGGGGGGAGTGCCCTACAGGGGGGCCGTGAACCATGGTCTCTGAGCCCCAGGAAGGGAAGGACGGGGCCCGTTCTGCCGAACAAGCATGCTTGGTGCCCACCTCTGCCAGACTGTGCCAGGAAATGCCATTCCAGGCTGTGTTGGGCCATGCCAGGCCATACCAGGCCATGCCATTCTGTGCCAGGCTGTGCCAGGTTATGCCAGGCTGTGGCAGGCCATGCCAGGCTGTGCCAGGCGCACTGCCCTGCTGCTGTCTGTCCTCCGTCTCAGGACTCTTAGGCCTTTACAGGGCACAGACGGAGGCGTCCAGGGGCAAACTCCATGCTCCCCCCTACAGTCTCGTGGCCGTGGCCCCAGCCTCGCTCACGCAGCCCAGAGCTGTGGGACCCTCCTTTGGGGGGTGGGGGGCTGGGGGCTGCGGACCCTCATCCCCCCTCCTCATTCCAGACCATTGGAAACAAACCTGGGAGCTGTGGGGTGGGGGGGCGACACCCTGGAGTGGCTCTGGCCTGCTGGGCGTCCCCTGGACTCCCCCAGGGAGCCTAGAGAGAAGCTGTTTTTGCTGTGTGGGAACTTCCGGCCACACAGGGACAGGACCCGAGCTGAGTCTGAGTTTCCCTGACCTGTGACCCCCAAGCAAACCTGCCCGCAGCTTCCTGCTCAGACCCTGCAGGTCTCCCCGAGGCCCTGCACTCCCTTCCATCACCCTCCTCTCTCTTCCCACCGCTCTACGACCTCCCCCGCCGTGCAGAACTACATGCAGTTCTTTCTGCAAGCTTCGTGGACTCCCTGAAGGCCAGCCTCTACCCTGCCGTGGCCTGGAGGCCCTGCCTGGCGCTGTGCTCCCATTTCTCTCTTTACCATCTTCCTGCCTGCCAGCATGTCCCCCAAACAGATGGCAAGCCGCCAAGACCTGCCATTTCATGTCAACCTGGACCCCCGCCATGCTCGGGCACAGGGACTTGGCCTCTCTGAGCCTCAGTCTCCTCATCTGTAAAATGGGTAGAAGGCAAGAAGGTTAATTCAAGGTTAAGAAGACAAGGTTGTTGCGATGCGCCAGGCCTGGCACACAGCACTTACTACCTCAGCATCTTCCATGGCGGTGTTTGGCCTTGGACAGCTGGTGCTCTGTGATGAGGCATTGGTGACTAGGCCAGTGGTTTTCAGGTTTTTCTTCTATCTCCACCTCTGGGAGGGCTGGCTGAAACACAGATTGTGTGGGGCCCCACACCCAGAGATTTTGATCTGGTGGGGCTGGAGGGGACATGGGAATTTGCCCTTTGGATTATTCTCAGTGAATCTCAGAATCTCAGAAGGCGAATTCTTCTGGGCCCTCATCCTCAGACCCCGGGTGCTCACCAGTGGCAGGTGAGATAAGAGTGACCAAACTGGGCACAAAAATACTCTCAGTTTTGGGGCGGGAGCGATAGCACAGAAGGGAGGGAATTTGCCTCACACAAGGCCGACCCGGGTTCGGTTCCCAGCACCCCATAGGGTCCCCCGAGCACCGCCAGGAGTAATTCCTGAGTGCAGAGCCAGGAGTAACCATTGAGCATCGCCAGGTGGGACCCAAAAACCAAAAAAAAAAAAACAAAAAAAAAAACTGGATTTCTCCTTGCTCGAGCGGGCCCAGTAACGTCTCCATTGGAGACTTTGTTGTTACTGTGTCTGGCATATCGAATACTCTCGGTAGCTTGCCGGGCTCTCCGAGAGGGGCGGAGGAATCGAACTCGGGTCGGCCGTGTTGGCCGCTTATAAGGCGAACGCCCTACCCGCTGTGCTATCTCCTTAAAAAAAAAAAATTCAGTTTAGAACACAAGGCACCCGCTTCGCAAAGGAAGGGACCGTAGTCATCCACCCAGGCTCGGGGGGGAGGGGGGGTTCTTCCCGTGTCCAGGCATGGGCTGGCCATTGATGGTAGGGTTGGGGTGACAGGCAGAGGAAGGGCCAGATTTTATGATATCACAGTCTAACAGCCCAACTTTGCTTTTTTTGGGGGGTGGGGAGAGTCAATCCCTGACATCCCATAGGGTCCTCTGAGCCCCACCAGAAGTGATCCCTGAGCTCAGAGCCAGGAGTAAGCCCTGAGCTCAGCTGGGTATGGCATCCCACCCTCCCAAAAAAAAACCCCAAATCCTGAAAAAAAAATCTGCCCTTCATACCCCCCCACCTCATCTCTGCTGGTGGGAGGAGAGTGAAGCCCCCAGGGGACAGTGCTTTTGTTCTGTCTCCTCTTATCCTACCATTTCCTCCTTGAACTTGACTGAGCTCTGGGAGCCCATAACAAACACGGCAGAACTGGCCGGGCCCATTTCCTGCTGAGACAGCAAGAGGAAAAGTCTCTGGGAAGAGGAGGCCAGACCCCAGGTCCTGGAGGCCCCTCCGATGCGATTTAAGTAAAACACGTTGGTTAGTGTCCCCTCACCCCTCCTGGGGTGAGGAGCCCTTCGGAGTCACGCAGCCTGGAAGGGCCCTTGGGGCCGACGGAAGCCAAAGCGTCCAGGTGCCGGCCACTGTCCCCGAAGGGCCACAAGACAGTGGGCTGACTCTGTTCAGTTACGGGCGTGGGGCTGTCATCGAGGCATCCAGAAGCTTCCTGAGCACCGGAGGAGTGAGTGCTAATGTGAGATGGACTAGGTTATCCCAATTCTGACGTGACCGGGCATCCCCTTACCGCTGCGGGTTGGGTCCCGGAAGGGGTATTTCTGGGAAAGCAAAGGAACCCCCTCACCTCTCCCAGAAAAGCAGTTTCGGCCCAGGGCTGCCTCCAGCCCCGGCTTAGAGGACCCCAACCAGAGATCTGAATGACAAATTGGCCGAGTTTGCCAGTCAGGAAGTCACTTCCTTCCTTTCCGAGGGAGCTCTTATTTCTAGAGCATCCATGTGGCCGCGGGGTTTTCTCTCCCCAGAAGCCAGCGTAAAGGGGACCCCAGTGCAGCCTGGCTCCAAGCCCCCTGCCAGATGCCGCTTCAAAAGGGCTTGACTGGGACCATGGGAGATGGTGGAAACCAGCTCTGGGATCCCCGCCTCTCTGTAGCTGGCATTTGTGGTGCCTGGCACTCTGGCCGGTGGTTCATCGGTGAAATCAGTTTCCCCTTTCTGCCCGAAGGTGGAGGCCGGCTGGCTGATTTTGTTGTCTTGCAGCTGAGGTGCGCTGGAGCGATAGCACAGCGGGTAGGGCGTTTGCCTTGCAGGTTTGATTCCTCCGACGCAGGTTTGATTTCTCCGTCCCTCTCGGAGAGCCCGGCAAGCTACGAGAGAGCATCCCGCCCGCACAGGCTGCAGAGCCTGGCAAGCTCCCCATGGCGTATGTATTCCATAGGCCAAACACAGTAACAAAGTAACAACAAGTCTCACAGTGGAGATGTTACTAGTGCCCGACCCAGGTTCGATTCCTCCGCCCCTCTCGGAGAACCCGGCAAGCTACCGAGAGTATCCTGCCCACATGGCAGAGCCTGGCAAGCTCCTCGTGACGTACTCGATATGCCAAACACAGTAACAAGTCTCACAATGGAGACGTTACTAGTGCCCGCTGGAGCAAATTGATGAACAACCGGAGCACAGTGCTACAGTGCGACAGTGTAGCTGAGGGTCCCCTTGGGTCTCTCGGATTGCAGAAGGACGTTTGTTTAGGTTCGGATGAAAGAAATCTGCTCCCTGGAGCTTGCAGGATGCACCCTCTTGTCTCGGTCCCCCGGGGAAGGATAAAGGGGACCCTAAAACCTTTGCACTGTTTGCAAACAAATGGAGGGGTTTGGCGAAGTGGGAGGAGAGAGGAAGCGGCAGGGACAAAGGAGGCCTGCGTTTACAGCAGGTGTCTTTGCTGAGGCTGAAAGTTCGGCTCTCTTTCCTTCCCTTCTGGGCGTCTCTCAGTGTTGGGGAGGGAGAGCCGGACACAGAGACTGTGCTTTCGTAGAAGCCCTTGGCTGACGTCCAAAGTCCCCGCAGGGATGACTCGGAGAGAGGGGTGGGCTTTGCCCTCTGCTCCGTGGGTGACTGTCCGCTCAGCACCTCTGATCCTGCAAGGGCCGCTTCTTCTTCTTGACCCTGGAGAAACCCCACCTGGGCCAGCACCTGAAATGGACAGGAAATAGATCAATACCCCAGGAGTGAGCACAGGAAGGGGGCCCTAACCCTAACCCTAACCCTAACCCTAACCCTAACCCTAACCCTAACCCTAACCCTAACCCTAACCCTAATCCTACCCTAACCCTAACCCTAACCCTAATCCTACTCTAACCCAAACCCTAGCCCTCAGCGGGCGCCCCTCAACGCCTGCTGTTAGCTGTGGGCTGGGTGTCCTGGGCATGAGTGTGTGTGTGTGTGTGTGTGTGTGTGTGTGTGTGTGTGACAGATTTCTATTTTCAATAATCCACATCCCCTGAACTTTGCTGGATGCCCTTGGGGTGGGCGTGGGTGGGGGTTGTAGCCCTGTAGCACTGTCCTCTGTTGTTCATTGATTTGCTCAAGCGGGCATCAGTAACGTCTCCATTGTGAGACTTGTTACTGTGTTTGGCATATCGAGTACGTCACGAGGAGCTTTGCAGGCTCTGCCATGTGGGCAGGATACTCTTGGTAGCTTGCCGGGTTCTCCGAGAGGGGCGGAGGAATCGAACCTGGGTTGTCTGTGTGCAAGGCAAACACCCTACCTGCTGTACTATATCACTCCAGTTGTACTCTTGGGAAACTGTGCAATTTGGGAAGAATTTCTTTTCCATGCGGTGGGAATAGCTTTTCAAAACCACCATCCACAAGACTGCCCGCCGGAGTTTGAGCTAACTTACAGCTGTATCCCCCAGGATATCATGTTTGGATCCTCCCTGGCTTAGATTTCCTGTCTGGGAGATTATAACCCGAGCACAGTATAAATTTAGGATGAGCTGCTTCCTCGCCCTGTCGGGCAGGAGGGAAGGCACAGAGGTTCTGGGGTGAAGCTTTGACAAAAGTTTCATTCCCGGGGCTGGAATAGCACAGCGGGGAGGGTGTTTGCTTTGCATGCGGCTGACCTGGGTTCAATTCCCAGCATCCTATATGGTCCCCCGAGCCATTGTCAGGAGTAATTCCTGAGTCCAGAGCCAGGAGTAACCCCTGTGCAGCACCAGGTGTGATAAAAAAAAAGACCCCCAAAAGTTTCATTCACCCCCCCACCATGGGGGTGGGGGATGGGGGAGGCCCAGGGTGTGCCCAGTGACCTGGAACTGGCCCCAGAGACCTCTTTTTCCATGGCCACAGGTCAAAGGTCACACAGGGCGAGACAAAGGGATACCAGGCCCCTGGTTTCCTTGCTCATCAGGACCCCCGAGGTGCCCCCAGTGATCTGTGCCCGTCACGCATCAGGGCCTGAAGCGGATGAGGCTGGGCCAGTCCCTGACACAGAATCTGGTGTCCGGGCGGGTCTGAGGTGGCCAGCCCGGCTCTGCAGCTGCCGACAGGGCAGCGAGGGAGCAGCCCTGACTGCTGGGTACCCGGCCACCGGCCAGTCCCCACCAGGGGTAGGTGCGCCCCAGCACCCCAAACTGGCTGTTGTTTTGATGCCATTTTTGTCAGCACATTTTCCCAAAGCCCTTTTGCCGCGTCCTGGAGTGCGGTGCCGGCTGCGTCTCTCTCCCTCCTCCCGGCAGCTGCGTGCCGGGGGCGGCTCCCGCGGTCTCCAGGCTGCCAAGGAGGAATCCCCGCTTCCGGCTGGCCTGCAACCCCCTGCCCGGGCCCGGACTCCCAGAGGGCAAAGGCCGTGCCCTCTGCCTCAGGCACTAACTTCCCCAGCAACCCCCGAGGCAGAGCTGAAACTCCAGCCAAGAGAGTCCGTGGCCACAGCCTGGCCCCTTCTCCTCCTTTCCCTGTCCGGGTGGCTCTGCCGCAGGACCTGTTTTACTCACGTGTGCACACGCCATTCCACACGTGCACACATGCATGCATGCAGAAGCCTGTACGGTGTGTGTGTGTGCCGATACACGAGAGCACACGTGTGTGTATGCCATCCCACATGCGACATGCCTGTATGCATGCCTGCCACATGTGCACCACCTGCATGCCAACGTGCTTGTATATGTTGATATGCACACAGCGGTATGTCCGTGCACAGGCCAACACACACAGTGTGCACACCTGTATGTGTGTGTGCGCGCCATTAAACGTGTGCGGGCATCTCTGTGCGTGTGTACATGCCGATACACACGTGCACAGTGCACACATCTATATGTGTGTGTGTGTGTGTGTGCATGTTAGTATACATGGCACACATCTGTGTGTGCGGGCATGCTATCACACAAACATCTGTATGTGCTTGTGGACGGTGCAGTATATATGTGCACACGTGTCTAAGTGCTTGTGTGATGCCAACCTACAGTGCACACATGTGCATATGATGTGCATGCATGCCATATATCTGTGTGTGTGTGTGTGTGTGTGTGTGTGTGTACCCATTCCACAGAGCAATCGAAGGAATCTGGGAGGGAGGAGGGAGGGAGGAGGAGGAGGAGGAGGAGGAGGAGGTGGAGGAGGAGGAGGAGGAGGAAGAGCTCCGAATTTACGCTGTGGAGGACAAAAGCTTCTCAGATACGGACAACGAGAGCTCCGCTTTACAAGTTAAAAAGCAAAAGATGCTTTAAGAACTTTTTTTTTATTATTAAATCAGAAAACGAAAGATACATTAAACATAATATCAGTCAATCATATGCTACTTGGAGTTACATTGTATTAGACTTACGGTCCTATTCATTTTTCTGTACAAGTATTAAAAAGAACCTCCGGTATTTGAATAATCTATAAATTTTTATTAGCTGGGATTACTGGGTTTACATCAGAGCACATCCTGAGAACATTAGGAAATTACAGACAGACTCGGGATAAGTGTCAGACAGAACAGATGAAGCGAGGCCCTCAGCCATCTGAGAAACATTAATCACGGAAGAGTGCAGAGACCAGATCTTTGTTAGGGATACAAGACGCGGGATGAAGTGACGCCCCCTGGTGTTGCGAAATCAACCTGCACCCTCGCTTGGTTCGTTTTCCAAGTCGTAAATCTCGCTCGCCTTGCTCCCTGAGCCTCCAAAAACCAACTGTTTTCCGGAACCGTTTCAAGCCCTCTTCCAGCCGATCTGGGCCTCCTTGTCAGCAATGTTCAAGGACCCTAGGTGAGAACCGGCTCTCCGCCATTCCTTTCTTATTCCCCACGCATTCCTGCCTCGGAAATTGGCAACCTCCCAAGGCAGCCCTTGTTCTCTCTCCTTGAGATGTGAACTCACACGGATTTCCATCTCTTCTCTTCCAGCGACGAGGAGGAGCGTGTGTTTAATACAAAGCTTAATCACTCCCAGCAAGCGTTCCCTTTTCTGCAGCTAAACTTGTCACTCCTGTTTGCTGTAGCTGCACCCGAATGCATTCTGCACAACCACCCCCCACCCCCATCCTCCTCCCTGCTCGGGGGACCACCAACTCTTCCGACCTAAGTAGTTAACGTGCTATACCATCTTTACATTATATACCAGGAAAGACTGGGCCAGAGACGTAAATAATACACCTCAATGTACAACAGCTCGGGCTAATTTGTAGGCAGAGTTTCGCCGAACTGGCCGGCAGAAGACAAGATATACACATGGGCGGGGTGGGGAGGAGGTCAGGGAGCAAAGAGGCATCTCTGGCGGGAGGACTTGGTGGGAACGGACTGGAGTGTTTGTTTACTTGGATTTGCCAGCGGGTCCAATGGAGACGGGGTCTGTCTGCACTTGGGCATCCGACATCCGCTTCGGTCCCTGGAGAGAAATACAAAGACGTTGGAGCCTGATGGAAGAA